>NC_137157.1:58303531-58980696 GCF_951394435.1 Stenella coeruleoalba | reverse complement strand
CCCACCCCTCCCCTCCAGCATGGTGCTCGCGGCCCCGCTGCTGCTGGGCTTCCTGCTCCTCGCCCTGGAGCTGCGGCCCCGGGGGGAGGCGGCCGAGGGCCCCGCGGCGGCGGCGGCGGCGGCGGCGGCGGCGGCGGCGGCGGCGGGGGCCGGGGGGGAGCGCTCGAGCCGGCCGGCCCCGTCCGTGGCGCCCGAGCCCGACGGCTGCCCCGTGTGCGTGTGGCGGCAGCACAGCCGCGAGCTGCGCCTGGAGAGCATCAAGTCGCAGATCTTGAGCAAACTGCGGCTCAAGGAGGCGCCCAACATCAGCCGCGAGGTGGTGAAGCAGCTGCTGCCCAAGGCGCCGCCGCTGCAGCAGATCCTGGACCTGCACGACTTCCAGGGCGACGCTCTGCAGCCCGAGGACTTCCTGGAGGAGGACGAGTACCACGCCACCACCGAGACTGTCATTAGCATGGCCCAGGAGAGTAAGTGGGAGGCGGGGCATGAGCGGTGGGGTGCTGGCTCCCACTCCGGCTCCGGGAAAGTGAGTGGCTCCCGCTCCGAAGCGGGGAGCTCCCGGTTGCTCCGGCCGGAAAGCCTTTTCTGCGAAAACTTGATGGATTGGGGGGCGGGGGCTGCTCCACAAGTTTTTCGAGCTGTGGAGATGGGCTGCGGAGTTGTGTGCACGCCCCGCTCCCGGAGGTGAGGGGGCACACGGAAGGGGTTGCGAGATACCGCTTCGCACCCTGTGTGTGTGCGCGTGTGGTGGTGGTGGGGGGTTCGGGGAAGCTGGGGTCCCCTTGCAACAGAGGGCAAGGGACAGCAACTCAGTCCTGAAGGGCCCTGGTGGAGAGGCTGGAGAACAGAAGCGGGAGGCTTCGGAACCCCCGCAGTCCCAGCCGGGCTGCCGTGCTCTCCGCCTCCCAATGGCCCTGGCACCAACTCAGCACCCCTTCCACCTTGGGCTTTGCAACGCGCCCCCCGGGGCTGCAGAAAACCTAGTGCTCCTCTCCTTCTCCCAGGAATGAGATCCCAGAGCCCTGTATTTCTCCCGTCAGCCCAGCTGGCACCCGTCCCATCGGGAGCCCTTCTGACACCAGGTCTCCCAAGGGGCCGGGAAAGCTGTGCCTTCTTGGTACTAACCGAGCTCAGAGAACTCAACTCCATTGCGCTGGCGCTTAGGGCACCGATTTGGCAGCTCAAACCTTAGTGTTGTATCGCATGTTCACACGCCCTTAGCCGCAACCAGAGTTGAGGAGAGAGAGGAAGACCCAGGGGGATAAAGAAAGCAATAGATGGGGGGAGGGGGGGACCCAGGCGTCCTAGTCCCTGGCCAAACGGAAGATGAACATGTTAATAGACTTGAGCTGCTTTGAAATTTTATGGCCTGGAAAATCCAGGCCAACACTGTCCCCCCCCTCAAACCCCCCAGCTCCCCCTAAGGTCAGATGACTCCCTTTTCCCCTCCCCCACTGAGGTCTCCCCCATCCCAGCAACTCTAGGGAGCCAGGCCCTCCCTTATGCCCTAGTGGTTTGGCAAGTCGCCCCCGACCCCACAACTGTTTGGTTTTATGGCTCTGAACAGAAGAGGGGGAGACCGGTTTATTGGCAGATGGGTCATAAAAAGCTGGGGGCTGAGGGGAGTCCTAGTGGCCCGCCCCCCAGGGAGAGGCACAGGAACCCAGGCGTGCATCCGGGAGGCTGAGTGCCTCACACTGCCACCAGTTTTTCTGTGACCCTAACTCCACAGTACCGGTCAGGGCTGTAAAGAACTCTCGGAGGACTAGGAAACTAACCTGGGGTGGGGGGTGGGAAGGCCTAGGATCTGGTCTTGAGTTCCTCAGTCTCCCTTCTGCTCTTAAGGCGTCTGCTTTATAGAAGCTAGGGTCAGTCTGAGACTGGCTGAGGGCAGGGGTGGGGGCGGGGATACCAACAGAGTTAGAAACGGAAAGTGGTAGAGGGATTCTGAAAAGAGTTTGCTGGAAGAAGGTGAAGGGTGCAGAGGAAAAAGATACTTTGGTCTGTGTGGTGCAGTGTGTGAGGATTTCCAGAATGAGTGATGGAGCTGAGGACTTCCCTTGCTCATTCTATCCCTAGCATCTCTTAACCAATAGGCCTGAGCCCAGAGTTAGCTCTTTTAATGGGGATGCAGGAAGTGAACAGACACTGCACGCACAGTTTGGGAAATGCCGGTTAGACTCAGGGGCTGGGGAGGACGGGGAAGGACACCAGCAGGTGGGGTCCCACCTCATCTTCTACCCTTCTGCCACTCCGGGACTTGGATAACTAGGGAACTGGGTCTCCATCCAGGTATTGTACGTCCCCTTTAAGAGCCAAGCTGAGCTCTTAAGGGAGGGAGGGGGAGCCGAGGGGCGGGGAGGGAGAGAGGGGAAAAGGAAAAAGAGACTTTTATAGTCTAATCCCCAGGGACCCGCTTTAATAAGAGACTTGTGCTCTGCTAATCGGGGGAGGTGTTTGTCAGCAGCGATGGCCTCTGCTCCCCTCCCCCTTCCTCCCCTCCCCCAGCCCTCAACCCTGGACCCCAGCCCCCACCTCTCCTAGGCTGCAGTGCCTGCCCTAGTTCCTCCACCCTCTCAGGCTCTCCCACCACAGCCTTCATCCTGGGAACCCAGCCCCCTTGCCCTTCTGGGAGCCAAGCCCAGCCCCTCAGTTTCTCTCTCTCCTCCCTACACCAAGAGGCCCCTGCCCTCTCAGTCCAACCTCCTGCCCCTAGGCCTTCCAGCCAGGGTAAGGAAAGTGTGTTTGGTGTTTGGGAGTGGGGCGTGAGGGAAGAGGAGGAGGTGGTGAGCAGAGAGGGGGTTGGGCTTTTGCTGAAAATAGTGCAATGACCTCTCTCCAGAACAGAGCCGCCTACTAAACCTGACCTGCTGCCTGCCACCAACCCGGATCAATCCAACACAGATGTGGCTCCTTCCCCTCCCTTTGGGAGCTGGGCCTGTGTGTGTGTTGGGGACTCTCTCAAGCCCCTTGTTTCCCTCTGTGGCTCTACCTGCTTCTTTGTTCCTCCCTCTGTTTCCTTCCAACCTTTCTCTCTACCCCACTAGTCTTAGCTACTTCCCTCCTTTCGGCTTCTTAACCCCCACTCACTCCTTTTGCATCCCTCCTCCTCTCCCAGTGTTCTCCAGTTCCCAAACCTATTTCTTCTCCCCCTACCATGATCTTCCACTCTCTTCCTTCTTTTCTCCATTTCTCTGCCAGTCTCTTCTAACATGCCTTCATCTCTGTCTCTTCTCTATTCTTATCTCCCTCACCATCTCCAGTCCCCTGTTTCTTCTCCTTTCCCTTTTCTTTCTCCAAATGTCTTCATCCTGTCCCCCTGTGATACCAACTGTCCTCATATCCAGTGGGGGAGAAGTGTATGGTGATTCCCGGGGGTGAGGATGGGGGACTCTGCCTGAAGGAACCAAAGACTTAGAGAGATGGGGCCCTGGAGCCCAGTCCCCCATTACTAAGCCTTGGGTCAACTTACATAGGGACATATGTTTAGAGTTTAGAAAACTAGCGATAAACCGACTGAGAAACTACTGCTATTTTCACGTTAGTTAATGCTCAGCACTCCTGTGAAGCAAGGATTATTGTCGGCAGCACTGAGAAGCTTGGTGAATAAGCTCAGATACTGGTTAACGAGTCAGGCAGTGATTAAACCCACTGCAACTGTAGTCAAAGAACAGTGTTTAGATGCCAGGAAGAACTTTCAGGCACTTGCCTATGTAATTTAAGATTGGGCGTTTAGGGAGTTCATTCAGCATGCACTTACTGAACACTGCCCGGGTGCTATGGGAGGCAGTAATGCTACAATGGTGAGCAAAACAGAACCAGCATCGACACAGTGTCTACTCTCATGGAGGTTAGTACCTAATGGTGAAGACAGGCAGGGAAATAAAACAATCCCTATACTGAAATTAGGCATAGCGTGCTATTTGGATTGTTGCTGGCCACTCTCCATCTCACCAGCAGCTACCCTGCCCCAGGGACTCTCCTAATCCCCAATCTCCACTCCCCAAACCCTACCCCACGACACTGTCACTGAAGCTCCAGCTGGAGGATAACTGGACTACCAGTGCCCTGGGACTTTCGAAAAGAACCAAGGGAAAGCTGCAAAGGAACTTTTTGTCTTGTGCCCCGAATATGTGAAGATCTTTAAGTACTCCTCCCCATGTCACTTGAAGTATCCTCCTTCTCCTAGGGTGGGGGTGGGGGAGTGCTGATGAAACAACAGATGATAAATTCTCCATGATTATGCAGACCTGGGCATGATACTAAGGGCTTGGACTTCCTGATCATCCTTACATCGCTCTGGAAGCTCATTCCTGACTCTTCCTCAGGCTATTTAGCGTGAGAATGGATATTAATATCCAATAGAAACATGATTTAGGGCACTCCCAACTCATTTAAGAGATTAGAAAGGGGAGCTGAGAGGAGATGAAATGGAAGCAGAGGCAGGTATTGAGAATCATCCTTTAAACTCAAGAAGGGTCAGTTTACGATCCAAAACAAGGGGAAATTGGCCAAAATGTAAAGTTGGGATGTTAAACCTTTGTAAAGACTTATTGGCACTGGACTGAGAAACCAAAGGAAGCTTAGGGGAGAGAAGACTGATTAAAGTTGATCTGATGTGCTGAATACTATTTCTGATGCTTTGGGAAAGTAGGAGAAAAAATACATGAAGGTAGTGCTTCCCTTTCTTAAAAGTGGAGGCATTAATGGTGATGAGGAAGCAGCAGCTGAGGGAACTTTTCTCAGGGTCAAGGGACTGAGCAGTCAGATGCATGGGGAGTGTTTGAGTAGTTCCATTCTCTTGGGTGTGTTATTTCTGCTGGGAATGATGGAAGAAGCCTAGATTTGAATTCTGGTTTACTTCATGGAATAAATTTAGCCCACACTCCCTATCT
Source organism: Stenella coeruleoalba (assembly GCF_951394435.1). Classification (NCBI taxonomy): domain Eukaryota; kingdom Metazoa; phylum Chordata; class Mammalia; order Artiodactyla; family Delphinidae; genus Stenella; species Stenella coeruleoalba. Next base: position 58,975,801 of record NC_137157.1, on the reverse strand, counting down.
GGACCCTGGGTTATCCATTCCCTGAGGCCATCTGTTTCGGGGGGTGTGCCGGGCTCCACCTGGCCACCAGACAAAACAGAGCAGAAATGGGGCAAGGTGACCTGAGGACAGCAGGTGTGGTACGAGCTTTGGCTTTTATGGAGAGCATCAAAGGTTCAGGAAAAGTTGGAGCCCTACATGCTAGGGAAAGTTGGAGGAAGGGAAGACTGCAGGTGGAAGAATTCCCTAACAACTATCTTTGCAGGTTATCTGGTAGAGAGGAACCTCTGCATTAGGGCAGACAGATTAAGGAAGGGGTGTAGATCAGTAAGGCCTGATAGAGCCGTTATCTTACAGGGAGAGCAGGGGTGCTGTTCTAGGTACCAGTGACATGGTAGTCAAGAAGACAGGCAGGGAAGAAGGGTAAGGAACTGGAAAACACAGGCTGAGGAGTCTGAGTTGCCAGTGTCCCCCTCCACAGACACCCTTTGCTGATACTGTGCCCCCTTCTCTCTCATCAGCCGACCCTGCGGTGCAGACAGATGGCAGCCCTCTCTGCTGCCATTTCCACTTCAGCCCCAAGGTGATGTTCACAAAGGTACTGAAGGCCCAGCTGTGGGTTTATCTCCGGCCTGTGCCCCGTCCAGCCACAGTCTACCTGCAGATCTTGCGACTGAAACCCCTAACTGGGGAAGGGACCGCAGGGGGAGGGGGCGGAGGCCGGCGTCACATCCGTATCCGCTCGCTCAAAATTGACCTGCACTCACGCTCCGGCCACTGGCAAAGCATCGACTTCAAGCAAGTACTACATAGCTGGTTCCGCCAGCCACAGAGCAACTGGGGCATCGAGATCAACGCCTTTGATCCCAGTGGCACAGACCTGGCTGTCACCTCCCTGGGGCCGGGAGCCGAGGGGCTGGTGAGCAGGGAGCCTGAGATACTGGCAGATATGTATAACCTGGCCCTGAGGAGGTGGGGTGTTGGAAATGGTAGACCAGAAACGTAAAGTGGGTTAGGGACCAGCATTATTTTTCTAGAGCCCAGAGCTGATTCTAGAGGAGAGTGAGGTGGTGGTAATGGGGTGCTATCCCTTTTCAGAGATCCAAGGGGGCGACAGTTGAAAACTGGATTTGGGGTGAAGTAAATCTATTTGAGTAAATAGATTCATGGGACGACAAAGATGGGCTGTTGTTGAGACCTTGGGCCAAGGGGCTGATGAGGATCAGGTTGCCAGAAGAGACAGAATTGGGGAAGGTGAGTTGAGGGAGAGGTGGCTAGCTGGCAAGAAAAGTGGGTAAAAGGCAGGCTGGGGATGGGAGCGTTGGAGAAGCTGAGAAATCAATAGTCTCTGTTCTGATGCCCCTGTTGAGGGGCAGGTGAGTAGAAACAGGGAGTAAGAGCTCTGCCAGGCTCTATCACATCTATTTCTCCTCTCCCTCACCCCCAGCATCCTTTCATGGAGCTTCGAGTCCTAGAGAACACAAAACGGTCCCGGCGGAACCTGGGCCTGGACTGCGATGAGCACTCAAGTGAGTCCCGCTGCTGCCGATACCCCCTCACTGTGGACTTTGAGGCTTTTGGCTGGGACTGGATCATCGCACCTAAACGCTACAAGGCCAACTACTGCTCCGGCCAGTGCGAGTACATGTTCATGCAAAAGTATCCACACACCCACTTGGTGCAACAGGCTAACCCAAGAGGCTCTGCTGGGCCCTGCTGTACCCCCACCAAGATGTCCCCGATCAACATGCTCTACTTCAATGACAAGCAGCAGATTATCTACGGCAAGATCCCTGGCATGGTGGTGGACCGCTGTGGCTGCTCCTAAGGTGGGGGACAGAGGATGCCTCCCCAGCAGACCCTACCCCTAGACCCCCCAGCCCTGACCCCCTCCCCCCAGGCCCTAGAGCTCCCTCCACCTCTTCCGATGAACATCACACCTTGTTCCCTGCCCAAGCAGTGTGCAATACAACCGAGGGAGGCAGGTGGGGAATTCAGGGGTGAGGGGTTTGGGGGAAAGGGGGAAGAAGAGGGGGCATGGTCAGGTGGGGAGTTTTTGAGGTTTGAGGTGAGAAGGTTTGGCAAGAAGACAGAGAGACGTAGAGACAGAGGTAGTGCAGAGGAATAGAGACAGAGGAACAAAAAGAGCAGCAGTGAGAAGAAGGCAAAGGGATAGATGCAGAAGAGACAGAGACTAGGCAGAGATAAACCCTGAGAAAGAGACAGAAATGCAGTATTGAGAAAGCCCCACACCAAGCCTCCTTTCTTCCACTGGCAAGGTGAGGGGCTTGGTATGGTCTGGGGAGATCCCCTGACTACCATTCTCAGTAAGAGAGGAAATCAAAACCCATTCTTAGCTTCTTCCCTTTCTCCCTCCAGCAGTGGGTGGGGGAAGGGAAGTGAGGGCAGGGGCAAAAGTGAGGATTTGGGAATTTTATTTATTTATTTATTATGACTTTTCATTTTTTGGTATTTGGCTTTACTGAAATAGATGGGCCCCTGCCCACTGTGCCCTATTTGTCCCTTATCTCCCAAACCCTGTTCTTCCTCAATACTCACCTACTTAAGCACTTGTTTAAAGCTTCCAGGGTTGAGAATGGGAGTAGAGGGCAAGAGGGCTGACACATGGAAGTTTCCAACCCAAAATCACCCTACTTAACCTTCCTGAGCCAAACGGGTTGAACTGAATTCCAGCAGTCACAGAAACAGTAAGAGGTTAGGGTTTAGGAGCTGGGGGGGTGGGGGGGTGGGAGGGAGGGGCTCAGCATCCAGTATCTGTATGAGAGCCACGAAACTAACCCTCAGGTCTACCCTCATAGTACTGACTTAGGCACAGGTGTGGCCTGCTTATGCCCAAATTCCCCCCAGCCAAGAGAGAGACCAAAGAGCCTGTGGAATGCCTCTGCTCCCAGCCTCTATCTTCAGGTCAATAAAAAGAAGAGTAGAGAGAGCCCAGAGTCCCCAGGTCTGGGAAGGGTCAGGAGGGATCAAGAAAGGAGTTGTAAGGAGGCTGAAGGTTACAGGGCATTTGAATCCAAATCACTGCTCTGGGCTAGGGAATAGAGCCAGCAGACCAAGGTGGAAGGGATTCTGGAAGGGGGACATTTTAGTCCCCCAACCCCAAAGCTCAGGGTGGAAGGGGGTAGAACAAAGGAGCAGAGTGTCTATAATTATTTTTATCTTTTATTTTTGGAATCTAGCAGTACCTGGCAGCAGGGAGGGGACAATACAAGTGGGGAAAAGCACCTGACAAGGCCAGTTAGGGCAGAGGTTGGGAAGGATGGAGACTCCCTGGTTTGGAAAGCTAGGAAGCAGGCAGGGACTGGTTGCCACTCCAGGTCACTAGCTGGGCCTATTCATTCCTCCCACAATCCTGACCCACCCTCCTCTGGACTCACTGTGCCTCAGTTTCTTCCCCTCGATGGAATGAGAAATAGCAGCACCCGCCACAGCCAAGAGATGAATTCTGAGCACTTACCACGGGCACTTTATGGACATAAAATACCTCTCGCTGTGGGACAGATAACCAGGGCACCAGAGTAGTGGTGAAGAGATGTGAGGCTTAGAGGAGTCACAGGCTTCAGAGTACACGTTCCCCTCTGCCTCCCAGCTGGACAGTGCCTGAAGACAAGGAGCTGAGAACCTCCGGATCCACACCCTATCCGTACCTCACCTCCAGACCTCTTGGCTCCAGGCAAGAGCCTAGAGCATGTCAGGAGAGGAGGGAGAAAGAACCTTCAGCAAAATAGTCACTCTAAGTAAAGCCAGCAGTTGTGGGTCTGATGCAAACAGTACTGAACTAAAGTAACCCCAAGCTGGAGAGCTGACCTGGAAGGCTTGTTCTTCCCAAGAGCATGACTTTCCTGCCTGGCCCAGCTGGTGGAAGGGGCAAAGGTATGTGGCCACCCTTGGAAAGGTGATGTTGGTGAGTTTTGGCATCTTATTCCCATTCCCACAGTGAAAAAGTGAGATATTTCGGTACCAGAATGGGCAAGGGCTGTTAAGTGTTTCAACTTGCCTCCTCCCAGATAGCAGCTATACTAACCCCCAGCCTCTCCTCTCTGGCCCCGTTCTTCATCATTCCTTATGCCCCAATCTTGGAGAACAAGATACACCTGACCATCAACACTATTCACATTTCCTTGGTGGAAAGAAAGGAACAGAGAAGTGAAGAGCAGAAGACGCCTCCTCCAAGGGCAAATGCCCGTGTCTGTTGATCTTGGCACGGGGTGGGGGCTGGGCAATAGGCATCAGGTGACTTCCCTCTACAAATTCTAGAGAGCTGGGGCATTAGACTTGGGGGACACTTAGAATATGCCCCTTTAATGCCACCAAATAAAGACCTTTGGGGGAGGGTCTTTCTCTTATGAACATAAATCTATGAGTTGAAGTCTCATTCCCCTGGTCCTCCTCACCCCCAAAGAGGCATGGGGTAAAGAGGCTTGGGGGCACAGCCCAGCAACCTAGTGGGAACTAGTACTCCCCTCTCCCACCTTATGATGTGTGTGGACCTGGCCAGTGCCCCTCTGATCATAATTAGTGTAATTATTATTTGTGTATTTGTTACACCGTGTGCGTGATTGCCTTTGTTTGTTAAGGGTGTCTGAGGAGTATGGGGCTGACAGGGGCACTGGAATGCCGGGAAAGGACTTCTTCACTGAGATCAAGGCTTCCTGGAGGAAACCACTGCAAAAAGGCCATCAGGCAGTTTTCAAGTTATGTGACAGAGGGCAAAGATGGCCATAGGGTGCTCTGAGTTTTGGGATGGTCACATGACACAATCCAGCACTTGAACCTGAAAAAAGAAAAATAAAAGCAGTCAAAGAGTTTAGAATTCAGTGATGAGCTCTCCTCCCTAATCAAGCGCCATGTTTACACCTTGGAGACCAGGAAGCAGAGGATCTGAGGGAGAATGAAACTTTGTGCTCAAGGACTAAGAAGATGGGGGTCTTGGAAGCAATGAACACTAGGGTCATTTGGGACGAGGGCTGGGACATGCAGCCCAAGGGAGGTTGGGCAGAGGATGGGAAAGAAAGGGAACCTAGTACAACGCTTCACTGGAGGCTTGATCCTAAACAGTCCCAAAGACTACAAAACCCTCTCCCAGCCTCCACAGAACAGAAGATCTAAAAGTCCTCTTGAGATGGTCCAGCTAATGTCTATCCTATTCTGCAGTTCCCTGACCCTACGTTTCCTCAGCAAAATTTCAACAAAATCCACAAACCAACCCAACTTTGAACTTCCAGTGTACCAAGAGTGGTTAAGCATCTTAAGTATTCTTTGATTCTACTATAAAAATGTTGCCCATATACCTAGAGCACACTTCCCAGGGCATGAGAGTGGGGGGTAGCAAAGGAATCTTGCTTTATAACTGAAAAGACAGGAAAGTTCCTGTAACATCAATCTGATCCAGAATGGGGGACAATGTGGGTTCAGTGTGCCACCATGCTTTCCCTGTCCTGTCAGTTCTGTCAGCAGATTGACCCCACCTCAGACCAACTACAAGTTGAGGAGGACTGAAGTGCTACATTGTATCCTCTCCCCAATGAACTGCTTTATCTACATCTACCCTTAACTTTTGGCCTGAGCTAAAAATAGGTTCCCCCCCTCCATTGCTCATTGTTTCCTACATTGAGAGGACACACAGAAGAGACTGCAAGATGACGTTTATCCCCAAACATCCTGCAACCTAATGGATGAGGAGCTGACCTATACTCGGTCTTTGCCTGTGTCAGGGGCCCCAAGCTAAGAACCAGCAGGCAGTGGCACTTAGAGCTTCTGGTGTGTAGTAAGGCAGAAGTAGGGAAGTCGATGCCCCCAGCCACAACGTCAGCTTTCCTGCCAGTGAGCTGGGGGTAAGGGAGCAACTGGGACTCCTCCTACCTCTTCCCACTCTCTGAACCCCCAAATGCATCTGTATATGTGGTATGCAATACACATACACACTTGCAAACTAGTCCACTCAGACCCCTACCCTCTAGCTGGAACCTACTCAAGGAAAAGAAAATACTTCTATTGTAAATCACCTAGTAAAATTAAGAGCCAATAATTACTGAATGATTACTCTGCAAACTATGGTAAGAAAATTATGCTCCGTACATCAATATGATAATATCAATTTTCACGGCAACTTTCACAATAGGGGTGCTACTGGCACAGAGTCTAGAAAGAGTCAAGAGTGATTAAGTAATTTGCCCAGGGTCTTGGACCCAGTTGAGCTAGTGTGGTAGAACAAGGAATTACACCAAAGTAGTTGCTATACAATATTTCATTCTAATCTATTAATAGTGATCTGAGAGGTGGAAAAATTAAAGGCTGGGACAACTGAGAAAGGAAAAGAAATAAAGAGAAAGCTGGGAGTACTTTGGGCTCAAAAAGGATCCCCAAAGTTGTAAAACCTGACATTTTTCAGTCCCTTTGGAAGGGAAAACAAGATGTGTGGACATGTTGCAAGAGAGGGGGGACATTAGATTTTGGATTCCAATAATCAGAGGTGAGTGACACTGTCAGGGTCCCTCATAAAAGAGAACAGGGAAAAATAGCTATTCTCACTTATTTATATAAGGTCTTTCCTTCCCCCTGATCTGTTTCTCATGTCAGCTATGGCAACAGGACTCAACACCAAGAAGTGTTGCTCTTATTCACATCTTCCTTCCTTATAGCCCTCATCCCCACAGAAGCTTCTAGCCTTGTATCTTCAGAAGTAAGTTCCCAGGATTTGGGGCTGGAGGAAGGGCAGTTTAGAGTGATGGTGGAGAAAAAGAGAATGATCCTAGAGAACCATAAAAAGGTGCAGATTTACAGCTGACGGAGCTGGTTCCCTCCGCATCTTTATAGACTCCCTCATTAAGAGCTTCCAGGTATGCAGAGAATGTCACAGCTTCAGAACAGGGAAAAGAAGCCTGAAGTCAGCTAACTACATCTGGATCTCAGATTAGCTACACTAAAGAGACTAGGGGATAGGAAGGAAGGGTACTTGGATCCCAGATAAAGAACTGCAAGCTTGGATGCCTGTTCTGCCGTTCAAGGGACTTAACTATTTTAAGACTGAATTAGTAAAAAAGACATAGGCATCCTGAACTATTCACACTCAAAAAGTATGTGTGGAATGATTACAATGAGACAGGAAGAGGAGTTGGAGGTGAGAGACTTCTGACCAACTTAAGAACAGCTGCTGGGATGGGATGAAAAGGGCTAGCAAAAAATCCACACAAATTGAGAAACACTGTCAGAGATATGGGGAAGGCCAGTTTAAGTGTGGAAGACTGATTTAGGCTTCAGGAAGAGAATCCTGGGGGCAGGGGTTGGGGGTGGGGAGGCTGAATCCCTTTCTGGAACATTATAGAGGATAAGGAGACAAAGTGAAGAAAACTTCTGAAGGACCTAGTGTTCCACTCCATTATCAGCATCTGCTCTATTCCTTTACCTCTTTTTTATTTTGGGTAGAAAACCCTTCCTGAATCTATGATCTCTGTAAAGCTACAAAACTGAACTAATTCTCTCTGGTTCCGTTTTTAGAGAGACAGTAAGAGAAAGGAAAAGCTAGCCTCAGAATCGGGGCCTGAAGAAAAGGGAGGCAGACAGTATAGGCCAGAGATGATAGGAGGAAGAACTTTAACCGGCATTCCTTTTTGTTCATTCCTCCAAAGTTTCAGAATGGGGCAAAATTCACAACAAATGGGCAATCTTTGGATCTCCTCATTCTAAACTTAGGTCCTTGTCCTCCAGCAACCAAAGAGACTTTGTGGAAAGAGATTCTTGTTAGGAAGGTGATCAAACCATTATTTTTCTATTAATTACAAAACCAGACAGAGGTGTTAGTAGAAATGGGAACGAGGAATTACACCACATCAACGTGGGATCTGATCATGAGACCAAAGTCTTCAGGTACGGTGCCAAGCTCTTAAGTTTTATTATCAGAAAACCAAACAAAACCCAACCTTATATAGATGTACAGAAGTAAAGATTAAGAGGAGAAACCCTATACCAACATGTCCAAAAAGATTAAGTAGCAGGTCTCACATCTACATGAAACTTCAAATGCAAACAAGCAACTCTGCTTAGGGAGAGCCAAATCTTTCTAAATAGGAGGCTCAGCAAGGAAAACGGATTTTAGTAGTATCTAAGAAACACTGCCACCAAAACTGCTAAAGTATATTTCTGCAATAGAAGACAAAGTAAACTAGCATAAGGCTTGACTAGAAAATAGAAGCCTCCAGTCCACAGCTTACGTTCCCAATGATGTAGGTAATAATGCTTAATACCTCTCACATCCTGTCATACTCTGCATCCCCATACTTCTAGCTCTGAGGGGTACCCAGCCAATCTCCTTTCCTGAACTGCATAACCAACAGGATCCCACATATTGGCTTCGACTGAAACCAGACAAGTCACTCTTGAAAATAGGGCCCTTCCGGACTCCAGAATAGGGAGGGACTCTGGACTCCATTCCATTATAGACTACCAATCACTAGTCCTTGTGTTTATATCCTTTGCACCTCCTAAAACCCACAGTGTTTTCCCTATCTTATTCCAGTGGGTCATGTCAACCTGCTAAAGCAAAGATTCAGGGTGAAACTTGGCCTCTTCATGCAGGATAAAGAAGTAAAAGGATGCCTGTGAGTATGAGAGAAGGAAATAAATAGGCTTAAAGGGACATACTCAATCCTTTTCCTTGTTCTCTTTTCTAAAGGATAAAGGCATTATGGCTAATTCGCTATAATATTTGCCCCTGAAGCTCTCCTTATCTGGTCTAATCTGGCACTAAGAACTCAAAAGAGCACCTGATAAAACACACTGTTCTTTTTTCTATTTTTTTTATTAACAAGCAAAATAATAATTAAAAAACAACAACACAACAACAAAAACCTTGAAGTTGGAACTGCAGTAAGTCAAACTGCTGCTGGAGTTCACAGATGTACCTGGGGTACATGCTCCCTCACTGCAAGGCAGGACCTAGGCACACGACTGTGCATTTAGGTATATATGTGACCAGGAAGAGTTGAAGAGATGGAAACCACTGGAGAACAGAAAGCATCAAAAGCTTTTCATCAGGCAATCCCAAAGCGCTCTGCTCTTTTCCTCTTCTTTGCCTATAAGGAAGAAGCAAGAAGAAAAAAATTAGATTGCAAGACAACAGTGGCCTGGGTTCCTGGCTGCTTTAATCCAAACTCACATGGACTGTCACAAGGTCCAAGAAGGAGGGAAAGCCAGGCTTATGCTTGGCAGCCAGAGATTTAATGTCTGAATCTCTCTAGTTATCCAGTTAGAGCTGGTTTGATGGGAAAGGAGAATAAGGAGGGGAGAAGACTGTGAGGAGTAGGGGGTGGGGGAGGGAGAGGAGGAAGAGAATAGTGGTAGAAAATGGAAAGATTCCTGAAGGAGAAAGGGCCACTCAGCCTTACAGCAAGTTAGCCTGGAAACAATGGATCCTTAAACAGGCTGGGAAAAGTCTTCCAGTCAGTGGGGAGATGGGAAATTTCAAAGGACAAAAGGTTGACCAATGCTATTTCATGGAGAAGGTGAAGGGGATGCCCTTCTGGGCAGTTAGGCCCAATCAGCAACTATTCCTTCGGCCTCCAAATCCACAAAGAGGCATATAAATCTTCAATGCCAACAGAATAAATGGGGGGTGGGGAGGCCCCAACATGGATCTCTTAAGGGAGGCAGTGTGGGAGAGAGGGCACAAAATGGGTGGGGGAGAGAAAGAGAAAGATATTTTTGTTCTGGGAGTGACTCATAAAACACTACTGAGTCCTCACTCTAACCACTGCCCCCAGAAAAGAGGGGGCTTTTTTTTTATTCCATTCACAGAGGAGGTTAAAGTTATATTAAAAAGAAAAGCTGAGTGGGACTTCGCTGGCGGTCCAGTGGTTAAGACTCTGCGTTTCCAATGCAGTGGGTGCGGGTTTGATCCCTGGTCGGGGAAACTAAGATCCCACATGCCGCATTGTGCACGGCCAAAAAAAAAAGAAAAGAAAAGAAAAGCTGAGTGCATACAAGCCAAGCTCACTTCCACCTGGATTACTGACACAATTCTTTGGAATCAAATGAAAGTCATCTGGTTCATATAAACTCCATCAGCCTCAAAAGTTACTACTCCCTTACATATACTACCTCTCCCAATAAAAGCCACTATTCCTTTCTACTCAACAAAATCCTCATCTGCCTTATCTTGGAGGTCAAATGTACCAACTCAGTAAGCATGCCTGGTCTAATGACAGTTTCCTTGGCAAAGAGGGAGTAATTTTAACTAGAATTAAAACAAGCCTAAGTTTACTTCTAGCTCATCCTGGCAAGTCAGCAAGTAAGCAGACATTTACTTACAACAGGTAATGCTTTATTCTGAATTAGTAGCACAAAGAAGAATATAAAACGCTTTAGTTTTTTCATAGTAGAGAATGTAAACTGATCAGATTCTGAAATTTTCAGGGTTTATTACAAGATTGACTCTGATATTTATTCATAAAGAGACTATAAGATTTTGAGGGCTTCCCTGGTGGTGCAGTGGTTAAGAATCCCCCTGCCAATTCAGGGGACACGGGTTCGAGCCCTGGCCCGGTAAGACCCCACATGCCGCGAGGCAACTAAGCCTGTGTGCCACAACTACTGAGCCCGCGTGCCTAGAGCCCATGCTCCACAACAAGAGAAGCCACCGCAATGAGAAGCTCACGCACCGCAAAGAAGAGTAGCTCCCGGTCGCCGCAACTAGAGAAAGCCCACGTGCAGCAACAAAGACACAACGCAGCCAAAAATAAATAAATAAATAAATAATAAAAAAAAGATTTTGAGTGTGTCAGGTAATAGAGTTTCAGAGGCCATCTCTAGAAGTAGATGGAAAGAAGTAAATTTGGATTAAATGGAAGAAGTAACATTTCAAATTCCTCACCACCTAAGAAATTTCTATAATTCTAAACATAGGCTGCACAGGGTCTAGGTTGCGGCAGGCGGGATCTTCGCTGTCATGTGCGGGATCTTTGTTGCGGCATGTGGGATCTAGTTCTCTGACCAGGGATTGAACCCCGGCCCCCTGCCTTGGGAGCTTCCAGTCTTAACCACTGGACCACCAGGGAAGTCCCTAAACATATTCATTGTTTCAACTGTTCATGTACACCTCTGCTAATGCTTGGTCTCCATTATAGATACTCTCAAACCAGCAAATCAATATTGTCTGTCAATGCTCTGAGAAGTCTGCCAATGCTCAGAGTCTCAATGAATGTTACTCCAGAAAATGCTGGGATATAGATGCACACAAGTCTTAAAGAAACAAACAAACAAACAAAAAGCCATTCTTTCATTTTGAGAAACTATCTGTAAATAAAGTGATAAGAACAAGTCACATTTGAGGACTTCCCTGGCGGTCCAGTAGTTAAGACTCTGCACTTCCAGGGACTTCCCTGGTGGTCCAGTGGGTAAGACTCTATGCTCCCAATTCAGGGGGCCCAGGTTCGATCCCTGGTCAGGGAACTAGAGCCCACATGCCACAACTAAAAGATCCCACATGCCGCACAACTATATTTGTGTCTGGGTTGGATATGGCCTTCATTAAATGATGTAAGAAATTTGCTTGGTAGATAATCAGAAACACTGCTACTTACTGAATACTTGACATTTTACACAGAATCATTTCATGCTTAAAATACCACTTCGAGGTAGGTTTTATTATCTCCACTTTCCAGATGATGAAACTGAGGCTCAGAAAATTACTATAACTTGTAAGAAATATAGTAATACTAAGTGGCACAGTCACTTATCCAAGCTTAATTGATTCCAAATCTTGTGCTCTTTCCTACTAGGTTAACTGGCTCTTAATAGTGAATTACTTAAGTATACTGATGGAATTCAGTGGGGCCACTTTATCCAGAAAACAGATATCAAGCAAAGGACCAAAAATCTTGTCATTTAGGCACTTAAGAAGTAGGCCAGGGAAATAACAATGTTTCTCCATTCTGTTTGTTTGTCTTCATTTTCCCTTCAAGGGCCCTGTGAAGCATTCCAGGTATATTTTACCTCTGTATCCTCTGTGGTTCCTGTTCCAGCTGAACTTGTGACAATCCCAAATCGCTCCTTCCTCTTTTTCAGCTTCTCGTCATCCTCAGACTGTTCAGGGACAAAGAAAAGGGCTGAAACAAGCTATCCCTCCATTCACAAGGTAAATGGGAATGAAATTACAACTTATTCGCTACAATATGCTAGCCAACCTTGTGTCAAGAACTAAGGATCACACCCACAGAAAAAAACAGATAGGAAACTGAATAAGCTAGCATATTGTCCCTAGAATGACTAAAAACTTAATGTTAAGTAGGGCTTCAATACTCATAAGACAAGGAGAGTCAAGAAAACAGTAGGAAACACCCATAAAACAAATTTCTGTGCTAAAGAAATTTTTGTAGTTCAGAGATATGGAAAACTGAGGCTTTACTAATAATACCTGCAGAGAGCAGGTTGGTAGAAGGCACCCAAACTATTTGTCGAACACTGCTTTCAAGTTCCATTTTCTTGCTAAAAAAGGGAAGGGGAAGGGGGCCAGAGTGGTGTTTCTGAAGAACTTACAAAGAAAGCTAAGTGTTATGAATACCCAGCAAAGTCATAGAAGGCTCTGAAGAGTTTGAAATGATTTTGAAATAAGGAAACAGCTGTAGTCATCTCTCTGAGAGAGATGCTCTGGACCTTTTCCAAGCATCCAAGAGACTCATGGTGTTTGCCCTGTAATTGGAGAGAATGTTCCAGCATACTATGAATTGGAGCTGGCCATTCTCCTATAGCATTTTAAAGACTGAGCTACTACTGTTCACATCCAGCACTGTTCAATGTCAGAGTCTCATATATATTATATTCTCACCAGGACCTAAACCCTGCCACTTTATTTATCCCACTTTAACAGTTATTTATTTTCTCCTTTTCCACCTTCCCCTAATACCCTGTCACCAGCAATCAAAAGCCCAGCCCTAGGATTAGAAACATCTAAAAGTATGTGGGCTTCCTGGGTGTTTTTTCTCCCCCAAAAGCATTTCCTAGAACTTGACACATCTAGACAAAGATCCTATCTTCTCAGATATCCCAGGGGACCCTCTACTCCATACACACGTAACACCCTAATCATGAGCCAGGACAGTTTCTTTGACTTTATTTACAAAAGTTAACCAACGTAAGGTCAGGTCAAACGTGCTGAAACAAACTTTTTTTTTTTTTTTAACTGGGGTATAGTTGCTTAAACAAACTTTTGAGCAAGCTTACATGTGGTGCTCCTGAGCTGGATTTTGTTTTTTAAAAACCCAAGAAGTTCATATTCCTGACTTACGTAGGCAGGTTGTGTCTCTGAGTGTCCCAAAAACCAGAGTCAAAAGGAAAGGCAACCAAGAGGCCTACAGAGACACAAGAACTTTTAAAATACCTTTACTCTCAACGCCAACCATGGAGCTGCCTTTGTCCCTACGACCACAGGAACCACCTCTTGGTCAAAAGCAGGGCAGCTATACAGCCTTCTGTGTTCAATCTGTCTAGCTAGCGCAGCTCTCTGAACACAGTAGTCAGGAGTACTTTCTCAGTCTTACTTCGGCTCTTTCAGCTTGAGAAACATTCATTTTCTCGCTTTTGCGCCACCTGCCTTCTAGCAAGTAAGAAAGAAGCTAAGAAAGGCTGGTGGCTATTGAAGGACTGAAGAATCCTACACACAAGTTATCCCTTAATCACAGTGTATTACTAGAATAGAATACTGCCTACATACTTTTTCTGCCTTTTTCCTTATAACCATCAGCAAATCCACAGTAGGTGCATAATTAATGTAATCTAAACTACTGTAAAACACTGAGGCAGGTTCCAAAGGAAAAAAGTCTTCCTGTCTTTAATAATCATAAATTAAAATAATAATGATTACATTATAGCCACTAACATTTGGGTGCTTACTATGTGCCAGGTACTATACGAAGTTCATTACATTCAGTATCTCATTTAATTGTTTTAACCATCTTAAACATATCAGGTACCATGACATACGTAGCAGGTCATTTTATAGATAAGAAAACTGAGGCTTTGAGAGAGTAAGTAACTTGCCCAAGTCTCACAAATAGTTAAGTGGCAGAGCCAGAAATGGAACCCAAGACATTTTACTTGAGAACCCACTTTCTTAACTTCACCAAAACCTCAGGTATCTTACCTAAGCACTTCTTTGGAAGAAGAGTAGCAGAATGGAAGTAGTGCTTAATTTCCAAGGGAAGAAGGATCACTAGGATCCTTAGCTAAAAGTAGTTGTAGGGCTCCCTGGTGGCGCAGTGGTTAAGAATCCACCTGCCAATGCAGGGGACACAGGTTCGAGCCCTGGTCCAGGAAGATCCCACATGCCGCGGGGCAACTAAGCCCGCGTGCCACAACTACTGAGCCTGCGCTCTAGAGCCTGAGAACCACAACTACTGAAGCCCGCATGCCTAGAGCCCATGCTCCGCAGCAAGAGAAGCCACCACTCGCCGCAACTAGAGAAAGCCCGCACGCAGCAATGAAAACCCAACGCAGCCAAAAAGAAATTAATTAATTAAATTTTTAAAAAAAGTAGTTGTAAACTACTTCAACAACTTCTACATCACTCAAATGACTGGGTCAATGCAAGGATCCTACCCCCTTTCTACCATACCATATGCCTCTACTTCATAACTAACTAGGGCTCCAATTAGTAGTCTCATACTAAAGATTTTCTCAACTCAATTTGTTTCTAACTTTGGCTAATTGGCTATTCCATCTGTTGAACTGTATGAAAAGAATTAGGGTTTCCAATGAACACAGGCCTCACTATATTTTTCCTTACCAAAGTCACTATGAAGCTTTTCTTGATTTTGTCTACCACCACTAAGATAAAAAGTGAATAAGGGATATAAATGGAGATTTCAAAATAAGAACCTCTATAGAACATTCTAGATGAAAAATTCTCCATTTCATTAAGCCTCCAGGCCAAGGAGGAAACAGCTTTAAGGGAAATAAAAGGAGCATACCATACCTACCCTTCTTGGGGATAGGCAGGACTAGATCGTATCTTGCTGAACTACCACTATTTACTTTTTTCATTCAATTCAGCGCTAGGGATACTTCAGCACATTCACATCACAGAGGGAGATGTTACTGCTGAAACCTATCTACTCTCTCTGCACAAATCTTGGGGCCATTCCCTTCACAAATCTCATCACAAAGCCTACATCCATTTGGAACATGTAGGACAGCCTTTCCTCTGGTTCTCTACTTCACTGTATCCCAAAATGGGGAGTTTGACTTCTAAATTAAATTTCCTGTGTTTCTTTTTGAGCTCAAAGGTGAGGAAAGAACGAGGGAGGAAAAGAAGGGGGGGGGTCAGATGGATATATTTCTCTAGCCACTAAGGCTAGTGTCAGAGATTTCCCCTTGAGATTCCTTTTTTAATCCTCTGGTGCCTTCTCCTGGAGATCTAGGCAGAGCATCTGCTCCACATATACCAGGGGCTCTAGGGGGAAAAAAACAATACAGATGCCCCCACCTCCCACCCCCTATGAAGAGCCTGCCCACCCCTCACCCGCAGAGACCAGCGAGGGTTTTATTTATTTTGTGCATGCCTGCCCTTCTCTCCTACCCAGTGCCCCTCAGCTCCCCTCCTAAAGCCTCTTTCCTCCTTGCCCTGCAGGGGAAGTGCACAACAGGCCCAGTAAATCAACACAGTTCTAATGATCTCTCTCACTTGACCCTTCTAGCGTGACGGTGTCGCATGGAAACAAACGTACAATAAACTTCACTCCATCTTTAGCTCCTTGCTGACAGGTTTTGATTCATGGGATGGTGAGACCCATCTGAAGGAAATTACCTCGATCAAAATGCATCTCCCTCTGCATTCATCAGGCCAATGCTCCCCCAGGCCATGCTCAAGTGCACAAATGGGGTTGTGCATCTGCAGGCAGCACCGACCCCTCTAGCTCAGTGTCATATGCATTTGCAAACCTTTCCCTTCTTCATCCCTCCCCCACTTCCCTCCCACAAACCCTCAACCACTAACAAATCTTTTTTCTTCCCAGGGTTGCTCCCGTGTGGGAAGAATAGTGCTGGAATCTGAAACGCCCTTATTTGCTATCAAGTGAAAACTCTTCAAAACACACCACTTGCATCCAAAATCAGACGAGAAACCTGTCCTCACTGTCTAAACACAGGCACTGGATATTCAGATTGATCCATGTACTTCACTTCCCTCATTCTCCCACTCAAGACTTAAAGAGCAAGCCAACTAACTGACCGACGCCAATAACTTCAGCATACATGATCCTCACTCCTATCTCCCAATAACTGCCTTGTTTTTCTTTTCAGAAATTTGGTGATAAAAACAAGAAAGAGAACTGTGTAAAAGAGGAGAGAGGTCATATAAGAAGCACAGGGCAGGGCTTCCCTGGTGGCGCAGTGGTTGAGAGTCCGCCTGCCCATGCAGGGGACATGGGTTCGTGCCCCGGTCCAGGAAGATCCCACATGCCGCGGAGCAGCCGGGCCCATGAGCCATGGCTGCTGAGCCTGCGCGTCGGAAGCCTGTGCTCCGCAACGGGAGAGGCCACAACAGTGAGAGGCCGGCGTACCGCAAAAAAACCCCACAAAAAACTACTAAAGAAGCACAGGGCAGAAAGCATGATATATATTTAATAAAGCCAAATGCCCCCATGAATCACTATCACTGTATTTTCCATCATGGAATAAGATAGTTCCTAACTGAACCTTTCAGAAGACATCTTCAACTTTTCAAAATTCACTTTTCTTCTTGTTTCCCTTTCACATTTGGCACATCCTTGGACAATATAAAGAAAATGATACCTGCTGAAAGAAAAGACGGAGACATTCCAGGTTGCCCCAAGATACAAATTACATGTGTGAAAGTGCTTAGTACATAGGAACTATCATATAAGTATTCAATAAATGTTAGCCATTATTTCTATTGCTTCCTTCTGGTCCTTGAAACAAAGTCTGAGACCACCAACAGAATTTTGAAACTAACAATGCCATTCATTCTTCTTCTACACTACAAGTGAAGTCATCAAAAGTTGTCAAGAAACAGACATTACCAAGGCAACAAGGAAATTCCCTTCAGTTGCAAGGCAAATGATATTTGGAAAGAGGATCAGATTTAAGGTTAAAGTGTAGCACAACAGTAACTCAGCAAAACCACAGTCTTCTCCATCAGGTACTATTAACCACCTTCTCTTTCTGGGACCCTAAAAAAAAAAAAACTATGCTGTCAGGCTTTAACTGATATCAACATCCCTAACAATTAATGACTACAAAAACAGATATCTATATAAGGTAATGTCCAAGGGAACTGAGCAAGGATCCGACCTCTAACTCTGTAGATCAAATTCCAGGTACTCTAAAGGCCCCTGAGGAATTGGCTTCACTGAATTACACAACATCAGCTTCTATCAACACTGTCAATAACACTGAAACCATAAAATTAAACCATTCATCCACTAGTCATTCAAATAACCACTGAGAGCCTACTTTGGGTCAGGAACTGTTTTCTGGCATTGGGAATAGAGAGATGAATAAGACAAAAATCTTTAACCTCACAGGGCTTATGAATTCACAACTGAATGACTATAAAGATGTGTGCCATTGTTCATTACATTACTGCATATTGAGGACTCATGGGGAAATTTTCTTTCTGATTCCCAGACCCCAAATAATTATGCTTTTGCTGAACAACTTGTTAGTTTTACCTTTTGAAAATCACTGTAAACAGTACAATTGTGTTTTCCTGTTTCTACTGACTGCTATAAAGTTTGGAGCAAAATGTGTGGTCTGTCCCTGGCAAGTGGTTTTGAAAGTATTTCTATTAGAAAGGAGAGGCCAGAAGTATTGAGGTGAGAGAGAAACATGAGATCAAGAGATGGAGATCAGGGAATTTCCTGGTGGTCCAGTGGTTAGGACTTGGGACTTTCACTGCCAAGGCCTGTGGTTCAATCCCTGTTCGGGGAACTAAGGTCCGGCAAACTGTGTGGTGTGGCACGGCAAAAAAAAAAAAAGAGCAGGGGAGAGGGGGAGAGGGGGAGAGGGGGAGAGGGGGAGAGGGGGAGAGGGGGAGAGGGGGAGATCAAACACCCAGATCCAGAGGTAGAAACTTAGAAGACAAGATGACATAAAGTTAGTCACAAGGTTGGTGCTGGTCCTTTAAGAACTTATTCCTCTCCAAATACAATGGAATTAATTTTTTTAAAAAAACAAAAAAACCCAAAACAACTTCAGTGCCCCAAGAAGGAAAAGGAGAGGGAATGGAAGTACAAAGTTATAGCTCAAAATTTTAAATTAAGGAAGGGCTCTTGTCAGTGGTTTCCATGGCATATACACTGTAGCCAGGAATTAAGTCCCAAGTGGAAGATCAGCTGCAACAAGTGGCAGTGTGAATATCACACAGATGCTTTCCAAAGTGATTGCCTCTTTTTATAGCAAAGAGTACCATAGATAAAATCTCTACCCAGGGACTTCCTTGGTGGTCCAGTGGGTAAGACTCCATACTCCCAATGCAGGGGGCCCGGGTTCGATCCCTGGTCAGGGAACTAGATCCCGCATGCCACAACTAAGGATCCCGTGTGCCGCAACTAAGACCCGGTGCAGCCTAAACAAATAAATAATTTTATAAAATAAATGAAATAAAATCTCTACCCAAAATGGAGTTCCAGCTTTACCTTCCAAACCCAACTTGTGTCTTCAAGATTCAAATTCAGGTGAACATTTTTCAAAACTTACTAATTTTATCCTGAATACAATAAAGAATACTGCTTCAAGCTTAGTGTGCTAGGGTTATTTGCTCTGCCAAAAGGAGTCTACTTTGATTTAATTAGCACCCCATGGGCTGTGCTAAAGCATTCACTTTTTTTTTTTAATAAATAAATTTATTTATTTTCGGCTGCGTTGGGTCTTTGTTGCTGTGTGCGGGCTTTCTCTAGTTGCGGCGAGCGGGGGCTACTCTTCATTGTGGTGTGCGGGCTTCTCATGTGATGGCTTCTCTTGTTGCGGAGCACGGGCTCTAGGCGCGCGGGCTTCAGTAGTTGTGGCTCATGGGCACTCTTAGAGCACAGGCTCAGTAGTTGTGGCACACGAGCTTAGTTGCTCCGCAGTATGTGGGGTCTTCCCAGACCAGGGCTCGAACCTGTGTCCCCTGCATTGGCAGGCAGATTCTTAACCACTGCGCCACCAGGGAAGTCCTATTTATTTGTTTTTATTTTTGGCTGTGTTGGGTCGTTGTTGCTGTGCACGGGCTTTCTCCAGTTGTGGTGCGCGG
Organism: Stenella coeruleoalba; assembly: GCF_951394435.1. Taxonomy (NCBI): domain Eukaryota; kingdom Metazoa; phylum Chordata; class Mammalia; order Artiodactyla; family Delphinidae; genus Stenella; species Stenella coeruleoalba. Next base: position 58,956,558 of record NC_137157.1, on the reverse strand, counting down.
GCTTCTCATTGCGGTGGCTTCTCTTGTTGCAGAGCATAGGCTGTAGGCTTGCAGGCTTCAGTAGTTGTGGTGCGTGGGCTCAGTAGTTGTGGCTTGCAGGCTCTTGAGCGCAGGCTCAGTAGTTGTGGTGCACGGGCCTGGTTGCTCCGGGGCATGTGGGATCTTACTGGGCCAGGGCTCCAACCCGTGTCCCTTGCATTAGCAGGCAGATTCTTAACTACTGTGCCACCAGGGAAGCCCAAGCATTCACCTTTTTCAATCTTATTACCAGTGCCACTCTGGATCACAGAGATAAACTAGGAGAAACAAAACAGTGACCCAAATGTAACCAGGCTTATGTAGGGAATTTGAACTCAGTAAATCCCAAAACACAAAGCAAGAGTATTTACTGAATTCAAATAAAAGATATCCTCACTGTTCTTATAGGAGACCAAAAGAATTAACCAAGCCAGGTATTTTTTCTGGTCAGTACAACGAGCTCACCCACACCATTCCTCCTTACACTATGTATGAGAAGCAGAAATTCCAATCTAAACAATTCAGTCAGAGATATCCTTACAAGTAGAAACGGACATTTCAGGGAAGCTTAGGTACTGCTGAGTTGGAGTTGGCCCTTCTCCTATAGCTGTTTTAATGACTGAGCTACTGCCCACATCCAACACTGTTCAATGTGTAAGAGTCTCATATATATTCCCAACAGGACCTAAACCACGCCACTTTATTTATCCTACTTTAACAGTTATTTTCTCAGAAGTCTTTTCCCTGGAGTAATGGAAGAGAGGCTGATAGTGAGCTACGGATGATCAGTTTGCAAAAAAAAAAAAAAAAAAAAAAAACCCAAATAATTGCCTCCTTTTGTAATTGAATTACCATACTAAGATGTTAATAGTTCTCAGGCCAATTTGATTTTCCAAGGGAATGTAAGGTAAGAGTGAGGCAAAAAGGAAGACAGGGAGCCTTCTGGTGACTTTCCTGACTTTCACTGCCACGTGACTGATGGCAGGATGAAAAGCAGTGCCTGGGGGCTTTCAGGCAATGGTAGATTAATAATGACATGGCCTTGACTTCCCAGAGGTAAAGGTTATGAAACACTCCAGGGTGAGTGGGCTTCTAATTTCATACTCTCAGGGTGAATGACAGCAACTGATGGTTTTTCTCTCAGAAACACTTTAAAGCTTAAACACACAGCTGTCACCTCCCTGCCCCAGTTTCTGAAATTCATTTGAACATGTTTATTCCTCAGCATTTATGCCAGCCAGACCACAGAACACGAGGTGGTCCTAAAGGCCAATGCACAGAGCCTAAGCAGGACTAAAGGTGAAGAGAGGGTCTAGTCCATCACCTTAGCACACACAGAGTAAAGAGATACTCTAATACTGCCACACATATACACATAACACACCTCCCAGTACAACAATCTTACCTACTCTCAACAATCTTTTAACTGTTGAGATCGGATTCAACCTTCTAGAGCCAGAAGGATGCCAGGAACTGTAAAGCAACACCAGAATTAGAGACTACCAGGAACTGTATCTCCGCCTATCTTTACAGTATTTGAAGCCCCAGTACACAGTCAGCTCAAAACCAAACACTCTTCTGAGTCACTAGCTCCCATCACTTCTTCTCTCTTGTCCAAATCAAGCTTCTTCCCCAACCCCCACTCTTGTCCAACCCCGGAGGAGGTCGTCTCGGTCTTGCTCTAGCTGACTGTAGGACAAAGCAAGGAAGGTGGAGGAAATGAAGGTTTCACACTTGAGACCCCTGGAAACCAAGTTTCTATTAAAAGTCCCCACCTCCCTCCCTTGAACGTCAGGAAGCTGCTGCTTTTAAGGATAAGCGATGCAGAGCTTGGCAGAAATGTCAAGTCAATAGAGGGAAGCTAAAACCTTCTGAGGGGAGGTGAATTCTGTCTTAGCCAAAATATACAGAGAATGAAGGACAACAGTTACCTGAGCATTCAGAAATTTACAATGAGCGCTAGGAAAGCAGATTCTTTTCACCTGACATTTTAAAACGCAGATTTCTGGCTTCGCCCCAACCTAATAAATCTGAATCTCAAAAGGAAGAGCCTAGAGAACTGTAAGGGACCCCTGGTGACCCTTGTGTGCAGCAACAGTTGAGAATAATTGCAAATAGCTTCGAGACAGTTTAGACCAAAAAACCAAAACAAACAAACAAACCCCCACCCCACCCCCACAACAAAAAAACCCTCACAAAAACCCAATAGGCTGCTACTCCACTCCAACTTTCCCCCCAAAGCACTAGGGGCCTTCCAAAAAAGCTTATGCTTCCTACAAACAGGTTATCTCAGCTGCAGGAATGTGAAGGGGAAAAGAAAGCTATTAAGGAATCACAGCTGGCTCTAAGGCACACCTGTCTTGCTGCCTTCCTAGAATTCAAATAGAGGAACAGAAACTCTTTTACCAGGGGAGTTCAATACAGGAAGAACATGCCCAAGCAAGATCCGGGAACACCTCAGATACGTGGGGAAAAGAGAGAGGCAACCAGGTTCAAGCACACAAAGGTATTTTTTTTCTCTGTAGAACTGATACAGAGAAAGAGGGAGAGTATCAATAAAGTGGAGAACAGACAGGGGAACAGACGGCTTTTGTCTTAAGGCTCATGTGTTTTACTTGTACATATAGAGCACTAAACAGGTCCATCATATAAAACCTCTCATCTTGTGAGTCTGTTCGTTCATTTCCAGTTGCTCTTCCTCCTGAAACATTTCATACCCAAGATGAGCATGACAGTGAAAATTCTGAAACTGCCCCCCTCTACTCTACCTAAATAAACTCTTCACCCAATAAATACTTTCTGACATCCAGACACCAAGCATTTCAAATATAATCTCCTTCTCAATAAGATATCTTCATTGCTAGGGATTTAAAGATTCAATATGTGATATAAAATCCAAATGTGGAACCTTCTGAAAATACATTTCTATATCTGTCCTAACAATCTGCTCTGGGGATGAGAAGGTAAAAATGGATTAAAATACTATCTTTAAAAATATGAGAAAAGAATAGCAAAGGAAAAGGAAGGGAGGAAAGGAGTTAACATTTTCTAGATCTTAACAAGGGGCCTCAGATTTTATTAAAAACAGGGACTTTGCTAGTTTGCAAAAATCACTACCAAGTATCTTCCTATAAAACATCTCACGATCTGATGCCCTGTCTCATTCCCATTTGCAACTTCAAAATCTATAGGATTTTATTTGACCTGTTTCAGCTTTCAGGCATAAAAAGCAACTTTACTATTTTAGTGAGTACATAAGAGGATGAACTATCATGTTATTATTAAACCTTACTTGAACCAAACCCATATGTATTCTTTAAAATGTTACCTCTCCTTATCAGTATCAGCCTAACAAACAGTATTACTCAAGTATTAGTCTCTCAAGTATTAAAATACAGCTTAAACATTCCTATACTGCTACTGCTCACATCGTGAGGAGCGTTTGAACACCAAAATTTCATACCCCTCCAAAAATTAATAACACAAGCACAAACCAAAAAAACAACAAAAGAACACCCCACACTTTTTCCTCCCACACAGATTTTGAAGGATGGACAGACTTGGATTCAGAGGGTTAGCTCACATTTTACCATAGCTAGGGAGAGTATCTGGAGTGATCAGACAGATATTGCTCTGTTTAGAGAGCCAGCTAGCTACCTGTCACCTCAAAATTAGACATACAACTAGATATACAATCAGATATGATTTACAGGTGGGTTTTTAAAACCTTACATGCTAAGAGTCTAAGAGTGGCACTTTTTAAAAAACTGGCACTCAGGGACTATCCTGGCAGTCCAGTGGTTAAGACTCCATGCTTCCAATGCAGGGGGCATAGGTTCAATCCCCGGTTGGGGAACTAAGATCCCACATGCCGTGCAGCACAGCCAAAAATTTAAAAAAAAAAAATAAAAACTGGCACTCAGAGAATGACCCCACCCGAAGAACTTGGTTGGCAAAAACAGCTGAAGGTATTTAAAAGTAAAACAGACTTAGCAGAATGCAGTATTCCCCTCCTTTTCCAGGGTATGTTTACTCTTGGGGCAAAGACTAAGGGGGACCACAGACAGGCATAAAACTTGTTTTTTATCGAAGTCATCAATTCTGACACATTAGAAGAAGGAATGCAAAGACATTAGTGGGGGCGGGGTATCAAGCAGAGGAAACAGAAAAGAGAGTAAGTTTTTTTTCTTACTACAAACTTTTGTGCCTCTAGTTCTTTAGGTTCAAACTCAATGAATGAAATCAGAGAGAGAAAAATAAAATGAAATGGTACAAGATCCTAGTGGTCTCAACCACGTACCTTAGGGAAGTATAAACCCTCCATCACAAACTTCTCAAAGATCCAATTTACAGTGAACAGGGCAAAACACCAGCCACAAATGCTGATATAGCACCCAAAATTTTATCTTGCTTCCCCCAATTTTTAAAGTTTTTCCTCTGAAGTGGTCAATTTATATTCCTAACATTTCTTGTCCAACTTTTTTCTCAACCATGGCCAGGTAAAAAGTATGTGTTTGAGGTTTAGGGTATAGAGGGAGGGTAGAAGTTGAGCAAAGAAAAACCTGATTCCTATTTCTCTAGTTAAAATTAGAATCCATTTTCAACAGCCCTGGGCAGGAGAGAAAAATTCCATTCTGCCTCTTTGCTCTTCCAAATTCCTATAGCCAAGTGGTTCAACAGCATTTGAATGGCACACATAATGACATCATTGATTGGAATCATAATAGAAGGGAGTGAGAAGAGCGGGTGTGGGGGGGAAGTGGGAAGGGAGGGAGGTAAAGATGTATTTGTGTTACAGACAAAAGACAAGTTCTGTTCCTCAACAGGGACAAATGAAGAACCAGATGAAGGGATAAACTGAGGTCAGAGAGTTTTCCCTATTGTTTCCTCTTTAAACAGCTCCTTCACCACTCCCTCAAGGTTTGTTCCAATGGATGGGTATAGAAACAGCAGCGTATGTGTTTTTATCTTAGAGGAGGAGGTAGAAGAAAAAAAAGCCAAATATTTATTTTCAAATTATTATGAATTAAGAAGGGGATTTAAAGGACTGGTTAGACTTTAGTTGGGCCCTAAAATGCTCTCAGAAATGCTGAGGACTATGTGGGGTTGGGTCTTGGCTTCTCTGAAATTCATCTTCTCTAATAGCCACTCTCAACTGCCATCTCTATGTACTATATAACCTGTTCTTATCGTCTTTTCTTGTTGGTTAATGTAAGTTAAAATAATACAATTTTTCAAGTGGAAGAAGCATTTTTGGGGAAAATGACAATCTAGGATGAAGGAGGAGGGGAGGGAAATTTTCCCCCAAAGCCCTTTATCAATGAAATACGATGACTGAGAGGATCTACACTGAAGTTTTTTCTATCTGCAATCCTACTACCTGCATTTTTCTTGGTCTCATGGGGCACCATGAGAAAAGGAAATAGAGAATTAAGTGTTGCCCTTGGCCTAAGTACCGCTGCTTGAATATATGTGGTTGGAAAGAACCCAAACCTACTCAGCATGCTACTTTTCCTGGGATCTAAATCTCCTACCTCTTTAAAAAATATTCTACCAAACTCCTCACCATAGCTTATGGTTCCTCAGGTCCTTACAGTTCCACGTTGACAATGTCCTATGCACAGTCCCACAGTTCTTCCTTTGGAACAGGTTCGTATATACATGCCTAAACTAGTTAACAAATCCCAATTATAGACCCTCTGAGAAGGCTGGTGACCAAATTTTTTTTTGTGGCCATGCCACGCAGCTTGCAGGATCTTAGTTCCTCGATCAGAGACTGAACCCGGGCCCCTGGCAGTGGAAGCTCAGAGTCCTAATGCCTAGGCCAGTAGGGAATTCCCTCAACTTCTAAATCTATACTGTGGGGGCTTCACTGGAGGCGCAGTGGTTAAGAATCCGCCTGCCAGTGCAGGGGACACAGGTTCGAGCCCTGGTCCGGGAAGATCCCACATGCCATGGAGCAACTAGGCCCGTGCGCCACAACTACTGAGCCTGCGCTCTAGAGCACGCGAGCCACAACTACTGAGCCTGCGCGCTGCAACTACTGAAGCCCGCACGCCTAGAGCCCATGCTCCGCAACAACAGAAGCCACCGCAATGAGAAGCCCGCGCAATGCAACAGAGTACCCCCCGCTCAAAGCCCGCACGCAGCAACAAAGACCCAACACAGCCAAAAACGAATTAAATAATTTTAAAAACAGAAAGTAAATCTATAGTGTGAACTTCCTTCTTTCCATATCCCACTGACTAACCTCTGTACCAAAACCCACTGCTGAAGGGAAGAAACATTCTTCATTTATTTCAGATGGTGGAAGGGAATCTCGATAGAAACAAATAGGCCTTCCAGAAGAGAGTGAATGGAGACAAGCCATAATGAAATTTGTGTGCTAGAACAGGGGTCCCCAATCCCTGGACCACGGACCAGTACCGGTCCACGGCCTGTCAGGAACTGGGCCGCACAGCAGGAGGTGAGCGGCGGGCTAGCGAGCAAAGCTTTATCTGCTGCTCCCCATCGCTCCCATCACCCCCTGAACCACCCCCACCCACACCCCCCTCGGCCGTGGAAAAATTGTCTTCCACGAAACCGGTCCCTGGTGCCAAAAAGGTTGGGGACCCGCTATGACAGAAGACACTTGTGCCCTCCTGTGCTTGGAACTGACTCTTTGTCCCAGCTTCCTCTTTGATATCTCAACACATTTCAGCGACAAGCTCCTCAAAAACAATAGGTCCAATGTCTCTCTCACTCTGAAGTGGTCCATCCCCAACAAATGGTGAGCAAAAATATACAATTATATGAAAGGTTCATGAAACTAATCACTGCAGCCACCCAATACTCTTTTAGTTACCAGCCTCAGCAATAAGAAGATAGTCAGTGGAGGAATATTTAATTCGTTTTCAACCTTTTTATCAATATATTCTAACACTGTGTATCACAGAACATTCATCAGGGAAGAAAACTGGCAAAAAGCACGAACATGGAAAAAGTAGCCTTTAGGGTTTACAGGCCCCTTAAGATAACTCATTAGGACAGTTACCTATATGAAGAACTACAAGTAGGGAAAACTCAGTAATATCCTAGTAGAGAAGTAAGGAAGATGTACTAATGTCAACATTTACTACTACTAATCAAGAATCAAGAAGCAGTAACACATGCCCCTCACATTCTCGGGAAGGGAGAAAAGTATAAACCACACTCCAGTTTTCTGCTTAGTGCCTGGGCCTGGTGTTTTTGTTTGTGTTTCTTTGTAGTACTTACCTAGCTGGATTTCCTGTAACTTCCTCAAGTATCAAGTTTCACTTTCCCAAATGTGTCAATGTTTGAAAATAAACAAATGAAAAAAACAATCCATGCAAATTAGCTACATCAGTTAACAATACATCTCTAAGCCCAGACCTAGTTTCTACCAAAACTAATGTCCTATGACCATCATATATTAACTGAGCTGGCTTCCCATCTATTTCCCTTACCCATTCCTTTTAGAGATGAATTTCTTATGTGCCAGGCCAAGTCCTCCACCGAGAGGACTGACCCAAACACTACTTCTCTTGGGAGGCAGGGAAAACTGACAGAGAAAAAAAAAACAACCAGTTAAGCACAAGACTGAAAACTTAGCTGGTGATCAATCAGAACCAACCAGGCAGAGGTTATTTATCTGGGTTTTGTTTTGTTTGAGGGGCTGGGAGGTTTCTCAGCCCACTGTCACTATGAAGCTTATAGGAGAAAAGGCATGCCATTCTATCCTCAAATAGTCGAAAGAGTTGGAGGGGACGATTTACAGCCTCTTGTGTAAAAAATGTCCATAAATGCCAGTGCCATTCTTTGCCCTGTCACTTCCCATTATCCTAAACCAACTGGATTCTATTTACTGAGACTTGAGCTGGAAACATGAACAGACAGGTCTTTTTCTTGGGCAGGGGGAGAGAGGGAAGATGGTTGGGGGGGGCACATTTCTTGAAGTTTCTGTGTACTGCCTAATGTGTACAGTATACTAGTGGAGCTGAAAAGTGAAATATATAAGCAGTCATGCAAAAGTTAGCCAAGGAAGAATAGCAGAAATTCGATACCCTCAAATTTATAATATGCTGAAGCCATATATCTAAAATATGAAGAGGAAATGGTCAGATTGTGACAGTTAAAAAAAAAAATCTGGGGGCTTCCCTGGTGGCGCAGTGGTTGAGAATCTGCCTGCTAATGCAGGGGACACGGGTTCGAGCTCTGGTCTGGGAAGATACCACATGCCGCGGAGCAACTAGCCCCGTGAGCCACAACTACTGAGCCTGCGCGTCTGGAGCCTGTGCTCCGCAACAAGAGAGGCCACGATAATGAGAGGCCTGTGCACAGAGATGAAGAGTGGCCCCCTCTCGCCGCAACTAGAGAATGCCCTTGCACAGAAACGAAGGCCCAACACAGCCAAAAATAAATAAATAAATAAATAAAAATTAAAAAAAAAAATCTGTCACAAACACTACGGCTCACTCCTCTCGCACCATTCTCTCTCTTTATCATATCCACTGGTATGCAGCGGATTCTACTGAGGAGAAACCATGATGCAATGAGGGCCTTAAGCTGGATCAAGCAAACACAAACTCCATGCAATGAGGTGACAGAGAGTGGGTCTCTCTCATTGCCCCTTTTAGGATACTAGGATGAAGAAGAGGTTTCTTCACATCACCTGTTAACCTCCACTATTTGCACCATATCTAACCGAATAAAATCTGTGCCTGGACAACTGTAAGACTTAAAGACAGATGACCAAATTACATAGGAGGAGGCTATACTGGAACCCAGGACCCCAGGATGAGGTGGACATAATTGTGCTGCTCTGGCTGTTCCATAAATACAAATTTAATCATATCACTAACCTCTGGCCAAGCCAATACTAGGTTGCAAATCATCTCTGGTGATAGAGAACTGTTAAACACAGGACTCCGAACAAAGCAACTCTTACTGAGAACGCAGCCAGTTGCAATTTCATGATTTGGGTCTAGAACACTAAGTTCTAGAAAAAAAGTTACTTGAAAAAAAGAACAGTTCCTCTGCTTATCTCTTATTCCCTTTCCTCCAATTTCTCTCCTCCTACAAATTCACTCTGAAACTGCTTATATTCTACAAGTACTAAAAAACTCTGGGCTATGGAAACAGTGATCCAAACAGGTGGTCTGATAAGATTTCTATTCTACTTCCAAGTATGAGCTGTGTGGGAGATATAAGCTGGACTTGAGTTGTCCAATACACATGTGGCTACTTAAATTTAAAATAATTAAAAATTCAGTTCCTAGTCACACTAGCTATTGTGTGACTATACTGATCATTAGCCACATGTGACTACTGATCACATTTCAGGTGATCAATAACCACATGTGGCTAATGACTAGTGTATAGGTATACCTTGTTTCATTGTGCTTCGACTTGTACTTCACAGATATTGTACTTTTCACAAACTGAAGGTTTGCAGCAACCCTATGTTGAGCAAGTCTACTGGAGCCATTTTTCCAACAGCATTTGCTCACTTCATGTCTGTGTCACATTTTCGTAATTCTTGCAACATTTCAAACTTTTTCATCGTTATTATATGTGTTATGACGATCTGTCATCAGTGATCTTTGATGTTACTACTGTAATTGTTTGGGGGCACCACAAACCATGCCCATAAAAGACAGAGAACTTAATCAATAAATATGTGTGCTCTGACTGCTCCACCAACCGGCCGTTCCCATCTCTCTCCCTCTTCTCAGGCCTCCCTATTTCCTGAGACACAACAATACGGAAATGAGGCCAATTAATAACCCTACAATGGTGTTTAACTGTTCAAGTGAAAGGAAGAGTTGTACATCTCTCACTTTAAATCAAAAGCTAGAAAGGCATGTCAAAAGCTGAGAGAGGCCAAAAGCTAGGCCTCTTGTACCAAACAGTTAGCCAAGATGTGAATGCAAAGAAAAAGTCCTTGAAGGAAATTAAAAGTGCTACTGCAAGGAACTTTAGAAAGAGAAGAGAAACAGCCTTATTGCTAATGTGAAAAAAAGTTTAAGTGGTCTGGATAGAAGATCAAACCAGCCATAACATTCCCTTAAATCAAAGCCTAATCCAGAGGAAAGTGCTAACTCTCTTCAATTCTATGAAGGCTGCTGACAGAGGTGAGAAAGCTGCAAAAGTCTGAAGCTAGCAGAGCTTGGTTCCTGAGGTTTAAGGAAAGAAGCCACTTCCATAACATAGAGGTGTAAGGTGAAGCAGCAAGTGCTGATGTAGAAGCTGCAGCAAGTTGTCCAGATCTAGTTAAGATAATTAATGAAGGTGGCTACACCAAACAACAGATTTTCAATATAGATGAAACAGCCTTACATTGGAAGAAGGTGCCATCTAGGACTTTCACAGCTAGAGAGGAGAGGTTAATGCCTGGCTTCAAAGCTTCAAAGGACAGGCTGACTCCCTTGTTAGGGGCTAATGCAGCTGGTGACTTTAAGTTGGAGCTAATGCTCATTTACCATTCCGAAAATCCTAGGGCTCTGCCTGTGTTCTATAAATGGAACAACAAAGCCTGGATGACAGCGCGTCTGCTTACAACATGGTTTACTGAATATTTTAAGCCTACTGTTGAGACATATTGCTCAGAAAAAAAGATTCCTTTCAAAGTATTACTACTCACTGACAATGCACCTGGTCACCACCCAAGAGCTCTGACGGAGATGTACAGTGAGATTAATGTTGTTTCCACTCCTTCTAACACAACATCCCTTCTGCAGCCTACGGATCTAGGAGTAATTTCAACCTTCAAATCTTATTATTTAAGAAATACTTTTCATAAGGCCACACGTAGTGATTCCTTTGATGGATCTGGGCAAAGCAAATTGAAAACCTTCTGGAAAGGATTCACCATTCTGGATGCCATTAAGAACATCTGTGATTCATGGAGAGAGGTAAAAAAAAAATCAACATTAACAGGAGTTTGGAAAGAGTTGATTCCAACCCTCATGGATGACTTTGAGGGGTTCAAGACTTCAGTAGAGGAAGTAACTGCAGATGTGGTGCAAACAGCTAAAGAACTAGAATTAGAAGTGGAGCCTGAAGATGGGACTGAATTGCTACGATTCATGGTAAAACTTGAACGGATGAGGAGTTGCTTACAGATGAGCAAAGACAGTGATTTCCTGAGATGGAATATACTCCTGGAGAAGATGCTGTGAATATTGCTGAAATGACAACAAAGAATTTAGAATGTTACATAAACTTAATTGATAAAGCAGCAGCCAGGTTTGAAAGGATTGACTCCAATTCTGAAAGAATTTACTGTAGGTAAGATGATATCAAACAGCATTGCATGTTACAGAGAAATAATTTGTGAAAGGAAGAGTCAGTCAATCAACATGGCAAACTTCATTGTTTTTTGGGTTTTTTTTGCGGTACACGGGCCTCTCACTGTTGTGGCCTCTCCCATTGCGGAGCACAGGCTCCAGACGCACAGGCTCAGCGGCCATGGCTCACGGGCCTAGCCGCTCTGTGGCACGTGGGATCTTCCTGGACCAGGGCACGAACCCGTGTCCCCTGCATCGGCAGGCGGACTCTCAGCCACTGCACCACCAGGGAAGCCCCATTGTTGTTTTATTTTAAGAAGTTGCCTAGGAAACACATTTGTCTAGAACTCCACACAGCATATGATTTATATTTACTACATATATATTAAACTACATATAATATTTCCTTCATTTTGTACAACTCCTGGACAAGGATGATTTATTTTATATAGTTCTAAATTAATTTTATAATGTAATTTATATATCTGTCCCATCCTTAATTCTACTTCAAGTGATTTTGTAATGCAAAGTAATTTGGAGAATCTATTAATTATGTGAAAGTAACATTCAGGAACAAGGAATAGATATAATATTTCTATACACTGCATTTTGTACTAAATTTAGGAAGGAGCTGAAACATCTTTTTTCGTATATAAAGCTGAATTTTTAAAAATAAATAATAAGCATAAATTATCTTACAACACAATTATTTCAGCTGCATCTTAGTCACTCCTTGGCAGTCTGAGGTTCAGAATGCCACTTGGTTGCATTGGTTGTTTGAGGACATTAAAAGCAAGAATTTTTTAAATAAAAAATGCATTTTTGGCAAAAAAAAAGGAAGAAAAGAAAAGAAGCTGTCACAGCCACCCCAACCTTCAGCAACCACCATCCTGATCAGTCAGCAGCCGTCAACATAGAGGCAAGACCCTCCACTGGCAAAATGATCACAACTTGCTGAAGGCTCAGATGATGGTTAGCACTTTTATTTTAGCAATAAAGTAGTTTTCAATTTAGGTATGTACACTGCTTATTTGTGACTCACTTTACTGCAATATTCACTGTATTGTGGTGGTCTGCAACTGAATCCACAATATTTCTGAGATATGCCTATATTAGATAACAGATTATTTAAAAGAACAATATTTTGTAGAATATTTCTATCATCACAGAAGGTTCTACTGAACAGTGGTGGTCTAGATAGCAAAATAGCAGGGACATTTTAATGGTTTGTGAGGCAACTTAGAACAAACCATTGAAATTAGGATAATTCTGAAAATCAGGATTTATGATCAATGTAAATGGAACCTATACTCAAAAAGGACATCTCAGAAAGTCACAAGCCTCCAAGCAAAGTGGTCCTTGGAAGAAATCGTGTATACTCTAGTACAGTGCTACTCAAAATGTGGTCTGCCTCCTAGTGCCTGATCCCTAAACCGTTTATCAGTCTAGAAATAAGTCCAGAAATTGAGAGTTTAGAAACTTCCAAGTAATTTAACATTTCTTTGACATTTTTATTTTATTTCGCAAAAGTACCTCTCAACAATGAATTGGAAATTTTTAAAAACTAGTCTTTCGGGCTTCCCTGGTGGCGCAGTGGTTGAGAGTCCGCCTGCCGATGCAGGGGACACGGGTTCGTGCCCCATTCCGGGAGGATCCCACGTGCTGTGGAGCGGCTGGGCCCGTGAGCCATGGCCACTGAGCCTGCGCGTCCGGAGCCTGTGTTCCGCGACGGGAGAGGCTGCAATAGTGAGAGGCCCACATACCGCAAAAAAACAAACAAACAAAAAAAAACAAACAAAAACTAGTCTTTCGTCACAGAATTCGCAAAGCACTACTCTAGAACATGTGTGTGACAATGAATGTTATTAGAGAACAGAGCTCATAGTTAGAGTTCTGCCAATTACCATTATCTCATTTTAACCCTTTAGAATTTAAAATGGGAACTGTAATCCTATCAATGATCAACTGAAACACAGAAGTTAATTGACTCAAAGTGATAAAACCAGAACTGAAAACCAAGGAAGGAAACTAAAATTTATTGAAGGTCTGGACGTCCCTGGTGGCACAGTGGTTAAGAATCCTCCTGCCAATGCAGGGGACACAGGTTTGATCCCTGGTCCGGGAAGATCCCACATGCTGCGGAGCAACTAAGCCCATGCGCCACAACTACTGAGCCTGAACTCTAGAGCCTGAGAGCCACAACTACTGAGCCCTGGTGCCACAACTGCTGAAGCCCGTGTACCTAGAGCCCGAGCTCCGCAACAAGAGAAGGCACCACAATGAGAAGCCCACGCACCGCAACAAAAAGTAGTCCCTGCTCGCTACAACTAGAGAAAGCCTGCGCGCAGCAACAAAGACCCAACGCAGCCAAAAAAAAAAAAAGTAAATAAATAAAAATTTTAAAGCATTAAAAAATACATTAAAAATACATAAAAACAAAAATAAAATTTATAGAGGGTCAAAGTGTCACTACGTTAGGGAACTACAAATATACATTTATTCTACACAAACATGATGTTAGGTGTTACTCCCAGTTTTATAGATGAGGATCAAAGAAGTTTAGTAATTTGCTCAAAATCAATAAATGTATCCCTTCATGATTTACTCAGCCTCCTGTGGAGGCTGAAAACAGGTCAAATATAGAGAAAGATTCCAGGGAAGGGAAGGGAAAAGATTGATATCCTTGTATAACTCAGGTGGGCAGCACAGAGTGACAGACAAATTCCTCTTAGGAATGTGTCCCTATGAGCTAAGTAGTAGGAGATATTGTGTTCAATTTTGTTAATTTTGATAGAACACACAGTGTATGGCTGTTGGCATAACTGATGCCATCTTGTGTCCATTCAGTTCTTCCTGTCCTTCCACTGACTCTACCTAGGGCTGTACTGTGTAGTACAACTCTTCTCTGTCATCAAGGGCTCTGTAGTTAATAGATATTGTTTAATGATCATTAGGTCTGGGTGGTCTCTATACTCTGTTAGTCTCTAAACAACAATGACAACCTTCACTGATATATTCATGGTGCCCACAAGACTAGTTACCCATTCATAAATCTTGACTTGGGAATGCACTTCCTGTTTCCAAGCATGTACCCCCAAACCCTGGGTTAACTATAAGTATAAAATTGGCCCAATGGCCCCTCAGCAGTGTGGAGTGCAGCTGTGAATGCTTCCAGATTGTCGTCTACCTCATCCTACCCTGTAAGTAAGTTACCCTGTAATAAACTACTCCATTGATTATATATATGGAGCTGCCTGCCTCATTTTTCAGTATCAAGATACCTTCTCAGTTCAGTGGGTACCTTTTGTTCCCTCCGTCCTCCAACACACAAACTCATACAATTCTCTAAAGGAGTGAAGTTATTGATGAGATTCTCAGATACCTAGGCCTCATATACAAAACAAGGAGATAGATGATAAGAAGGGCCACGGATCCAAGGCACCTTTTCCCCTGACCATCTTGCAAAACACAAATGACTTCTGGTTTATAATAATTCTTCCCTATTAAGCTGCTTGTGGTTTAAGAATCATATATTCTGCCTACCTCTCAACTCCTTTACTTTATTCCACATAAACCACCAAATACTCCTACTGAATACCGATGGTCTCAGCATCAAGTTGGGCAAAAAGACATGATGTTATATTTCTGGTAAACACAAAAAATGTAACCCAAAGGGAAGGAAGATGAAGCACAGTTGTGTACAAGGTTATGAGTCTCACAGGGACACAACTAATGTTTATTTTTATATACTCAATTTTTCTTTTCTGAGCAAAAATATAACTACCGTCAGGTAAGTTTTTTCTAATGGATTTCTAGAGAGCTAAATGCTTCCATATTTAGTGGGAAATAATTTTTTTTTTCCTAATGATGGTTTTTCTGGTTTGAAATAGTCTTCCTTTAATCCTGCCACCACTTGAACAACCAAGAAACATGCTCTCATTCTCACAGAACAAAGATTAAGAGACTACCGGCTCTAGGCAAACAGGAAAGTCCTTAGCATTTTCTCCAATGTGCATAGCAAAACTCCAAACATAACAATCCCTGTAGAATTGATCACTCCCCACTGCATGGTATCAACAAAGTCATCTTGCTTACACTAAACAGTATCAGTTAGCAGAGGGGCAGAAAGAATGAAACAATTTTCTCAGTTTTGTTCCGAAGAACCTCCAAATTTTACTTTTAGGTACCTTTGACCTAAAGACAAGACTGTCTTCCCCTGATTATTTAATTTCCATTATGCCTATATCAGAAGTTAAAGCAGATGTAACGTCACTGAACTCAACAAAGAGAAATATAAACCTTGTTCTAATAGCCAGCATGGCAGCTATGCAAACAATCCGTAGAAAAAAACAATTAATTCTGTTAAACAATAGCCATAATGTAATCAATAGTCAGTGAGAGGAGGTGATAGTCAAAGGACTGCATTAAATGAAGTGCTGAGTAGCCAGTTCTATTCTTAGGACAGTCATTTCCAAACTATGTAGCCCCAAGCTGCTCTAATGTTGCAAAAATAGTACCTTACCTTTCTGGAGATTGAAGAGACATTCAAACCAAATCTTTGCGCTCTTTCCTTTAACTTATCCAGGTTAACCTACAAAAAACATAGGAAAAAAAATATTAAAAAAAAAATCAGGGACTTCCCTGGTGGTGCAGTAGCTAAGAATCTGCCTGCCAATGCAGGGGACACAGGTTTGAGCCCTGGTCCGGGAAGATCCCACATGCGGAGCAACTAAGCCTGTGCCCCACAACTACTGAGCCTACGCCCTAAAGCCTGCGAGCCACAACTACTGAGCCCACGTGCCACAACTACTGAAGCCTGCGCGCCTAGAGCCCGTGCTCCACAAGAGAAGCCACCGCAATGAAAAGCCCAGGTGCCGCAACGAAGAGTAGACCCTGCTCACCGCAACTAGAGAAAGCCCGCAGGCAGCAATGAAGACCTAATGCAGCCAAAAATAAATAAATTTTAAAAAAGAAAAAAATCAAAACAGAAAACACAGAAGGCACAAACTACGGTCCAAAGCTAAGAGTTCAAATAAGCCTATACAACATCAAAGATACCCTATGTGCCAAATTAGGAAACTAAGCAGCACTCATCCATGCCACTAATTATTAAAAGTTCTCTCCTGGAATGCAGTGAAAGATTCAGCCCTGCCTCTTTCATTCATCAAAGGTGGCAAAAGCCTAGGGAGGGTTTAAGATCAAAGTAGGCCAAACACTGCTTGAAAAAGCAAACAAATGTCTAAATCATCACCTCCAAACAAGTCCATCATTCACAGTCCAAAATTGTTAATTCCTATACATAGCCTTTGCAAGTAGTTCTTAACCCTATGCCCTAGCAAAGAGAAACTATCACTGCAGCTCTCCGTTCTTCAGAACACAAATCTACTACCAGTACCCAATTCAATTTTCTTCCTTCCTTTTTCTTGGAAGACTTGATATAGAAGACTTATCATAAGGATATTTGGGACATTATCATTACTACTACTACTGCTACTAACTTCTACTACTACTACTACTACTAAAACATTTCACCTTCACTTATATTATTAAACTGTAATTCCAAGAGCAGGATTTCATAAAGCTAAACATATTTCACAGCATTTGCTTGCATTTTCTAAACATGCTGACAAGTCATAATGGTCCAGAAGGCGTACTATCCTAGTCTTTATTCTCTGGTATTTGACAGGTAGTGTTGAAAATTATCAGTACCTACAAAATAGAACTCATAAGTTGCTTCCACAGATTCTCTTGTGGTAATTAAGAGTCTGACATTATCCAAAGCCACTGCATGAGGCCCTAAAACTCCAGTACCATAAAACAAAGAGTTATATGGATTGTCCTCTAGCTAACAAAATCTACCCTTTCAAGAGGAGTGGTAGGAAGGAAGATGTTTATAATGACTTTGAAGATGCAGCAATTTTCCTGACCTCTCAGTGCCTCAAACAATTCTTTCTCTTTAGGACATAAGACACTGTACTGAAAACAGTCACCAAACTCATATTATCTCAGGTTCCTCTGATCTGGGGAGAAGGAAATCTGTAACTTAACTAACTATACAGAGTTAAGATTTGGCTCTCAAGGTTAAGGAAAAAAAAAAAAGATTTCTTACCATAGGCTTGGCATCAGATGACAGGCCTAAGGAAATAAATTTAAAAGTTTTATTTAATATTCTTAAAACTCATAAAGGAAGCTGATGTCTTTGAATCAAGTTAGATAGCATAGAAATCATATATAGGACAAATGTCCTTTATCTTATGAAGTTAAAGAAAAGGCACAGATTACATCTAGAGACCATGTCTGCACCCATTGCTGTTGGGAACATAAAATAGTACAGCCACTTTGGAAAACAGTTTGGTAGTTCCTCAAAGTTAAACATGGAGTTTACTATATGACCTAGCAATTCTACTCCTAGGTATATACCCAGGAGAAATGAAAACATATATCCACACGAAAACTTGTATATGAATGTTCACAGCAACATTAGCCATAGTAGCCACAAAATGAAAACCCAAATGTGCATCAACTGAGGGGTAGATAAAATGTGATATATCAATACAACCTAAAATTATCTAACAATAAAAAGAAATGAAGTAATGATACATCCTAAAACAGGGATAAACCTGGAATACATTATGTTAAGTGAAAGAAGCCAGTCACAAAAGACCATGAATTGTATGATACCATTTATATGAAGGCAAACTTACATATATAGAAAAAACTTAGTGGTTGATTAGTGGGGTGGGGCAGAGGGAGCGGATGAGAAAAACTGCTAATGGGTATGGGGTTTATTTTGGGGATGATGAGTATGTCCTAATATTAGACTATGATGATAGCTGTACAACCCTGTGAATATATAAAAAACACTGAATTATATACTTTAAATGGATGAGTTGTATGATATATGAATTATATCTCAATAAAGCTGTTAAAAAAAAGAGAAAAACATCTTATCTGGACAAAAGACCAGAGTTACTATTATAATGAGTTAAAATTATGGCTTCTTAAAGCGAATGTTCTGTCCTGAAATTATCACTAAGAAGCAAATAGCATATTAGCCTGTAGGCCCAACCCCAAGCTAGTCAATAATTATTTACTTAGAACTTCTCAGAATTTTATTTTAAGCAATCTCAATATTGTAATTGGTTCCCTAACTTTCCACTATAAACTTTCAGGTATGGACTCAACTTTTACCATAACCTATGTACTAGGAACTGTTACATATTTTTATGTCCTCACTCATAAAACAGTATTTCCTTTTACATGTTGCCAAATTCTACTCTTTTAAGAGCTACTCTGTAGTTCTAGGATTATATGAGTAACACTGAATGTAACCTACACATTATTTTATTGGTCAGTTTTCCTCTTCAGGCTAAGTATTAATTTTAACTTTTGCCTTTCTTCAAATAGCACCATTTAATAATATCTTTAAAAACTTCTGGGACTTCCCTAGTGGTCTAGTGGCTAGAACTCCACACTCCAAATGCAGGGGGCCCGGGTTCAATCCCTGGTCAGGGAACTAGATCCCACATGCCTCGACTAAAGATCCTGCATGCCACAACTAAAAAGATCCTGCACATGGCAACGAAGATCCTGTGTGCTGCAACTGAGACTTGGTGCAGCCAAATAAATAAATAAATATTAAAAATTTTTGTTGTACCATCACCAATCCTATTATCTCTCTCTTGATATAACTAAATGTCAGAGAATATTCTGTTTCTAAAGCATGTAGTGACAGTGACCAGAATTTTGCTGGTCTTTTATTTTTACTTATTTATTTTTTTGACTGCATCGGGTCTGATTTGTGGCAGGTGGGATCTTTCGTTGTGGTACGTAGGCTTCTCTAGTTGTGGCACACAGGCTCCAGAGCACACAAGTTCAGTAGTTAAGGGGCAAGCGGGCTCTCTAGTTGTGGTGTATGGGCTTAGCTGCCCCGCAGAATGTGGGATCTTAGTTCCCCGACCAGGGATCAAACCCGCGTCCCCTGCATTGGAAGGTGGAGTCTTAACCACTGAACCACCAGGGAAGTCCCTTGCTGGTCTTTTAAAAGGCACAGCAAAACTCTACAAGATCTTTGGAGGACATTTTCTTAACAGACTTGACACTACTAACAGGTCACTAGGAAGACTGCATTGGATCAGAAGACTACATTTAAAGTCTCTGAGGGACTTCCCTGGTGGCACTGTGGATAAGAGTCCGCCTGCCAATGCAGAGGACACAGGTTTGATCCCTGGTCTGGGAAGATCCCACATGCCGCAGAGCAACTAAGCCCACGCACCACAACTACTGAGCCTGCGCTCTAGAGCCCGTAAGCCACAACTACTGAGCCCGCGTGCCACAACTACTGAAGCCCAGGCACCTAGAGCCCATGCTCCACAACAAAGACAAGCCACTGCAATGAGAAGCCCGCACACTGCAGTAGCCCCCGCTCACCACAACTAGAGAAAGCCCGTGAGCAGTAACGGACCCAAATGCAGCCAAAAATAAATAAATAAAGTAAAAATAATAATAAAAATAAAATAAAAAGAGTAACTTTTCCCCCTAATTTATTACAAATACATATTCAATGTAGAAATTTTAATAACACAGACAAGCAAAAAGAAGTCACTCAAAATTCCACCAGAGACAATGAATGTTATCAATTTAGTATATATCCCTCTAACCTTTTTTCCTAACGATACTTGCACTTTTATTGGGAAATAGGAACATACTACAAATATCTTATAACTTGCTTTTTCCATTTATCTGTCTGACAAATATTCTTCAGTATAATTTTAAACATCTTCATGGTCTTCTAACTGTACTATGGTACACATTTACTCAACCAATTCTCTATTGTATATCACATTGTTTCCAGTTATTGATCACTATAAATAACGCTGTGATAATCCTTGTGGCTAAGTCTTTTATCCAAGATTATTCCCTTGTAAATTCCTAGAAGGTAAAAGAGAAAAAAAAAATAAAAAGGACTCTTTTCTTCCTTTTGCCACTCACACTAGGCAATATAACACTGGACAGTACACAATAATTACACGCTAACTTGAGACATCAGAATAAAGAAGGTATTAGAAACTTCTCTGAAGAGATCCAAGAAAAGGAAAACAAATGTTGGCACTTCCTCCTATTCTCTCATAACTTTAGCACCTTCTCTAAATTGCCCAGGAAGGCTTAAGTATGGTTTTACCTAGAGCAAAGAGGTGGATATAATAACCTCTTACAGGCTTCTAGAGCTAACAAGTTTACCTTAATTTGGAGAAATGGAATCTGTTGTGCCAAAAAAGTAAAAACATAAAGATAACTTTCTCAGAAGTCTCTGTACTCTTACCTTTTGATGGAACTGAAGAAATCCCAAATCTGTAGAAAGAAAAACAAGCTAAATTTTAGGAAGCTGTTCACACTCCTGGTTGTCTGTCTCCGTGTCAAGTATACATATGGCACTTCTTGCTTGTGATCTCAAGCCTTGCAATCATTAGCTAATTCTAACAACCCCATGAAAGAGGTTCAGTTGACTCTTTTTCTCACCAAGAGTCCAGAGAATAAGTTAAAAGGTAGCCTTATCAGAACTGGGAGTAGCAGTCAGTTCCTGACTTTTACCTATTACAAAAACCCTGCTTGGTAATAAAACCCAATCTATAGCTACTACAACCAATCAGCAGATACGTTCTGAAGAGAGCCAAGAGAGTATTTCTTTCCAGCAAGGCCTCTATTCTACTTAAAATCAACAACTATATTTAAAACCTAGGAACACATTCCCTCACCTTCATATTACCACGATCTCAGGTCTAAAAGGCTGGGAACACTCACCTAGCTGCCCTGGCAGCTTTCTTACTCTCCAAGCTCACAGGTACATTGAATCGTTCAGCTCTCTTCTGCATCCTCTAAATGATAACAGACAAAAGAAGGGAAAGAGAAAAATTCAATTTCTGGTTTCCTTCTTTTAAGAGAAAAGTCATTTAGAGGTGTGTATCTCTAGAACATCGGGATTAATTTCTTAAGGTCCAAACTGAGTTATACTGACAATCACAGAGGATATCAGGTTGTATCCATCCCAGGGCTTAACTCAACAGTCCTTTCCAGAAAGCAAACACAAAAAGACTATTATTACATTCATGTCCTCAAAAACAAAAGGGAAGGAATAAAATAAAACCCGCATTCTGTATCAAGCCAAGAAGACAAAAGCTGCGTTTGACTGACCTTTGAAAATGGATCAAAGGAACAGCTTGGTTCCAACACTAGTTGTACTCTTTCAGTTAGAAATGAGGCAGCGTTGTCCTATGCCATCTCTACTTTAATAGTACAAAAAAACCCCACAGATCTTCACTGAAACCTACTTTCAGAGATCTTGAGATAGGATCCAGAGAAATTTCAATCTCACCAGCTAGCTAGTAGTAACTTAAGAGTGACATCTTCCCTTGTAACTTTTCATCTCTTCCAAGGTACAATCCTCTCAAACTCTAATCTTAGTTTGTAAACATCTTAAAAAGAGTTACCACTAAGACCAGAATACTATACAAAAAGACTACGGCCTCAAAGGTGACTATGCCAGCCCAAATATATTCCCAAGTGTGGCCGGTAGAAAAATGTATCAATACCAAAATCTGTCAATACTCATTTTCTGCCTATGAGTAAATATTTTAAAGTGATGATACAGACAAAATAAAGGGTAAGAAACAGAAAGATATATATATATAGACTGCTCTTCTGAAAGAATACCTACCTCAGTCTGTGGTATTTCAGATGTAATTTTTACCACTTTTTTCTCTGCTGCCCTGGAAAAGGGATTTTTAAAATCAGAAGACTGATATTCTAAACCAAAACCTTTGAAGTGTATAAGAATTCACCTGAATCATGTCCTCTGTCCCATATCTCTCTACCACCCTTCAGACCAAAAAAACATGAAGCCCATTAGACCTTTAGTTCCTTGAAGTGTCGTCTACTGATAAAAGAGTTTAAATAACAGACTAAGCTACTTTGCTAGAGTATAAGAAAGTAACAAGGAAAGAAGTCTGGTTAAATATACTGAACTGAGGGAAATGCTCAAAGTACACCGGAAATCATTTCATTTACTTTTGGGAACTTTAAATGTACTTTTGGACTAATGACTATTCCTCTAACCCTCATTTAAATACCAGCTCTCAATTTTCATCACAATTAATGAGTGCTCTACAAGGTCTGGTTTCCTTCTTTTACAAATCCCTTATATCTCCCATGGGACCGTAGCTCCAGCTGGAACAGTCAAAGTGGGATAAATAAAAATGCCAAAGGGAATGGGAAGAAAAAAGGCTAAGGGGAGTTTGAATTAGGAAAACATGGTAAGTTACCAGTCAAAAGGTTTAAGAGAAAACAAAAGAGGGGGGACCAGGGGGGCGGGAGACAAAGTTCGGAAGTACTCAGGATAAATGGAAGGGCATTAACCCTCCACCAAACAACTCCCATAAAACTGTGGGTCATAACCAGTCTCATTAAGGTCCCTCATTTAGAGACATGGGAGGCTTTTGTTCCAATATCCCAGACACTTTTCCCATTTGATGCCCTGAAAGGTAGTAATGGTTTAATGGCATTTTCAGAGGAAGCAATTCTGGAACAGGAACTTATTCTCTCCTCCATCCTTTTGTTGGAGGTCCCTGGACTGACAGATAAGCAGTGGGAGCCCCCTGCTGACCATAACTAAGTCCTGCAATATTTAACTGCTGTGGCTTGAGGAGGGGGGAAAAAAAATCAAACTAGAAACAGAGGTATCTTTTTGGAGAAACTCAAGCAAAAGACAAAGCAAGGGGATCTCCTTTTGAATGTTCTAAGGACCTAAATTAGCCCTGTACATTCTGACTTTAAAGAAATTTCCGATTTCTTTCCATTTCCCAGCCATCTTTCCTTCCCCAATCCTCTCTGTTTTGTGCAGACAGAAAGGGACACTGAAGTTTAATGTTCTACTTGAAGTCCAATGCCATTAAAATAGCAGCCCTCTTCACCAAACCACCAGGCTAATGACTTCCTCCACATTCCCATCAGTACACTTCATGGCAGAAAGGGAACCAGGAAGAAGAAGCTTCCTTCAGCTCTGTTCCAACTCCCTCAGGCACAATTAAGCTCAAGCAATAAATAACGTCATATTCTGGGGCTCATGTGAAATTTCTTCTCTTCACTCAGAAGTTTCGCCCCTACGCATAGTCACATACAAAACATTCTCCATACTACGGGGACCCAGAATCTTTCTGTACATACTTTAGTTTAACCACTACTATCCCTCTAACAAGCAAAAACACAACCCCTCCCACACACATTTTCAATTTCTTTGTTTAGAAATTCACTGATAAAATTAAAGCCCTCTAAACAAGGGAATTACACATTTTACATATTATAAAAATAAACTACAGATTTTCAAACTTCATAATTTTTAACCCACACAGGCCAATTATCATTGTATTTATTTCATCTTCCTTCTTGCCCCATAACTCCCCAAAACATCTCTATTTTAAAGCTATCCCATCGGCCATTTCCTCAAGGCATTATATCTAAACATAAACCTCCTATGATGGATGATAACTAAATGGCTTTAGAAAGCAGTAATATTTGACAAAATCTAATAAAACATTAAATGCACATCTTCTCTAATGCAGAAAATCCATTGCTAGAAACTTATCCTTTGGATATACCTGCATAAATTTACAATTAGTTGTATGTGAACATGCACTGTATTTTTTGCAATTATGAATAATCTAAATGTCCATCAACAGGAGACTGGTGAAATTACTGTTCATCCACAGAATGGAGTATACTGTTAGCTGCCAGAAAGAATGAGATTCTAAGTTGATAACAACTAAATCTAGGTGATGGGTTCATGGGGGTCTATTTACTATTCTCCTAAGTTTTGTATATACTTGTAATATCCCATAACAACAAGCTAAAAAAAAAAAGAGAGACCTACCACTTACTAGGATAATTATCCTCATTTCATAGCGTTGACGTGACGATTAAATGAGAATACATGTAAAACACTTAGAACCTTGCCTATATATAACTAATTTTTTTTGGCCATGCCATGAGGCATGCACAATCTTAGTTCCCCAACCAGGGATCAAACCTGTGCCCCTTTCAGTGGAAGCATGGAGTCTTAACCACTGGACCGCCAGGGAAGTCCCTATAACTAATATTTAAATAAAGACATTATATGATGATATAGAAAGATCTCCATATGTGAAAAAAAAATCAAGAAACTAACAATATGCATGTACATATGTATCTGTATATGCACATATAAAATATTCCAAAAGAATATATTGAAAACCTCTGGGAAGTCAGGTGGGGGTGCAGACAAGGGTACTTAATTTTCAATTTATATATTCCTCTATGTAATGTTTGACTTTGACTTTTTACATCTATTGTCTTTTTTTTTTAATTGTCTTTTATAATTAAATGGATTAATACAGCTATGAGGAACAAAAATGTTAAAAAGGACTCAACTGCTCTTGACATGCTGGAGTATAAGACGGCCGGACATTTGCGGGGAAACCCCAAATAAAAAATGTTTATGATCGGGCTTCCCTGGTGGCGCAGTGGTTGAGAGTCCGCCTGCCGATGCAGGGGACACGGGTTCGTGCCCCGTTCCGAGAAGATCCCACATGCCGCGGAGCGGCTGGGCCCGTGAGCCATGGCCGCTGAGCCTGCGCGTCCGGAGCCTGCGCTCTGCAACGGGGAGAGGCCACAACAGTGAGGCCCACGTACCGCAAAAAAAAAAAAAAAAAATGTTTATGATCAACCTTGTGTAATAATTTAAATAAATCAAGATCCACTATTCACTCTAGTACTTTGTCCTCCCCTCCTCCCCTGTAAATCAAAAAGGAAAAGAGAATACAGTGTTGAGACATAACCTTGCTCAGCACCCTCTTCCCTTACAAAATTCCTTATATGCAGAAAATGTGCATGATTCTCTATACAGAAAAAGAATCATCTATTACGGTGATACAACAAAGGCTAAGAGAACTAAACTTTATCTGGGCTTGAAGTCTCTTGGTCCTAAGTATCTATTACATAACCTAGAGACAAAGTTACTTTGCTTCACTGGGACCATGTACTTGAAATGAACAAGACCTTTCTGAAAATGTATGATCTAATGAGAAATGAAAAAGCCAATGGGGGACTTCCCTGGTGGCACAGTGGTAAAGAATCCGCCTTCCAGTGCAGGGGGCCTGAGTTCAATCCCTGGTCAGGGAACTAGATCCCACATGCACGCCGCAACTAAGAGTTCGCATGCCACAACTAAGGAGCAAGCAAGCCACAACTAAACCCGATGCAACCAAATTTAAAAAAAAAAAAGAGAATGTATACATTCCAATGGGAATGTATAAGAGGTCAACAGTGTAACACTAAAAAATCCAGAACCGTCTGCTCTGTTCTCATTATAAAAAACGGATAGTTACACATCAACAGTTTTTTCAGGAGGTTCTTCCTCTTTGACAGGCAGTTCTATGGGCTTCGGTTCTTCTTCCTAAAACCAAATGAAACAAGATGGTTAAAATAAATCAAGAGTAAATACCTATCAAAAGAATATGAGAACTCCAAAACGAACCAATCTTTCAGAACCTTCATTCCCCCTTTATGCTCCTCTAACGAGTTAGCATTGAAGCCCTCTAATGATTGATGTTTAGCAACGTGACCAAGGCAGTGGCACACTGCCAGGCCAGTGACTAACCTTACTCTCTCCAACTCACCTCTGTTTCATCTCCCAGTACATCTTCTTCATTTGCCTCCTCTTCAGCTAAAGAATATTAAAATAATCAGGTCAAGCCCTGCTACAAAACCATCTTGATCACTGTACTTAGGCTAAAATTATAATCATTTTGCTTTCCCAAAATAAAATTCAATAATGAAGGCAGAAATGTTCATAAAATTTGCTCCACGTGGAGGAGATAAAAACTATATTCTCTACCTAACTAACATCAATTAAGAGGTTGAACTCCAGCTGCACTGAAGAACTAAACATGATGAGGTCAAACTATAACATTAATTAAAAAGTACTGTGGCAGAATTTAGTGGTGGGGAAGAATTTCTAAAACAACAAAAACAAAACAAAAAACCCAGAAGCAAAAGTACTATGCAAAAAACTTATTTTTCAGAACTAGGAAAGGGGGCTTCCCTGGTGGCGCACTGGTTAAGAATCCGCCTGCCAACGCAGGGGACATGGGTTCGAGCCCTGGTCCAGGAAGATCCCACATGCCGCGGAGCAACTAAGCCCGTGTGCCACAACTACTGAAGCCTGTGCGCCTATAGCCCGTGTTCCGCAACAAGAGAAGCCACTGCAATGAGAAGCCTGCCCAATGCCACGAAAGTGTAGCCCCTGCTTGCCGCAACTAGAGAAAGCCCACGGCCAGCAATGAAGACCCAACACAGCCAAAAAATAATTAATTAAAAAAAAGATTAAGATGATATTTTTTTAAGGACAAAAAAAAAAACACCCCAAAATAGGAAAGGATACCACAGAAAAAGAAACGACTGTCAAAGAAGATATTTGTATCTAAAACCAACATGGGAACAGTCACTAGAATATATGATATGCCTGCGAACTAACAAGCAAACGATGAGAACCCCAAAAGAAAAATGGGCAAAGGAGAAAGCCAAAGAACCACGAACAAAGGACATGTTTAAACTTTTTAGTAAGTAGAGGAATGTAAACTGAAACCACTAACAGATTACCAAAAATTAGGCCACTTGTTAGGACAGTGAATCCTCATGTGCTGATGATGAAATTTATACAGCAATTCAGAAAAACAATTTAGTGGTGTTTAGTCATATTAAGTATACATTTATGAACAGATATTTATTAGCAACCCCATTCCTGGGTATATACCCCCAAGACTCTCACACAGGAATATAAGGGAATATGAAAGAAGTAGTTCAGGAGTCAGTCACTGGGTGAACTAAATAAAACATGGTGAATTCTTTTTTTTTTTTTTCTGTACGCGGGCCTCTCACTGTTGTGGCCTCTCCCGTTGCGGAGCACAGGCTCCGGACGCGCAGGCTCTGGACGCGCAGGCTCAGCGGCCATGGCTCACGGGTCCAGCCGCTCCGCGGCATGTGGGATCTTCCCGGACCGGGGCACGAACCCGCGTCCCCTGCATCGGCAGGCGGACTCTCTACCACTGCGCCACCAGGGAAGCCCATGGTGAATTCTTTACATTATAGAATACCATGCAGGAATTAGAATCAATAGACTAGATGACTGCTACATCTTAAAAAAACACAGTACTGGGGATTCCCTGGTGGCGCAGTGGTAGAGAGTCCGCCTGCCGATGCAGGGGACGCGGGTTCGTGCCCCGGTCCGGGAAGATCCCACATGCCGCGGAGCGGCTGGACCCGTGAGCCATGGCCGCTGAGCCTGCGCGTCCAGAGCCTGCGCGTCCGGAGCCTGTGCTCCGCAACGGGAGAGGCCACAACAGTGAGAGGCCCGCGTACCACAAAAGAAAAAAACAAAAACAAACAAAAAAACACACAGTACTTGGAGAAAAAAGAATGCAATAAAGTAAGGCTATGGCCTCATTGCCAATTACATAAAATTACTGTAGACCAAACAACACTACACGGTTTATAAGGACAAAGACAAAAAATATATATCAAACACATTAGAATAGTTGCCTAAGAGAGTTGGGATAAAAGGAATGGGAATAAAAGGGAATAAATTAAAATTAGAGAGGGATGATACTATGCCTTAAATGAAGTGTATGTTTGTTTTTTAAAGTGGAATTGGAGAATGTCAGAGCTAGAAGGGACCAGAGATTACTTAGGTTTATGGATTTCAAGGGTGGAGACACTTGTCTCACTTCACAGACTACAAAAGACACTTAGCCTGAAAACAGCGGCTGTCCAAAGTTACCTAGTAAATTTCTGGCTCAAGAGGAATTAGACTCCAAATCTTCCGATTCTCAGTCTAATGATGCTTGCTTTCCCATACTTCCTTGAAAATAATTTGTTGAAATAAAATTACAATGTCTTTTTAAAAGGGGGGTATTTCTTCTCATTATAACCACTATTTTAGATGATAAGAGTTTTCTTGATAGAGTTAATTAAAATCTTACATCATCAACAACCTAAAGGAAAAGAAGAAATCTTCTGTATGGCAGAGCCTAAAAATTAATCCTCTCGGGCTTCCCTGGTGGCACAGTGGTTAAGAATCTGCCTGCCAATGCAGGGAACACGGGTTCAAGCCCTGGTCCGGGAAGATCTCACATGCCGCGGAGCAACTAAGCCTGTACACCACAACTACTGAGCCTGCGCTCTAGAGCCCGCGAGCCCAACTACTGAATGAAGCCTGTGCGCCTAGAGCCCGTGCTCTGCAACGAGAAGCCACCACAATGAGAAGCCCGCGCACCGCAAGGAAGAGTAGCCCCCACACACCGCAACTAGAGAAAGCCTGCAGGCAGCAATGAAGACGCAACGCAACCAAAAATAAATAAATAAATTTATTAAAAAAAAAATTAATCCCCTCACTCACATCACTCTTTGCCTCCGCAAAGAACTCACCATGCTCTTCAAGATATGCCTGGAGCCTGTTGATGAGATCTTGTTTTATTCCCTTGGTCTCCAAACCACGAGCAAGACACTCCTGCTTTAGTTCAGCAAGCTGAGAAAAAAGAATAAAGCTTTTCCTTAATTTACAGAATGAACCTGGTGGGGGAGAAAAAAAAAGAGGTAGTTCTCACAAGAAAGAAAAAGAAATGAAAGATCCACCCAAAACTACTGTCTTAATCCCACCAAGCTTCTAGGTCCACAAAGATGATCTGCTTCCCCCTAACAATATTCAATATGCAAGAGGACTTTTCTAACAGATGGTGAAGAATAAACCTACTTTAATCAAATTCTGATCTATTCATACATTTATTACATAAGTCTTTAGCTACTTCTAAGGGGGGGTGGTCTTTTTTTCCTGAACAATTACTGTACCAGCTCATATAAGGAAAGAATCAATCTTTAAGTAGAATATCTACTTACCTAAAAGCAGATTTTCCTTACTATCTATTATCCCAGATCCTTTACTGCAATCTACCATATACATGCATACAAGTTTGTCCACCACAGAATTAGGTAGATGTGTTAGCTAGATTAATGTCAATAATGAATCACATAAAGGATCTTTGCCAAAATGGAAAAAAATATGTAATGGCATGCCATGACATGGCATGAGTTGAAGATTTTTAAATCAGTAACTTGACTAAAGATACAACAGGTATACTTATCAACTTTGCAGACAACAGAAGGAGGAAGAATTAATGGATTACTGACAGAACTAAAGGTGGGTGGGTGGGGATGTCAGGGGGTGTTGCTGGCTCTTCAGGGAAAACAAAAAGCCAAAATGAAGACTCAATTTAGAAGAAATAAGGTATACCTATAAGTACTACACTTATATTCAAAACTTAAATTGTTAAAAAAAACAGATGAACAAGATCTGGCTCAACAGTAACTCAAAGGATAAAGACCTCAGTCAGGGTTTTAGATGATTACAAGTGCAAAGAGGGCTAACAGTATGATTTGCTACCAAAGTAATTCTAGGTTAAGGGTAACTAAAAAAACAGAATCTATATATATTTTTTAATTTATTTATTTTATTTGTTTATTGTTTTTGGCTGCGTTGGGTCTTTGTTGCTTCGCGCGGGCTTTTCTCCACTTGCGGCGAGTGGGGGCTATTCTTCGTTGTGGTACGCAGGCTTCTCATTGTGGTGGCTTCTCTTGTTGAGGCTCTTGTTGCAGAGCATGGGCTCTAGGCACGTGGGCTTCAGTAGTTGCGGCACACGGGCTCAGTAGCTGTGGCGCACGGGCTTAGTTGCTCCGCGGCACGTGGGATCTTCCCGGACCAGGGATCGAACCCATGTCCCCTGCATTGGCAGGTGGATTCTTAACCACTGTGCCACGAGGGAAGCCCCAGAATCTATATTAAGTGATTAATAGCCTTACTGGGCTCTATATTCTCATTTTAAGGAGTGTAATGACATGCTGATCCAAGGAGAACAACCAAGAAAAGGAAGGCTCCAAAAA
Organism: Stenella coeruleoalba; assembly: GCF_951394435.1. Classification (NCBI taxonomy): domain Eukaryota; kingdom Metazoa; phylum Chordata; class Mammalia; order Artiodactyla; family Delphinidae; genus Stenella; species Stenella coeruleoalba. The sequence continues at coordinate 58,926,232 of NC_137157.1, read as the reverse complement.
TCCTATATGCAGATCAGTGCACAGATAGATATTTGTCCTGAAAAAAGACTTTACTAGTTTCAAAGTACAGATCTAAGACCAACCAGAAGTTAGAAAGCAGATTCCTATAGAACTTTACAACTAAGGGAATATGCTGGTCAGCTCTAGAAGGTTTTCAACCAAGGAAACATTTGGAAATGGAGAGGGGAGCTTTTTTTTTTTTTTCCTCATTGGGCATTCAGTGAGTAGGACAGGCAGGCAGGGAGGGATACTATGTGGAACACTTGTTCTACTCAACAAGCCAACAGCACCCCCTATTGAGAAACATGGTAGGTAATCACCCATTAAGTGTGGAGTGGCTGCAAAGCATAACATGGCCTCTGAAGTCAGACTACCTTGGGTTCAAATTCCAGTTTTACCACTTACAGCTGTGTAACCTTGGGTGAGTAACATAACCTCTCTGTGCCTCAGTTTCCTATGAAATGGGGATAATGCAACAGTACCTACAGCATAGGGTTGTTATGAAGACTGAACCAGCAAATACTCATAAAGCATTTACAATAGTGCTTGGCAGCTACTAACACTTTGTGTTAGACAGACACCGGTGAAGGGTTAGACAAGATCAGACAGAATGACTGCTTCTCAGATTTCTGCATTTCATAGATCAATATATTTTTAAATGGGTAGACTGATAGGGGTGCCAAGTTTTTATAGCATTCCAACCAGGTTGTGGACCAATACTTTTGTAAAGAAACAATAAAATCAATTACTAGAAAAATGATCATACACTTGGATGTAGCAGTGATGTCAAACTGCTATAAAAGTTTCTAAAAGCTTAATTTCTTTTTTAACCTTATCTCATCATTAACCAGTAACAGTTCATGGATGAGCACTGGCCTACAGATGATACAGTGAATAGTATTAATCTAGAATCTAGATTCTAAGTGATCTCTAAGGTCCATTTCTTAAGTAATGGACCTTAAGTAAGAATCTTGATCTTTCCCATGTTGGTACTTTATTTTTTCTCAGTTTCCTGGAGAACAAGTCTTTTGATTTTAGTTACACTTTTAAGAATTTTGTTGGTTATAAAAGTATCATGTTCACTGTAGAATAGTTAGAGAATTCTGAAAAGTATAGAGGAAAAAAAAGTCTTATGTAACCCTGGCACTTAGAGATCACCTAACATTTTAAATATATCATTTACTCTGTGTGTGTGTGTGTGTGTGTGTGTGTGTGTGTGTGTGTGTGTGTATGTTTAGAGGGTGTTTGTTTACAAAGCAATACAATTTCTTTACTTCCTATAACTCCTAATCTTCCTCAGAAGACTCCATTCCTTCTTTCTTTTCCTCGTTTAAGTAACACTAAGACCACCTAGGGAAAAGGAATGTAAATACTCAGGCAATTCAAAATTCAACTTTCTAATAGAGTTGTTCCTCCCTTCTCCTTCCTTCCCTAAACTGTGTAGATATGGACAAAAGTTTACAAAAACCTCCAGATGACAGGGAAACAGACAGTCGGTGATGGATTCTGCAGAGGATGCTGATCTAGTAGACTTGAAGCTGACAGACTGGTACAACTGGTTGTTTAGCTTGGATAGCATCCACCACTGTTGACCACTGACCTTGCTATTGCTGTTGGTAACTGAAATCTCAGTCCCCCACTGGCTCCCAGTCCCTAACCTCAGGTCCCTGGCTCATTCAGCAGTCTTCTCAGCACCTCCACGTCCCCTTCTCTGGTCAAATGAGAATGTTACATGTAGTTTTTACACACTGTTGTATTACTTTATTATTATATTATGGGTTCTGCTCCTATACTGGGACATTATTTCAAAAGGGAAATAGATGAGTAAAAACAAAATAGCTGAAAATGAAGTCATTTCACACATTTCATTTGGGCACAATTACATTAGTAGAACAAAACACTTTTAAAGCCTCAAATAAGAATTTATAGGGACTTCCCTGGTGGCACAGTGGTTAAGACTCCGTGCTCGTAAGGCAGGGGGCCCAGGTTTGATCCCTGGTCAGGGAACTAGATCCCACATGCATCCTGCAACTAACAGGTCGCATGCCACTATGCCTGAGAAGCCCTTGAGCCGCAACTAGACCCGGCACAATCAAATAAATAAATAAATAACTTATAATATCAAATCTTACCCACTTTTTAAAATAAATTTATTCATTTTATTTATTTTTGCCTGCACTGGGTCTCACTGCTGCACGCACGGGCTTTCTCTAGTCGTGGCGAGTGGGAGCTGCTCTTCGTTTCGGTGCACTGGCTTCTCATTGCGGTGGCTTCTCTTCCTGCAGAGTATGGTCTCTAGGTGCACAGGCTTCAGTAGTTGTGGCATGTGGGCTCAGTAGTTGTGACTCGCAGGCTCTAGAGCACAGGCTCAGTAATTGTGGCACACTGACTTAGTTGTTCCATAGCATGTGGGATCTTCCCAGACCAGGGCTTGAACCTGTGTCCCCTGCATTGGCAGGCAATCTCCCAACCACTGTACCACCAGGGAAGCCCAAATCTTACCCATTTTTATATGCATTTGACTTCAAAATGTTTTAAAACAACATACTGGGTTGGCCAAAAAGTTCGTTCAGTTTTCTTCCATAAGATGACTCTAGTAGTGCTTAGTTGTCTTTAACTTCATTAGAAACAATTTGGTTAGACTGTATTGTGACAGCTGTCATATCAGTGTACATTTAAAAGGAAACATCAAAACTGGTGAATTTTTGTGTAGCCATTGAAGATGGAAGAAAAAAAGGAACATTTTCGGCATATTATGCTTTATTATTTTAAGAAAGGTAAAAGCGCAACTGAAACGCAAAGAAAGATTTATGCCGTGTATGGAAAAGGTGCTGTGACTGATCGAACGTGTCAAAAGTGGTTTGCAAAGTTCCGTGCTGGAGATTTCTTGCTGGACGATGCTCCTCGGTCGGGCAGACCAGATGAAGTTGATAGTGATCAAATCAAGACATTAATTGAGAACAATCAACATTATACCATGCAGGAGATAGCCGGCATACTCAAAATATCAAAATCAAGAGCTGAAAAACATTTGCACCAGCTTGGTTATGTTAATCGCTTCGATGTTTGGGTTCCACATAACTTAAGCAGGAAAAAACCTCTTGACCTTATTTCTGATTTTCTAATTAAACGTAAATGTTTCGTTTTTAAACAAATTGTGACGCGCAATGAAAAGTGGATACTGTACAATAATGTAGAACGGAAGAGATTGTGGGGCAAGCGAAATGAACCACTACCAAACCACACCAAAGGCTGGTCTTCATCCAAAGAAGGTGATGGTGTGTATATGGTGAGATTGGAAGGGTGTCCTCTATTATGAGCTCCTTCTGGAAAACCAAACGATTAATTCCAACAAGTACTGCTTCTGAACTGAAAGCAGCACTCGACGAAAAGCGTCCAGAATTAGTCAATAGAAATCGCATAATCTTCCATCAGGATAATGCAAGACCACATGTTTCTTTGATGACCACGCAAAAACTGTTACAGCTTGGCTGGGAAGTTCTGATTCATCCACTATATTCAGCAGACATTGCACCTTCAGATTTTTATTTATTTTGGTCTTTACAAAATCTCTTAATGGAAAAAATTTCAATTCCCTGGAAGACTGTAAAAGGCACCTGGAACAGTTCTTTGCTCAAAAAGATAAAAAGTTTTGGGAAGGGCTCCCCTGGTGGCACAGTGGTTGAGAGTCCGCCTGCCGATGCAGGGGACACAGGTTTGTGCCCTGGTCCGGGAAGATCCCACATGCCACGGAGCAGCTAGGCCCGTGAGCCATGGCCTCTGAGCCTGCGCGACCAGAGCCTGTGCTCCACAACAGGAGAAGCCACAACAGTGAGAGGCCCGCGTACCGCAAAAAAAAAAAAAAAAAAAAGTTTTGGGAAGATGGAATTATGAACTTGACTGAAAAATGGCAGAAGGTAGTGGAACAAAACGGTGAATACATTGTTTAATAAAGTTCTTGGTGAAAATGAAAAATATGTCTTTTATTTTTACTTAAAAACCGAAGGAACATTTTGGCCAACTCAATATTTAAAAAGCAAGGTATACTGAGTGAATTGTATGGTATGTGAATTGTATCTCAATAAGGCTACTTAAAAACGCCAAGTTACAGAACATTGTATATATGATACTAACATTAATGTAAAAAATAACATGCGCACACACACCACTCAAATGTGTATACACAAGATGCCTGGACAAGAAACAGGTAAGTTAACACTAGTTGAATCTGCGAAGAAGTTTGTTGAGGACACATGTAGGAGGGAAACTTTTTACCACGCACCCTTTTATACCTTTAATATTATGAGGTTGAGCATGAATTACCTATTCAAAAATTAAATTTTCAATATCAATCTAAAAATCCCATTTCTCAGTATTAATAAGGCATTTTTCATGCTACCTATCCAAACAGCAGAGAAAGGACTGATCAACTGACTACGTAATACATTTGACATCAATCATTCATCACCCTGTGATTTCTAATTTACTAATCTTGAATTTTGATTCAAATCATTTTCATCTGTTAACTCTCAATCTAGTTTGTAAACCTTTGAAGACAGAGGTATTTTACACCATTTAAACGTTTCATATGATAGGAACTCAAGTTTCAAGTATTAATACATGCCAGGCAAAAGGCTAAGTTCTTTGGACATCATTTCCTCATTTAATTCTCAAAACATCTATGTGGTTGGTATTATGACTGCATTTCATAAATTAAGAAATTGAAGCTCAAAGAGACTCAATAATTTGCTAAAAAAATCACCCAGCTAGAAAATAGTGGAGCCAATATGCCAGCTCAGATCTCTCTGATTTAAGCCCAATTTTATGGTTTTTTTAAAAACTATTTATTATTTACTTATTTTGGTTGCACCAGGTCTTAGTTGCAGCAGGCGGGCTCCTTAGTTGCGGCAGGCGAACTCTTAGTTGCAGCATACAAGTGGGACCCAGTTCCCTGACCAGGGATCGAACCCAGGCTCCCTGCATTGGAAGCGCAGAGCCTTATCCACTGTGCCACCAGGGAAGTCCCAAGCCCAATTTTAAATACCAAGATGAAGGACTGCTTTCATGTGCACACTCTATCTCTCTTACCATTTTCCTCTTACCTCACCTCCTCAGCCTCTTTGCTAGCTCTTCTTCCACCCAACCCTGTAAATACAGATATTCATTAAGACATTCACTAAGGAGACTTTGGCCTTCTCATCCTTTCACTTGTACCAAAGGCTTTTTCACTTCCCAGAATCCAATTATTGGCAAATCCTGTCAGCTCTACCTTCAAAATATATCCAGAATCAAAAAAAAAAAAAAATATATATATATATCCAGAATCTAATCCCTCTTGTCTTTCTTTCGTACAGATCATTGTAAAAACTCTTCAGCCCTTGAACCTCACTATAGTTTATTCTCAACAAGGTAGAGTGATCTTTGACAGTTGAAGTCAGAACATGTCATTCCTCTATTCAAAAATCCTCCATTGGTTTCCTATCTCATTAAGGGTAAAAGCCAGAGTCCTAATGATCACCTCTAAGGTCCTCTTATAATACTTTGCACAAGGCTCACTCTTTCACATCCTTCAAGTCTTTGCTTAAACACCACCTTTTCAATGAGGCCTTCCCCCTAGTCATCCTATTTAAAATTATAGTACCCTTCTCTTCCCACTGTACTCCCTCTTCCTATTTTTCTCTACAAATCACTATTAGACATACTATAAATTTTACTTATTTATTGTACTTTCCCCTAATATAAGCTCCAAATATATATACACACACACGTATTTATATATACACACATATATATTTATATACATATATATATATATATATATATATATAGGCTCCATGAAAGTAAGAATTTTGTCTTTCTTTTTTTGCTTTGTTCACTGCTGTATATCCAGTGCCTATGGTAGCTGGCACATGGTAGGCAATTCATAAATATTTCTGAATAAGTCCCAAATTTTTATTATCAGCACTCAGCTCTTTTTAAAAAAATAATTTTATTTATTATTTTTTATACAGCAGGTTCTTATTAGTTATCTATTTTATACATATTAGTGTATATATGTCAATCCCAATCTCCCAATTCATCCCACCACTATCACGCCCACCTCCGCTTCCCCCTTTGGTGTTCAAACGTTTGTTCTCTACATCTGTGTCTCTATTTCTGCCTTGCAAACTGGTTCATCTGTACCATTTTTCTAGATTCCACATATATGCATTAATATATATTTCTTTTTCTCTTTCTGACTTACTTCACTCTGTATGACAGTCTCTAGGTCCATCCACATCTCTACAAATGACCCAATTTCGTTCCTTTTGATGGCTGAGTAACATTCCACTGTATATATGTACCACATCTTTTTTATCCATTCATCTGTTGATAGGCATTTAGGCTGCTTCCATGACCTGGCTATTGTAAACAGCGCTGCAATGAACATTGGGGTGCATGTGTCTTTTTGAATTATGGTTTTCTCTGGGTATAGGCCCAGTAGTGGGATTGCTGGGTCATATGGTAATTCTATTTTTAGTTTTTTAAGGAACGTCCATACTGTTCTCCATAGTGGCTGTATCAATTTACATTCCCACCAACAGTGTAAGGGGGTTCCCTTCACACCCTCTCCAGCATTTGTTGTTTGTAGATTTTCTGATGATGCCCATTCTAACTGATGTGAGGTGATACCTCATTGTAGTTTTGATTTGCATTTCTCTAATAATTAGTGATGTTGAGCAGCTTTTCACGTGCCTCTTGGCCATCTGTATGTCTTCTTTGGAGACAACTCTCAGCTCTTAAGCAGGAGACCCACATTTCCAAATGACTACTAGATATCTCCAAGTGAATATCTCAAAGACATTTACACCCAAAACTGAACTTATCTTCTCTCCTACAAAAAACTGGCTTCTCCTCCTCCTCCCAACTTAGACTAAAGGTATCACTACTTGGCGTCATCTTTCATTCCTCCCACATCTAACTGATCTATAAATGCTTGTAATTCTATATTCCAAATTTCTTTCAAATTCATTCCTACTCTAAAAGCCACTACCTTATTTCAGGTCTTAGTAAGTTTATTCACTTGACAAATAGTTACTGAGTATCCACTGTGTGTCAAGCATTATCTTAGATACAGGAAAATAATCATAAGCAAAACGGAAAGAGTTCTTCTCACATGGAGCTTACAATCTAGTAGGGAAACAAGGCAATCAATGATCATATACATAATGTTCAACTGATTTTAAAAAAAAGAAGTACAATGTCCTATAAAAGCGTTTAAAAAGTGGTCTGACCTTGTGTGTGGATAGATGGAACCCATCCTACCTAAGGGTTCCTTGGTTAAATGATGTTTGACTGATATCTGAAGGGCAACTAACAGTTAATTAGACAAAGGTATGGGGGATGGGGGTGGCAAGGGCACTGCAGCCAAAAGCATGTGTAAATGTTCTGAGCACTAAGGTAAAGAAAGGCAGTTGTGCACAGTGATTAAGGACAGGAATTCTGGAGACAGACTGCCTGGATTTGAGCCACCACTTATTACCTGCGCAACCTAGGGCAAGTTATCCAACCTCTCTGAGCTTCCGTTTTTCCTCAGTTTTAAATGGGGACAACACAGGCATTTACCTTACTGCCTTAGGATTATCATGAGAATTAAATCAATTAATGTATACAAACAGATTTGACCAGTGTTTACCACATAGTAAATGCTACGTAAATGTTAGCAATTAATGAATAGCCATTCTGAGAAATGAAATAAAGCCACTGTAGCTGGAATGTGAGAAACTAAGCTGGAGAGATTGGTAGGCATATAACTAAAGGGTTTTAAGCAGGGGAGTGACTACTGTAATAAAAATCTAGCCGGTGACATTTCTTCCTCTCCAAACCCCATCCTTCTTACTGCCAAAAGAACACAAACTGGGAATTCCCTATAAGTCCAGTGGTTAGGACTCCACACTTTCACTGCCGAGGGCCCGGGGTTTGATCCCTGGTGGAGGAACTAGGATCCCACAAGCCATGCAGCAAAGAAAAAAACAAAACAAAACAAAACAAAAAACACAAACTGATCACATCAGCTCTCCTTTCCAATCTCCAAAGGTTCCCCACTTTCTGCCTACATGACAAAAACCGAACACCTTACACAACTTAGAAGTCCTTTTCAGTATCACTCCAATATACCTCCAGTCGCACAGTTCACCTACTTTCCTTTCCAAACTATCTTCAAACACCAACATATATGCACTATATGCTTCAATATTACAATGTTTCACTGTTCGCAGCACTCTGAAACTAGTACACCCTTCTTGTTCTCTCCTCTGTAGTCCCTTTTCTCACACAGACTGGAAATCTGGTACTATTACAGTTCAGAGCATTTTCACCCACAATTCAGTCTCTCTTTCCAACTGTGTTGGAATGATTCCATTTCTACAAAATCTTCAGAAATTTGCAGTTGATGTGGATTTACATATCAATTCAGATAGATAATATTTTTCCTTCCTACTTCAAAGCCTGTTCCTTTTCTCTGAGACCCCATGCTAAAGCCCCAAATTCCCTTTATAAAAATGGAAAGGTTTTTTTTTTTTTAAAAAGAGATAAACCCTAGGTCAACCCAAAAGTCAGGATCACACCATCAAGAGCAACAGTGGAACCAAACATTAACCGTCCTGGAAGTCAGAATCAAAGGCATGGGTTCTTAACCAGAGGTCCAGGGACTCCTCAGGGCTACAGGTAATTTGATAAAGCCCCTCAAATCGCATGCAAAGTATGTGTACATGCCTTTTTCTGGGAAAGGGTCCATATCTTTCATCAGAGTTTCAAAGATATCTGGGACCTCCAAAAGGTTAAGAAGTGCTCTAGAGAAAAAGCAAAGACAAGCAAATATGATTAAAAGGATGAACCCTTTTTAGGCTGTCAGGACTGCCTCATGTTCTCTAAGACTACCTGAAATCAGGTCAGAGAACATTATCCAATCAAAATCAAAATTTTTTCTTTTTTTTAAATACACCTTTTCTTTTCTTTCCTTTTTTAAGATTAATTAATTAGTTTTTATTTTTGGCTGCGTTGGGTCTTCGTTGCTGCGTAAGGGCTTTCACTGGTTGCAGCGGGCGGGGGCTACTCTTTGTTGCGGTGACCAGGCTTCTCATTGTGGTGGCTTCTCTTGTTGCGGAGCACGGGCTCTAGGCACGCGGGCCTCAGTAGTTGTAGCACACAGGCTCAGTAGTTCTGGCTTGCGGGCTCTAGAGCGCAGGCTCAGTAGTTGTGGCACATGGGCTTAGTGGCTCCGCAGCATGTGGGATCTTCCCGGACCAGGGATCGAACCCATGTCCCCTGCACTGGCAGGCAGATTTTCTTTTTTAAATACATTTTTATTTTATTTATTTTTATTTTTGGCTGCGTTGGGTCTTCGTTGCTGTGCGCGGGCTTTCTCTGGTTGCGGTGAGCGGGGGCTACTCTTCACTGCGGTGTGCAGGCTTCTCATTGCAGTGGCTTCTCTTATTGCGGAGCATGGGCTCTAGGCGTGAGGGCTTCAGCAGTTGTGGCACGCAGGCTCTAGAGCGCAGGCTCAGCAGTTATGACGAACGGGCTTAGTTGCTCCGCGGCACGTGGGATCTCCCCAGGCCAGGGTTCGAACCCGTGTCCCCTGCATTGGCAGGCGGATTCTTAACCACTGCGCCACCAGGGAAGCCCCAAAATCAAATTTAATATAGAACTGACAAATACAGAGTTTTACGTAAGGTGGAACTCCATAAACCAACATAAAATCCATAAAGGCAACTCATAAGGCTGGTGACTTACTCTAGGGGTTTCAAAAATGGAACTAATAAGGGGACCTCCTTGGTGACACAGCAGTTGAGAGTCCGCCTGCCAGTGCAGGGGACACGGGTTTGATCCCTGGTCCGGGAAGATCCCACATGCCACAGAGCAACTAAGCCTGTGCGCCACAACTACTGAGCCCACGTGTGCCACAACTACTGAACCCATGTGCTGCAACTACTGAAGCTTGCGCGCCTAGAGCCCATGCTACACAACAAGAAAAGCCATCGCAATGAGAAGCCCGCGCACTACAACGAAGAGTAGCTCCCGCTCGCCACAACTAGAGAAAGCCCCCACGAAGCAACGAAGGCCCAATGCAGCAATAAATAAATAAATAAAATTTTGGAACTAATAGGAAGAAAGTATTAGACCTTCTATTCATATTTCCTTTTTATCCCATTCATTCAAAAATTCCTTTTCTGTGTATATTTTATAACATACATAACACTATAATAGTACATAATTTATACAAGTAAGCATACACACAATGGAGGTAGTTGCTCAACTTTTTCTACCTGTCATTTTATTAGTAGACCACTGATACAATCTACACATTTCAGCACCACCAAGTTAACAGTAACTCCAGGATAACACAAAACCCCACTAGTACAGCTTAGAATCCAATAGCAAGAAACCTAGCAACTTTCACAGAAAGTCTAATTCGTGTCAACTAATAAGTGATTACAAGTATCTCTCTCTGCCCTTACTCTCCTTATACTTTTTTTTTTTTTTTTAAGCTCATCAAACTTTAAAGGATCAGTTTTCAGCCTGGTTTGTCAAAGGTTCCCGGGATGTGACCAAAACATGACCGAAACATGTGATGGGAAAACTACTTGTGAAACCACAAATGTACAACTAATCGAGATACCCTCTTAATTCATCCTAAAAGAAACTACTCTTTTCTTCCAGGAAGATAATAACCTAAACACGAAACACTTATTAAGATTCCCAAGACACAACTTAAACCGGCTTCTGTGATTGAGTGTCACCCAGTGGTGAGACCAAGAGATGCAGGGTCCGTCCGCGATAGGAAATGGGACAGAGGTAACCCTAACCTTGGAAACGTTTTCCCAAAATATTACAGCCCTGAGTGACTTGTCTCTTGGGTGGTGGAGGGCAGGGTTGGGGGAAGGCTGGCGGAGCGTTGAGAGAACTCGAAAAACTTTTCAATCTGGGGTATCTGTGCCTTCACTACCTCTTAAGGTCTCCTAAACCTCAGGCCTCTAAGGGGAGGCCCATCTTCGGAGGGCTCTCCTCAGGTTTCCAAGTTTGTCCCGGGGGCGTCACCCCACCTAAAAAAAGGGAGGGGAAGCATTTTCTGGATCAAGTTTGAGACCTAGACAGACAGAAATACACGAAGCTGCCATCATCTGCTACCGTGAATCTCAGCTTTGGACAAGAGACTGGAAAGCATTAACCCAGGGAAGAAAAAGGGGTCCTGGGCCCGGCACGGGTCCAAGAGGAGGGGACCACTGACGTAATGCTGTCTGACGAGAAAGGAAAAGAGAGCAGAACAGGTTGAAGGCACTTACACAACCCGATGGGGAAGTGGTGGACACCACAGTGGAGGAAGGAGCCGAATAACAAGTAAAGATACAGTAAAACCGTGAGGAGAAATGGAAATTAGGGAAGGCGTAGTGGGGAAGAAGGGAGGCACAAAAGAACAGAACTACGGCGGGAGCCGGAAAACGAAGTGGAAGAGCCTGCAAGGAAAAGGCGCAAACCAGCCGGCAGAATTCAGTCTCCGTAAAAGTCCGACCCGGCCCTCCCCACCTTCACGGTACCTTCAGTTTATGGAGCTCCACCATTTCAGTCGCCATCTTGTTACCCCTTCACTCCGCCAGGCCCCCACCCGCTGCCTCCGCCTCCGCCTCCGCCTCCGGGAGCTCCCGCCTCGGCGCCGACAGCCACGGCCGGCCAATCGCTGTGGCTTTTACTCCCGCCTCCTACCATCAACTCTTTCTATTAGTCAATAGCTGGAGTCGCCCTCACTCCTTCAGGCGGCTTTCCCCACCTCTCTCAAAAGCTGGGACCTGGAGAAGGGCGGGTTCGGCACCTTCCGAAGGACGCAAATGGTGACCAATTGTGAGTCCCGGTGGCAGACCGCCAGCCAATGGGTGGTGGCGACGCTGACTCCGCTTCACCAATAGGGAGAGCGCAGATGGGCCGGGGCTGCTGCTTCCTGGAGACCGCAGGTGTAGAAGCAAGCGTCGCGCCGCGCCCCAAGCTGAACGGGCTTCCGAAGCTGGCAGGTAGGGTTACGGGAGACTGGGAAGCGGTACTAAGGAAAAATGGTGGGACGTGAAACTGGGGTGCGGGGTGGAGCGGCGGCGAACGACAGACCGAGAGAGGGGCGAAGACGACAGCCCTGAGGGGAGCCGACGAAGGAGAGAGGGAACCTGGGGGAGCAAGGGGCGGATTCAGCACTAGGGTTTAGGGAATTTTAGGTAGAGGGCGGGCCAGAGCTGCTTCCTAACCAGGCGTCATCAACTTTAGGGCGAGCACGATTTTAAAACGGCCAAGTTCCGACGATCAGAGCCGCCCCGGAGTCGGGACTAGGGCTCCATCTCTCGAGACGCTCAGCTCACGTCCCTTCCTAGTTCACATTCTTGGAGCACCCCACGCTTGAGAGGAAGAATTAGGATGCTGCCTGCTTACATGCCAAGGAGATGACACAGGAGGGGCAAGCCCCAGAGGAAAAGGTGGGGTTAGAATAGATTAGAAAAGGTAGCTTTATCCCCTCAACCTTCCTTAGTGGTTCCTTGATTGTTTCCCATGACCCTCTTCTGGAATTTTGGGTGTACCTAATGTCTTCATGGTTCCTTATTAACTTCTTCAGGAAGGTAAAATGACATACATCTGTTTCCCTTGCTCCTTGAAGCGCGCCAAGCCTATGCTTACTCCTTCAAGTTACAGTTGAAGTGTAAGGATCAGAAGAAAGATTACTGTAATATGTCTCTAAGATGTAGAGAGGACTCTTCTTGCCTTCTAAGTTTTTTTCCCCCAAGGCTTCAGTTTTTCCTTTGTGCATGATGGGGAAGTTCTCTCATTCCCAATAGAGTCCGGGGGATTTGGGCTATTCAGGGTACAACTTCGAAGAACAAACTCAAAGAGGGGTTGAGAAGAAATTAAGCTGGACTCCTGCCTGATCCCCCGCTGTGGTAGGATGAATGTCGGGGTGGCACACAGCGAAGTGAACCCCAACACTCGAGTGATGAATAGCCGGGGCATCTGGCTGGCCTACATCATCTTGGTAGGACTGCTGCATGTGGTCCTACTCAGCATCCCCTTCTTCAGCATTCCTGTTGTCTGGACCCTGACCAACGTCATCCATAACTTGGTGAGCACTAAACCATGACCTTTTACCCACCCCAGGCTTTTCCCAACCAAAAACAAAATAAAATCACCAATTATTTGGGGGTTTGTCTTCCTTTTGGGATCTTAGCATACTTCTTGGGCTGAAGGACTGCTTTCTGCCCCCCTCACACTACCCACTTCCCTCCTCCCAGGCTATGTATGTCTTCCTACATACGGTGAAAGGGACACCCTTTGAGACCCCTGACCAAGGAAAGGCTCGGCTACTGACACACTGGGAACAGATGGACTATGGGCTCCAATTTACCTCTTCCCGAAAATTCCTCAGCATCTCTCCCATTGTACTGTGAGTCCAGGGGGAGATACGGGAGATCCTTCAAAAGCCAGGTACAAAGGTCCACAGGGAATCTTTAAAAAAGCAGACTTCTACTCACTTAGACCCTGTGAAGATATGATATACTAGGTCTAAATCTAGAGAGAACAGTAAAAAGTAGAAGACAGTAATCAAGCATTACTTGCTGCCTCCTTGGTGGTAGGGGAATGGAGATGGGACTGAGAAAAGACAAAACACCAAGTAAAAGAAATTATTTTACACTTCCAAAAGAAGTGAATAAATAAAGGCAGAACTGATGTGAATCTGTAAGAACTAACTGAGAAGTGGAAGCAGAAAGGATTCTAACAGTCATGCAGGCTGAAACTGCTTCAGCTGTCATTTGCCACCTGTCATTAACAATAAAAAAAAAAAACTAATTTATAAATCTCCAGTTAAAGGTGCTATCCGATTATCTCCCCAACCCCAAAGTAAATGCTGTTAATATAGCTGGAATATTTTCAGATATCCTAGGACTGCATGCAGTAAAACTGGTCATTTAAAATTGAAGAGAAAGTTGCTGGAAAGGCCTGAATATGGATAGGGAAGGCCAACTTCATTCAACCTATTTCTTCTCTCCCCAGCTACCTCCTGGCCAGCTTCTACACCAAGTATGATGCTGCTCATTTCCTCATCAACACAGCCTCACTGCTGAGCGTACTGCTGCCCAAGCTGCCCCAATTCCATGGGGTCCGTCTCTTTGGCATCAATAAATACTGAGGGATGGGACTGGGGACGTTGGAACAAAGGGCTGTAACATCCCTCCTTTTTCTATACTGTCTTCTATATCTTGAAAGCCTGAGAACTATGTTTCCCAAACTCCCAGTGGAAACTCAACTTTCCCAAATTTTCATTGGAAAATGGGGTTCCCTGGGCCCAGCCCTGCTAGGAGCAGGTTTCTTTGACTGAGGAAAGACAAGTGAGGTAAGGGGCAAATCACTCTCCACAGCAGGAAGCCATGTTGGGGCAGCTTTTTGGTTGATTAAGTTTTTCCATATCATCCACTCCCACCACCTTCCATCCAGCTCTGTTTTACTGTGTATTTTCCTTATAATAAAGATAAGTATTTTCAGATATGGCTACAGTGTGGTCAGCAGGAAGGGTAGGGAGATGTATTCATAAGGCTGGGGAAGAAAGATGCAATAATGACTTACAGAACTACAAAATTTCTCTAAGGTTTTTTTGTCCCCTCTCCCTTGGTCCAGTAGGAGGTGCCCTTCACTCTCAGCTAACACTTAGGAGGGAAAAGATTCTCAAATGAAAAAAAAAGGGCTCCAGCTATATGGGCAAAGAAGAGAGGGAAGATACAGGTTGCCAGTTATGTATTTATAGAAAGATAATCCCCTGGCTTTAAATAGATATATACATACAAATATGAACAAACTTAAAAAAATACAAACCCTTGGATCATAAGGGGGCTGCCGGGAGCCCCTCTATCCTTCCCCCTCACCCAAGGGCAGAGAGCGTGATTCTATTTTTTAAAAATTATTAGTTTTGGCCATCCCTGCAGCAATAAGCACGAAGTTGGGTGATTACCCACAAGGTGAGAGTTCCCACTCTCTGAACTCTATGTATCTCCTATAATTAGGGTTACATGCTTTCTCGTTCTGTCATTTTACTAGTATATTGGGGCAAAGGAGGGGGCTCCCTCCTGAAATGGGTCAAGAAATAATACAGACACGTTTAAAAAGAGGGGGGAAAGTGTCATCTGCTGTAGAAGCAAAAGACAAGACAAAGGCATACAGATCCCAGGGAATTACCCAGTTCCCACACTACTATGGGAGATATCGTCCAGCCCAGGTCCAGGCCCTAGGTTCTTTGTTCTAGCCACCCCCTATTTCTTTGGTATTGTCAGAAGACAAGATTCAGTTCCTGGGTGCTGGTGGAGGAGGGAGAGTGGTTCCAGGGCTTCCTATAAGTACTGAGTGAACAATTTGAGCTTAAAATTTTCCCTTTTTTAAATATTTAAAAATAAACAAATCAAACTCCATCCTGTGCTGTACACAGCCCTTTTGACTCCCTGACATTGATTTGAGGAAAGAGGGGGGGTGTCAACGTTGGAAAGGCCTCCTCACTTTCTTCCGCCGCTTCGGTTTGGCTTCTCCCTTGGGTACTGTGCTGTTGGGCTTGGAGGCTGCAGTGGCCCCAGGGCCCGGCTGAGGAGCTGCAAAGAAGTTCCCGTTGGACATCTGGCCTGGGGGTACTTGAAAGATCCGGCTCAAGAAATCCTGAAGGTCAGCAGGAGGGGCATCTGGGGTAGCTCTGACAGGAAAACAGAAGACATGATGAAGCAAGAGATACTGGAGTCAAATGGTTACCTATGTTACCTATTTATACCTATTTTAAAGATATACCGAGTCAGTTCCCAAACTCCTTATAGGGTGAGACACCTACATGTCCTAAACAGCATGTCATGAAACCATGTTCAGAACTAGAATAGTGGATAGATTATTGAGAGTAATACCACCGACCTCTGCCGCCCACTGGTGCCTGGCATCCGTGAACCAAATGAGATGTGATAGGGGACTCTGTGGGTATCTGGGGAGATTCCCACACGCTGGCATCCAGCCCACTCTGCAAGCATGAGAGATAATTAGCAAAAATATCACAGTTTTGGCTGTGATATCACAGATGGGCTGGATATATGAGCCCATACTTCCAGAGGACAGAAGTATACCTGTGATGTCATACACCTTTCCATCCATCAGCGCAAAGTAGGTGATCTTGAGGCCCAACATGCTTGACTCTGCCCAAAAGTCTCCTTCCTCAGCAGGATGCAGTCTATTACACTCAGCACAGTATCTGGCACTCTTAGGTTCCCGATCCATTTCAAACCTCCTGCAATCCAACAAAAGGGCAGTTCCTTAATAATCTATCAAGCTTACCTAGAGCATTGCTGTAGTCTCCATTACTGACATCTCATCATTACTGACAAATATGGTTACTGACTCAGTTGTTACAAATGCCTATGTACACCCTGCCCTCAACCTTCTATCTTAAAGCTAGAACTATTATCTTTTCTTCTTGCTAATTCAAATCCTCAGTCTCTTAACAATATAGCAAAAGTAGAAACCTCAGGGTCTTGTTACTTACCATCTGGATCCCACAACTACTGACAATACAAGGAAGGTTTTTAGCTACCCAATCCCTAAACTGTGGCTGTCCCACTCCTGTCCTATTTAAGTCATACCTATGCTTTCCCTGGCATCGGCTGCACATCATAGTATTCATTGCTTCTTTGAGGTCGTCCTGCAGCTTGGACAGAAACTCATTCACTGACCGGCTCAGCTCATTCTCTGCCATTCGCTTCCTGAGAGAAAAAAGGCTTTGTAAGTCAGAGAGTATTGAGTGAGGGACAAAGGGAGACAGATCTATTGGCTTCTTGAGGCCCCTGGCCAGCTAGACAAGCCACCTCAGTTCTCTCTGCCTCAGAGAGCCTCCATCCACAAGTCCAATGATCTCTGCTATTGAAGATTATTCATTTACCCCACCTGACAATTTCCTAGCTCCAACTTACATCTCATATTCCTTCCGTCTTTCAGGGTTGCTGACAATGTCCCAAGCTGCCCGCAAAACCTTGAAGGCCTCCTCAGCCCGAGGATGATTATTTTTGTCAGGATGAACCTACCAAAACACAGATTTCATCACATATCCATTCCAACCCTCTCCCCATTTTGGGTCAAAATAACCTCATATCAAAGGGTTCTCCTTCGGGGTCTTCCCTGGTGGCGCAGTGGTTGAGAGTCCGCCTGCCAATGCAGGGGACATGGGTTCATGACCCGGTCCGGGAAGATCCCACATGCCGCGGAGTGGCTAGTCCCATGCGCCATGGCCACTGAGCCTGTGCATCCGGAGCCTGTGCTCCGCAACGGGAGAGGCCACAACAGTGAGAGGCCCGCGTAACGCAAAAAAAAAAAAAAAAAAAAAAAGCGTTCTCCTTCACCATCTTTTTGAAGAGTCAGTATAGCTTAATGGTTAATTGCTGTGGCTCTGCAGACAGATCTGGGTTTAAGTCCCACCTCTGTCACTTATTAGCTGTATGACGTAGAATATTTTATCTATCATGGATTGTTGGGAGTATTAAATGAGAAAACACATGAAGCATATGGCACAGAATCTGGCACTATGGCGATCTGCCGTCCCAGTGTGCCTGGGATTGTCCCAGTTTTAGCACTGAAATTTCATGTCTCAGGAAACCTTTCAGTCCCAGGCAAGCAGGGATGGTTGGTTTAGTATGTGTGTGACTACCTGGCACACACGTACTAAACCCTCATCTTTTAACTTTACTGTCAGTCATAAAGTTAAGAGTTCCAACATACTCAAACTCTATTTTCTAACTAGGAAATTCTCATATATACTCAAAACTTCCTACAGTAGTTTGCCTTTCTGTCCCAGGAGTGAAATATTGATAACATACCACGATCCTCACAGGCTTTTTATCCACTTTTCAGCCTTTTCTCCAAAGCAGATAATATCCTCACTTTCTACAGCTTCCTGATTGTTCCCATCCACATACACCAAAAACAGAGATAAAGCTAGTCTCTTGACTGAGGCCAAATAAACAGAATGCTATTAAATCTCTCACATTCCCAAACTTATAGAATGTGGGTAATGGTCAATTTAGGGCCTATTAAAGGCAGTGAGAGGTTGTATAAAAGAAGCCCACAGGGACTCGCCTGGTGGTCCAGTGGTTAAGACTCTGCGTTTTCAATGCAAGGGGCACGGGTTCAATCGCTGGTCGGGGAACTAAGATGCCACATGCCATGTGGCACGGCCAAAAAAAGAAGCCCACGGATACTGTGGCCCAGAACAAGAGGGAGAACTTTGGATAGTAGAGCAGGTCTACTGAGGATCAGGGAACTTTACTACAGCTCTATTTCAAAAAAGTAAGTTGAAAATGAGAATTTTTGAATGATACTCCCCAAGAGAGGATGTCTGCTAAAAGACATAAAGGTGAGAAAAGAACTCTACCATTAGTAACAATTTGAGTGTGAACACTGTTCCCCACTCTCAGAATATCCCAGGCCATCCACTAAGGGGCATACATTTCCCACCAAACTATTGATAATTTAGTCCTCTGGTAAGTTACAGGCCTGGTACTTTATTGTGCCTTGAACGGTTAATGGAAACTTTGGTTGCCCATTCCCCTTTAGTGTCATGCAACCATTGAGATAATTTACACACTGTGATATTTTACCAGTCAAGTTCCATACACTCAAATAGGCCTCCAATGCAATTTACACACACTACTTACATTCATAATAGCTTTACTTGTATAGAAATGGCATATCTAAAAATAGCATCTGAATAGCTACTTCTTTTCTTTTTTTTTTTTTTGTTTTTTTAAGATGTTGGGGGTAGGAGTTTATTAATTAATTTATTTATTTTTGCTGTGTTGGGTCTTCATTTCTATGCAAGGGCTTTCCCTAGTTGTGGCAAGCGGGGGCCACTCTTCATCGCGGTGCGCGGGCCTCTCACTATCGTGGCCTCTCCTGTTGCGGAGCACAGGCTCCAGACGCGCAGGCTCAGTAGCTGTGGCTTACGGGCCCAGTCGCTCCATGGCATGTGGGATCCTCCCAGACCAGGGCTCGAACCCTTGTCCCCTGTACCGGCAGGCAGATTCCCAACCACTGCGCCACCAGGGAAGTCCCTGAATAGCTACTTCTAAAAGCAATTTGATTGCATGCTTGTATTAAACCATTTCCCTTGAGCATGATACGTCACAACTCCCACCTATACCCGCTTACCAGTAAAAGCAACCATATTTTCATGTATGACCTGAAAATGTATGTACATGCCTCTCCAAGATTTATGTCCCATTCTCCTTTCCTTTCCCACTCTGGGTTGTTGGTCTTGAAACAGCTGTCTTCTCTCACCTGGTCCTGGAATAATCACTCACATGTACTCCCTGAACGTTCCCACACTAGTCCACACTTGCCTCACTGCGACAGACAGTTGGATTTCCCTGTATTCAAAAAACCCTCATTTGTTTAGGAGAGAAGAACTGCCAGGCTTTCTGACTAGGTCTCTTCTCCACCCTACTCAGGATTTCACCTGGTTATTCCAGATGAGTGAGTCCAACACTGTCTAATACACCAGGTTCGTTGATTTTCATTAAGAAAAAGAATCTCATGACAAAAAACTTTAAGGGAAAGTCAGATCCCATAGTAAAGGGGGGGAAAGTCTTTATGACTCTTTCCTAAGAATTAAAGATGCTCTTCGTCTTCAAGTTGACTTTCTACTCTGCCTTCCCTTTATTCCACTCTCCCAAAAATTGTAATAGAAAATAAAATATGGGAACAAAGAACTGGAAACAGAGGGGAAGGGTACTCACCATCACTGCCAGCTGCCTATAGGCCTTCTTCAGTTCAACATCTGATGCCGTGGCTTCAACCCCCAGCACATGAAAAGGGTTTAGCTCATCCTCAGGAACCCCAGCCATGGTCAACAGTCGAGCCACTTCCTCTTCAGGCTGGCAGTAGCGACCACTAGCTACAGGTGCATTCCCCTGCCTACTGGTCCTCTGCTTGACCCAAGGCAACTCCAGCCAACCCCACTGAACTATTCTTACCAGCTGCTGCCACGGCCTGCTCTCTCTCAGCAGAATCAGGCACCGCTGCCAGGTGGGAGAAGCTAGCCAAGAGAAGAGCCAGGTGGCTTTACCCCTCCAACCTAACCGGTCACTCAGTCCTACCAGAAACCGCCAGCCCAACTGTAGACAGCCCAACAAAAGGGCCAGAGCCAGAAGCAGCAAAGCACCCAGTAGCCTAAGAAAACGGGTGAACAGCCCTGCCCCATAGCAAAACCCTTGGCTCAGAAACTGGAACATCACCTGGGCCCTGCCCCCCAGCCGCCCTGCCCAGACTCCAACCCAGACCCAAAAAAGGTCCAGATCACTGCCTTTCAGCTGCCGGCATGCATAGATGAGATGGCCACAAGTTTCCACGTACTCCCCCACTAATACCAGCAGTTCGATCAGCCACCAGAAGCCTGCCTGTCCAAGCTGACACAGTTCCTCTGCTCCCCACAATCCCAGTCCTCTGCGCTTATCTGCCTGACTCCGTTTCCGACCCAGCCGATGTCGACCAGGGGATCTGGGATCTCTGCGTCCACCCTCCCGAGTATCCTCCTTGGCTGGAACGCGGTGCCGTTGTCTCCGGGGTGCAGGTTTCTTTCCACTGGGCACACGTGAAAAATCACTGGGAAACTTAAGAGGTTCCTCCTCATCATATTCCTCTTCCAACTCTTCATCTTCCCCCAAAGCTGGAGAGGTACAATGGTGGCAAAAGTTGCTAGAAGAGCTGTCTCCTCCCTCAGAGTAAGGCCCTTCAGGGATTCCAGGGGTTCCCTGGCAGTTACAAGCAGGTGGAATGGAAAGGAAAGAAGGGTTCCCATCTTCCTGGTAGCCAGCCTCATTCTCTCTTGAGAGTTCCTGGTCCACTCCTGACTCTTCTGAAGATGCCTCACTCTGATCAGGGTCCTCTCCATCCCTAGGGGGTCCTGGACCCCTTGGAGGGCCATGGCTTGGATCTGACCAGTGGGCTGGATTTGGGGGCTGTGTGTACTTAGGACTAGAGTGCTCTGTGAGGCAGCGGGTACCATTAGGAGCAGGCCCAGCTGAGTCCCTGAGTCCTGAGAATGAAAGTATTTCAGGGTCCACAGAGGGTCCTAAAGTCCTGAGGGAGGCACCACCACTGTGGTGGGCTCCACACAACCCTCCTTCTCCGGGGTGCTTCTGGGCCATGACCCCAGGGCTTCCTGAGGATTTTAGGTCACAGCCATCATGGTAAGTTCTGATGCCTGTAACAAAGGTATCAAGGTGGGGATGATCAAGGATAGGATCAAGAGAGAGGTTACATAATCTTAAATTGGGGAGATATATTTAACGGACCCACCTCCCTTGTTTTCCCGAGTTCTTTTGGGCATTCACTACCCCAGCAATAAAGCCAATACTACATTAACGACAACCCTGCTCCCTCCCCCCTCCTCCAAATCCCCTTATTTTTTTCTTTCCCCAGAAAGCTATAATGCTGAATCAGGGGAAAAAAGAGGTACCACAAAGGGTGTGGTCCTGGGGTCACTCTCGGGAAAAAAGGAAAGACGACCGGAAAGGGGGCCGCAGACTGC
Source organism: Stenella coeruleoalba (assembly GCF_951394435.1). NCBI lineage: Eukaryota > Metazoa > Chordata > Mammalia > Artiodactyla > Delphinidae > Stenella > Stenella coeruleoalba. Next base: position 58,904,628 of record NC_137157.1, on the reverse strand, counting down.
CAGAAAAGGGTGGGGACCGTGCGGTCTTTAAGGAAAATCTGGGGGCGGAGCTTGTGGTTGCCCCTGACAGAGAAAACCGTGAACCCTCGGGCTGGGTAGAGGGGACCAAGGTAACGTACAGAAGAGCGGCGGTAACTCCTCCCCCTCGAGCAGCTGGGCCGAGGGCCAGGGGGAGCTACGAGAGCAGCTCCCCCGGCTCCGCCTCCCGTTCACTCTCTGCTTCCGCCTTCCGTCCCCGCCACGGCCGCCGACCTGGGGCTACTTCCACCTCCGGGGTCACCGGGGAAGACACGGGAAGGAAAAGTAAAAGCGGTTGGCGGAGGCGCGAGCCAGTGCTGCAAGCGCGGAGTCGAACCAGTGGGGGCGGTCCTGAGGAAGCACTGGCCCCGCCCCTTAAAGGGCTCTCTGCTGCCGCCCTCCGCGTGCTGAAGTGGGATCCCCGAAGGTTGCGCCACAGGAAGCGAAGCAAGTGGGCGCTGCAGCAGTGCCTGCGGACTCGGGGCAGAGTCTCAAGTTCCTCTGGCTGTATTCTTGGGCTTGTGCCGAGACCGGGAGATAGAGGAAAGCCACCGAGCCAGTCTTTTTCCCTTGCAGTCAAAACCAGGGAGCGTAGGGGAGCCACCGCACTGATCCCTTGCTGTAATGAGGACAGAGGCCCTTTTGTATCATGCGGGGGTGGAGCGGAGGGGAGGACGCCCCGGGCCTGGCCCCGCCCTGGCCCTCCTACGCTGCCCCTTTCTTCCCACCAACCCTCGCTCCCCACCCCCCGCCACCGCGCCTGACCCAGCTGGCGAACTGCCCCGTATAACTGCAGCTCCCACGGCCCGGATCCGCGCCTCTGGGTGCAGCTCTCAGTCCCCGTCACGAAGCGGGACCGGAGGACTGAGAGCGTGGCTCCACTGGGCTTAGGACCCGAGCGGAGTGCCAAAAAACACTGCACTCATCTGCATGCTGCTTTGCATCTCGTTTGCATACCAAGCTGTTCAGTCGACGTTGACAAGCGCCCCCGCCCCCACTCAGAGCCGGCTTGGGTACCCTCTCTGTCGGTCCCCTCCTCTGCACACGCCTCTCCGTTAGTCCCCCTTCCAGACCCCGTCTTTGCTCCGCAAGTTTTTCTACCCATGAACCCCTCGTCGGCGCCCCCAGACCAGTAAGAGCACCTTCCCGGGGTCCCCGATCCCGACCACCAAGTTCTCCAGAAGACAATACTCCAATTCTCTGGGAAGTGGAAGAAACCAAGCCGGAGTAGGGGGGCGCTGGGACACCAGTAGGGGTTTTGAAAGCTTCTCGTTGTTGAGTCAGCGCCTAAGTATTCAGAGACCTTTCCCCAAACCTCTTGTGGCTCCCCCAACACCGTTCCCTGCTATGGAAGGGGGTCTCTGATCCCAGCCTAGAGCCGTAGGCAAACTGGGTCCCCCCACACACAGGGAGAAGAGTTGGAGGGTCCCGCCCCGTGATGTCACCCCCCCCACCCTGTCCCCTTCCTCCACCCCCACCCCCACCCCGCCCCCAAGCTGGTTGCTTTTAGCTCACGGGGCTTGGGCTACGACTTACAAGAGTTTAGGGGGCAACGAACAGAGTGGCCCTACGGGTACCCACGCCCGACAGCCGCCTGAACGCCTAGGACTCCAGGCAGGGATGCAGCTGGGGGTCTAGGGAAGCACATCTACCCCCTCCTCTCCTCAGCCCTGACAGGGTGGTGAGTAGTTAACACCCCCTCCCAAACCTCTCCTTGTTTAGAGTCCCCAGACTTCCAAGCGGATTGGGGAGAGAAACCCCAGGGATTGCCCAAGCCAACTCTCCTGCTTGTTAAGACCTTGATGTCCAAAAGAAGACAGCTGAAGGGAAGTGCCTGCACCCACCCTACCCCACTCCCATAGTGCCCCCACTGCCAGCCCCTCCTCCTTGGTGTTCTCCTTTCAGGAACTGAGATCATATCCCACTGGCAGCCCTGGCACCCCAGGGGAAAGGGGGAGGTAGGAAAAGTCCCACCAGTGTCCTGAGGGGAGGAGCAAAATACTACCAGGATGTGAGATGTTGTCTGTGGGCAAGGTGCCTGCTTAGTCCGTGGGGGATCGTGGGAGTTGGACTGTGGCTGAACGCCCCTTCCCCCAATAACTCCTCCACCTGAAGCCAAGGCTTCAAAACCCTGATAAAGTGTGGCTTTCTGTCTCTACTTGATTTCTTGTCTCAAACTCTTGGTGTCTGATTTTTCCCCCTCTTCCTTCTCTTGGGTTGGAGCAATTGTCGGGAGACCCCCACCATGATTCATTCTCTCCCCTTCCTTCTCCTTCTCCCCCCTCTATTAAGTCCATTCTTCCCAGTCCAGTGTGATAATTTTGAGTCCCAGCTGCAGATGGGGCAAGCTTTCTTTTCGGCTGGAACAAGCTGCTGAGTCTTTAGCCTCCAGTCTCACTAGTACCCCTGGGCCCCTCCCTCCACAGACCGAGGACTTCCTACTGCTCCCACCCCACCCTGAAAAGCCAGGGGACAAAGACTCATTACCTTTATAAGATTTGAAGTCCTACTTAATGTCCTTGTTTCAGAGGGTGATAAAGAGACAGCTGGCTCCCCTTAACCCGGTCCTGTAGGTTTCTTCAGTTACCCCAGCAGGGCTAAGCTCCGTCCTGAAATTGGCCTTTCTTTAAAAGAAATAGAGGTACAGAGTCCTCAAGATTCATGGGCACCTGAGTTCCTGCCCCCTACCCCCTTGCAGGTTTCCCAGCCCCCTCAAGACATTCATGGATGGATGAGAGGAGCTGACACTGACCTCCCTCTCTGTGACCACCTTCTCTTCGGCCATGGAGGAAGCCTTGCTGCCCCTGGCCATGACCTCTGACCCCAGGCCCTTTAATCAACAACTCCCAGAGCCTCCAGACCCAAGATGTGTCTTGGAACCCCAGGACAATCCTGAATTGGCACCCGCCCTGGTGTGTGCTCTTTGCTGCTGCTTTGGAATCATCTACTGCTGCTTCGGTGAGGGCAGGGCCAGGGTTCTGGGGGGCAGCTGCCCAAGACCGTCACCCTCAAGGATGATGCCAACTTTCTCCTTTGCTCCTGAGCCACCTCTCCTCCTCTGTCGGGGGATGCTACCTTCAGTGTGGCTGATCTGCTCTTGCCAGCTCTTTTTCATCCCCCATGCCCACACCCTCCAGCTCTGAGCCTTGCCTCCTACCTCAGGATTCCATTCCCAAATTACCCTCTATGCTTAAGGCTTCTTCACCCTTCCCCAATAATCTGAACCAGCCTGTGCCGATTTCTTCCCGTCTACCATCCCTGGAAGGACGAAACCTTGTTTCTGTACTTATTCCCCTCAATGCATCCGTCTTACCGTCTTACCTGCTGATTTGCTCTCCCATCCCCTCTCAGTTCCTGAAAAGTCCCTACCCTCCCTAGATGATCCCTTTCTGCCCTTTGCCTTGAGGTCCCTGTGTGTGCTGCTCCTGCCTTCTGCTCCTCTGGTCAGCCATTCCTCTCCCTCCTGATTCATCAGAGCCATCCCTGGAGACCTCTTTCTGCCTCTCAGTGCCTCCTGCCTCCCTTCCCAGGCTACCGCTGCTTCAAGGCAGTGATGTTTCTCTCCGGCCTGCTATCAGGAGCCCTGGTGATCTTCCTGCTGTGCCACAAGGAGCGTGTGCTAGAGACACAGCTGAGCCTGGAGGTGAGCGCGGGCATTGCGCTAGGCATCGGACTCCTCTGCGGCCTAGTCACCATGCTGGTTCGCAGTGTCGGTCTCTTCCTGACTGGTCTCCTGCTAGGCCTAACCCTGGGCGCCGGGGTCCTGCTGGGCACTGAGCCCATCTACCAACCACCTTCAGCCTGGGTGCCGGCCGGGGGGCTGGTGGGGCTGGCACTGCTGGGAGCCCTGCTCACACTTCGGTGGCCACGTCCATTCACAGTTCTGGGCACAGCCCTGCTGGGTGCTGCGGTGCTGGTGGCCTGTGCTGACTACTTCCTGGAGGGGCTGGCACTGGGCAGTCGGCTGGGCCAGCGCTTGCAGGCACTTCCAGCCTTGCCTCCTCTCTGCTGGTATAGCTGGGTCTTGCTGGGGACCTGGCCAGCCCTGGGGGCCCTTGGGGCCCTGGCCCAGTGGAAGCTCATGGATGAGGAACGTGGAGGCCACACCAATGGTGAGTTACTGCCATGGTACAGAAAGCAGCCAACCTGTGCCTTCTCTTGTCCCTGGTTCCCAGACTTGAGGAGGGGAAGGGGGAAAATCCACTTGAGGCAAAAGGCAGAGGTGTCTAAGGTGAATGGGGCAGGGCTTTGAAGACAGAGTTGGAGGAGCCAAAGTTCTGGGTAAGAATGAGAAGAGTCATTGTCGGGGGAGGGGGGTGCAGGGAAGAGTTACTGGGGACTGATATGGAAGAAAAGGAAGGTGTCAGGGAAGTCCAGAAGGAAAGGGTAGGAGGATTACAAAGAAAACTTTGTAATCTTTGTAAACTTTGTCAGGGAAGTCCAGAAGGAAAGGGTAGGAGGGGGAATGAGATTTGAGAGAGACGTAACAGGGACACTGAATGGCTTTCTCTAGAGTATGAGTGTATTTGGGGGTGGGTTTCAGAGTCTAAAGAGGCCTCCCTGAGTCTGTATTGCCCCCTCCCAAGCAGTGGTCTTGAGCCACCAGCGAAGGCATCTCCAACTCCTTCGGATCCGTCAGCAAGAGGCTAAGTGGCACCGGACCTCCCCTGGGGTGGGGCTCTGTGAGGGCAGCTACCGGCGCCCGCTCCACCCCAGCGCCCGGAGCCCTGCTGACAGTCTGGCTCCAGTGAGTGGAGGGGTAGGGGGTGCTCAGGGGCATGGGAGAGAGGGCACATGGGGATGCTCAGGGTGGAGGGGGGCTCTGACCCAGGCCCTTTCTTCTGCCCTCTCTGCCCTGTGCCCCTCCAGAGCTATCTCCAGAGCCTTCGAGAGCGCCAGCTGGGACCAGGCACCCAGGCCACAGCTCCCCACACTGTCCTGGACCTGGATTCTGACTGTGGTTCCACTGTACCCCTCACCACACCTTCTGGTTCCACCCGGACCTGAGCCTAAACCTCCACTGATGCCCTCACCCCTAGCAAGGGCCTGGGAACACTAGGTGGGCAGGGCCTGGGCCCACAGGATCCAACACAAACTTCCCCACCTCTTGGGGATGGAATCTGTGCTCCAACCCAGAGCAGCCCTGTAGGGATATGTTTTAGGTACAGATAGAGAAGAATCTTGTAGGGAAGGGAGACGAATGGAAATATGAGTACATACCTCTGTCCAATAATAGAGGTGCCCTGGTCCCTAAAGTAACTGACTCCCTAATTCCCTCCAAACCAAACCAAGGAGGACCGTTACCCAGATAGCCTTCTATATACCCGCCTCAGTTTGCCTCACAATGGTAAAATAAGGGGTTTCGTTTTTGTAGGACCTAAAGAAAATCAGGAAGCCTCCTAAAGCACTTGATAGCTTTTTGATGGGGAGAAGGGCAACAGAGGAGCTCAAGGGTCCCTAATCCCCAGGTCCCTCATTAGGGGGCATTTGGGTTCCTGGTTAGCCTTTCCCTCTGGACCCCGTAGGCTCAAGCCCCCTTCTCCTACCTCAGTTGGGGGTACTGTCCTCCATGGTGCTTCCCTTTCCCTTCTTCTTAATGTGGGGAAGACCACAGGGCAGTGCCTGGCTCAGCACCCCCCTTCTCCCAAAGCTGGCTTCTTGCTCCAAGGAGAGAGCATTGGCCCACATGCCAGAGTCTTGCCCTTTTGCCCAAAGGAGCCTGGTCTTCAGGGCTGCGTGGAAGACAAGTGCCTTCTCTGCCTCTCATCATAGGTGACACTAATCTCCTTAACCAGAACATTGTCCCAGCCACTAACCCATTCTAACTCTCCACTACCCCTGATTCTCCTGCCCAAAGTCTGTACCCTGGTTCCCCAGACAGCATGAAGGAAGATATGTCCCTGCCCCGGGGAAGCAGGGTTATGATGGGAGGGAGGAAGAACACGGGAGCATGTGAATAAAATGGCATTGAACATTGAATCAGGGAGTCCAGCCTCTACTGTTGCTGCTCTTTTCTTTCTTTGCACCCCAGAACAAAGGGTTAGCCATACTGACAAGTCCTCTGTCCCTTAAAGATCTGATGAGGGTACCTTTATCAGACTGGACTACCGTAGGAGCTGCACACGCACAGCCAGAGGAAGAGTTGTTCACTGCTCTCTCATGAAGTTAACCTTTATTAAGCACAAATGCTCCAGGCACTTCACATATAGTATTTCATTTAATGCAACAACCCTGCAGGATTGGTATTAACCTTATTTTGCAGACGGGAAATCCAAGGCTTAACGAGGTTAATTAACTTGCCCAAAGTCATAAGCAAGTAAATGTGATTCTCAAGGATTACAAAGCCGTTGCTCATTTTACTGGCTATGCTGTTTTCTTGCACTTTATCTAGGAAGAACAGGACCCAGGCTTTCCCAGTTGTGGCCTCCTGTCAGCTAAAGGCCTAATGGCTGCCTTTCCTCTACCAATGTCCTCCAGGGAGTAGACAGGGAAGAAATGGATGGATCTGGGGGCTGAGTTAGAGAGTCACTGCCCAGGAGGGAAAGAATACAGGGGAGTGGTGGCTGGGGCTGGGACATTTAGAGGCGTGAGGTCCATGGTTCATGCTCGTGCTGCAGCAGACGTTTGATTGAGGTCTTAGATCTCTGGGAGGGTGACGTTGCCACGGAATAAAAGGGTGGTGGAGGCTGTGACTGAGGGGGTAATGTCCAAGATCGTATCTCTGGCTGAGTGATCAGTGTTCAAAGTGATGTGATATCTATGGCCAAGGAAGTGGTATCCAAGGTTGTTCCTGTGGCTGAGGAAGTGGTGTCCCCATCTGATGGGGTGGTGTCTGGGGTCTGGGGACGACAGTGCATCCAGTTGTGGGCGATATCTCTGGGATAGCCTTTCTCTACTCGAAGCTGTCGATTGAGGCTCCAGTACTGTTTTCCCTTAAAGAAGTAGACGCGGCCATCCCGCCAACTCATGGCACCTGAGGGCTGGTCTGGCACTCCTGTAAACAACCGCTTGGTTGGTTTGGGGTAGCGGCTGAAATCAGTTTGGGCCAGCTCGTCCCACTGCCAGTAACCGGAACCCTAGGTGTGGGGCAGACAGGGAGAAAAGGAGGATGAGAAGAGAGCTTAGGGACCCCCCAGAGGTCTACCCTCAGCCCACAGCAGCTGCAGAAGAACTCCCTTCAAGAGCAAGTCTGCTTCTCCGTGTGAGGTAGCCCGCCCCTCCTAAGAAGGGATTTGCCCTTGCTTTGAACTTCATACCTTAAAGAGGAACACCTTTTTGTTGAGAGGCCAATAGAGAGCAGCATCCAGGTTGGGTTCTACCCTATTCAGCTTCTTAGGGAAGCCAGGAGACATCTTGAAATTAACGTAGCGCCACACCTTGTCTCCTGAGAGCATGTAAGGAAAGAACAAGACACCTCTGTCGCCAGGTGATAGCTTTCAGTTCCTCCATTCCACCGTCTCAGAAACTTCTCATCCCTCCCTCCTTTTATGGACCCTCTGATTATAGGCCCTCCTCAGGTAACACACTGTAAACTAGTCCCCTCACCCTTAAAGAAGTGAATCCATTGCGTCCGAGGAGAGTAGACAGCAGCATCCAGGTTTCCTGGGAGCCCCTCCCAAAGGGCAGACACTTGGAACAAGGGACCCAGCCCTGAATCTGTCACGGTCCACACGTAGTTTCCCTTGAAAGCGTAGGTCTTCCCTCGGGGCCCTGAGAGCATAAGCGTGTCAACAAGTCAAAAAGACAGGGGTCGGGCTTCCCTGGTGGCGCAGTGGTTGAGAGTCCACCTGCCGATGCAGGGTACGCGGGTTCGTGCCCCGGTCCGGGAGGATCCCACGTGCCGCGGAGTGGCTGGGCCCGTGAGCCATGGCCTCTGAGCCTGCGCATCTGGAGCCTGTGCTCCGCAGCGGGAGAGGCCACAGCAGTGAGAGGCCCGCGTAAAGCAAAAAAAAAAAAAAAAAAAAGGCAGAGGTCAAATAAAGACTTGTGGGTATCTCAGGCAGACTAATCATTTGCTGTCCTCTCACAGGCTGATTTCTCAAAAATTCATTCAACTTTAATTCAGAGAGAAGATTAAGGGCAGAGAAGGAGGACCCAGTGTTCAGCCTCTCCTTTATTGTTCACAGCAAATCAGCCCTGGCCCAACAAAACAAAACAAAAGCCCTGCAGGTAGCTGCTCCCCCTTGGGGACCTCCCCTCCTACCCCAGGTGGCTTCCAAGTTGTACTTCCATGTGGGTATAACACCCTCTCTAATAGACATTCCAGTTAAGATTGTTTTCTCCATCCTGCTGTATTTCCAGATATTTTTAGTGGCCCTCATAGGGTGGCAGCAGAGGTAAATTCCAGCCTGGCCCACCTTTAATTTGGTTCTGAATCCTCCCTCCCCATACCACATGCCTCCTTCCATGGCCACCAACCCCTGTCTGGTGGTAAACTGCCATTGCTCACGCCGAGGTCCAATTTCACTCCCATCTCAAGGTCAGCAGGCCACCCCACTGCCTGCCTACAGCCTAGAGGAGAAGGGTCTTACCCAGCATCATGGCGTCCAGTTCACCACTGCAGGGGTCTGGCATGGGACTGGGTTCTGTGGGCACTTGGGGTACAGTGGGGAGCTCCGTCTCTTCTTCCTCATCCTCTGTCTCTGGGCTTTTCTTGCCTGCAAGGTAACATAATCCTGCTCAGGGAGAGAAGGCACTGGCCTCCCCACTCTTCTACTGTAAGTTCAGCTCAGAGGTCCCATAGAGAGGAAAAGGGAAACCTAGAGAGCTTTCCTTGGTGGGAGGAAAGATCATATTGATATCAGCAGGAGACATGTTTTTAGTTTTGAGAGGCACTAGAAAGGGAGAAGGGGGTTTGCTGGAATGTTCATTCTTCATCCCCTAGAACAGGTATGAGGGGAGAGAGCTCTGGCAGAAAGATTAGACCTGGAAGTGTCAGAAAAACAGCTCTTGGGAGTTCCCTAGTGGCCTAGTGGTTAGGATTCCGGGCTTCCACTGCAGCGGCCTCGTGGCCTGGGTTCAATCCCTGGTTGGGGAACTGAGATCCCACAAGCCATGCGGCAAGGCCAAAAAAAAAAGGAAAGAAAAACAGCTCCTGAAAATGAAGAAGGCCAAGTAACTGGGCAGGAGGAAGAGAAAGAAGCCAAGCCATTTCCCTCCATGAAGATTAGACCTGTCTCTTCATGCCTGAAGAGATACTGGTCAGACTGACCTTCACGATCACTAGGGGAAAGGACTGACCATAGAGAGCCTGGATCCCAGCCACATCATCCGGGTGCAGCTTGAAGTGGGGCCGGTAGCCAGCATAGACAGGGGCCATGAGGGCCTGGGTGTATCGGGAGTGCCCAAGCCCCAGGGCGTGGCCCAGTTCGTGGGCTGCAATGATGCGCAGGTTCACCCCCCGGTAGGTCTCCTCAGTCCAGAGCTCATCTTCATCAAAGTGCACACTGCCCAGCTCTGGGATGTCGGCATGGGCCAGGACCCGCCCTGGACAAAGGCAAGGGTAGACAGGAAGGAGGTCAGAGTCTCCTAGGGTGGAGCATCCCCTGCCTGTTATAAACTCCAATTACTCCATTCCCTTAAAATTCCCCCATGTATATTCACTGTCTCTTGGATACCTCTCACTCCGTTCAGATTCCGCTGTCATCACTCCGTTCTCTCAGGGATGCCCATCACTCTGTCCCTTTACCTCCCAGCCATTCTGTCATCTCTGGCCCTGTCCTCTTTGAGGTATGCCTTGAGCAGAGGAACTTAAACCAACAAAGAAGGCATAAGCTTCAAAGAAGAGGCTTGGTAAGGCCCCAGGGAGGTGACATGCTGCTCCCCAAGGGAATATTAGAAGGTGGTTAGAGAGTGTAGGGTACAGTTGAACATGGGGGTGGCCTGACATTAAGGTTCCAGAGTCACTGACTCAAGGGGACAGAGGTCTGTGAAGTGAGAGTTGAGAGCTGGTGCCTACCAGGCCCATCAAAGGTACTGGAGCAGTATGGGCTTTGGCGGCCATGGAAGGAGAGGCGGATGTCAGCCCAGCCAGCCTTCACCTCCCGGAAGGTCAAGGGAGCCACATTGCTCCAGTACTGGAAGGCTTGAAGCAGGGCTGCCCGGGCTGTGTAGGATGGGAGGGTGGAGGGCAGGTTCAAGATGCGGAAGGTCAGGTGCTTCTTTCTCCAGCGGCCTGGTTAATTGGACCAGAAAATAGATTAGAAGCACAGATACTTTTGCCAGCTCCGAAGAGTTCCCCTGAGTCTGGGCACTCCCTTAGCAAAGCTGTGAAACAACCCCTCCAGGCAAGTGATGATCAGTTAATAACCAGGTGACCATCCATTCAACACTGAGCTCATCCAGGCTGTCTCAGTGCCACCTGTGCTCCACAGCCATGCCAACCCCTCCTCTCCCTCCCTTTCCCAGGCTCAGCCCTCACCCAGCAGCAGGTATTTAAAGGTCTTCTGGTTGAAGGGGTCCTCCAGACCACAACGGGGCTGCCTCATACGGGCCCTCGTGGCGTCATCTAGCTGACCTGAGACTGGCAGCTCAGATGCTTCCTGAAAAGCTCTAGAAAGAGGGAGAGGGATGGATCCAGCAGGGAAGGGGCATCTGGAATGACTGAGAACTGGGGATAGCTCTTTGGCCCCCTGCTGCCCAAGGTGGTGGCTGAGAATGGCCCAAAAGCTCTGAAGCTGATGGGATCACTCCAGGATCCAGTCCTCATAATTGGGACTTCCTGTTCTGCATAAAGGCAATACTCCAGCTTCACCTCCTGTGTTCATGCTCTTATTTGGGTAAAGTGCCATCTGGGGTTGCCTTCTTCCTCTACTGCAATTTCTAACCTCCTTCTGATCTAGGTAAGTGTCCTGCCTCCTGCTCTGGAGACTCTCCCACCACTGCTGCCACCTGAGGGCCTGTCCTCCCTTTGCTTTCTCCCCTCCTGGCTGGACCCGTCCCTCCCAGCCCAGCCTGCTCTGGGGCAATTTCATCCATCAGGCGCCGCAGGTACTGTGACTTTTCAAGGGCCTGGGAACATATCTGAGAGCAGAAAGAAAAATGACCCATTAGATCCAAAATATGAAAACTTCAAAATAGAAATAAATAAATCCCATATTAAATGTTTACGAAAGGCAACATCATGTCAACAACTCAGCTCCAACTCAACTCACAGTTTTACATATAAATTATACTTCATGTGGAATGTGACCAAATAATAGTATTTTGGATATAACATGGCATGGAGCCTCCAAAGAAGTGCTTAGGGCCTAGGAAGATCCAATGACTGTGCCCTCATCTTTGAATCCCCATCTCACCCCAGGCCCCACCACCCATTCCCTAGATCCCCAGCGTGGACATGGGTTAAGCAGAGGTGGGCCTGGGGACTGAAAGGGTTTAGAAGAGAGAAAGGAGACCTTGTGACCTTGACCCTGAAGGCATGCACCTTATGACCTCTCACCTCAGAGCTTCTATGATATCTTCTGGCCTGAAGTCATCAGGTTCTTCTAGAGGCTTCTGTAGGTACCCGTATTGCAACAAGTAATCCTATGACGAGGGTAGGGGTCAGCAGAATAAAAGGAGGTCAGTCTCTGGGTGAAGCTCTAAGTGACCTAACAGCCCATAAGGACAGGAGGGGACAGACGTGGAAGGACTAAAGGAGAGGCACGTTAGGGGAGGAAAAAGCGGAAGGAGTGGAGATGGGTAGGGGTGGATCATGGAATAGAGGAAGGAAGGGAAAGGAAGGCAGTTGTAGGTCAGAAGGGAGGCTTGGATGGGACCATGGAGCAGTTCCTCCATCCCTCCCCCAGCCTGGGTCTGACCTTCCCAGGGCACTCACCACTGCTGCCTCCCTCTCTCCAGGCCCCAGGGCCCAGCACGAGACTGTCATGGGGAGTAGGAAGCCCAGCCACAGCCGCTGCCAGTTCATGGTCCCACCAGGCAAGAGCTCCAGAGGCTGTTTGTGCCCTCTGCCCTGAGATTTCTGGGAGCCTGGGGGAGCAGGGCTAGGTGGGGGTCTCTTCCCTTCAGTTCTTTTTACTCTCTAGTCTCTGGTCCTCTTCATAAAACTTCAGAGGAGGGCAATTGGGGGGAGCGTCAGTAGGAGGTGACTCAGCCCAGAGATGTGTTGCAATTCACCATTAACCTCTGCCCTGCCAGAGAGCAGAAGTCAAGAAGAGCCTCCAACCCTATCCCCCAGGGTCCTCTGCTGGAGACCGAAAGACTTTCCATATTGTCCTGTGGGTGGGTATCCTGGCAGGATCAGAGGCAGAATATCTGCAAAGACTAGGGAGAGGGACCATGGCCATCCTCTGAAGCTGGACATTCCCGTGCCCCAGTGACCCTTGGGTAGCAAACCCCTCGTCTGCAACCTTCATGTCTCCCTGTCTGCTCTAGGATAGGAAAAATAATAATAAAACTAAGAGGTAGGAAGCAAGTTGCTTAGGTGCTTGGGTTTCAGGTGAAGGAATGAAGGATGAGATCTCAGTTTCTTTGCATCCAAAACCAAGTTGGGAATTCAGATGCTCTTGAAACCTGCTTGTGTCTGCTTTAATAAAAAGTCATCATTTCGGGCTTCCCTGGTGGCGCAGTGGTTGAGAGTCCGCCTGCTGATGCAGGGGACACAGGTTCGTGCCCCGGTCCGGGAAGATCCCACGTGCCGCAGAGCGGCTGGGCCCGTGAGCCATGGCCACTGAGCCTGTGCGTCCGGAGTCTGTGCTCCGCAACAGGAGAGGCCACAGCAGTGAGAGGCCTGCGTACCGCAAAAAAAAAAAAAAAAAAAAAAAAGTCATCATTTCAAGCATTTAATGTACCTGGAATGTGTGGGTTGCGGGGAGGGATAACAAGGATACAAGGAAATAAAGGGCCAGAGCCTGCCTGCAGGGACATTACAGATAGGGTGAGACCAACACAAGCACCTGAAATGAGGGGAACCAGGGTGCCAGGCAGGGGGTGCCCCAGCCTGAGGGCCATGGGGCTGTAGGAAGGCTCGCAGAGGAGGCAGGCTTTGAGCTGGGCTGTGAAGGCTGGCTATGAGTTGGATGGAGTAAAAGAGTCCTGAGGAACAGGGACAGTGCAGGTCTTGAGCAAAAGTGCAGAGGGAAAAAAGCCAGCTGTACCCAGTAAGAGGTTCTGAGGCTGTGCTTCATTCCTACCCCAGGCTAGGTCAGTGCTTCGGGTGCTGCTTAATATGTCTGTCAAATGAATGACCAGGCTGGGAGAGTGGCTGGGAGCCAGAGTTTAGAGACGGTCTTGAATACTATGTAAGAAAGAAAAGAAAACCTTACAGTTAAAGAACTACTTTGTGTTAGGTGATTCATATATTATCTCATTTAATTCTCACTATCCTCCTATGAGGGAGGAATTATTCTTTTTTTTTAATTAATTAATTTATTTATTTATGGCTGTGTTGGGTCTTCGTTGCTGCACATGGGCTTTCTCTAGTTGTGGCGAGCAGGGGCTACTCTTTGTTGCGATGCACGGGCTTCTCATTGTGGTGGCTTCTCTTGTTGTGGAGCACGGGCTCTAGGAGCACGGGCTTCAGTAGTTGTGGCTTGCAGGCTCTAGAGCACAGGCTCAGTAGTTGTGGCGCACGGGCTTAGTTGCTCCGCAGCATGTGGGATCTTCCTGGACCAGGGATCAAACCTGTGTCCCCTGCATTGGCAGGCGGATTCTTATCCACTGCACCACCAGGGAAGCCTTCTATTTCTTTTTTTTCTGAATAAGATATCCATTGCTCATTATAGTAAATTTGGAAAATACCAAAATAAGCAAGGAAGAGAATGAAAACCACCAGTAAATTCTACCCAGAAGAAAACCACTAGTAATATTTTGATGCATTTACTTGGAACTGTCAGTGGCTCAGAGTTCAGCTCCAGCTCCGCCAGCCCAGCCTCAGCCCCTGGATGGAGACTGTGGGTGGGATGAGACAGAAAGTGAAAGGAAGTAGTGAGCATAGTGGGGGAGGGACAGGAGCTGAGAAGGGTGTGGGGAAAGGGAAAGGAGTAAAGTAAGATGAATGTGATAGCAGATTACTCCCTCCCCTTGGGCACCTCATATAGCAACAACAACAACAAAAAAAAGCGGGGGTGGGGGAATAATGCTTAGGAGTGTATGTTAGTACGTTAGTGAGAGAGATAACGGTTATTATAAAAGGTAAAGGGTGGGCGCTCACGCTGGCCTCGGAGCCACATTCTAGACACTAAGGAGCCAGGGAAAGAACAGAGTGAAACAGTAAAATTTGCCAAATAGTTTATCTCATTTAAATCTCAACAACAGCCCTGTGGGCTGGTATTATCACCTTCTATGGAAAAGGAGACTGAGTCTCTAACAGGTTACTTTGGGTCACACAGCTAGGAAGAAGCAGCAGAGCCTCAGGCCCAAGCTATGATCTTCGCAGTCTCCCAAGAGTTTCCACAGGCCCCCAAACAAACCCCTTAGAGCCAGGAACTGCAAGCTGGGCATGTGTGCAAGACTGCGTGACTAACTGTTCCCATAACGGCATAATGACCTCCATTTCCGCCAGTCCCCACCCCCTGAGCCGAGCTGACCCAGCTCTTTTTCCCTCTGAATTTGTCATCTCTCACTGGGGGACATGTGTGAATGTGTGCGAAGGGTTAGGACATGCGGTCTGCCTGCCCCAGAGAACTTGAGTCTGAGAGAAAGAACTCCTGGGTTCTTTGGCGGGCTTGCTCCCATCCTGCAAACTGCTTTCCCTCTCTGCCCACAGATTGTGGGAGAAGAGTTTGTATAGAAATATTTTTAATTAAAATATTTTAAACTGTAGCAGCAGGAAGTAGGTAAGATTCTGGGAGTATTTTCTCATGTTCAGGAGCTATGGGGCTGTGGGTGAAGGGCAAAGGTTGGCAGAGGTCTCTAAGCCCAGGAGAAGCCAATCTCCGAATCATCACCCACCCCCCTCTGACAGCATCCTCACCCTAATGGGGTGACCTGGAGGGCTGGACATTCTGGTATATAAAGAACAAGTCTGGGGTCTGAAACTGGAAACTGGAGGTGAGAAAAACGTAGGGTGTAACCAAGTTAGGGCTGGCCTAGATACTGCTCTTGATCTAGAGAAACGTGGGAGAAATATAGTGTCAGCCTCTGGCCTGTTTTCCGCTCAGGGCCCTGAGGGGGTCAGGAGAGAGGGCAGTTTGCCTGGCTGAATGGGATTGAGTTCTCGCCAAGCTGTTATCTTGGAAACCTCTGTTTTTAAGAGGACCCCTCCCCCAACAAACACACACACTCCTTTAATTAGTTATGAGTTCCTAGAAGCCAGATGGGAAGCGATGCCCAGGACTGTGCACAGCTGGATCTGGTTACTAACCGGGAAGTGGGAGGGGCTTGGGGATGGCTCAGGCCTGGGCCAGCATATTCTGTTCCCAGGATACCCCAAACTTCCTCAACCCCCATTACAAACACTTTCTGGCATTCCCTCCCACCAGCACAGGCACTAGCCTAAACTGGCTCGGTTGAGAGGACATCAGACCCAAATCCCTGAGCTCTTCGGTTCCTGTCAAGTGTTGGGGAGACCAAGGTCTGCTCCCCTTCTCCAATCCACATACAAAGGTGTTATCCCACAGGACTCCCCTGGAGATGCTGGAGGCTTCTGCTGGTGGTCCCATTACCCAGCACAGTGACAAAGGGCTGCATGAGAGGATAAATTCTAGCATCTGAAATAAGGAAGGGAGTAGAGGAATGAGTGTAAGTGTTCTTTCAGCATCTGGGATGATAAGGAAATGATGGTAACACAAAGGATTTTTCCTCCTTCTGGGAATGGCAGCCTTTTCCTTAACAAAACCCAAACTGATCTTTATTGATTTTCCCAAGTGAAGTGGGATGTTGGGGAGCAATTTGGCCTTCTGTCCTCACTCTGTGACCCCAGGTCTGCCGCAATGTTTGGGGACTGTCATGGGCCTGGAAAAGCCACATTTGGCTCCCTTTGGTGTTGGCAAAAGTGTTTGATAGGGGGTTAGCCAGGGAAGGAGTTCAACACTGACTTCCCCTTTTGAAGAAGGTAGTAACTAGATGTGGGACGGAGACCTTGGGAAAGACACAAGTTTCTCTGTTTTCTGTCAGGGCAGCAACTGCGGAGGAGAGGGATGTTGGGGTGAGAAGGCTGCCCTTGACCTGGGTGGAGGGGGTATGTAGGGAGACAGTTCTCTTCTGCATCCCCTGTTTTGCCCCTAACTTACTTCAGAAAAATAGTGGGTGTTCACCAGTGTAGTTTTGTTTTTGCTCTGTAGTGAACTCATTAGTTTGACAATGGGGGAAGCATTGACACATTACAAGTATATCCTGCACAGAGTGAGGACGAAAGAGCTCAAGGACTTAAAAGTGACAGAGACACCATATTCCAGCCTGAGTTGGAGCTGCTTTGGCATAGGGAGCACCACTCCTCAGCTGTGAAGGAAGTTTCTGAAAAGGGAAATGGGAAAAGATAGCTGAGAAAGAAGACCATTGATCCTAAGGAAGACTGTATTCTCAGATTTTTTTTTTATACAGAAGCTATTCCTACAAATGTACGCTTGCCTGTTACCCAGTTTTGTAAGACCCCTAGTGTGTGTGTGTGTGCACATGTGTGTTATCACAGGAGTGATGCTTCTATGTTATAAAAAATTGGGATGATACATAACTATCTGCCTACTTTCAAAAAGGAAGCCAGATTTTGATGGGAAGGAAGCACACTGGGAGGAGAAATCAGAGAGATCTTTGAAAACCAAAAGCTGGAACAGGTGGAAAACTATCCAGTTGATCACTGGCCACAAAGTAAGGCTGGCCACTGACCAGAGTAGCCATGGTGATCAATAAGATCAGAAAGAACTGGTTGGCAAGAGGCCAATGTGAGGCCAATGGTGGTGGCCAGTGGCAAAAAGAGTGTAATAGAGAAGCAAGAGAAAAGGGCAGTCAGGTTGGGGAGCTGAAGAAGCACAGGAAACCAAACCCAGCTTAGATTAAGGTCATGTATTGAAGGCAAATTGAAAGTTGCTTTTCTGACTAGACAAATACAAGGAATGAGTATTCAGCTGTCGTTCATTGCTTTACTTATTGACTCTGTCAGCGCTTTTTAAACTTTCCTGCCAATTGACACATACACACTACTATATATAAAATAAAGAACTAATAAGGATCTACTGTATAGCACAGGGAACTCTACTCAATACTCTGTAATGGCCTATATGGGAAAAGAATCTAAAAAAGAGTGGATATATGTATGTATAACAGGTTCACTTTGTTGTAAACCTGAAACTAACACAACATTGTAAATCAACTGTACCCCAATAAAAATTTTAAAAATAGGGGCTTTCCCTGGTGGTGCAGTGGCTAAGAATCCACCTGCCAGTGCAGGGCACACGGGTTCGAGCCCTGGTCCAGGAAGATCCCACATGCCGCAGAGCAACTAAGCCCATGCGCCACAACCACTGAGCCTGCACTCTAGAGCCTGCGAGCAACAACTACTGAGCCCACGTGCCACAACTACTGAAGCCAGAGTGCCTAGAGCCTGTGCTCCACAACAAGAAAAGCCATGGCAATGAGAAGCCTGCACACTGCAGCGAAGAGTAGCCCCCGCTCGTCACAACTAGAGAAAGCCCGCGAGCATCAACGAAGACCCAATGCAGCCAAAAAAAAAAAATTTTTTTTAATAAAGTATATCATAAACCCCGGGGAAAAAAACCTTTTCTGCCAAAATTCCCAGATAGATCATGAAAATGAATATGTAGAGGGTAGAGGTTTATGTACATAACTGTGGTGGTTACTTCCTCAGGGTATTTGTCCATCTCACAATGATTACCCCTTCTCTGTCCCCCTTCCACAGGGTCAAATGGGTGACTTCCAGCAGCCATGTTTATGCCATGTAAAACTAAATATAGAATTCTGTGTCAATAGGTTTCTTTTTTTTCCTTTGAGTACTTTAAACTGTCTGCTGATCTCCACAGTTTCTGTTGAGAAACCCATGGTAATTCAAATCATTGGTCCTGGACTTCCCTGGTGGTGCAGTGGTTAAGAATCTGCCTACCAATGCAGGTGACACGGGTTCAAGCCCTGGTCCGGGAAGATCCCACCTGCCGCGGAGCAACTAAGCCTGTGCGCCACAACTACTGAGCCTGTGCTGAAGAGACCGCAAGACACAACTACTGAAGCCCACGCACCTAGAGCCCCGTGCTCCGCAACACGAGAAGGTACCGCAATGAGAAACACGTGCACCGTAACAAAGAGTAGCCCCCGCTCACCGCATCTGGAAAAAGCCCACGCTCAGCAGCAAAGACCCAACGCAGCCAAAAAGAAAAAAAAAAAAAAAAAAAATCATTGGTCCTCTATATAGTAACGTGTCATTTTTCTCAAACTGCTTTCAAGATTGCCTCTAATTTTTGGTTTTCAACAGTTTGACTGTGACGTGCTTAAATGTGGTTCGCTGCAGTGCGCGGGCTTCTCAACCTAGTGGCTTCTCTTCTTGCAGAGCATGGGCTCTGGGCACGCGGGCTTCAGTAGTCGTGGCACATGGGCTCAGTAATTGTGGCTCGCTGGCTCTAGAGCGCAGGCTCAGTAGTTGTGGCGCAATGCCTTAGTTGCTCTGCGGCATGTGGGATCTTCCGGGAGCAGGGCTCAAGCCCGTGTCCCGTGCATTGGCAGGAGGATTCTTAACCACTGTGCCGCCAGGGAAGTCCCTGAGCTTCTTTCTTTATTTTATTTATTTTTAAAATTTATTTATTTTTGGTTTTGTTGGGTCTTTGTTGCTGCGGGCTTTCTCTAGTTGCAACGAGAGGGGGCTACTTTTCATTGCGGTGCGCAGGCTTCTCATTGCAGTGGCTTCTCTTGTTGCTGAGCATGGGCTCTAGGTGTGCAGGCTTGCTTCAGTAGTTGTGGCTTGCGGGCTCCAGAGCACAGGCTCAGTAGCTGTGGCACACGGGCTTAGTTGCTCCGCGGCATGTGGGATCTTCCGGGACAAGGGCTCGAACCCATGTCCCCTGCATTGGCAGGCGGGTTCTCAACCACTGCGGCACCAGGGACGTCCTATTTATTTTTTAAAATATTTATTTATTTTGGCTGCACCAGCTCTTACTTGCAGCATGCGAGATCTTTTAGTTGCAGCATGAGAACTCTTAGTTGCGGCATGCATGCAGGATCTAGTTCCCCAACCACGGATCAAACCCGGGCCCCCTGCATTGGGAGCACGGAGTCTTACCTACTGGACCACCAGGGAAGTCCCACTTATTTATTTTATGCAAAGTAATATGTACCTCTTAATCCCCTATCCATATCTTGCCCCTCCCTTCTTTCCTCTCCCCACTTGTAACCACTAGTTAGTTCTCTATATCTGTGAATCTGTTTCTTTTTTGCTATATTCACTAGTTTTATTTTTTTAGATTCCACATGTAAGTGATATATTTGTCTTTCTTGGTCTGATTTATTTCACTTAGCATAATACCCTCCAAGTCCATCTATGTTGTTGCAAATGGCAAAATTTCTTTTTATGGCTGAGTAGTATTCCATTGTGTGTGTGTGTGTGTGTGTGTGTGTGTGTGTGTGTGTGTGTGTGTATACATATATATGCACATCTTCTTTATCCATTCATCTGTTGATGGACCCTTAGGTTGCTTCCACATCTTTTTTTTTTTTTTTTTTTTTCGCGTTACGCGGGCCTCTCACTGCTGTGGCCTCTCCCGTTGCGGAGCACAGGCTCCGGACGCGCAGGCTCAGCGGCCATGGCTCACAGGCGCAGCCGCTCCGCGGCATGTGGGATCTTCCCGGACCGGGGCACGAACCTGCATCCCCTGCCTCGGCAGGCGGACTCTCAACCACTGCGCCACCAGGGAAGCCGTGCTTCCACATCTTGGCTATGGCAAATAGTGCTGCTATGAACATTGGGGTGCATATATATATACCTAAGCATGGAATTGCTGGGTAGCATGGTAGTTCTATTTTTAGTTTTTTGAGGAATCTCCATAATGTTTTCCGCTGTGTCTGACCAAGTTACATTTCCACTAACCGTTGCTGAGCTTCTTTGATCTGAAAATTTATGTCTTTCACCAAATTCGGGAAGTGTTCAGCCATTATTTCTTCACAGAGTTTTCTACCCCATTCTCCCTTTCCTCTCCTGTGACTCCAATGAAATAAATGTATATTAGATTTCTGACATTATAGGTTTCTGAAGTTCTGTTCACATTTTTCAGTCTTTTCTTTTTCTCTATATTCTTCACACTGGATCATTTCTCTTGAACTAGCTTCAAGTTCACTGAATTTTTCCTATCTCCAAACTGCTATTAAGTCCATTCAGTGATTTTTAAATTTCAAATACTGTATTTTTCAGTTCTAGAATTTTCATTTGGCACTTTTTTATAGTTTCTAGTCTTCTGCTATTTTCTATTTTTCCACTTATTATGAGCATATTTTTCTTTACTTCATTCAGAATCGTTATAATAGCTCCTTTAAAGTCCTTGCCTGATAGTTCTGATGAGTTATTGTATCAGTCCAGGTCCAACCAGGAAAGAGAAACCACATAGCAATTTAAACAAGAAAAGTTCAACATGCTAATGGGACTTCCCTGGAGGTCCAGTGGTTAAGACTTCTTGCTCCCAATGCAGGGGGCCTGGGTTCGATCCCTGGTCAGGGAACTAGATCCTGCAGGCCGCAACTGAAAGATCCCACATGCTGCAACGAAGATCCCGCACTCAGTAACAAAGATCCCACATACCGCAACTAAGACCTGGAGCAGCCAAATAGATTAATTAATTAATTAATTAATTTTTAAAAATTATGCTATAGTGGTGATCATTTTCTAACATACAGAACTATGGAAACTATTTTGTGCACCTGGAACTAACATAGTGCTGTAGTTCAGTTATACTTCAATTTAAAGAGAAATGAATTAGGGGAGTTCCCTGGTGGCTTAGTGGTTAGAATTCCACGCTTTCACTGCCGTGGCCCAGGTTCAATCCCTGGTGGGGGAACTAAGATCCTGCAAGCTGCACAGTGAAGAAAAAAAAAAAAAGAATTAAACTATAAACATTGACAGATAGTGGATCGTAACAGAGGTAGGCAAGGCCACCAATTAAAGAAACAGAATAGTTCCCAGGCAAGACAAAAAAAAGAAAAAAGAAAGAAAGAAAAAGAAGAAGGAAAGAAAGGAAGAAAGAAAGAAAGGAAAAAGAGGAAAGAAAAAGTAGGCCCATTGAAAGGAGTTTTGTTAGTCATGGAGGCATTAAAAAGCGGTCACAGGGGCTTCCCTGGTGGCGCATTGGTTAAGAATCCGCCTGCCAATTCAGGAGACACGGGTTCAAGCCCTGGTCTGGGTAGATTCCACATGCCGCAGAGCAACTAAGTCCGTGCCCCACAACTACTGAGCCGGTGCTCTACAGCCCACGAGCCACAACTACTGAGCCCATGTGCCACAACTACTGAAGCCCGCGAGCCTAGAGCCCGTGCTCTGCAACAAGAGAAGCCACCACAACAAGAAGCCCGCGCGCTGCAACAAAGAGTAGCCCCTGCTCGCCGCAGCTAGAGAAAGTCTGCATGCCACAACGAAAGGCCAACGCAGCCAAAGTTTTTTTTAATTTTTTAAAAATTATTTAAAAAAATAGCAGTCACAGAAGCAGACACTGGCAATGGCCATCCAAGAACTGTATTGAGAAAATGAATCTTGGCAATAGACTTGAGTATTCAGGCCATTTGACAAGGCCATTCCTACTGTGAAAGTAAATACACCACATAGTGTAGTCTGATGCCTTCAGTCCTTCTAGTAGTATAATTTACTTTTCAAATCCCAATTTCCATCCTGCAGTAGGTTGAAAAATGTGCCTCCCGAAAAAGACATCCATCTCTGAATCCCTGGAACTTATTACCTTATACGGCAAAAAAAAAAAAAAAAAAAAAAAAGTGGGAGAGGACTTTGCAGATGTGATTAAATTAAGCATTTTGAGAAGCGGAGATTATTTTGGATTATCTGAGTGGGCACTAAATGCAATCAGATGTATCCTTACAAAACAGAGAGAAAGGGAGATTTCACATACAAATAAGAGAAGACAGTGCGACGACAGAGGCAGAGGCTGGAGGGATGCTGTCACAAGCCAAGGAATGCTGGCGACCACCAGAAGCTGGAAAAGGCCAGGAATAGAATCTCCCTTACAGCCTCTGAGGGGAGTGCTCCTTTGCTGCACCTTGATTTTGATCCAGTGACACTGATTTTGAACTTCTGGGATCCAGAACTGTGAGAGCATAAGTTTTGGCTGTTTTAAGTCACCATGTTTGTGGCAATTTGTTACGGCAGTCATGGGAAACATGCATGTTCACCAAGAGACCTTCTGAATATAATTTGGTGAACCAAATCAGGAGCAATGTTTGTGGGAAGGTAGAGGGCTGGTTGTGCTGACCCAAGTATTCTGTTTCTCTTGGCAGATGTAGTATGTGTAAATTGGTAAATTGACACTATAGTTTATATATTCTGGTTTATGCAAGTCTTGTGAGCTTGACTAATATGAGTCTGACCCCAAGATCTCCTCTCTGTGCTGACAAAACCAGATGTCTGACCCTGTGGGGTTATTTGCAAGATCCTGGCCATGGTAAACACACCAAGAAAATTAACACCATCTTGTTGAGGTCTTTTGAGAGGCATATATCTGGTCTCTCCCGGTTATTCCATGATCTTACCATCAGTTCTCTACTTCAAAACTTCATTAATAATAACTTTATCATGGGACTGACAGTTTAAAAAGCCTTCATATTCTTTATCTCATTTAATTCTCATAATAACAATGTTGCAGACTAGGTTTTATCATTATTATTATTTTTTTTTTTTTTGCGGTATGCAGGCCTCTCACTGCCGTGGCCTCTCCCGCCGCGGAGCGCAGGCTCTGGACGCGCAGGCCCAGGGCCCACGGCCCATGGGCCCAGCTGCTCTGCGGCATGCGATCCTCCCGGACCGGGGCACGAACCCGCGCCCCCTGCATCAGCAGGCGGACTCCCAACCACTGCGCCACCAGGGAAGCCCTATCATTATTCTTATTTTTATAGTGGAGCAAAGTAACATTCAGATCAACTAAGTTTTGCCCATGGCAAGTGGAACTGAGATTTGAACCCAGGTCTTCTAGGTCTGAACCCTAGTGACTAGAGTCATTCAACAAACAAACATCTATATTGTGTTTCATTATGCACTAGGTACCAAGAACCAGGAATTCAGATACGAATAAAACTAGTCTTGTTTCTACTGCCATGAGGGGCTTCCAATCTAGTAGGAATAAGTATGTAAAAAATGCAAAAATGTTTATACCAAGGGCAGAAACAAGTGGACCAGAAATCACTGTACCTTACGTTGCACATTAGAAACTATAATTCACTGAATCTGTGTTTGTATTTGAGTGTTTTAGCATTGTTACAGCCTGCACATTATTATCTGGGACATTATTGCTAGATAAAATATTGTTTGTACAATCCAATTAAAACAAGCTTGCCACCCAAGAAGAGGAACTCTAAGCAGAGGGATTTACATTAAACAAAAACACACTTGGAACTAATTCTATGTCTGTCTACGTTAACTGCTTGCTGAATATATAAGTAGTTTATAAAGTGTTGTTCTTCCCAATAATTTCATGTTTCTAAATTAGGTTAAATAATCCATTCAAATATCATTAACCTTAGAAATACCTGAACTCAGGAAGACCCGACCCTTTCTCTAGATCAGTTCTCCATAGTGGCTGTATCAATTTACATTCCCACCAACAGTGTAAGAAGGTTCCCTTTTCTCCACACCCTCTCCAGCATTTGTTGTTTGTAGATTTTCTGATGATGCCCATTCTAACCGGTGTGAGGTGATACCTCATTGTAGTTTTGTTAGGAACCAGGCCGCACAGCTGGAGGTGAGCGGTGAGCTCGTGAGCGAAGCTTCATCTGCCGCTCCCATCGTTCGCATCACCGCCTGAACCATCCTCCAACCCCTGCCATCCGTGGAAAAACTGTCTTCCACAAAACCGGTCCCTGGTGCCAAAAAGGCTGGGGACCAATATTCCTGATTTAGGTAGTGCCTGGTGAGATAGTCTCATGTGTGCTGAGCAGGAGAGGTAAACCAGACTCTTAAATTACTTTAATACATGGGCCTATGTGATAAGTACCATGAGAGACATATAAGAGGCCATGGAATTTGGAGACAGAAACAACCATTTTCAGTTGGAAGATTCTGAGAACAGTTAACAGATGAGTAACTTCGCAGCTGATCTCTGAAGGATGGATAAAACATTTTAAAATAAACTTCAGGGACTTCCCTGGTGCTCCAGGGGTAAAGAATCAGCCATCCAATGCAGGGGACACGGGTTTGATCTCTGGTGGGGGAACTGAGATCCTACATGCCAAGGGGCAACTAAGCCAGTGCGCCACAACTACTGGGCTCGTGCGCCTCAAAGAGAGAGCCCGCTTGCTGCGAACCACAGAGCCCTCACGCTCTGGACCCCACGCACCACAACTACAGAACCCACATGCCCTGGAGCCTGCCCAGCCACAGCTAGAGCGAGAAAACCTGCACACCACAAATAGAGAGAAGCCCACGAGCCACAACTAGAAAGAAGCCTGTGCACCACAGTGAAGAGCCTGCTCCACAACGAAAGATCCCACATGCCTCATGAAGATCCCCTGTGCTGCATCTAAGACCCGACACAGCTATAAATAAATAAATAAATAAATAAAAAATAAAACAAACTTCAATTTTTAGTTTATTAAAAATGCATATTTACTGTAATAAATTTAGAACATAAAAATTACATAAAAGAGAAGAAAAATCATCTATAATCCCACTACCCAGAAATAACCACCACTAACATTTTACAGTATCTCCTCTTAGTCTTTCCATGTAATTAAGTGTTCTTCTTAAAAAGAACATAGTTGTTTTTTTAAATTTCTCTATGGCAGTCTGTTATACATCATAGTATATTTCATCAATGGCTTGTTTGGGGACATTAAAATTGTACTCTTCAGAATTCTCTGGTGGTCCAGTGGTTAGGACTCCGCACTTTCACTGCTGAGGGCCCAGGTTCAAGCCCTGGTTGGAGAATTAAGATCCCACAAGCCATGTGGTACGGCCAAAAAAAAATTGTATTCTTTATTTTTGTGTTATTTTTTCTCCTTTTGTTTTTGTAAAAATACTCTTAACAAAACATCCTTGTGACTAAATCTCTACATACCTCCTTGTATTCTCCTTAGGACAATTTCTTGCAAGAATAATTTCTTTGTCCAAAAAAAAATCTTTTTTAGGCCTCTCATTAACATTTTTAAAAATTGTTGTAAAATATACACATTTTAATCATTTTATAAGTAAAAATGCAGTGGCATTAAGTACATTTACAACATTGTGTAACTATCACCACTATCTATTTCCAGAACTTTTTCATCAACTCAAGCAAAAACTCTCTACCCATAAAACAGTAACTCCTCATTCCACTTCTCCCAGCCCCTGTTAATCTCTACTCTACCTATTATCTCTATGAATTTTCCTATTATAGGTACCTCATTTAAGTGGAATCATATAATATTTGTCCTTTTTTGTGTCTGGCTTCTTTCACTTGCATGATGTTACCGAGATTCATCCATTTTTGGCATATGTCAGAATTTTATTCATTTTATGGCTGAATAACATTCCATTATATGTATATATCACATTTTCTTTATTCATTTATCTGCTGACAGAAACTTGGGCTTTTCCTGATTTTTGGCTATAGGCCTTTAATATTTTTGACAAATTGTCCCTACAAGAAGACTTTAACAATTTGCACCAGCAGAAGTATGACTGTGCCCATTTCTCTGGTACTTATGAACACTATACTCTTTTTTTTTTAACAACATAATAATCAAGTATATCCTATTGTTGTTTTACTTTTCATTCCTGATAAAGACACACTATATTTGGAAAAACAAAGATAGCAGTGCAAGTCAGAAGACAATGGAATGACATCTTTGAAGTACTGAAAAAAAAATGCCAACCTATAATTCTATATCCAGTGAAAATTGAATTGTCTGTTTATTTCTACATGGCAAAGTAATCCAACAAATTAGCCATCCCACCATTTAATTAAAAAAAAAAACTAGAAAACTGTACAAAATAGATGAACTGTTTTCAGATATTGGGCAAAAGCAACACAGGATTACAATCCGTGAGAGAAAAAGAAAGAAAAAAAATTATGTGAGCCTTTCAATTCTCCCAACTATCTGACCAGAGATACAATCCAGACAATATCATAGGAATGGGAAATCCAAGCAGAGTACAGTGGTTTTGCTGACATAAAGGGACAGAGATTAGATTTTGGGAAGGCTGAAGAGGTGTGATTCTGTGGAAGAGAGTACTAGAGAGAAGAGAGCTATGTGAAGAAAGAGCTCCACAAATTTTCATAGTGGCCCTGTGAGTCTTTGACTGAACAATAGACTGCTCATGAATGGGAATGAGAGGAGAGACTCCATGAAACTGGCCAAAATCAACTATCAGGTAAAAAAAACAACTGCTGAAGAATTACAAAGTGTATAATTACTGGCACTTACACAGGGATGGGAAAATTAGACTTCCAACCAGTCAGACTGAAGAGACGTTGTTGAATACTCAGAGTATTCAGTAGAGACTTCACAAAAGCTATGCCTTAGGAGTAGGGCACCTACAAGCCTGAGAGTAAAGCTACCCTAGACCTACCCTAACAAAGTTTAAAAACATGCCTCAAAAGTATCAAGCTGATATTCAAGTAAATTAGCTGCCTGCCAGAACAAAGCCCAACACTCTTTAAAGGAAGGAAATAAAATCCAGAAACTCAACAATGTAACATTCACAATGTCCAGCATCTAATAAAAAATTACTAGATAGGGCTTCTCTGGTGGTGCAGTGGTTGGGAGTCCACCTGCCGATGCAGGGGACGTGGGTTCTGCCCTGGTCTGGGAAGACCCCACATGCCGCGGAGCGACTGGGCCTGTGATCCATGGCCTCTTAGCCTGCGCATCCGGAGCCTGCGCTCCACAACGGGAGAGGCCACAACAGTGAGAGGCCCGCGTACCGCAAAAAAAAAAAAAAAATTACTAGACATACTCCTTGCAACCATCAAATAAATAAATAAGTAAATAAATAACATAAAAAGGGAAAATGGGATCTATAGCCAGCAGAAAAATCAGACAATAAAAATAGACCCAGAGACATTCACAGAAAGATAGACAAGATGAAAAGGCAGAGGGCTATGTACCAGATGAAGGAACAAGATAAAACCCCAGAAAAACAACTAAATGAAGTGGAGATAGGCAACATTCCAGAAAAATAATTCAGAATAATGATAGAGAAGATGATCCAGGACCTTGGAAAAAGAATGGAGGCAAAGATCAAGAAGATGCAAGAAATGTTTAACAAAGACCTAGAAGAATTAAAGAACAAAGAAACAGGGGTGAACAATACAATAACTGAAATGAAAAATACACTAGAAGGAATCAATAGCAGAATAACTGAGGCAGAATAACGGATAAGTGCCCTGGAAGACAGAATGGTGGAATTCACTGCTGTGGAACAGACTAAAGAAAAAAGAATGAAAAGAAATGAAGACAGCCTAAGAGACCTCTGGGACATTAAACACAACAACATTCACATTATAGGGGTCCCAGAAGGAGAAAAGAGAGAGAAAGGACCCGAGAAAATATTTGAAGAGATTATAGTTGAAAACTTCCCTAACATGGGAAAGGAAATAGCCACCCAAGTCCAGGAAGTGCAGAGAGTCCCAGGCAGGATAAACCCAAGGAGAAACACGTGGAGATACATAGCAATCAAATTGGCAAAAAATTAAAGACAAAGAAAAATTATTGAAAGCAACAAGGGAAAAATGACAAATAACATACAAAGGAACTCCCATAAGGTCAACAGCTGATTTCTCAGCAGAAACTCTACAAGCCAGAAGGGAGTGGCATGATATACTTAAAGTGATGAAAGGGAAGAACCTACAACCAAGATTACTCTACCCGGCAAGGATCTGATTCAGATTCAATGGAGAAATCAAATGCTTTACAGACAAGCAAAAGCTAAGAGAATTCAGCACCACCAAACCAGCTCTACAACAAATGCTAAAGGAACTTCTCTAACTGGGAAACACAAGGGAAGAAAAGGACCTACAAAAAAAAAAACCCAAAACAATTAAGAAAATGGTCATAGTAACATAAACATCGATAATTACCTTAAATGTGAATGAATTAAATGCTCCAACCAAAAGACAGAGACTTGCTGAATGGACACAAAAACAAGACCCATATATATGCTGTCTACAAGAGACCCACTTCAGACCTAGGGACACATACGGACTGAAAGTGAGGGGATGGAAAAAGATATTCCATGCAAATGGAAGTCAAAAGAAAGCTGGAGTAGCAAATACTCATATCAGATAAAATAGATTTTAAAATAAAGAATGTTATAAGAGACAAGGAAGGACACTACATAATGATCAAGGGATCAATCCAAGAAGAATATATAACAATTAAAAACATATATGCACCCAACATAGGAGACCACAATACATAAGGCAACGGCTAACAGCTATAAAAGAGGAAATCGACAGTAGCACAGTAATAGTGGGGGACTTTAACACCTCACTTACACCAATGGACAGATCATCCAAACAGAAAATTAATAAGGAAACACAAGCTTTAAATGACACAATAGACTAGATAGATTTAATTGATATTTATAGAACATTTCATCCAAAAACAGAAGATTACACTTTCTTCTCAAGTGCACACGGAACATTCTCCAGGATAGATCACATCTTGGGTCACAAATCAAGCCTCAGTAAGTTTAAGAAAATTGAAATCATATCAAGCATCTTTTCTGACCACAATGCTATGAGATTAGAAATCAATTACAGGGAAAAAACATAAAAAACACGAACACATGGAGGCTAAACAATACGTTACTAAATAACCAAGAGATCACTGAAGAAATCAAAGAGGAAATCAAAAAACACTTAGAGACAAATTACAATGAAAACACGACGATCCAAACCCTATGGGATGCAGCAAGTTCTAAGAGGGAAGTTTATGGCAATACAAGCCTACCTCAAGAAACAAGAAAAATCTCAAATGAAGAACCTAACCTTACATCTAAAGCAATTAGAGGAAGAAGAACCAAAAAAAAACCCCAAAGTTGGTAGAAGGAAAGAAATCATAAAGATCAGAGCATAAATAAATGAAATAGAAACAAAGAAAACAATAGCAAAGATCAATAAAACTAAAAGCTGGTTCTTTAAGAAGATAAACAAAGTTGATAAACCATTAGCCAGACTCATAAAGAAAAAGAGGGAGAGGACCCAAATCAATAAAATTAGAAATGAAAAAGGAGAAGTTACAACAGACACCACAGAAATACAAAGCATCCTAAGAGACTACTACAAGCAACTCTATGCCAATAAAATGTACAACCTGGAAGAAATGGACAAATTCTTAGAAAGGTATAACCTTCCAAGACTGAAACAGGAAGAAATAGAAAATATGAACAAACAAATCACAAGTAATGAAATTGAAACTGTATTAAAAATCTTCCAACAAACAAAAGTCCAGGACCAGATGGCTTCACAGTGAATTCTATCAAACATTTAGAGAAGAGCTAACACCCATGCTTCTCAAACTCTTCCAAAAAATTGCAGAGGAAGGAACACTCCCAAACTCATTCTATGAGGCCACCATCACCCTGATACCAAAATCAGACAAAGATACTATAAAAAAAGAAAATCACAGACCAATACCACTCATCAATATAGATGCAAAAATCCTCAACAAAATATTAGCAAACAGAATCCAACAACACATTAAAAGGATCATATACCATGATCAAGTGGGATTTATCCCAGGGATGCAAGGATTCTTCAATATATGCAAATCAATCAATGTGACACACCATATTAACAAATTGAAGGATAAAAAACATATGATCATCTCAATAGATGCAGAAAGAGCTTTTGACAAAATGCAACACCCATTTATGATAAAAACTCTCAAGAAGGTGGGCATAGAGGGAACCTACCTCAACATAATAAAGGCCATATACAACAAACCCACAGCAAACATCATTCTCAATAGTGAAAAGCTGAAAGCATTTCCTCTAAGATCAGGAACAAGACAAAGATGTCTACTCTCACCACTATTATTCAACATAGTTTTGGAAGTCCTAGCCACGGCAATCAGAGAAGAAAAAGAAATACAAGGAATACAAATTGGAAAAGAAGAAGTAAAACTGTCACTGTTTGCAGATGACATGATACTATACATAGAGAATCCTAAAGATGCCACCAGAAAACTACTAGATCTAATCAGTGAATTTAGTAAAGTTGCAGGATACAAAATTAATGCACAGAAATCTCTTGCATTCCTATACACTAATGATGAAAAGTCTGAAAGAGAAGTTAAGGAAACACTCCCATTTACCATTCCAACAAAATGAATAAAATACCTAGGAATAAGCCTACCTAGGGAGACAAAAGACCTGTATGCAGAAAACTATAAGACACTGATGAAAAAAATTAAAGATGCTACCAACAGATGGAGAGATGTTCTTGGATTGGAAGAATCAATATTGTGAAATGACTACACTACCCAAAGCAATCTACAGATTCAGTGCAATCCCTATCAAATTACCAATAGCATTTTTTACAGAACTAGAACAAAAAATCTTAAAATTTGTATGGAGACCTAAAAGACCCTGAATAGCCAAAGCCATTTTGAGGGAAAAAATGGAGCCAGAGGAATCAGGCTCCCTGACTTCAGACTATACTACAAAGCTACAGAAATCAAGACAACATGGTACTGGCACAAAACAGAAATATAGATCAATGGAACAGGATAGAAAGCCCAAAGATAAACCCATGCACCTATGGTCAACTAATCTATGACAAAGGAGGCAAAGATACACAATGGAGAAAAGACAGTTCTTCAATAAGTGGTGCTGGGAAAACTGGACAGCTACATGTAAAAGAATGAAATTAGAACACTCACTAACACCATACACAAAAATAAACTCAAAATGGACTGGAGACCTAAATGTAAGACTGGACACTATAAAACTCTTAGAGGAAAACATAGGAAGAACACTCTTTGACATAAATCACAGCAAGATCGTTTTTGATCCAACTCCTAGAGTAATGGAAATAAAAACAAAAATAAACCAATGGGACGTAATGAAACTTAAAAGCTTTTACACAGCAAAGGAAACTATAAACAAGATGAAAAGACAACCCTCAGAATGGGAGAAAATATTTGCAAACAAATCAACGGACAAAGGTTTAATCTCCAAAATATATAAACAGCTCATGCAGCTCAATATTAAAAAAAACAAACAACCCAATCCAAAAATGGGCAGAAGACCTAAACAGACTTTTCTCCAAAGAAGACATACAGATGGCCAAGAAGCATATGAAAAGCTGCTCAACATCACTAATTATTAGAGAAATGCAAATCAAAACTACAATGAGGTATCACCTCACATCGGTTAGAATGGGCATCATCAGAAAATCTACAAAAAACAAATGCTGGAGAGGGTGTGAAGGGAACCCCCTTACACTGTTGGTGGGAATGTAAATTGATACAGCCACTATGGAGAACATTATGGACGTTCCTTAAAAAACTAAAAATAGAATTACCATATGACCCAGCAATCCCCACTACTAGGCCTATACCCAGAGAAAACCATAATTCAAAAAGACACATGCACCCCAATGTTCATTGCAGTGCTATTTACAATAGCCAGGTCATGGAAGCAACCTAAATGCCCATCAACAGATGAATGGATAAAGAAGATGTGGTACATATATACAATGGAATATTACTCAGCCATAAAAAGGAACGAAATTGGGTCATTTGTAGAGAGGTGGATGGATCAAGACTGTCATACAGAGTGAAGTAAGTCAGAGAATAACAAATATCGTATATTAATGCATATATGTGGAACCTAGAAAAATGGTACAGATGAACCAGTTTGCAGGGCAGAAACAGAGACACAGATGTAGAGAACAAATGTATGAACACCAAGTCGGGAAAGTGGCAGGGGCGGGGGTGGTGGTGGTGGTGTGATGAATTGGGAGATTGGGATTGACATATATACACTAATATGTATAAAATTGATAACTAATAAGAACCTGCTGTATAAAAATAATAAATTTAAAAAACCACAATAATGCTGAAATTTAAAAAAAATAGAACCAGAAATGACAGAAGTTATGGAATTAGTGGATAAGAATTTTTCAACACCTATTATTAGTTCAAGAGAAAAGAAAACAATAAATAAAATGAGGAAAGAAATAGAGACTACATAAAAGAAATGAAAAATACCACTGTATGGCCCTAACAACAAATTACACAACACAGTTGAAAGATCAGTGAACTTGAAGACATAGAAATAAGAACTATCTAAAGTGAAGCATAGAAAGAAAAGAAAGGGGGAAAAATGAACAGAGCCTCAGTGACTTGTTGGGCAATATCAAGTACACTACCATACATGTGACTTGGAGTACTGGAAGACAGTAGGAACAGAAAAGGATATTTGAAGAAATAATGGCAAAAAATTCACCATATTTAATGAAGAAAATATCAACACACCCAGATCAAAATGTTTGATGAACCACAAGCAGTATAAACACAAAGAAAACTATATCAAGACACAGCATTAATAAAATTGCTGAAAACCAATGAGAAAAAGGACATCTGAAAAGAAGCCAGAGAAAAAGATCATTATGTATATGGAAGCAAATATAAGAATAACCATTAACTCTCTTCAGAAACAATTCAAGACAGAAAACAATGGAATTATACCTTTAAAATGTACTAAATGAAAAAGGTATCAATCTAGAATTCTATACCCAGTGGAAATACCCATTAAAAATGAAAGCAAAGAAGAAATTTTAAAACAAACGAAAGCTGAAAAAATATATATCACTTGCGGGCTTCCCTGGTGGTGCAGTGATTAAGAATCCGCCTGCCAATGCAGGGGACACAGGTTCGTGCCCTGGTCCGGGAAGATCCCACATGCCACGAAGCAACTAAGCCCGTGAGCCACAACTACAGGGCCTGTGCTCTAGAGCCCGTGAGCCACAGCTACTGAGCCCATGTGCCACAACTACTGAAGCCCACGTGCCTAGAGCCCATGCTCCACAACAAGAGAAGCCACCGCAATGAAAAGCCCGTGCACCGCAAAGAAGAGCAACCCCCACTTACTGCAACTAGAGAAAGCCCATGTGCAGCAACAAAAGACCCAATGCAGCCAAAATAAATAAATAATAAAATAAATTTTATATATATATATATATATATATATATATCACTTGCATTACCAGAACCATTAAAGGAGGTTCTTCAGATTGAAGAAAGATGATACCAAGTGGAAACAGATCTACACAAAAGAATTAAGGGCATGGAAATAGTAAGCATGTGGGTAAATATAAAAGACATTTTAAAAATTTAGGGAGTTCCTTGGTGGTCCAGTGGTTAGGACTCAGTGCTTTTACTTCTGTGGCCAGGTTCAATCCCTGGCCAGGGAACTAAGATCCCGCAACCTGGGCTTCCCTGGTGGCGTAGTAGTTGAGAGTCTGCCTGCCGACTTCCCGTCCCGGACACGGGTTTGTGCCCCGGTCTGGGAAGATCCCACATGCCGCAGAGCGGCTGGGCCCGTGAGCCATGGCCGCTGAGCCTGCACGTCCGGAGCCTGTGCTCCGCAACGGGAGAGGCCACAACAGTGAGAGGCCCGCGTACCGCAATTAAAAAAAAAAAAAAAAAAAAAAAGATACATATCGTAAACCCTAGAGCAACTACTGAAAAAATTAAAGAAATATAATTAATAATAGGAGATAAAATGAAATATTAAAAATAGTCCAAGGTGAGCAGGAATAAAGAAGTAAAAATGGATAGGACAAGTAGAAAACAAATAGCATGGTGGTTGGAACTTAAACCTGACCATATCAATTGGAATTGTCTCTTTATAGATTTTGCCTATCTTTCTATTGGAGAGGTTGTCTTTTCATGTTGATTTGCAAGAGCTCTTTATATAATAAAATATAAATGCTTTGTTATATATGTTTTCTGCCTTTAATGTTATGCTCAGGAAACCTTTCCCTGACCAAAATAGATAGCACTTTGACAAGGAGATGAGATTAGTATAAACTTAAACACTGACGCAGAAAACTGAAAATAGAATTATCATATGATCCAGCAATCCCACTCCTAGGCATATAATTCAAAAAGATACATGCACTGTTCACAATAGCCAAGCCATGGAAACGACATAAATGTCCATCAACAGAGGAATGGATAAAGAAGATGTGGCACTTATATACAATGAAATACTACTCAGCCATAAAAAAGAAGGAAATAATGCCATTTGCAGCAACATGGATGCAACTAGAGATTATCATACTAAGTGAAGACAGAAAGACAAATACCATATGGTATCACTTATATGTGGAATCTAAAATGTGGTGCAAATGAACCTATCTATGAAACAGAAACAGACTCACAGACATAGAGAACAGACTTGTGGTTACCAAGGGGGTAGGGAGGGGGAGGGAGGAATGGACTGGGAGTTTGGGGTTAGTAGATGAAACTATTACATATAGAATGGATAAATAACAAGGTCCTACTGTATAGCACAGGGGACTATATTCAATATCCTAGGATAAACCATAATGGAACAGAATATAAAAAAGAATGTATATATGTATATAACTGAGTCACTTTGTTGTACAGCAGAAATTAACACAACATTGTAAATCAACTATACTTCAATTAAAAAATAAATGAAAAAAAGCTTAAACACTGAGAAATAAAGAGCTGTATTTAGAAAATCAATATTGTATAGGTTAGTTTAGCTATAAAAGGCACTTAAGGGAATCAGAACATAAGGTAGAAAGAGTAATTCAGAACCAAAACATTGAGTGCTATCTTAGTCTATTCAGGCTGCTATAACAAAATACCACAGACTAGGTAGCTTATAAACAACAGAAAGTTTTTGCTCACAGTGGGAAAGTCCAAGGCAGAAGTAGGGAATTAAGAGGTAGAAACTACTATGTATGAAATAAATAAAATACAAGAATATATTGTACAGCACAGGGAATATAGCCAATATTTTATAATAACTATAAATGGAGCATAATGTTTTAAAGTTGTGAATCACTATGTTGAACACCTGAAACTTACATAATATTGTAAATCAAATATACCTTGATAAAAAGAAAAAAATGTTATTGCTCACAATTCTGGAGGCTGAAAGTCTGAGATCAGGGTGCCAACATGGTCAGGTGAGGGCCCTTTTCCAGGTCTCAGACTTCTTGTATCCTCACATAGTGGAAGGGGGTAGGAAGTTTTGTGGGGTCTCTTTTATAAGAGCATTAATCTCATTCACAAGGGCTCCACCCTCATGACCTAATCACCTCCCAAAAGTCCCACCTCCTAATACCCTTTGGGGACTAGGATTTCAACATATGAATTTGGGGGGGACATGAACATTCAGACCATAGTAACTGCCTTGATTATCTGATGAATAAGCTGGATCTCCATTGGGTAGACCAAACGGAACGCATTAAAGGTTGTTGTTTGATGAAATGACACCATCAACATTGGGCTTAAAGGAAGCAAATCTTGTTGAAGATCAAAGTGTGTGGGACTGACTGGGGGAAGTGGGTGGTGGAGAGAGATCTAAGTTGGAGACCAGTTAGTGTGCTTTTGCAGTAGTTCAGACAAATAGTGACTAGGATATCCACCTAGATAATGAATAAGGATAAGAATTATATGACTACTGTAAAAACCAATAGCCTCAAGCTTCTTTCAGTTCTGGGTTTTAGACAAATTGAATCTGAAGCACCAACATCCGAATAGGAGATATTGGATAGGCAGGTTTTAGAGGTGGTCGGGTTAGAGAAAGTTTGGGAGTTATTAGCACAGAGGTAATTATTGAAATCACAAGAGTAAATGAAGTCACCAGGGGAGACTTGAGTACAGCAGAACCTTGTAGATTTCTAGAATGTTGGACTCATCCTTCCAGACTCAGACTAGTCATGTCCTCTGGGGAGCCTTCCGTGATCACCACCTGCCTGTCCCCACCCCCGCAGATGGGGGACTTAGGAGTCCCCTCTCGGCTTGCCCCTAATAGAGTATCTTTTACACTTTATTATTGTTGAGTGTTTTCTTCTTTGTTTTTCTTGAGGTTCTAGAAGGGAGGTACCAAAATTTATCCAACTTTGGGTTCTCCTGGACTGTAGAAGACTCTTGAAAAATGTTTGCTGAATTTAATCAAAATCTATGTCTTGTTGCTTTCCCAAAAAAAGAGATCCTTTAACATTTCTCTCCCCACCTCTCAGCCAATTCTATTACCCCCACTCAGTCAGTTATCTATTTGGGGTTATAATCTCCTTCCCTCCCACTGCAGTTCAGCATCTTTGATTTCCAGGAGAGAATGGAAAGCATTACTGTTTCTTTTGAGAGATGGCATTACTGACAAAAAAAGGTACCCTCTCGATCCCAGATTCTCTATCCTCCTCAATTTGTAGCTCTAGGTTATAGTTGGGTAGGCAAGGGAGATCTATGTATCCCATCCTGGAGTGCCTGGGAGCCTGAAGAGAAAAGATTTTCTAGCTGAGTAAACCTATCTGCTAATTTCAAAACAAGCTGGAGTCTAGGGACAAGATAAGTCGCAAACATTGACCCCTCACAGTACCACCTAGTGGACAATAAGAAACTAACACGTGGATTCTGAGCCTGTGAGGGTAAAAAGGCCAATCCTAAAATAATTCACTTCTGGATCCCTAGAATCTTTGCTATTTACACAATAGGAGAGAGGATTCATCTGCAAGGAGGAAAGAAATGGTAAGTAAATAGTAATATAGTCTCAGGATTAAAAAGAAAGCCAGGGGCTAATGTCCTTCACCATAAGCAATAAGGGTCCTTGAGGAAATAATTAAACTAATATCCTTCTATTCCACCCATCCCAAATATAAAGACCAGAAGGAAAGTGTGTGTGGTGCTTCAGCCCCTCAGTATTGATTTCATTAGTGGCTTTGAAATTTATTTTCCTGCAAACAAAGGTAAGGAAAACATCTTACATTCTAACCCAATACTCATATAGTATATATCTGAAACAAAATTATCGTGAGACATATTTACTCTTATAAAGCATCAGTCTCTGCTCTATTATATTCTACTTAAGAAGCAGTACTGGTCACAAGTTTCTAAATTGATTTCATTACCCACATATAGAAAAACACTAACTTAGTTAGTGTAATATTAATCAAGTAATTAACGTTGATTTTATGTAAGAAAATGTGCCCCTACAAAATTGAAAGCAAATTGGGACTTCACTGGCAGTCCAGTGGTTAAGACTCCTCGCTTCCACTGCAGGGAGTATGGGTTCGATCCCTGCTCTGGGAACTAAGATCCTGCATGCCACACGGCCAAAAAAAAAAAAAAAAAAAATCAAAATTGAAAGCAAATTTACCACATACCTTTCATGCTGCCAAGCCTTTGTACATACTTGCTCCCCACTACTTGTCTTTCTTGAGATGCCAGTCATAGTCTTCTTTAAGATCCAACTTCACCATTAAGGCTCACCATCCCCGCACTTAGAATAAACAGTTTCTTTCTTAGCTCTCCCTCAACTCATTGCTGATACCTCTACCACAGCACTTAATTAAATCTGACCAGTGCTTAGTGATTTACATGACTTAAGAGCTTCCTTAAATGAAGGTTCTACAATGTGTTGAATTGTGTAAAATGTGTTCCTAATTTCATCCCTCCAGACTAGTGCAATGATTGATGGGACCCAAAAAATATCAAAATAAACTTTAACCAAGCTACTAAAGATCCAGGAAATTTAAAGGTTTACTGTGGTAAATACTGTGCTTTTGCAAAGCAAGTAGTCTCTCCCTAATAATGACTTTTAAAGTATAGATTCCTCTATAACATCTGAACTTACAAAGCATCAAATACCTACTTATAAGCCAATTAAATCTTATTTAAGGGACTTCCCTGGTGGCGCAATGGTTAAGAATCCGCCTGCCAATGCAGGGGACACGTGTTGGAGTCCTGGTCCGGGAAGATCCCACATGCCGTGGAGCAACTAAGCCCGAGAGCCACAGCTACTGAAGCCCGCGCGCCTAGAGCCATGCTCTGCAACAAGAGAAGCCACCGCAATGAGAAGCCCACACACTGCAACGAAGAGTAGCCCCTGCCCGCCGCAACTAGAGAAAGCCCACGCGCAGCAACGAAGACCCAACCCAGCCAAAAATAAATAAATAAATTTGTATTGAAAAATCTTATTTAAAATCTTTATAATTGCATAGGGGTCTTTCTTACACAAGGGAAGTTGAACTTTTGGTCTCACGCTGATGTGCCCAATCAAGTTCTCAGTAACTGCTCAGGTGTGGAAGGCATACATTTTCCCTCGTCTTCTGTTTCCCCACATAGCTTGTGTCTTCATTCATTCAGCCAAACATTTGAGAATTTACTATATTGGGCACCGGGATGCAATGATAAAAAACACAATCCCAATGCTCGAGGAGCACATGATCTAATGAGGAGGAGAAGGGCTAACAAGAAAACAAGTGACAATATAATAAATGCCACCACAAATGTAAGCGTGGAGTGTTAAGGAAGCAGGTTAAGAAAGACACCTTAATTAATATTTGAGGGTAACAAAAGTCTTCCCAGAGAAGATAACATTTAAGCAGAGATCCAAAGGCTAAGAAAGAGTTGATTAGGGAGAAGGGGACAGGAAGAGTATTCTAGGCAGAGGGACCAGCAGGGGCAAAGGACTAAGGCTCAGAGAATATGGCTCATTCGATGAAATGAAAGTTCAGTAGAGTTGAAGCAGTTTGACTAGAGTTAAAAGAATGGCAAAAAATGAGGCCAGATTGGGTAGAACCTTAAGAGTCAGGCTAAGAACTAAGGCTGACTTCTCCTCCGTGGGTTTCTATTCTGGCAGCTGGCTAGAAAGAAAGATGATGACAAGTGAAGGTGTGGAAATCAGAGGGTATGCGAAAATTAAGTGACAGCTCTTTTTGGCTGTAAATTCCTCGTCCTGTGTCATTAGTTTGCCCCACAATGCCATCTTGGGATGGCATCTGAGAAGATAAAATTTCAAAAGAGCTGTCCCAGGAATTCCCTGGTGGTCCAGTGGTTAGGACTCGGCTCTTTCACTGCAGTGGCCCGGTTCAATTCCTGGTGGGAGAACTAAGATCCTGCAAGCCCTGTGATGCAGCCAAAAAAAAAAAAAAAAAAATTAGGTCAATGATCTTCAGAAGTAAACAGTAAGGGAGATACTAGGGCCCCACTGCTATGCAGCACAATAATGATGATACATGTAAATTAATATCAAATTAAATTTGTTTTAAGTTTCATTTTATTATAACACTAATTTCTATTCACTGAAGTCTGAGCAAACGTGTACAGAAGTCAGTGTTGCTAATTTGGTGATACACATTATTTTTAAAAATTAAAAAGAATATTACTCTCAATACTTATCTTCCTGTGCCAAACTGAAGGGGATAAAACACCTACTAGAAGCTGAAAAGAAGAGAGGCAAAACATGTTGTCTACTTGAGTTTATTCTGTTCTTTAAAAAAAAAAAAAAAAAAAAAAAAGAGGTTAGGGATGGAGGGGGAAATAACCCATAAACACTGTGAACAGGAACCAAGACTCCAAGACTTGGGCGTACTCCCCCTACCCTCAACCTCAGTTCTCCAAGAGACTCCCACCCACCCAATTTTTTTTTAAACAAGACACCCAAATCAGCAGCAAAGGTACCTGGGATAGTCACTGAGATTTTGAACACTGGGAATGGGAGGGAGAAAAGTCCAAAAAAATAGGAGTTGGGAAAAAAAGGGAAGGAATGAGGGAGAGGCTAGGCTCTGGAGGACGGAATTGGGCCATGAGAGGTGAAAGTGAGCCAGTACGGGGGTACCCCTCCTGACTGCTGCTGCCCACATTCCCCAGGACCCCAGAGAGCCCCATGGTTTGTTCTGCTGTCCATCCTCTATTCCCCAAAGGCCTCACAGGCCCAGCTCCAAGTCCTCTAGCTCCTCCTCCAACGCCCTCCTCCTCGCTAGCTTCTCCAGCTGCTCTTTGCTAGGCTGGCTGATTTCCCCAGCCTGGATCCGCTGCTGCAGCTCTTCCACCTGCCGAAGCTTCTTCTTTAGGTTCTTTATCTTCTTGGCCTTCTCAGCGGTGGCAGCTGAGTCAGGCTGGTCGGAGGCAGCTGCAGGCGCTGCCCGGGAGGCCTGTGGGGCACTGGGGACCTGGGCTGTCTCTCCCAGGGACACCTTCTCAAGAGTCCGGCTCAAGGCCTCCGCCTCCCCTTTCTCTTGCTGCTGCCGCCTCTTCTCCTTCCGCTTCAGGTTGCGTTTGGCTGTCTTGGAGAGGCCTGGTTCACCACCTTCCGGCCTGGATGGGGTGACCGGAGCAGTGGCCTCCGGGCTCAGGCCGGGAGGCAGTTCTGGTTTACTCTTGAAAAACTTCACATACTTGTTCTCATACCTGCGGGGAACAGTGTCAAAGAATCACTGACTTTTCGAGCCCTTTTCCTAACCTTGTTATTTCACCCTTTTCACTTTCCTGCTTCCTTCCTCTGCCTCTGGTCCCTCCCCAACTTTCCTCTGCTCTGCAGGTTGTAGGATCCCTAGGTCCTAACGCTCTGGATCTCTGAATGCTATTTACAGGTTCTGCTGAACAGAGGCCATAGCAACAGGACTTGTCAGTCACTTGGTTACTCATCCCTCACTCATCCCTGAATCCCAGCCCCCTCCTTCCCTTTCCTAGGATCCTGGGATCAGGAAATTCTTCCCTGATCTCATAGGCACACATGTTCTTTCTTGCTGTAGGGACCCCACTAAATACTCCCTCCTCACGCCTAACCACGCACACTGGGACCTCCTCCTGGGGCACATAGCCTTCTTTCACCCTCCGCTGCTTTCGCCAGGTCCCGTCAGGTCGCTGTGTTGAAGCGATGTACTTGCCTGAAATGGGAGAATTAAATTGGAGAGTTACTCTTTCTAATTTTCAAATAGCCCCCAAGGTGAAAGAATGCATGAATGCACACAGCATCCCCCAGCACCTTCCACTAAATGCATCCATTAAGGCATTCTTTTCTAGTATCAACCGTCAATCCCACTCTCATTATTTACTGAGTGCCTATACACTGTATAATACACCATCCCTGCCCTCAGGGAGTTTCTACTTTTATAATCTAGTTGGCAAGACAGGGCAGGCATAGAGGAAGTTTAAAAAAAACAAAACAGCATGAGGACATCAAAGGACAGTACATGAATAAGAGGCTAAAAAGGGCAAAAACAAGAATCATAGGAAGGAGAAATGACCAGGGATGTAGAAAAGGGGAAGTTTTATTAAGGTGGATGGTGAAAAAATAGGTCAACTTTCAGGAATCCATACTGTAGATATAAAAGCACCAGTACACAGGCTATATGTAAAGACGTTTGCATTATAATAATGTTGCTGCATTATTTAAATTGGCAAAAAGCTGAAAGCAACTTGAATGACCATCAATAGATGAGTGACTAAATAGACGTGGGTCATCCACATGATGGAACACCGTGCCGTTATGAAAAAGAATGTTAGATACAGATGTACTGACCTTGAATGGTATTCATGATAGACTAAGTGAAAAAGCAAGTTGCAGAATAATGTGTAAAGATCCTTAAACTTTTTTCAGAATCCCCCATACGCTCTTATTTTGTAATATTATGCATTTCACTGTGCAATCTTTTTTAAAAAAATCACATCCGTTAATCTCATCAGAAAACCCTTTACTGAAAAGCTGTCACGCTTCCAGTGGCAGTTACAAGTTTTCCAAAATTCTAATTTCCACTTGAAGGCTTGAATCTTATCCCTGGCAACAAACACTGAGAGTTGTTTTCCTTGAAATGACAGGCTCACTTCTTTCATTTTTCAGGAAAATGCCTATCAGGTACTCAGGTCTGAATTACTATAGTTTGTCAGTGGTTCCTTCAAGGAAAAATAGAGTTCCATGAAAAGGAAGCTTGTTTAGCTTACAACTCCAACAACTGCGCCAGTGCTTTTCCTTGAGACACCACTTCAGTGTGCAGCAGTGTTTCATGCTTACTTCCCATTTAATTCACAGAGAACTCTAAAAAGATGTTTAATTTTCAGTTATAAGATGAGTAAGTTCTGGGGGTATAAGGTACAGCATGGTGACTATCGTCAGCAAAACTGAACTGTACACTTGAAAGTTGCTATGAGAGTAGAGTTTCAGTGTTCTCACCATAAATCAATGAAAAGGTAATTATGTG
The DNA here is from genome assembly GCF_951394435.1 of Stenella coeruleoalba. Classification (NCBI taxonomy): domain Eukaryota; kingdom Metazoa; phylum Chordata; class Mammalia; order Artiodactyla; family Delphinidae; genus Stenella; species Stenella coeruleoalba. The sequence goes on along the minus strand of NC_137157.1, from coordinate 58,862,353 downwards.
AGGTAAAGGATGTGTTAACTAACCTTATTGTGGTAAACCTTTCGCAATATATATGTGTATCAAATCATCACCTTGTACACCTATAACATTGTACACAATGTTAAATGTCAGTCATATCTCAATAAACCTGGAAAAATAGATAAAAAGATGTGTATTAAAGAGCCAGGGTTTAATAAAATTAATAATTTTTATTGCATCATCAAGGATACTCTTAAGTGAAACTGGCATTATTTACTGCAAGCATGTGGCAGTGAAGAACACAATGACCAGTACGGTTTGGCGCCACCACCTTGATTAACGCTAAGAGGCCAGCAGTTTTACCCACCATTGCTTTTGTACCCTCAGTGCAAATGTCTACCCAGTAAAAGGGCAAATAACATCTCAGTATATTATCAAAATAGTTATGCTTGCAGACCTCCTGATAGGGTCTTAGGGAATCCCCAAGGGTCCTGGACAACATTTTGAGAACTGCTGGTGTAGAGGGTGCTCCCATTCCTTTTGGGGCAAGGAGCAGCACTTAGAGGTCCAGACAGTTTGTGTATAGGGGCAAAGAGAAAGGTGTGGAAGGACACATACCAAGATACCAAGACTTTAATGCTGATTACCTTAAGAGGGATAACCTGGAAGAAGAGGTGGTAGAAACCATTAAGCTTTAATAACATATTCCTAAAAAAAACACATATATATATTTATATCTTGTGTTAGTCTTGTTTTTCTTTTTTTTAGTATAACTTTTTTTAGTATAATTTGTTAAAAAAAAAAGGAAAAAGAAGAAAATAAAAAAGATTAACAAAATAAAAAGTCCAGTCCAGAGCCTCCCACGGGGATTATACATTGTTACATGAATTGGGTTTTTGTTCAAAAGGCAAATATCATTAATAAATTAAAACTAAAACAAAAAATGTTAAAGAAAATGGGTAAGATTTGACAGGTAGAGGGGATGGGAGAGAGAACAAACATGCGCCAAGAAAGGCTTGGATGTGGGGATGGCCTGAGTATGTAAAGAACAGAAAACAGAGGAGCCCAGGAGAACCAGACAGTTCATGATGAGGAATAACATGAAGCTAGGTTGAAAATTAAAAATGGGGCCAGACCGTAGAATGCCTTAAAAACAAGGTCAAGGAATTTGGAATTTATCTGGTGAATAAAAGAGGGCCACTGAGAATATTGTTTGCTGAGCTGCAACAGTTTAGAGACAAGAGTAAAAATTCAAGAATGAAAAAACAGGGACTTCCCTGGTGGCCCAGTGGTTAAAAATCCACCTGCCAATGCAGGGGACACGGGTTTGAGCCCTGGTCCAGGATGATCCCACATGCCGTGGAGCAACTAAGCCCGTGCACCACAACTACTGAAGCCCGTCCACCTAGGGCCCGTGCTCTGCAACAAGAGAAGCCACCGCAATGCGAAGCCCGTGCGCTGCAATGAAGAGTAGCTCCCGCTCACCGCAACTAGAGAAAGCCCGCGCACAGCAACAAAGACCCAATGCAGCCAAAAAGAAATAAATAAAATAAGTAAATTTTTTTAAAAGTCATCTTTCAAAAAAACGACTGCAATAATCCTGGCATGAGAGACAGAACTGACTGAGAATGAAAAGGAAGAGAATGATGCCAGCCACGTTACCAAAGGATCAACCTCTCTTGGTAATTCACTGACTGGGGGAAGCGTAAAGAGGTTAAAGCCAAAGACACTTCAACACACTTCGTTTTAGCAATGCCAATCTTGAAAATTTAGCATAAGGAAATAATTCGAACAGGAAAAAACGAAAACAGAAAAAAGAAGAATGGGACAGTAATCATGTGAAAACTATGGCATTATTTATAAATAGCTAAAAATTAAAAACAAACTTCACATCCAGTTATACAGGAGTGGTTTATAATATAGCCATTAAAAATGACCAAAAAATTTTAATCATTAATATGATATAACGGAATATAAAACATAAAGTTAGGTCTTCCCTGGTGGTGCAGTGGTTGAGGGTCTGCCTGCCGATGCAGGGGACACGGGTTCGTGCCCCGGTCCGGGAGGATCCCACATGCCGCGGAGCGACTGGGCCCGTGAGCCATGGCCGCTGGGCCTGCGTGTCCGGAGCCTGTGCTCCGCAAAGGGAGGGGCCACAATGGTGAGAGGCCCACGTACCGCCAAAAAAACAAAAACATAAAGTTATATACACTATGATTTATTATTAAATGTTATGCATATTCATAAGTTTAGAAAAGAAGATGCAATACGAAAAGTTATGTTGGTGATTGGGTTATAAATAACTTTTCCTTTTAAAAATTCCAATTAATGTTGTTGCTATATTGTAGGTTTTTAAAAATCTCATTTTGGGTTTCAAATCCAAGCGGCTTTGGAGACACAAAGGAGAGTGAAATTACTTTTGACCAGGTAAAGTAAAAATTTTATGGAGGACAAAGCATCTTTGTGATCTTTGGAAGATGAGCAGGATTTAGACAGGTGGACATCGGGGTGCGGTTATGAGGAAAGACGAGAAAGGGAAGTATTTCAGGCTTATAGGACAACATAAACAAAGGGACAAATCAGACTAGTCATTCCCCTACTTAAAATTCTTCCTGGATTCCTGTTGCCCTCAGGGTATTTACATGGAAGATGGAACCACACACAAAGGCCTTCTTGACCCAGCTCTTGCTAGTCTCCAGCCTCTTCACACCCAGTCATTCACACTCTCTGCTCCAGACACTGAAATAGTCACAAATCTCACCTGTGTCTTTATTCTCTACGCCTTTTTGCTTTTAAAACAATCTTCCTTTGGCTTGGAATAGACTTTTCTTGATTCTTATCTTAGTTAATGCCTATTGGTCTTTAAAGGTCAAGTTCAAGTATGAACTCCTCAGTGAAGTCCTTCCTGACCTCACCAACCCAAACCAGTTTAGAAGTTGACCTTTGTGCACCCACAGCACCTGGTGTGGCCTTTTACCATGATCTAATGTTTAAAATAATTGTTTGCTTGCTTAAGAGCAGAAAATTTGCCTTTGATCTTTGAAGCAAAGGGCCTGGTCCATGAAAGACTGTAATTAATTCAAATTAATGAATAAATAAAGTTAAGCATCATATTAGGGAATAGCAAGAATCCAGTATGTTTTGGCAAAAAGCATATGTAATGGAAAAAGAGACTAGAGGTAAATTAGTCAGAATATGAAAGGTATCCAATCTCCTCTTGAGTTTGGACTCAAGCTTCAGAAGGTGGGAGAACACTGAAGGCCATTAAGAGAGTGCATATGATCTGCACAAAGCATTGCTTTAAGAAGATTAACCTGAAAAATGTGTAACATAAACTAAAGGTAGAAAAAAATGAAAGCAATAGCTGCAATGTGAGAAGACTTGATTTAAATGGTCTCTATAAGTGTTGAAAAGAAAATGAAAGACAAATTCATTATGAAGAATAAGTAGTCAGGATCTGAAGACTGCCAAGATTTGAATGAGAGAGAGGAAATCATTGTGCTACAGTGGATTTAATCTGGTGCTTTTCACGTTTTCTCTTATTTTTCACAACATCCCTGTGGGCATGTAGTGCGTATAGTAATAACATTATTCACACATGGATTTTAAATGTTTATTGAGTACTTGCTGCTGTGGCAGGCAATGTAACAGGAGCTAGGGATACAAAAATGAATGAATAAAGCAAGCAAGGGTCTTGCCTTCTTGGAGCATGCATTCTAATTAAAAAGAAAGGTAGACCAAAAAAAAAAAAAAAAAGAAAGAAAGGCAGGGCTTCCTTGGTGGCGCAGTGGTTAAGAATCTGCCTGCCAATTCAGGGGACACAGGTTCGAGCCCTGGTCCGGGAAGATCCCACGTGCCGCAGAGCAACTAAGCCCGTGCGCCACAACTACTGAGCCTGCGCTCTAGAGCCTGCGAGCCACAGCTATGGAGCCTGCGAGCCACAACTACTGAGGCCCACGTGAAACAACTACTGAAGCCTGTGCCTAGAGCCTGTGCTCTGTAACAAGAGAAGCCACCGCAATGAGAAGCCTACGGACCACAACGAAGAGTAACCCCCGCTCGCCGCAACTAGAGAAAGTCCATGCACAGCAAGGAAGACCCAACGCAGCCAAAAATAAATAAATTTATTTAAAAAAAAAAAAAAAAGAGTCCATAGGAGAAGACAATTTTGTGAAAGTAACTAATTCAATTCTAGACAGGCAGTGTTTTTACAGGGAATTAAGGAGAAAGGGACAATGCTAGAAACATACATTTAAGTACACTGCAGAGATTATAGTTGAAGCCTTAAGACTAGTAAAGATGGCAAAGGCGTGGATGGACCTAGATCCTTTCATACAGAGTAAAGTAAGTCACAAAGAGAAAAACAAGTACCATATATTAACGCATGTATGTGGAATCTAGAAAAACGGTATAGATGATCTTATCTGTAAAGCAGAAATAGAGACAGAGACGGAGAGAACAAACGTATGGAAAACAAGGGAGAAAGGGCAGGGTGGGTGGGATGAACTGGGAGATTGGGATTGACATATATACAATACTATGTATAAAATAGATGACTAATGAGAATCTACTGTATAGCACAGGGAACTCTACTCGGTGCTCTGTGGTGACCTAAATGGGAAGGAAATCCAAAAAAGAGGGGATATATGTATACATATGGCTGATTAACTTAGCTGTACAGCAGAAACTGACACAGCAATGCAAAGCAAATACACTCCAATAAAAAAATTAAATAATAAAACACAGCAAAAAAAAGAAAAAGAAAAAGATGGAGTGTGAGAAAAGATAGGGCAGAAGCTTCTTGAATGGCCATCCTAACTGGAAGCCCTCAGAGATACAAATAGCCCATTATCACAAAGGAATACCTATTTTATGTTATCTTGGTTTCAGTCTCTGGCCTTGATGGTATCCAAAGGTACAGTCAAAAAGAGGGGAGAGGTTTGCTGATTCCTAACCCTAGAAATAAAAACCATGGGCAGAATATCATGATTTTCAGTAGCATCTTTGAGAGAACCAGAAACTAGAGGTTAGAGACTGCTACTATAAGAACTTTGTAAGCTTTGTTATTTCCCCACATCTGCTATTTTGTAATCCTCAATCTATTTCCTTAAACTGAAAAGGGCTTTGTTTTCAGGGGTGGCAGGAAGACAGTGAAGAGACAACACAGCAAGGCTTGAAAGAACTCCAAGGGGTTAGGTGGAAGTGACTCTTAAAGGTGTGCTGAATCCCTGGAGCCTGTTTCAAAGTTAAGAAAGGAGATCTGGGTCACAGATCTGAGCCTGAGGATGACCTGAGGGCCAACAATTATAAGACTTAGATGTGGTTTCTTTTTTTTCTTTTTTTTTTTATTAGTCATCCAGACATGGTTTCTAACATAGAGAAAATATTAAAAAGAAGATCCAATCTGGAGGAATGACCCTGGAAAAACGGTCATGATTATTTTCCTCAAAGAAGAAAAGGTGTCAGCAACACTAGGAAATAATTCTTAGAAAAAAAGGACCAGGACAGTACTACTCCATGGAGACCAAAAGAGTTTGAAGTAACGGCAGGTGATTAACAGTATTAAATATTACAGAGAGATTAAGGAAAAGCAGAACTGAGTAGGAAAAGGTTATTGATTTTGGAAATGTGGAAATCCCTAATTATGTTCAAGAATACAGCCTCAGACAAGTAGAGTGGTCAGAAGCCAGACTGTAATTAAGTGCAATGAATGTTTATTGAAAGCCTCCTATGAGAAAAATACTATATGAAGTGCTACAGGGATTATCAAGATCAGTAAAATGGCCCCTACTTTCAAGAAATTTACAGTTTAAGTAAGGAAAAAGGTGGGCAAGTTAGGCAAACAAAGAATAAGACAAAAGTATAAATGTCTTAGGTATCCCTAAGAGACACTGACACATAACTAATAGGAGATTTCAAGAGAATAAATAACCACACCCCATTTGATGGGGGAAGGTGACAGGAAATTAGGAAAATCTCAGGGACTTGACCTCAAAGAGTAGGAAGCAGTAGTAATAATAACAACAGTAAATCAGTGGCTGATATTTTTGCAGGCAGAGAAAGGAAGGGAAAGGGCATTCTAAGAGGAATAACAACAAGCAAAATGATGGCAGTGTAAAACTCACAGTATGTTAAGAACAATTAGGAAAGAATGTTTATTAATGAGTGGGTACTTTACACCAGGAACTTTACATACACTACCTGACTGAATCTAGACAATAGGTAGATTATTATGATCTACAGCTGAGGAAACAGCCTTCAAGAGGTTGAAGATATGTCCAAGATCACAAAGGCAGCATGTAGCTGCAGTCTGAACTCAGTCCTGACGCCAAAGCTTACATACCAGAACATTCCTATTCCACCTGTTTTATACTATACTGCCCAGTTTCACTAGAGGGTTTAGGCAGAGATATAGTATGTGATGATACTGTATTGAAAAGTGGTTTGTGCTCATATTAGAGAGGAGTATCTTAAATGTAAAAGTGAATGGTCCATATGTAAATTTGAGAGTCAATTCCAAAAAGATAACAGCAGCTACCCCTTATTGAGTGCTTGCTTCATGACAAGGATAGTACTCAGTGTTTGTGTGTGTGTGTGTGCGTGTGTGTGTGTGTGTATATATATATATATATATATATATATATATAATTTTTCTTTTTTAAGATTTTTTTGACATGGACCATTTTTAAAGTCTTCATTGAATTTGTTACAATATTGCTTCCATTTTATGTTTTGGTTTTTTGGCTGCGAGCCATGTAGGATCTTAGCTCCCTGACCAGGGATTGAACCCGCATCCCCTGCATTGGAAGACAAAGTCTTAACCACTGGACTGCCAGGGAAGTCCCTTATATATATTATTTCATTTTCACAACTCCATGAAGGATTATTCGTTTCACAGATGATGAGAAATTTAATAATTTGCCCAAAGTTACAATGTCAGTAAACTGCAGTAGAATTCGAATCCAGGCTGTGGGTTCCAAAGGCTGTGCTTTTTACACCACTATTGTGTATTGTGTTATAAGTGAAGAAGAATACCAGAAAGTTCAACCTCACTAGTAATCAAAGGAAATACAAATTAAAACAATAAAATATCATTTTTACCTATCAAAGCAGTAGAATTTTTAAAGATCAAAATACCAGTGTAGTCCAAGAAGTGATGAAACCAGTATATTCATATCCTGTCAATGGTAAAACCCTTCAGAAAACAATGTGGGGGCTTCCCTGGTGGCGCAGTGGTTGTGAGTCCGCCTGCCGATGCAGGGGACACGGGTTCGTGCCCCGGTCCGGGAAGATCCCACATGCCGCAGAACGGCTGGGCCCGTGAGCCATGGCCGCTGGGCCTGCGCGTCTGAAGCCTGTGCTCCGCAACGGGAGAGGCCCGTGTACCACAAAAAAAAAAAAAAAAAAAAGAAAGAAAGAAAGAAAGCAACCTGGCTAACTAAGAGAGAGAGTATAAGGTAGTCCTAACATAGAGCAGCATTTCCTAAATATTGTTATGTAATAAAACACTACTTCTGTAGTGTTGTAGATATTGTAACACTACTTCTGTAAGGTTACCCCCAAAAATTGTTAAATAAGTTTGAGAAATTCTGGGTTAAACATAGGAAAAAAATTTTTTTGTTCTTATCAGCAAGACTTAAATGAGTTATGTTCTCGTTCATGTGAATATTCCAATGGAAATGTGGTTTACAGTGTTTCCCAAATTTATTTGACCACAGGAAGCTTATTTTTATTTTAGTTTTTTATTTTACAGCACATCTCACAGGACTACTAAGTGTTCTGAGAATCATACTTGGGGAAGTACAGCCATTCGGTATGATCCAAATTATGTTAAATAGATATGCTATATATATGCAGAGAAAGAAAAACTAAAAGGAAATGTAATTGTAGTTATCTTTGGGCTCTGCAATTACCAAATATGCATGGGACTTATATTTTATACTAGTTATGAAAATATTTTCCAAGTTTTCTACAATCAATATAAATTAATTTTATAATTACTTAAAAATAAATAAAAGTTTGTATCCTCCAATCCAGTAATTCGACTTTTGAGAAATCTGTCCTAACAAAATAACCCTAGGGCTTCCCTGGTGGCGCAGCGGTTGAGAGTCCGCCTGACAATGCAGGGTACACGGGTTCGAGCCCTGGTCTGGGAAGCTCCCACATGCCGCGGAGCAACTAAGCCCGTGAGCCACAACTACTGAGCCTGCGCTCTGAAGCCCGCAAGCCACAACTACTGAGCCCATGTGCCGCAACTACTGAAGCCCGCATCCCTGGAGCCTGTGCTCCGCAACAACAGAAGCCACTACAGTGAGAGGCTCACGCACCACAACAAAGAGTAGCCCCCACTTGCTGCAACTAGGGAAAGCCCGCGCACAGCAACGAAGACCCAATGCAGCCAAAAATAAATTAATTAATTAATTTTTAAAAAAGAGAAAATAACCCTAAATGCAGACAAAAATTTATGTACAAAAATATTCATAGAGTTCTTATAACAAAAATTCTGGAAACAATCTAGAAGTCTAATAACAGAAGAAAGGTAAGAGAGGGTGTATGCCCAAATAATAAAACACTCTGCCAGTATTTTAAAAGATGTTTTCAAAGAGTTTTTAATAGCAAAGAAGAATACTTATGTCGTGAGGTTAAACGAAAAGGCAACACATAAAAATGTAAATACCGTCTGATTAAAAAATGTTTTAAAAATGCACAGAAAAATAGAGATCAAAAGGGTATATGCCAAATTGAACAGTGGACAAATTATATTGAACAAAAATTAAATAATTAAATTTGTACTTAAGGAGCAGTAATCTGGTAACAGTGTGTCAAATGAACTGAAACAGAGAGAGACAGAGGTAGGACAACTGTTTAGGAGGTCACAGCAATATTTGCAGGATAAAGGAAACTAGAATTTTATCAGGCACTTAGATTGACTCAAGTACTCTGCTTGATACCTTACACATGTAATCTATTCTAATCCATAATCTTTGTAACAGTAATAATTACAGAACCATTTCTTGGGTACTTTCTATGTGCTAGACATGTACATTATTTCATTTAAATTTTAATTCTCACAATAATCCTATGTTGTAGGAGTTATTATTCCTATTTCATTGATGAGAAAACTAAAACTTGGATTCCCTAGGCTTAAAATTCCCAGGCCATGTAGCTAACAAGCATTGAAGATGGGATAAGGGTAACAACAGCAGAAACAGAAAATGATACTTTGACAATTGGAGGGTGGGGGGTAGAAGAGGGAGTAAAAGACAATGCAAAAACAACACCCCAGTTCATTTTGTTAATAACAACAAAAACACCTAGTGCTCTGATCTTGGTTTCCCACACCATTCTTAAGTAAAAGGAACAAGGGCTCCTTAGAGAAATAGCTGATTCTAGGACTGGGCCAGGAAATATGCAAGATGAGCCTGGAGCAGCTTCTAGTGCCAGAAAGTAAGAAAGAGCTAACAAAACAAAACAAACAAACAAAAAAAACCTACACTGATGGGGATATGTCAAAGGGACACAGGGCCAACTAAAAGAGCTCCCAATGTTCAAAGCTGAAACATTTGAGCAATAAAATAAATAACCCGAAGTTCATGTTGATACACATAACTGACTGAATAAATAAATGGCAGAAAAAATAAATAAATGGCAGAGAAGAGACAAATCTGTGCAAAAGAATTTCAAATGATGTGTATAAATACTCCATCCTTAAGGAAGGTAGCATAACTCCCCACTCTTTAAGTGTGGGCTGTGAATAGTGACTTTCTTAAGAGTACAAAATGGAAAGGAGAAGGGGAAAAAAGTAACTTTACAGTGGAGAAACTTTACAAACACTACCTCAGGCAGGAGATCATGGTAAATATCAAGAGTAAAACAATCTTTGTGATACTATGTATCCTCAATACGATCTGATGAAAACCTCACTTTACTTCTATGGTCCTCCCCTAAAAAACACATAACCCCAGTCTAATCATGAGACAAACATCAAATTCCAATAGAGGGGCATCCTACAAAAATAACTGACCAATACTCCTCAAAACTGTTAAAGTCATCCAAAACAAGGAAAGTCTGAGAAATTGTCACAGCCAATAGGACTTTAAGGAGACATGAGAACTAAACGTAATATGGGATCCTGGAACAGAAAAAAAATTAGGTAAAAACTAAGGAAATCTTAATAATGTATGGACCTTAGTTAATAACAATGTATGAATATCGGTTCATTAATTGCAATAACGATACCATACTAATGTAAGATGTTAATAACGGGAAACTGAGTTTAAGGTATATGGGAACTGTATCATTTTCTCAATTTTTCTATAAATCTAAAACTGTTCTAAAAAGTAAAGTCTATTTAAAATAAAGAAAGAGAGAAATGATGCAATAAGCTGATCTTGGGTTGGCTAGACCAATGGTGCCTTTAACAGAAATAAGGAAGGAAAAACTGATATCGATTATGGTCAGACTGGATTTAAGGTGTGACAGTATATCCAAGAATGAAAGCTACTCACCAAACAATTAGAACTGACAACTCAGGAGAGAGGCTAGTGCTAGAAAGAAACCATTTTGAAGAGTTAAGGAACAGGGAATTCCCGGCAGTCCAGTCCTTAGGATTCGGTGCTTTCACTGCTGTGGCCCAGGTTCAATCCCTGGTCAGGGAACTAAGATCCTGAAAGCCGCAAGGCCAGAAAAAAAAAGTTAAGGAACAAGTAAGCAGTGAGGAAATGGAAATAGTATGTGTGGACCTGATATTCAAGAAATCAGGCTATGAAGAGGAAAGAAACAGAAATAACAGACCTTGATTTCTCAATGAAACAGAAAATGAGGCCATCTGCCACAAGAAGGGGAATTAAAAGGGAAAGTCACCGAGAGCTGAGAAAGGTAAGGGAAATAGCCATGGTAGAATGTAAGCAAACCAACAAAGAAGAATTGGAAAAAAGCTGTGATCTTGGCAGAAGTTAACATTAAGTTATATTATACTGAATGTGCTACTGTCTGTGCCTTTTCTCTAGCCATGTGCTGTGGCCTAGAAGCTGAAGCCAAGAAAACAGTTGATGGGTATGATTCAAGATAACAGAAGTGCTTGCTTAGTATTGAAGATCAAAATGAATGAGGAAAGCAATGAGGATAGTGACTGTTCACAGAGGTCTAGCAGGGTAGCATCAAAAGTAGTCATGAAGGGCTTCCCTGGTGGCGCAGTGGTTGAGAGTCCACCTGCCGATGCAGGGGACACGGGTTCATGCCCCGGTCCGGGAAGATCTCACATGCCGTGGAGTGGCTGGCCCCGTGAGCCATGGCCGCTGAGCCTGCGCGTCCGAAGCCTGTGCTCCGCAACGGGAGAGACCACAACAGTGAGAGGCCCGCGAACCGCAAAAAAAACCAAACAAAAAAGTAGTCATGAAGATACTGGTAGACTCAATGAAATGGGAAAGGTCAAGGACCAGAGAACCTAAGGAGGGCAAAAAGCTGATTCTATGGGCATGTGGAAGTAAAAAAGGTGACTGGGTAAGGAAGCTAAAATAAGTGATGGGGAACACCTGAAGGGGGAAGCAGTGTCATAGGTGATGTCCTATGTGGTAGGATATGTAGTAGGTCCAGGTTGTAGTGATTCTAATGTGTGGCTGGTTTGAAAATTCAAAGGAAAGTTAATGGTCTCATGCTGAGGAACTATACAATAAGAGTATTCCAAAGATGCTGAAGATACTGAGAATGAGTGAAGACACTGAGAAACAGAATAAAAGAAAAGAAAAAAGAAAAAGATATGCTACATCAGGGTCCTTGTGGGCAGTGAATGGGCAGGTTTTAGAGAAAATGCTATAATTGCATGGCAGTACCTTCCATGAGACTTACAGTGACAGTGGTAGATCAATGATCTGGAAATAGTAAGAGAAAGCAAAAAAGCAGTGTGATTCCTTCTCTTCCACACAGTCACAGAGAACAGAAGATACCTCTTGGTGGGAGGGTAGGGTGAGATGTGATATCTGGATGTCCGTTAAATCAGTTTAAAGAAAACGATTAAGAATAAAGAGAAGTGTACTGGACAACGAGTATCCAAAGCACACATTAAAAGAAGCAAACTGAAGAAGTACCTACTATGTAGAGAGCAAGAGAAGAGGTTGTACCACTTTGAAAGGTGAGGCTGCAGAGAAGTAGCAGAGACTTGGGTTGTCATTAGATACCATAGGAGGGGTGGGTTGAGATGTAAGTAACATGGAGAACAAGCAAAGCAAGAGGCATAAAAGGTACATTTTAAAACAGACCGCATGTACCAAAGCACACACACACTGTCACTTCTACAGAATACACATACACAATGAGGGCTACAAAAAACAGTAATACTTTGCCTTGCACAGCGTTTTATAAATTGCTTTCACATATACTATCTTATTTGACTGTCACTGGGTAGATATGCACATTTTTCTGAAGGTGGGGAAATTAGGATGGGCTATAGCCAAAATGAAAATCTTGATTTTCAGTTTTCAACACATAAACCTCACATACACAACAGATATTTCAGCATCTCAATCAGCCAGGTTGGAAAATCTTCTCTGATCAGAAGGCACAGTGGGCTCTGTAAACTTGTCACACGGCTTGAGAGGCCACTAGACACCTTCTTGTTCACCTTCTACCACCTTAGATCCCTCAACTCCCATCACCATCGCCAGAGAAGGTACAGAAGGGTGATGCCATCAAGGAGAAAACTCTAGCTGAAAGTTGTATTAGGTCCCTCTTCCCTTCACACCTCTGTACCTCAGTGACCCAACAATGAAAATAAGGGAGAGTGGAAAAAAGAACTATGTAGCAATGAGGAGGTCTCCAACAAATACAGCTTCAAGAAAAAGAATTTAAACGGGAGTAGGGTAGGGCAGAAAGCAGGTACACTGAGAGATGGGGGAGGGGAAGAGGGGGAGAGCAGGAATTGGAGGGAACTGAGAGTGTAGGAGCCCCCAAGCCTGAAAAACCCAAAAGAAATATGGCAGCTCCAACTTCTGGACGAAAGCTAAGGGCCCGTGAGGGTCCTGGAGCAAGGTCCAGCATTGAAGGACCCCACGGTTTGGGTGACCGGAAGCGGAGACCCCCCAAACACGAGACCAGAAGGGGGCGCAGGTGACACCCCGTAGGAGAGAATGAATGGGGAAGGCGGTCCGGAGGGCGGGGCAAAGGAGGGGCCCCGGGATGGGCGGGGCACAGACCCCTTTCCAAGTCCGAACCCCTACCCCGAGAGCCCGGGGAGAAGCGGCTCCACATCTCCCGCACTCACCGCCGGTCTCATCAGTTACATAGGGAGTCGCCATCTTGAAAACGCAAACCACTTCCGGCGTGAGCGGGCTGGGGTCCCGCCCCCCTCCCCACCGGAAGTGGAGTCCTGATCGTAGCAAGCCACCATTTTAGTCTTAAAGGAAGAGTGCACCATTTCATGGGCAGCAGTGAAGGAGGAGGAATGGGGTAGAAGCTGAAGACTCTAAAAAATAAGAGCCGTGGGCTCTTTTACTGCCACTGATAGCATTAGTGAGCGCCTGCTGCGTATACAGCAGTTCTCTGGGCGCCGAGAGAAGTTCCGAGGCACAGCCCCTCTCCTCAAGGCACTCTTCGACTGTCTAGGACCTGCGGGAGAAAAGGGGGCAAGGCCCACCTGCATCCAGAAAGGGCGGGGGGCGGCTAATAAATGAGGAAAAGAAGAATATTCAGGCCCTGGCCTTCATCCAGGTCCCAGAGCAGCTTGGGGACATAGGACGGGACAGGCAAACTCCGGGAACGCACTGGGGCGCACCAATGTTGGGGGCGAACGCAAGACCCCAACTAACCCTCTCTTAGAAGGTGGGGAGGTCGAAATCGCGTGCCGATTGCTCTTGGCCGCTCAGCTCAACCCTCTGGACGGAGACCCGAGAAAGGGGAGTGCAAGGCCGAAGGCGCTGCCGGTCGGTCACCTGTCCCCGCAGCCTCAGGGTTGCCGGCGGCTTCTCCGGCTGAGGAGGCGCGGCGGGCCGGGCTGGGCGGGCAGCCCGGGCCTGGCCCTGCCCCTGGGGCGGCCCCAGGGACTCGGGCGGCGAAGTGACGACGGCCCAAGTCTGCTCTGGCCTTCGACCCGGGAGCCTCCTCGGGCTTCGCCCCAGGGTCAGAGGGCAAGGCGAAGGCTTCTGGGCGGACCCAGTCAGTATTCTAATTAACCTCATCCAAGTCTCTGGGCGATGGGGATCGATATCGGGGCAACGCGCCAACAATCTGAGCCGTACAGTCACTCCCTTTGCAGCCCTACCCTGCCCCGTGCCTCCCTATTCTTTAGAGGAACCCAAACGTTTTCCCTCCCCCGCTCTTTCAGCAGCTCTTGTTCCTTCTGGGCTAAGTCCTGCTAAACTCGTTTCCCTCACAGCTTGGGAGGGGCCGGCTGCAAGTTCCTCTCCTCAGGTGTCTGCCCTGCCCTCTTCCTTCCCCCCCCCATGTTGCTTTTTCCTCATCAACCCATTTACCTTCCTCCAAATCCCCCACTTTGGCTTAGGTTAATGTCCAACAGAACCAGTTAGTGACCACCTCCAACACTAGGCTGCATGTCCCACTTAAAAAACAAACAAACAAAAAACAAAGCAGTGGCTGACTAGGAACTTAGTAAAGCTTTGAAATGAAGCTTCAGAAGTTTTATGGGGTCACAGCTTGGCTTCTCTTCCATACTCCACCTTCCTGAGTTCCACCAGAGGCCCAGCTCAGAAGATCTCAAAAAGACTCATTTAAAAACTGATTTGCATTCAATACACTGTCATTACAAATGTTCTAACCCTGCCATCCTTCATCCCTGCTCTTCTTTCACCAATTGTGCTTCAGCCCTGCTGGTCTAGTATCCTGTCCATAGCCTTGTTACTAAAGGTAAGAGTGAGCTGAAGCATCTAAAAACTAGAGGGATGTGTTGGTACTGACTGTACTACCTGAGGAGTACTAGTGGGCTAATCAAAGGACCTTTCTGCAAGAAGCAATCCTAAAGTGGCCCCTGTTGACCACCCTACCCTAGGCCTCCCACTATGCCTTCAGACATCCTGCCTCAGCTCTGGGGTTGACGGGAAGTGAAACTCAATTGTCTGCCTAGCAGACCTGCCTGGGACCCAGCCCTGAACCCCGGATGTGTCCCCCACCACCCTGAAGAGGAAGAGGGGAACGAAGAGGCTGGGGAGAACAAAGCTGTTGTTTTTTCCTTTCCCTTTGTTCATTGCGGTTTCTTTCTTTCTGATTTTTATGATGTGGTTGATTAAAGAAATGAGCACCTGGAACTGTAGGCATTAGACGCCTCCTCCTTAGATGTTTCTTGGCCTTTCTTCCTCCCACCCCCACCAATAACTGACTGCGGTATGATGGAGCACAGATCCAAAAGAAGACGCAAGCCTAGAGTATGACCGATTCCAACTTATTGCTTATTAGAGAGATCACCTCATGCCCCACTTTGAAGTCTCAAAAAATGTCTTAAAAGGAGCATCTTTAACTTCATGTAGGAACATAGCTGAGGATGACAGAGTGAAAAAACACAGGTCGTACATAGGGTGGTAGCACTGCAAGTGTTATTTGCAAGGAAAGCTGAGTGCCTTAAGGATTAGTATCATTCCAGGATTTCCAGATGAGGGGCTCAGGGGCAGAAAACTGATTGGAAGAGGAACTAGGGGACCTGTTCTTACTTATATTGTATGTTTGTTTAGAATGGCTTATACACATACCCACACAACCAAGCCACTGTTTGGTGCAGTCCTTAAGCTGGGCTATCTATGTCTTTGGCTGTCCTGCAGAACAAAGTACAGGACTTGGTGCGTAATAAACCTTCAAAAGTGCTTGGGGCTTCCCTGGTGGCACAGTGGTTAAAAATCCGCCTGCCAATGCAGGGGACACGGGTTCAAGCCCTGGTCCGGGAAGATCCCACATGCCGCAGAGCAACTAAGCCCGAGAGCCACAACTACTGAGCCCACGTGCTACAACTGATCCCACGTGCCACAACTACTGAGCCCGCATGCCACAACTACTGAAGCCCCCATGCTTAGAGCCTGGCTCCGCAACAAGAGAAGCCCCGGCTCGCCACAACTAGAGAAAACCCACACACAGCAACCAAGACCCAATGCAGCCAAAAATAAATAAATAAATTTTTTTTTAATTAAAAAAAAAGTTCTTATGATTTACTGACTGAGGAGGTCATGTAGGAAGGGGAGATGAAGGATGGGGAGTGTCTTTGTCTTTTTAAGATTAGAGGGGAGACAGGAGCAGAGAGACAGGTCCTCTCCAACCGCTGCCTCATATCTCCAGTTCAGATGCAACAACGATACTCCAAACCCTATTACTCAGCAGCTATATTTCTGATAAAAATGGAGGATTCTCTTCCAACAAGTCTCAGAACAGTCAAGAACTGCTTAGACCCCTCTGTTTCCACTAGAGGGCCTCGTGTATTCATTCCTTCTCCTCTCCAACCTCCACCAAAAGTATGTATATATTACATTTGTGTTTGTATGTGTGTACACGTACAACATACACACAACACCCACATACACCCTTCCAATCAGAGCTCTCCCTCCCCCTCTCCACCACCAGGTGTATGAGGGAAGATTCCAGGAACTCAAGCCTTTGTTACTGTGCCCTACTTCAATGAAGGCTAGGAGGCGGTTAGACAGAGTTGGGGCGGGGCCAGGGAGCAGGATGCCTGGGTCTTCAGTTCCTACCAGTAAGTCCCTAGGCCTCAGCCTCTCTCCCTTGCTCTACCAGCCTCACCACCATCCATGCTGCCCCAAGAGCCTTAACTACAAACAGATTCCAGACAGGAGAAGCTGAAAGGATCTCCTTTCACCCCGACTGTTGGCCAGGGCCTTCCACAGCACCTGCCAAGGCCAGCAGGTAAAGTGGGAGGGTTAGGGCATGGAGAAAGGGTGGATTCAGACCAGAATGCTCTTTTTTTTTTTTTTTTTTTTGCGGTACGTGGGCCTCTCACTGCTGTGGCCTCTCCCGTTGTGGAGCACAGGCTCAGGACGCGCAGGCTCAGCGGCCATGGCTCACGGGCCCAGCTGCTCCGCGGCATGCGGGATCCTCCCGGACCGGGGCACGAACCCGCGTCCCCTGCATCGGCAGGCGGACCCTCAAACACTGCGCCACCAGGGAAGCCCCCAGACCAGAATGCTCTTTGCACCTGAATCACAACCCCAGACTTAAGGGAAGAATCTGAGTCTTGAGAGAAGGAGGTGTCCTTAGCCTGGGGAAAACAAATCTGAGGTACCTGGCGTTTGGGTTTAACGGAGGTGAGGAACCTGGAGGCAAAGATGGGCAGATTCTCTCAAGTAGTGTCAAGCAGTGTGGAGCCCATGGTGGCAGGGAGGTGTCTGGTCTTAGGATGTGCAGTCTGAAACTCTGGCCTTGCTCCTGCGGAGCCTCCTGAGTGTGAATTCAATCCATGGTGGATGGATGGAAAGGAGCTGGGAAGGCCCCTGGTGGCAGCAATTAGGAGAGGGTGAGAAGTTGGTTGGGTGGGCAACAGCCAAGCTGTCTCATCAGCGGCCCCGCCCCCTACCTTGGCCTCCCAGGGTTGGGATGCGGGGAGAGGCTGTGAGTGATTGGAAAGACAGATACAGAGCTGTTACGGGGCGGGAAGATGAGCTGCGCAGGAATGTGGAGAAAGTGGCACAGACCAGAGCCCTGGAGATAATCGGGGGAGGGAGGAATCGGGTCTGGTGAACTAGAAGTTTCCAGAGTTAGGGGCGCCCGGCGCCGGGCGCGGGCGCCGGCGGGCGGGCCTTCTGGGGTGGGGGGCGGGCAGCTGTGTCGTCAGGAGCGGCGCGGCCCCGCGGCAGCCGCGTCTGCCTGGCCCGTCCCCTCCAGCCCAGCTCGGGCTCCAGCTCCCGCGCCGGCGCTCCAGCTCCGACAGCGCGCCCTCCGCAGGCAAGGTAGAGACCCCCGCGAGCCCCCTGCCGCCTCCCGCCCTCCCGCACCGGAGCAGGCCGGGGCGGGGGCCGCGGGAGGGGACGCCCCACGGGCTAGGGTAGGGCTGCTGGGCCGAGAAGGAGGAAGCGTGACAGCTGGAGCGGGTAGCTAGAAGGGTTTGCGCCAGGAGCAGGGGGCAGCGGGAGGACTGGCCCAGAACCCCGTAAGTAGTGTTTCCCGCAGACCTTGCCCTCCATCTGTCCCGATGATTCGGACAGATGCTGAAGCTGGCTCCTGGGGACCCGAGTCGGAGGAAAGTCCATTTTGGAACCTGCACAGCGCTGCACGGGTGGAGAAGGGTTCTTGTTTGGCCTCCTGGTCCCCAACTTCCCACCCCTCTCCTTTCCACACCTGTCACCGGGAAGTTTCTGAAACTACCTGGGTCTGAATCCTACTTTTCACCTTTCAGTGGGGGAAATGAGCTTTACTGAGGAAGAAATGCAAGTATTGCTGGGCATCTCCTCAACCTCTTAACCATATGAGCCCACATCCCCCAAGCATGCCAACATCGTAACTTCCTCCTGTACTGCACAATGACACCCACCCCCACACACACAAACACCACCCCCTTAATCAGGCAACACTACCATCTGCCATGTTTGTGGAGGCTTAACAAATATTAAGGCTTCAAGCCAAATGATTCCCTCTCAGGGGCCACTGACTGGTAGCAGGGATGGGCAGGAAGGAAGAGACCCTCCCTCAGTCTTCAGAAACAGGAGGAGGATGTAAGCCCTGGTGTGGTTAAGGGATTCAGAAGTCCAGGTAATCAGGTCTGGGCCCTCAAAAGGGAGTGCCTGCCCCTTGGGGATCCTTGCTGGGTCAGCCTGAGTGTTCTGGGGGCATAGCTGATTCTTGGGTAATGGTAAACCTACATGATTTGGAATGTGAGCAATGAGTGTTGATGTGAAAAAGGAAACTTTAAATGTTAGCACTGGCTTTGGAAATCATAGTTATCTCTCAGTTACCAGCAATTTTAGTATTTAATGTTTAAAATAAGATCTAGAAGACCAGAGACACTAAGATTTAATGGAATGGACTAAGGACACTATGTCTAGAGTCTGGGTGTGACCCTGAGAGAGTGGCTCTCTATCTGGGCCTCAGTTTCTTCCTCTGTAAAATAAGACAGTTTGTGCCTCCCAGCTCTGAGGACGCTCTAGGATTCTCTGCCTCCAAGTCAACTTCTTACTTTCTCACCCCAAGTTGGTAGGGGCAGGCAGGGAAACCAGAGGAGGGAGGGGAAGGGTGAGTCACAAATAGCTGGCGGTTGGGCAGCAGACCCCACCCTCCTAGCCCTAGCCTTGGTCTGGACTAGCCCAGGTTACAGCCTCAGGGCTGGGATGGAGCAGGACAAAATTGGACTTGTTCCAGATTTTTAAGGCCCTGCACAACTGAAAAAATCGCAGGAGCCTTTATGTCCAAGGTCCCAGCCCAGGAGTGTCCTTGGACCCTGATAGTCTAGTTTCTATAGCCACCTCCTCACCCTCCCAGAGGCAAAATGCAGGATCCTGATATTACATGCCTGTGCCTGAGACATGACACAAGTGGGAAGGTATACAACTTGGGGTTCACTGCTGCTGGGAGTCCCTAGAATTTATGCCATCCTGGGTCCAAGGCATCATTTTTCCTAATCTCCAGATATGTTTCTCTAGGTACCACCCTTGTATAATAATAATAATAATAATAATAATAATAGCTAATGTTTCCTGAGTTCTTTCTCTGTGCCATGCAGTTTGCTAAGTATATTGCATGTATTACCTTATTTAACCCCCCCATGGTGACTGATTTCTCCAGGTAACCATTTTACTGATAAGAAAACAGGTTCAGGGAGATGAAATAACTCACCCAAGAGCTAGAATTCTTTTTTTTTTTTTTTGGCCACGCTGCGTGGCATGTGGAATCTTAGTTCCCTGACCAGTGATCGAACCCACACCCCTTGCATTGGAAGCGCAGAGTCTTAACCACTGGACCGCCAGGGAAGTCCCAAGAGCTAGAATTCTAATCCAAGCCTATCTAATTCAAAAGTCCTTTCTTTTAACTTCTCCTATATACTACATGTAAGACCGGGGGGGCTTGTGAAAAGACAGGCAAGAGAGAAGTATTCTGTCTTCTCTCCCGTTTGTCTCTTGTTTGCTCTCTCCCTGTCACTTTCTCTCTCAGATTCCATTTCCTAGAACCTTGGAGCCATCTAAGAATCCCCAGGGGTAATCAGAGAGGCTAATTAAGCCTTACAGACCCCATTAGCCATAAGACTATTATATATTCATTAGATCTGTTGGCAGGAGAAGTTAGATTATAGTCATTGAAAGGACCAGGTGGGTGGAGTCCTTTCTCCACAATATTAGTGTCTCAGAACCCCCTTCTAAGTGTTCCCAGAGAGCCTCCAGAACAGGAATGCTATACATGGAGGTGAGTGGCAGAGATGTCCCAAGGGCAGAGGTTACAGAGAAGTTTCTTGCACCATCAGAAAAAAAATTCTAGTAGACCCTAACTGCCTCCTTAAGCCTGCCCCAACCACCCTAAATAAGTGAGCGGAGGGGAGACAGAAGGTCAGGGCCTTGGATGGAGTACCACAATAAGTGCTTTAGCATCATTCATTCATTTAACAAATATTAATTTAGCACCTACTATACGTGCCCCACATTGTCTCATGTTCCCCTCACTGTCCAGATGGATACTCTGGCATCCCATTTAACCGCGCTTGGATTAAGAGTCCCCATATATGACTCCCTAGCTTCATACAACTATTTGTACAACCAATATGGAGCACTTATAACATGATGGGCATTAGGTATTGGGGATACAGTGGTGAATAAGACTGATAAGTTCCTGCCCTGTGGAACTTACATTTTGGTAGGAAAAGACAAACAGTAAACAAAGAAGCAAATAAATGGGCAAGATAATCTCCAGTTGTGATAAATTCTATGAAGGAAACAAAGGAGGGTGCTACGCAAAGGAGGGGGGCTACCTTAGGACAGAACGATCAGGGAAGGTCTCTTGGAGGAGCTGACGTTTCAGCTTAAGCAAGAAGTCAGCTCTGTCAAGAGTGGGGAAGGATGGTCCAGGCCGACAGAGCAGTAAGTCTCATGACCCTGAGCAGGGAAAAACTTGGCATGCTTGAGGAACAGAGAGGAGGGCAGTGAGACTAGAAGGCAGTGTGTGAAGGGGAGAGTGGAACAAGAGGAGGACAGAGAGGTGGTGGGGGAGGGGGTTGCACCACGAAGTTCTTGGGTTGGAGCCTTGGCTCCTCCCCTTGTCACCTGCCTTGGGAAGTCCCAACCTCTCTGAGCTCCCGTTTCTTCATCTGTAGAATGGCTATACCAATAATTCCCTATCTCATAGAATTTGATTTTACTTGTTAATACAATAACTACCATTCCTTGTAGGCCCTCTATATGCCAGGTGTTATACTAGGTACTTTCCATACATTATTTGACTTAATCCTCACAACTGTGAAAGATAGGTAGCATTCTGCCATTTTATAGCTGTACTTTGCCCAAGTCACACAGTGGTAACACAGCTAAGAATGGAACCCAGATATGACTAACCCCAGTTTTGTTTGACTCCAAAGTGGTGTTGTACTATGCTAATGTAAGATATTGTTATTGCTGTTACTGAATCCGCAAGGCAAGTTGCCCTCTGCAGCTTGGCCCCTGGGTCAGTGGTCAGCATGATCCACGTGATGGCTCCTCCTTGGTCCCTGGGTCCCATAGCTGAAAGTTGGGGCTCCCTAAACACTGCTAACCTAGCAGGGTGGAAGGAAGGCTCCCGCACTCAGCACAACCCTCCTGGAGCTGAGACGCCCGGCAGATGCTCAGAGCTTTCTTCCCCTACCTTCTCCCCAGTCTCTCGTGCCTGGGTCCCGCCCTTCCCCAGTGGAGCGCTGCGGGACGCAGACGAGGCGGGGCCGGGGCTGGGGACCCGGCTAGAGCTGGTTCTTTGTCGCGCGCGCCAGGAGCGCTAGAGGTCGTTGCTGCGGGGCGTGGGTGGCTCTGGGAGTGGTAACTGAGCAGGGCTGGGGACCGGGGCTGGAGGCGGAGCAAGATGGGGTAGTGGCCCGGGAGGCGTGCCGCCATCTCAGTGAGAACCGCCGGAGGGCCGGGTCTGCGGGATGCGGGATGCGAAGGGAGATGGGACAGAGCTTAGGCCCGGCAGAGACTACAGAGATTGGGGTTGGAGGGAGAAAAGGTAGGAGCAGGCGAGGGACACACTCCCAGAGACGTGTATAGCCTGGGAAAGAGGGGTGGGGGGCAGGGATGTGAGGGATGGTCAGAGATGAATCAAGACAGGTTGGGGAAGAAATCAGAGAGCTGGAGAAGGATACAGAAACGTTGGAGAGAAAGTCAGGGATGAGTCAGAGAAACAGAGACAGCGGACAGACACTGTCAGGGAGAGACAGAGACACAGAGGAGAGGAACACAGGAAAAGGAAGAGACTTAGGGAGGGACTCAGAGACAAGAAAAGAACAGAAATAGTAGTAGGAGTGGAAAATGAACAGAGTATACAGAAGCAAAGAGACCCAGACAGCTGGCCAGTCCTGCCACATGCTCTTGTCATCTTCCTCCAGAGCTACCCTTGGAAGCAGAGTTCCAGGAGCCAGAAGTACTACTACCAAGCTGTCTTCGTGTCCATCCTTAAGAAAAAAAGAAAGATGGCCAAGGAGAGGGGCCTAATAAGCCCCAGTGATTTTGCCCAGCTGCAAAAATACATGGAATGTGAGTCTTCCTCTCAGTCATTCAGTCCTGGGGACCTTACCCTTAGACAATACCTCCTCCTCTTCATTCCCCCAAGTTCCCCCTCTTTTCCCCAGTGGCCTTGAGACGGGATGCTCCTGAGATATGCCTGGCTGGGAGCAAGAGGCGAGGGAAATAGGAAGATGCCCGTGGTCTTAGCTCTCTACCCACCTTCTCTGAATCTTGACTGCCTGCACCACATCTCAGAGAAGAGAGATAAAGAGGGCAACCACCTTGGAGGACATGAAATGTTTTTCTCTCTGTACTTCTGTGTTTCTTCTTGGAGTTTCTTTTTCATCTCACTGGAATCTTCTTTCCCGTTGGATGTCTGGGTGGGACTGTGGCAGAGGGCAGGGAGAGCTGAACCAAACTCATGCTCTCTTCACTCTCTTCACATCCTAGACTCCACCAGAAAGGTCAGTGATGTCCTAAAGCTCTTTGAGGATGGTGAAATGGCTGAATATCTCCAAGGAGATGTGAGTGGCAGCTGGGAAATCCTCTCCTTCACCAACTCCTCCCACCTTTGTTTTGCTACTCCATCGGGATGCCCAACTTCCAGGGATTATTCTGGGCCCAACCCTTGCTATCCTCTCTCCCCAGCATCCATTGTTACTGCAACTATTGCTTTAGGACAAAACAAGAGATTCTAGTAACTCAGGACTTAGCCCAATAAACCATACTCCTGCCTTGGGTGCTTCTCAACTCTGCACTTATTGTCACTGTCCCCACCACTCCCAATTCAGTCCCCAACTCCCATCCTGCAGATCTCCCCAGGGTAATGCTTGCTCTCATCGTAGGCCATTGGGTACGAAGGATTCCAGCAATTCCTGAAAATCTATCTGGAAGTGGATAATGTTCCCAGTCCCCTAAGCCTGGCACTGTTTCAATCCTTCCAGACTAGTTACTGCTTAGAAGAGACTGTAAAAGAAGGTATGGTCACGTAGATGGGACTGCGCTGGGCCTCCTGAGGAAAAGTGAAATTAAGTGTGGGTTTTGGGGTGAGAGTGGAATTGAGTCACATGTTGGGGGCAGGGTGGTGGGAGGGAGAGGTAGAGGGTAGCCAGGCTTGCCTAGGAGCCAGAGGGAGGAAAGTTAAAGGGAAGAGTTGGAACAAAGGAAAAGAGAAGAGCCAGACTGGAGGGAGCCCCAACCTCAGATCTGCTGTACTTTCTGTAACCAGATGTGGTGTGTCTCAGTGATGTCTCCTGCTACTTTTCCCTTCTGGAGGGTGGCCGGCCAGAAGACAAGCTAGAGTGTGAGTTACCATTCTGGACTGGGAGAGGGAAGGAAAGGTGAAGGGAGAGAGGGTATTCCCCAGCCTTCCTTCCCTCATTTTTTCAGGATTCCTAAAGGCTGACAGGCCAGACAAAGGTGGGGCCAGAGAATGGACCCATTTCCTCTGTTTCCCCAGACTCCTTATACCTAACGCCATCCACCATAGTCACCCTAGTTCCCACGTCTTGTATATTTTCGTGTGGAGGACCCGGGATGGGATGTGGGAGGTGTGTACTGTCTCGCCTATCAGGTTCACCAAGGGTGGAATCCAGACCTGTTTCCCCTCCCTTTTTGTCTCCCATCTCAGTCCCAGCCCCAAGTCCTGGGCTCTTCATCCAAAAAGTCTCTCCTTATCTCTTTGTTTCCCCTGTATTCTGTTATGAATTCTTTGGGTATCCCTCACAAACTGACCCTGGCCCCCTAAAACACCCCACAGTCACCTTCAAGCTGTACGACACGGACAGAAATGGGATCCTGGACAGCTCAGTGAGTTGGGGGACCTGTATGCTGTGCAAGGGAATATGTGTCCATTTGTCTGTGCCCCCCGTCCCAACTCTTTCAGGATCTTAAGAAGCAGAGGAAGCTAGAGGGAGAAGCTGAGTCCTCTAGGACTAAATCTGGGAGTAGGTCCCAAGCTCTTGACCCCTAAAAGAGGATGCTGGAGACACGACTTGGGGGCTCCGTTGCAAACACAGACACATAGACATTCATTTACTTGGCAGAGACACCTGAGAATGAGAGGGGGTCTGTGGGTGGAACTCAGGAACCCTGATTTCTAGAGGAGGGTTTGGATGGTGGTAGTGAGGCAGGGTATGGCTGTGGCTCTTACCCTCTCGGCCCTCAGGAAGTGGACAAAATCATCATACAGATGATGCGAGTGGCTGAATACCTGGATTGGGAGGTGTCTGAGCTGAGGCCGGTAAGGCAATTCTTCCTGCATGTCCCTTGTTGTACCTGCTCCCTAGTGAGACCTTTATCTACCTCCCCCCACCTCTGACAGGCAGCCTGGTGCCCTTGGCTAGGATGGCTAGGCTGGCTGTCCTAGGGGACAGTGGAGAAGTGTCAGCTCTGAGGGGTTACTCACACCAGAAGTCCACCTCCCCACATTCTCTGCTCAGATTCTTCAGGAGATGATGAAAGAGATTGACTATGATGGCAGTGGCTCTGTCTCCCTAGCTGAGTGGCTCCGGGCTGGTGCCACCACCGTGCCACTGCTAGTGCTACTGGGTCTGGAGATGGTGAGTAGGAGAGACTTGTGAGGATGGGCAAAACAGTTGCCTTGGGTTGTACTTGCCAGAGGTTGGCACTCTAAGGGCTTAGACATTCCCGATCATCTGCTGTGCCCTCCCAGACCCTGAAGGACAATGGGCAGCACATGTGGAGACCCAAGAGGTTCCCCCGACCAGTCTACTGCAACCTGTGCGAGTCGAGCATTGGTCTTGGCAAACAGGGGCTGAGCTGTAACCGTGAGTGTAACCTGGGAGTGTGGGAAGAGGGGGGCAGCCCAGCTATCTGTGGGAACACAGCACTGAACTTAGAGAGACCTGACTTTGAATCCTGGGCTCTGCCAGTGACTGGTTATGTGACCTTGGGAAAGCCACATAACTTCTTTAAGTCTTAGTTTCTTCAACTGAGAATGAGGTAATTGTGAGCTTTAAATAAGTTGATGCAAGAAAAGTGTTTCATGTAGTGCATGTACATACTATTAAGTCTGCAATAAAAATTAGCTATTATTATTGTTGTTGTTATTGTTGCTGTTGTATCTGGGCCTCCTTTACATCATCCAGCTCAGTTCCTGACACATGAATGGAGTGGGGTTGGGCATATAGTAGCAATTGCTCTTTTAGGGGGAAGAGTGAGCAAAAAGCACAGGTCTTGGAGGTGAGCCCCCAGCCCAAACTTGAGTTCTGTACTACACCCTCACAGCAAGGGGTTATATGCCATGTTTCAGTGAGTGATGCTGTCTCACCCCCAGGTAAGGAAGAAATAGGGGGAGGGGCTGCAGCTAAGCCTCTGACCTTCTTCACTCTTGCCCAGTCTGTAAATACGTCGTTCACGACCACTGTGCCATGAAGGCCCAGCCCTGCGAAGTCAGCACCTATGCCAAGTCTCGGAAGGACATTGGTGTGAGTGACCCCACGCCCACCAGATCACCACCCCCGTCCTGGCCCTGGTCCTGGCTCTTGGCCCATTGCTGCCCTCAGGCCTTCCCCTAGTCCCTGCTCAGACCCTCTCAGACAAGAGTTTGCCTTTCTCCCCAAGGTCCAATCACATGTGTGGGTGCGAGGAGGCTGTGAGTCTGGACGCTGCGACCGCTGTCAGAAAAAGATCCGGATCTACCACAGTCTGGTTGGGCTGCATTGTGTGTGGTGCCACCTAGAGGTCAGTCCGGGAGCTATCCCTCCAGCCTTGCTTTGGGCCCCTCCCTAAGCTGCCCTCTCCGGTGGCCCCCTCGGGCACATCTCCCTTACAGCCTTGGTTGCCCTACTCCCAAGGGCTCTCTTTCGGTAGCAGACCCCAAGCTGAGAGGTGACGAGGTTCCCTCCACAATCTCTCCGTGCCTGCCTTGTCTTTCAGATCCATGACGACTGCCTGCCAGCCATGGGCCATGAGTGTGACTGTGGGCTGCTCCGCGATCACATCCTGCGTCCATCTTCCATCTATCCCAGAGTCCTTGTGAGATCCCTGGACAGCGGCTGGGAGGGGACAGGAATGCTTCCCCCATTCACACACGCACACAATGCCATTTAGAGCAGAGAGCCTATATTTTTAGGATTCAAGTCAGACTCTCATCTGTTTATGGATTCACACAATCCAGTTTTCCTTCCTTCTGCCTCCTTCCCTTCCTAGGCCTCTGGACAGGAGCGTAAAATTAGCAAAACAAACCAGAAGACCGTGGATGATTTAAATTTGAGCACCTCTGAGGCACTGCGGGTACAGGGCTGAGAGGCTTGGGCTTCGTGGTGGGGACCTCATGGGAGGGAATGAAGTGGGGAACCTGGGGACTGGTTCCTGCTCCCTGGGGGAGGGGAAAGCCACCTGGGGGGAATGCCAGCCCTCTGCTCCTGTCTCCGGGACCCATCTTAACTCTGACAAAATCCTGCTTTCCTTATCCTTGTTTTCTTCCCTCAATGCAGATTGACCCTGTTTCTAACACCCACCCACTTCTGGTCTTTGTCAACCCCAAGAGTGGTGGGAAGCAAGGGCAGAGGTGAGAAGAGCTCTACTAGATCTTGTAAAATAGAGAGGGAAGATGGACAGAGGTTGGGTATCTGTGTGTATGCAGGGGACATACCTTGAGGACATCAAGAGAGTGGAGTACAGGGACCTCCCTGGCGGTCCAATGGTTAGGACTCCATGCTTCCACTGCAGGGGGCGGGGGTTCCATCCCTGGTGGGGAAACTAAGATCCTGCATGCTGCACGGCACGGCCAAAAAAAAAAAAGAGAGAGAGAGAGTGGAGTACAGAATATCCATGCTGTGCCCTGCCATGAGCTTTCCTTTTTCCCCACACAGGGTGCTTTGGAAATTCCAGTATCTACTAAACCCTCGACAGGTGTTCAACCTCCTAAAGGATGGTCCCGAGCCAGGGTGAGTATAGGTTAGGGGCTGTATCGCAGGGTTTGTGTGTGTCTGCCTATCTGTGTATGTTGGAAAAGAGCAGGAAAGAGTGCCTGTTGGGAGGGGAGGTCCAGGGGAAGCCCAAGAAACCAGACTTCAGAATGCTGCTTTTGCTGGGTATCCCTACCTCTGAATTCTCCAGCTCATCTCTGTTCTGCTCTCAAAGAATGGAGATACCAATCTCTCCCTCACCACTAAGAAGTGGCTATAAGATTTCCCCATTGTACTTTTTCTCTACCCTTAATAGAAACAAGTCGTTTGACAAAGGGGAAGGGTGTTCTAAGGAACGAGAGACAAGAAGTACTTACTCTGCCTGTCCAAGAGTTGGGTAGCCTCAGTCCAGTTATCCTTCCTCATCTTCTCTCTCACCTTTTGTCTCAGGCTCAGATTCTTCAGAGATGTTCCTGATTACCGGGTTTTGGTGTGTGGAGGAGATGGCACAGTAGGCTGGATTCTAGAGACCATTGGTCAGTGCAGGGAGCGGCTCTGGGCTGGGCCCAGGGGCAGTGGCCTTCCAGAGCTAACTCCCTTCATCCGTCTCCTTACCTGCCTCCACAGACAAAGCCAACTTGCCTTTTGTGCCTCCTGTTGCTGTGTTGCCCCTGGGCACTGGAAATGATCTGGCTCGTTGCCTAAGATGGGGAGGAGGTAAGTGGTTAGAAATTGTTTTCCTGGGGAATGGGGGGGTTGGGTAGGTAGGGAAAGGCACACAGAGAAGGCATTTAGGCATCTGGTGAAGAAAAAGCCTTGGTGGAAAAGAGAGGCACAGATGGGGGGGGGGGTCCCAAAGTGGATTGTCCCAAAGGAAGAGAGCTCTGGAAGAAGCAAAGACCTGAAGGGTCAAGGATGACAGTCTGAACCTAGAAGGGTCAAGGGTGACAGTCCTCTTCCCTATAAACCTAAAAATATCCTTCTGTTTCTCCCAAGTCTTAGGGCTCAGAATCAAAGAATATGGGGGTAGAGAGGACAATGTGGGAATAAGGAAGGTTGTATAAGAGCTAAGCCAGATGCTGAGTGATGGAGCTAGCAGGGAGCTTGGCCATGATTCATTCATTTATCCAACCAATTACAGTTGACCCTTGAACAGCATGGTCTTGAACTGCGCCGGTCCACTTATTGAGGATATTTTTCAGTAGTAAATACTATAGGACTACACAGTCCATGGTTGGTTGAATCCACAGATGTGGAGAAACAGTGGATACGGAGGGCCAACTATAAGTTATACACAGATTAACCCCCATGTTATTCAAGGGTCAGCTGTAATCAGGGGTCATTCATTCATTCATAATTTTTCCCATGTCTTTTGCAACAGTC
Organism: Stenella coeruleoalba; assembly: GCF_951394435.1. NCBI lineage: Eukaryota > Metazoa > Chordata > Mammalia > Artiodactyla > Delphinidae > Stenella > Stenella coeruleoalba. Next base: position 58,833,528 of record NC_137157.1, on the reverse strand, counting down.
TCCTAGCTGCTCTCCCATTTCTAGTCTCTTTTTCCCTTCAAAGAGAAAGTTTGAGAGATGTAATTGGTAGATAAAGAGGTCAGTGTGGGGCAGATAGAAATCGTCCTGGAATTGAGGAAGTTGTCTTGGAATTGAGGCTCTTGGATTCAGAGTCCAGCTCTGAGATCTTACAGGAGATTATGGAATAGGAGGCTGCTAAGGAGAGCTGAAAGTATTCTAGGTGGAAGAAGTTGTGTAAGGCCAGAGGAGTCACCAAACAACATGGTGGTGCATTTTGGAAAGCGAGTTGTTCATTGTGACTGGGACATAGGGTGCACAGTGGGCAATGAGAAGAGGGAGGACTGAATTGTGCAGGGTCCAGAAAATGCAGGGTCATGAATGCTGTAGTGAGGAGTTTTTAACTTCATCCTGCCAGAGTTTGAAAACTGACAGAAATGATGTGTAGTGTTTTGTATTGTTTGTCTTGCAGTGTTTTGAATTTTTTTGACCTTGGTTATTTCTAAGAAGTGGGTCATGTATCCTTCAATTCACCACAATCCTCTTACCTCCCTTCCAGTCACTCACTTTACGTTTCTAGCCTCTGAGGCATTTGAATGTGCAATCCCTGAACCATGGGGAGCTCTGGAACTCATGAAAGATGTAACTAAAAGAAAAAATAGGTGTGTGTGGGTGTGTGTGTGTGTGTGTATGTATGCATATATAATACTTTATATATATAAATTATAGTTTGTATATAATAAAAATTACTTTTTATATAAAATATTATTCCAGAAAGGAGAAATATCTCTGCATAATATAATTTAATTCTTGTATGTAAACATATGACCATTTGTGGGGGAGGCATGCTTAAATCCTCAACATCTTTTTTTTTCATTAACAGTATTAGACACTTTGAAATCATGAACTTTGAGTCTTCACATTTTTTTTTTTTTTTTTTTTTGCGGTACGCGGGCCTCTCACTGTTGTGGCCTCTCCCATTGCGGAGCACAGGCTCCGGTCGCGCAGGCTCAGCAGCCATGGCTCACGGGCCCAGCCGCTCCGCAGCATGTGGGATCCTCCCAGACCGGGTCACGAACCCACGTCTCCTGCATCGGAAGGCGGACCTCCAACCACTGCGCCACCAGGGAAGCCCTGACTCTTCACTTTGTGTTTTGCAAATGAGACTCTCATAGCAGTTTCTGCTAATTCCATCTGAATCATGAAAATAATGATATAAATACAGCACTAATGAAAACTTGTGTTGATATTGAAAAAAATCCTAAGATTCAAAGGGGGATTGATGGAAGGAATACTGCTATGGGAGCTCTGTGGAGGATGGATTGGAGGAAGAAGGCAGGACCTCAATTGCAATTGTCTAGTCAAGAGATGATGAGCACAAAAGCAAAGGCAGCACCAGTGGAGTCATGGGGTAGAAGCCACAATACTTGGTAACTAATGGATTGTGGAGGAAGAGGTAAAGACAAGTCTAAGACATTTTCTAGGTTTGTGGACTGAGCAGATGGGGATACCATTTATTAAAATAGGGAACATAGGGCTTCCCTGGTGGCGCAGTGGTTCAGAATCTGCCTGCCAATGCAGGGGACACGGGTTCGAGCCCTGGTCCAGGAAGATCCCACATGCTGCAGAGCAACTAAGCCCGTTCACCACAACTACAGAGCCTGTACTCTAGAGCCCATGAGACACAACTACTGAGCCCACATGTCACAACTACTGAAGCCTGCGGGCCTAGAGCCCATGCTCCGCAACAAGAGAAGCCACCGCAATGAGAAGCCGACGCACTGCAACGAAGAGTAGCTCTCGCTTGCCACAACTAGAGAAAGCCGGCGCGCAGCAAAGAACACCCAACTCAGCCAAAAATAAATTAAATAAATAAATTTTTTTTAAAAATAGGGAATATAGGAGGAGGACCAGTTTAAGGAAGAAAGATAGATTTGGTTTTGGATGTACTGAGTTAAGGTATTAGTGGAGCACCTAGGTGGAGATGTGTGGTGGGTAGTCAGAAATTGATGTTAGGAATTTAGGAGAGAAGTCAGGGATGAAGATATGTGTTTGAGAGTCAACTTCTAGGAGGTAATTGACATCCTCAGAGTAGATGAGTTACCCAGGGAAAGAGGTAAGAAGAGAAAGTGGATAAGGACAGCCAGATCCTGGTAAACACCCTATTTAAGGGTTGAACAGAAGAAGATGAATTATTAAAGGAGTCTGTATTAGTGTCCTCTTGCTGCTGTAACAAATCACCATGGTGCCTTAAAACAACACGAATGTATTATCTTAACAGTTCTTGAGGGCACAAATCCAAAATCATTTCCACTGTGCTAAAATCAAGATGTTGGCAGGGCTGTATTTTTTCTAGAGGCTCTAGGGGAGAATCCCTTGCCTTTTTTCCAGTTACTGCAGGCTGCCTGTATTCCTTGGCTTACATCCCCCGCTTCCAACCAGCAATGTTATCCTTCCAAGCTCTGCTGCAGTTGTCAAATCTCCTTCCATGACTCTTCTTTCTTGTAGCCTTCTTTCACTTATTAGGAGCCCTGTGATTACATAGGGCCCAGCCAGATAATCCAGGATAATCTCATTTTAAAATCCTTAATCACATCTGCAAAGTCTCTTTCGCCATTTAAGGCAACATATGCACAGATTCTGGAGATTTGGTTGTGCACACCTCTGAAAGGCCATTGTTTTGCTTACCACAGAGACTAAGAAAAAACAGAACAGGTCCTCTGTAACTTTAGTGGTATTTTAGAGGCTGAGTGAGGAGTTTCATGTGTTAAAATGAGAGCTAAAGATATACTATTGGTTTTGGCAGGAATCACTGGCAATCTTTGCCAAAAGAGTTTCGGCAGGGTGGTATGGAGAAAGGCAAATTATAGCGGGTTGAACCATTGATGGAATGTGAGGAAGTGAAGACTTTTTTCTTTTCTTTTCTTTTCTTTTTTTTTACTGCACCACGCGGAATGTGGGATTTTAGTTCCCCAGCCAGGAATTGAATCCGTGCCCCCTGCAGTGGAAGCGTGGAGTCTTAACCACTGGACCTCCAGGGAATTCCCTAACTAGTCCCGTATTGATAGACATTTGGGTAGCATTCAGTTTTTTATTACACACCATACTGCAGTCTATCTCTGCACACAGATGTGAGAATTTCTCTAGAAGAGATTTCTAGGAGTGGAATTGCTGGCTCAAAGTATAAATATTTTGCTAGTTATTTTATTTTTTAAAAATTACACAAGTAATGCATCAGTACATTTTCACTGTGGAAGGTTTTAAAAAGTAAAACGTGTGAGTCTTCACATAAGGTTTCCTCTTCCCTACCCCCTCGCCAAATTCCACGTTCCTCCCCAGAGATAACTGTTTCCTATTTGCACGCATTTTCCTGTTTTCACACACACACATAACTTTTAAACAAACATAAATGGGATCATACTACACACATTGTCCTGGGACTTCTTTTTTCATTGAATATGTCTTGGAGAACTCTCCATGATACTACATAGAGATTTCATTCTGATTTCAATAGCTGCACATTATTTCATAGCATGGATTTGGCATAATTTATATAACCTTCCCCTCCTGGTGGACATTTAGATTGTTTCCAGTTTTTTCCTGTTTTACAGAGTACCTCAGCAAAAATCCTTATACATCCATCTCTGTGGATTTTTGTTTCTGTAGGAGAAATTCCTAAAAGTGGAATTGCTGTGTCGGAGAATATGTTTTGATAAAATTTGATAACGTTTTGGTAAAAGTTGCCAAATTGTCTTCCAAAAATGAAATACCAATTTATGCTCCAACTAACAGCAAATGAGAGTGCCAGTTTACTAATAATCCCATTAGCGTTTGGTTTTCTCAGTGCCTTCATAGTCTGTCAATCTGATAGGCACAAAAAGTTAACTAATTTACAATTTTAATTTACAATTCTTTTAACTATTAGTAATATTGAGCATCTTTAATATGAATATTGGCCATTTGTATTTCTTCTGTGATTGGCTTGAGTTATTTGCCATTTTTCTACTGACTTTTAAAAAAATATTTATTTATTTATTTGGCTGCCTCCGGTCTTCATTGCGGCACGTGGGATCTTTCCTCTCAGCGCTCGTTGCAGCGTTCGGGCTTCTCTCGAGTTGTAGCCTGCGGGTTTTCTCTCTCTTGCTGTGGTGCATGGGTTCCAGACCACGTGGACTCTGGAGTTGAGGCGCACGAGCTCAGTAGCTGTGCGCGGGCTTAGTTGCCCCGTGGCATGTGGGATCTTAGTTCCCAGACCAGAGGTTGAACCCGTGTCCCCTGCATTGGAAGGCAGATTCTTTACCACTGGACCACGAGGGAAGTCCCTAATTTTTTTTTAATGGTATTATTATTTTTTTATTAAATTTATTTATTTTTGGCTGCATTGGGTCTTTGTTGCTGCACGCGGGCTTTCTCTAGTTGTGGCAAGCAGGGGCCACTCTTCATTGCGGTGCGCGGGCTTCTCATTGCGGTGGCTTCTCTTGTTGCAGAGCACAGGCTCTAGGCGCATGGGCTTCAGTAGTTGTGGCACGTGGGCTCAGTAGTTGTGGCTCACGGGCTCTAGAGTGCAGGCTCAGTAGTTGTGGTGCACGGGCTTAGTTGCTCTGCGGCATGTGAGATCTTCCCGGACCAGGGCTCGAACCCGTGTCCCCTGCATTGGCAGGCAAATTCTTAACCACTGCGCCACCAGGGAAGTCCCCCTGACTTTTTAAATATAGTGATTTGTAAGCACTTTTTGAATGTTGGAGAAGTTAGTCTGTTATGTGTGCTGCAGATATTTTTTCCCAGTTTGTCTTTTATTTAGGTGTGTGTTTATTTAACTGTACAGAAGTTGTTTGTTTGCTTGGTTAGGTCTTTTTATTTATTTACTTGTCAGAACTATTTCAGTTTATTTTGTGGCAATTTTGAAAATTCCAAATATATTTGCTTTACTTCTGTTTGATTTCAGAAGTTTTTAATTTTCATATAATTGTATTTCTCAGTCTTTTTCTTGCTTGGCTCTGAGTTTTGTACTATGCTTTAGAGAGGCTTTTTCCGCTCAAAGATTATGAAACATCCACTCATGTTTTCTGCTAGTACAAATTCTGCTTACATTTAAATTCTTTGACCCATCTTGAGTTTATTTTAGTGTAAGGGGTGACTTCTACATCCAGTACCATTTACTGAATAATCTATCTTTCGCCATTTATTTAAAATGTCATGATATACTAAATTCCCATATATACTTGAGTCTATTTCTGGGCACTCTGTTCTTTACTATTGAACTTTTTATTCCAGTCACTGTGCCAGTTATTACCCTGTTTTGATACCCTTGCTCTATACTGTGTTCTATCTGGTAGAATGGGGAGAGGAAGCGTCAGAGAAAGAGAGAGATTATTCCCATTCATCACTTATCTTTTTCAGCACTTTTCGTTTTCCTGGCTATTTTCTTTACTCTTCCAAATGAACTTTGGCATTATTGTTAGATGCGCACACACATTGGGAACTTTCACCCTCCATGATAGTGACAGTGTGGAGAAAAGGGTCAGTAAGAGTCTGACCTTAAGATTGGTCCATGGGAGCCATGACTGAACACCCTGCCCTTTCACTGCTTAGGGCTTGGAGGATCTGCAGAACCAGGGCAGAGGATCCCTGGGAATCTGTGGATCTGGGAGCTGAGAGGAGGTCCATTTGGGACCCAGGGTTCAGTGCTAACCTGTCTTCATACCATCCTTAGGGTATGAGGGACAGAATCTGGGGAAGATCCTCAAGGATTTAGAGACGAGTAAGGTGGTACACATGGATCGATGGTCTGTGGAGGTGATACCCCAACAAACTGAAGAAAAGAGTGACCCAGTCCCCTTTCAAATCATCAATAACTACTTCTCCATTGGTGTGGTCAGTGGAGTGGGGCATGGGGGGGACGGGAGGAAGTGGGAGTTAAGCAGGCAGAGGCTGGAGGAGGGCAGAAAAGGAAGGTAGAGGGTAAAGGAGCTGTGACACAGGGAAATCAGAAGTGGGCACAGTGGTGTGAGTTGCAAGAAAAGAATGTGGGACGAAAAAAAAAATCAGAATGTGGGACGTATCACTCCCAAACTGGAGAGTTAAAGAGAGAGAGGGTTCTGTGCTGAGGAATGAGGCAGCCTCTGATCTCATGTACCCTGGACTCCCCAGGATGCCTCTATTGCTCACCGATTTCACATCATGCGGGAGAAATATCCTGAGAAGTTCAACAGCAGGTGAGGGAGAGGGGGCGGGTGTGGGCATACACAGTAGCAGGGACCACGTGGTGGCCAAGTCTGACTCGGTGCTTAGACGGGCAGTGACACCTCTAGGAAGCCCCTCAACCAAGCTTCACTGTTCCCCACGGGACTGCAGTTGGGAGGTTGATGCCCTTTCCTGTCACTTAGCCCACCTGTGCCAGCACTCTGTAATTTGTCCCCTCCCTCCTGGGCCTGGTGTTGGGGCCGACACAGAATGAAGAACAAGCTATGGTACTTCGAATTTGCCACTTCTGAATCCATCTTCTCAACGTGCAAAAAGCTGGAGGAATCTTTGACAGTTGAGGTGGGTGTGATGAGAGCCAACCCCACATCCTTTTTAGCCCCTTATATCTTACTTTCTCCCTCCACAGGAGCCCTCAGGAACTTCTCATATTCTTGAACCTATACTTTGACCTCCCTGCTCTCTAATCCCGATTTCCCAAGTTTGTAAGATACACCAGTCCCTACTTCCCTCCACCTCTTGCAAACCTCCAAATCCTAGTCATCCCAGTGTGTTATCTGGTGGAGGGAGCGGTCACGTCCATCATGATGCCGTGAGGCAAGGATCTGTGCTCTCCTCCCCTCAGATCTGTGGGAAACCACTGGATCTGAGCAACCTGTCCCTAGAAGGCATTGCAGTGCTAAACATCCCGAGCACGCATGGGGGCTCCAATCTCTGGGGTGACACCAAGAGACCGCACAGCGATATCCATGGGATCAACCAGGCCTTAGGTGCTACAGCCAAAGTGATCACCGACCCTGATATCCTGAAAACCTGTGTACCAGGTAAGAGGAGCAGCCTTGGGAGCTGAGGGGGGGGGGGGGGGGGGACTAAGGAGAAGGTGTGACTCTCTTCAGAGGAACCCTGCTTCTACAAAACCTGTCTCCCTACCTCCCACCCCCCCAGACCTAAGCGACAAGCGGCTGGAAGTAGTAGGGCTGGAGGGTGCAATTGAGATGGGCCAGATCTATACCAAGCTCAAGAATGCTGGACATCGGCTAGCCAAGTGCTCTGAGATCACCTTCCAGTAAGGAAAACTCAAGCTGGGGGCTCTGAGGGAAGGAGTGGGACCAGGAAAGCAGAAGGGTATGGGAATGGTGGGGAGGGACTGTACCAGACCTTCCCCAGTAACAAAGGGTCTCAAGGCCAACCTAAGAACAGAGTTTTGGTACTCGGTTGATAAAGAAATTGCCACCAATCTGCCTTGACCTCACACAGCACCACAAAAACCCTCCCCATGCAAATTGATGGAGAACCCTGGATGCAGACACCCTGTACAGTGAGTATTGCCTATGCCTGCCAAAAACTGAACCCCCAGGCTCCGTGGATCCTAAATTTCCATTCCACAGCTTCTTTACTTCCTGCTGAGGCCTCAAGTTCCCCTGTGCACCCTTCCTCCCAAATCCTGATTTCTCAGCCCCTGGCCTTCCTACCATGGCCTCTCTAGGACCCTGGCAACCCACCCTGAACCCTACAGATTTTCCCCTAAATCTCTGCTGCTCCAGCCCCAAGGCACTAGGTCTTATCTCTGAATGCGCCTCCTTCCTTTCCAGATCAAGATTACCCACAGGAACCAGATGCCCATGCTCGTGGGCCCACCCCCCCGCTCCTCCAATTTCTTTGGCTTCTTATGCTGAGGGGGGACATCTCAGCCTCCAAGCCAGCCTTGAGCCCACCTCCTTGTGCCTGGACTCTACTCCCTAGGCTCTGTACATTGCTGCCAAACACTCCTGCCAGCTCAGGGGAGTGTTCCTTCACCCTCACAGTATTTATTATCCTGCACCATCTCCACTATTCCCCATGCACATGTGCACACACACACATACACACACACATCACAAACAATACATTGAAAGTGCCTCATCTGAATAAAATGACTTTTTTTCCCACTGGGATATCTGTTAAGTAAGTGGTACACCTCCTTCCTTTATACCTCCACTCCTTTATTGACATAGATTCTCCCAGAAGTAAGGAAATGACAGCTCCAGGTTCTGAGTCTTTATTTCAGGCAATGGTAGCTTCCAAGGGAAGACTGGAGAAAAGATAGGCATTGCTGTCCACGCTGGGTAAATCATGACATCACGTGAGAGTACTCAGACCTGCTGCCCACTGAGGAGGGGGCTGCTCTCACCAATGGGGCAAGAACGGAAGACCCAGGGCAGACGTAGCCACTGGGTTCTGCCGGGTGGCAGCTGGGGAAGGGGGAGAGCTCGGCCCTGCTTTGTACGTCTTCTCCTGATATTGGGAGAAAAGCAGGGATACTGGTTAGTGGTAGTCAATGGCAACCTGTTTGTGCTTCTCCAGCCAAGAGGATGAATCATATCCCAGGTTTCCTTGGCCTTGATCCTGGCTCCTTCCCCTCCTTCTCACCAACAGAGTTCATCCTCTCTTATTTCTGTGGTAACCTCTGTCCATTCCCCTCTCACCCTACAAGCTTCCCTGCTTTGAGGCCCTTGGCATCCCAGACCTAGGGATTTGCCCTTCATGCAGGTGGAGAACTCACTTCACCCAGCCTTCTCCACTCTTGATATTATTCATAACAAAAATCATCAAGATCATCATTTATTGCACTCTTGCTTCAGAACCAGGTGCTTTACCCATTGTCCAGAATCCTGACAACAGCCTTACAAGGCAGGTATCAGTTTTCCTACCTTTCAGAGGCTCAGAAAGGTTAAGCTACTTCCCCAAGATCCCACCAGCAAGACTGCATGCAGCCTAGACCTGTTTAACTTCCAAATCTGGGCTCTTTCCTGGACACTATGCTTTCTTGAAGGGGGTGGTGGTTCCATCATGAGCGGTGGTGCTAAGGGATAAGGGGGTGTGAGCGGCATGGTGTGGCTCTCACCTATATACCAGAGATGCGAGCAGCAAAGCCATCAATACCAGCAAGATGCCCAAGAACAGGGGAGCTTGCCCGAAGCCTGCTTCTTGACCTACAGGCAGAATCCCAGACATAGCTATAGTCAGCATCTGCTTCCTGTCACATATCCTCTACCACTCCCCTTCTTCATCCTACCTCTTGTCCAAGTACCTACCAGGCATGACAAGCTGGGTGCTGACCATTGCCAGGCTGTCGGCATCAGCCAAAGACACATTGAGGCAGTAGGTCCCCGAGCCGCCCTTCAGTACCTGGTGCAGAACCAGCTGGCAGTCTGGGCTGGGTGGCACAGGCTGACACAGCCGCTGGGCAGGGGGCTGGCACCCTGGCGATGAGATGTCTATGCAGGCCTCCTTGGGTAGCCTGGGAGAGATGTCAGCTTATGTCAGGGAGTCTGGGAAGGAACAGTAGACACCAGAGAGCAGGGCAGCAGTCAACCCGAGAGTTCTCGGGGCAATCAGTGGGACACTCACCCGCCTTGGCAAGACACAGTCAGCTCAAATGCATCTCCTTCACTGGATGGCACAGCCTGCAGGATCTCAGCACTCTCAATACCCTCTGCAAAGGTGCAAGGTTTTAAGCCTGGGACTCCTCTACCAGTCCTCCCTAAAGGCCCACGGACAGGAAGGTCCTCGGGCTACCTCCCCGATCCCATCCTCATGCCTTCAAATGAAAACCCTGGGATTTGGGTATTCTTGTTCAGGTGGGTAACTCCTTCCAGGGTGTGCTTCCACTGGGCAGCCCTAAGCCGCACACGCCTTCCCTCCACCAGCTCCCAAAGTAGGCAAGACTCACGGACAATGTCCAGGGTGAGGGAAAAGGAGCCATATCGATACAGAACACAATCCAGGGGGACTTGTCGCTTCACCAGGATTAAGGTGGCTGTGTCATCCAGCAGGGGGCTCTGGGAGCCTGGCAGGAGAGGATTGAAAAGGCAAAGTCATGAGACAAATGACACCTGGAAACAGGCCAAGCAGGCATTTTTCCAGGTAGAGCCAGAGCTACTGGATCCAGGCTTGGAATCAGGCAAGAGCTGGGAAATCTCATTTTATAGATAAGGAAACTGAGGCCCAGAAGGAGAAATGACTGCCCCAGAGTCACACTTAGGGGTAGAGCTGGAGTTTTAAAAATCCCAAATGTTTATCACACCCCACACTGTGCCAGGTCCTGGGTTAGACACTTGATGTATGTTAACTCATTATAGTGTCACTATCTTATTCCTCCCTTTTCAGTGTTTCTACCACAATTCCAGGTAAACCTACTTTGGGATGGGAATCCAGAGGTGGGAAATGGTGTTAGAAACTGGGAAAGATTTCTATGCATTTACACTTAATCAGAAAATGAGATATAAGTATTATGTAAATGATCACAGACTGCTCCCTGACCTTCACTTTAGGGAACAGGTCTTTTCAGAGACATAGGAGCAACAAGCTCTCTCCCCATGGCCTAGGAGAAGACCCTGGTTTCCTGAACTCTGGATCTCTTTCATACCATTAAGGGGAACTTGGGGGGCTTTAAAACCAGTGCAGACTCTGAAGGGACTCCACTGGTAAGCTAAGGATTGGGTAACATCTGGATCCAGAATAAGTCTTTCAGGTCTTTAGAGCTGTGACAAATGCCCCCACCTCAATGAACCTCATTCATTCTGGCCCTCTTACCTGTAATACCTTCTGTAGACAAGAATGGGCTGGCATCTGGACTGTCAGGCTCAGGGGTGGGTACCTCTCCAGCTGTGGTCTCCACCAACTCTGTAGTTGTTACCTGTGCAACTGTGGTTCCAGAGGGTTCTGCAGTTGACACTTCAGGTGTCGTACCTATGGCCTCTGCAGTTGGCATCTCTGCAGGTGTGGTACTTATGACTTCTGAGGCTAGTACCTGCTCAGCTGTGGTACCTGTGCCCTCTGCAGTTGGTACTTGCACAGCTGTGGTTCCAGAGGGCTCTGCAGTTGGCACCTGAGCAGGTGTAGTGCCCACGACTTCTGCAGTAGGCACTTGGCCAGCTGTGGTACCTGTGCCCTCTGCAGTTGGTACTTGCACAGCTGTGGTTCCAGAGGGCTCTGCAGTTGGCACCTGAGCAGGTGTAGTGCCCACGACTTCTGCAGTAGGCACTTGGCCAGCTGTGGTACCTGTGCCCTCTGCAGTTGGTACTTGCACAGCTGTGGTTCCAGAGGGCTCTGCAGTTGGCACCTGAGCAGGTGTAGTGCCCACGACTTCTGCAGTAGGCACTTGGCCAGCTGTGGTACCTGTGCCCTCTGCAGTTGGTACTTGCACAGCTGTGGTTCCAGAGGGCTCTGCAGTTGGCACCTGAGCAGGTGTAGTGCCCACGACTTCTGCAGTAGGCACTTGGCCAGCTGTGGTACCTGTGCCCTCTGCAGTTGGTACTTGCACAGCTGTGGTTCCAGAGGGCTCTGCAGTTGGCACCTGAGCAGGTGTAGTGCCCACGATTTCTGCAGTTGGCACATGCCCAGCTGTGGTGCCTGGAACTGGGGAGGAGCCACAGGAGGTGAGAGGAATGGCAGCCTGTAGCACCACCTGTGCAGTGACTGGGCCAGACTCTAGGTAAGTGTGAGTGACCACAAGTGCCCGAGAGATCAGGGTCCCAGTACTGTCTCCAAAGTCCCAGGTGTAGGAGAGGTCAGCCCCAGCCAAATAGCCACTGGGGTCGTGGAGCCGGAGGGCAAAGGTCAGAGGTTGCTTTCTCAGGAAGTGATTGTTCATTCCATCCAAGGCCTGCAGCTGAGACACGCTCACAGAGAAGGGCACCTGGTCTGAGATTGGAGCCAGAAAAGGTGAGAACCAGGTCTGGGCCACAGCTTCTTCTTTCACAGCCACATCCTCTAACCCCAAGCTGCCTGGCCCTTCACTGGCTCCAAGCCCCACATTCCTCTGCCCATGTCTTCCTGGCTCTGCCCCTATAAGGTGCCCCTACACACCATTTCCTCTTTCCCCTTTCCTGCCCAGCCAAGCTTCCCCACCTCCTCCTGCCCTGAGACTCGTCTTGTCCCTTCCTAAGTCCTTACCAGTAATGGTGAAGGCTGAGCGGGAGTGAGCGAGGGATACGTAGCTCTGGGACCCCCGGCGGTGGTAGACAGTCACTTCCATGATGTGTGTGCCCAGCACTGCCTTGCCTGTCCCAATGCTCAGTCCAGACACTGGGCCCCCGAGAACTTGCCAGTATTGGCCTGAGGTTTTCAGAAAGAAGAGTAGAGAAGGGGGTTACTGGTCAAAGGGGACTGGGGAAGGGTTAGAGACAGGGCACCAGAGAAGGAAGGTCAGGAGATATATTGAGAGGATGGTTATTTCAGAGGGTGTTTGGAAGTTTGTATATGAGGGCAGGAAAGGAGTCCTAACGAGGGGTTCCATGGGATGGGACTGTAATTGGAGAAGGGTTCCCAGAAAGAAGTATAATAGAGTTAGCTAGGTGCTGTGGAAGAAGACAGAATCATGGGGAGGTGAAGATTAGGGAAACTCACAGAGTTTAGGGGTGGGACCAAAAGAAAAGGGATCAGGTAGGAAGAGATGAATCCAAGTGTGGGTGACAGGCCAGAGAAGGGAGTCTCTCACCCCAGGTCTTCCAGACATAAACAAAGCTTCTTCTCTGAGGTGAAGGGCCAGGCGGACAGGCCCTCCCATCGGGGAAGATGCAGGTATCATCAGGTTCTTGGGGATACACTGGCTGTCCTCCCCACACCTGGCTCCCTGAAAGGAAGATACAAAGTCACCCGCAAACCCTGGCTTTCCTTATTATACACCAAAACCTTTAACATGGCTCCCAGAGCAGGGCTCTGGGAATACTCCCTAGTTACAAAATATATTCTCCTTGATATAACCCACTGTGGGTGGTAGTGGGGAGAATGGAAACTATAATTAAAGATTCCTTTGTAGGGACTTCTCTGGTGGTCCAGTGGTTAAAAGACTCCACTTTTCCAATGCAGGGGGCATGGGTTCAATCCCTGGTCAGGGAACTAAGATCCTCCATGTTGAGCGGCCAAAAAAAAAAAAAAAAAAAAAGATACCTATGTAAGTATAATACATAGAGATTTGAGAGAAAGAGATTGGAAATGTATCAAAATGTTTAGAAAGATTTGCTCTGGCTTGTGGGATAAAAGTAAAAATAACAGCACCAGCTAACATCTATTGAGCCTTTACTGTAGGCTAGGGCAGGCATTATGCTAAATTCTTTATATATTATCACATTTTAATCCTTACAACAACCTTTTAACTTTTTTTTTTTTTTTTTTTTTTGCGGTACGTGGGCCTCTCACTCTTGTGGCCTCTCCCGCTGCGGAGCACAGGCCCCGGACACGCAGGCTCAGCGGCCATGGCTCACGGGCCCAGCCGCTCCACGGCATGTGGGATCTTCCCAGACCGGGGCACGAACCCGTGTCTCCTGCATCGGCAGGCGGACTCTCAACCACTGCGCCACCAGGGAAGCCCTACAACAACCTTTTAAAGTAGTATCATCCCTATTCTACAGATTAAGGGAATGGAAGCACAAAACAATTAAGTGACTTGCCCAGGGTCACATACTGGTAACAGGTTTAAATCCAAGTCTGTCCAACTTCTAAATCCACTGGGTCTTTTGTCCCCCATTTTGGGGACTACAATTTTTTTTTCTTTGTGCTTTATCTGTGTTTTCTAATCTAAGTACATATATAATTTGTTTAAAAAAAAGAAGAAGAAGGAGAAAGGGCATGAGCTGAGCCCTGGGAATGAGGCCTGGAGTGGAGTGGTACCCACCGTTAATGATGGTGTTGTTGGCCCAGATGACCTGCCCATCTGACAGCACCTTTTGGCTTTCAGGGAAGTGCAGGGCAATAGAGAAGGAGGCGTTTGCCCCACGCAGTGTAGGCCCATCATTGCTGACCTTCAGAGATACCTGGCCACCTGGAAAGGGCAGCTGCGTTAGCTGGGACTCCTTGGCTTCCCCTCCCCATATGCCTTTTCCCTTTCTGTCTTCTCAACCGACATTCAACCCAGTCCTTGCTCCTCTCCTCTCCCCACCCCATTCCCACCATACCCTCCCAGAAATTGCCAAGTTCCTACCTCTCCAGCAGTGAGGCCCCTGGCTTTCTGTCCACTCTGGATATAGCTGCCTATTCCATGCTTTAGTTCTGAGCTGCCTTGAGACACCAAGCCAGTCCCGGTCTCTGGGTCCTAAAAGGAAGGTATAATGAGGACCCTCAGGTCATCACTCCCTTCTCAGGGGACCACAGTGTCCCATGTCACATCACTCATTCTCACATTCAAAGTGCATTTTAATTTACCCAATACCCACCATGTACCAGGCACTGTGCTAGGTGCAAAGAACTTAAGAAATGAAAAAGAAATGGTCCTAAAGAGATTCAGGTTAAAGTAGATGAAACAGACATATGCATAAATTACTATAATTCAAGGCACTGCTTAATATGAGCCATAATAAACATGCACGATGTACAACAAAATGACAGAATAAACAGATTAATTCCACTCTGGTAGACTGGGAAGGATCCAATGAGGAGTTGGCCTGTGGCATAAAGCATTCTAGGCAGAAGGCCCAGCATGAGCAGATGCATGGAGGCATGGAAGCACATGGCATGATAGGGGACCACCAGCAATGTGGTTGAGGTACACCGTGAGAGATGAGGCCAAGAAGATGGGGTGGGGGCTTTGAGTGCCAGGCGAAGGAGTTTGGCCTTTATCTTGTAGGCAAGACCACCTCAGATGATTTTTGTTTGTTGTATTGAGATATAATTCACATACCATAAAATTTACCCTTCAGAACTTTTGGAATATGATCAGATTTGTGTTTTAGAAGGATCACTTCAGCAAGCAGTGAGGAGGATGGACCAGAGGCAGGTAGAAATTGGGAGTGGGGACAAACAAAATTATTATAACTGACCAAGAGAGAGGTCTGAAAGAAAAGGATATGATGGCTCTCCACATGCCTCACCCAGATCCAACAACTATCAACATGTTGCCACATTTGCTTTATCGATCCTTTGTTGTTGGTTTGTTTTTTGGTTAAAGCATTTAATTTTCTCTTTTACAGTATTCATTTTTAATGCTGTACTTTTCTTTCTTTCTTTCTTTCTTTTTTTTTTTTTTTTTGCGGTACGCAGGCCTCTCACCCTTGTGGCCTCTCCTGTTGCGGAGCACAGGCTCCAGACGCGCAGGCTCAGCAGCCATGGCTCACAGGCCCAGCCGCACCGCGGCATGTGGGATCTTTCCGGACCGGGGCACGAACCCGTGTCCCCTGCATCGGCAGGCGGACTCTCAACCACTGCGCCACCAGGGAAGCCCTCTTTCTTTCTTCCTTTCTTCCTTTCTTCCTTTCTTTCTTTCTTTCTTTCTTTCTTTCTTTCTTTCTTTCTTTCTTTCTTTCTTTCTTTCTTTCTTTCTTTCCTTCTTTCCTTTCTTCCTTTCCTTCCTTTCTTTCCTTCCTTTCTTCCTTCCTTCCTTCCTTCCTTCCTCCTTTATTTTTTTTGGCTGTGTCAGGTCTTAGTTGCAGCATGTGGGATCTTTTGTTGCAGCGTGCGGGCTTCTCTCTAGTTGTGGCGTGTGGGTTTTCTCTCTCTAGTTGTGGTGCGTGGGCTCCAGGATGTGGGGGCTCCAGAGCGCATGGGCTCTGTAGTTTGTGGCACGCGGACTCTCTCCTTGAGGCGCGCGAGCTCAGTAGTTGTGGTGTGCAGGTTTAGTTCCCCCGCGGCATGTGGGATCTTAATTCCCCGACCAGGGATCTAACCTGTGACCCCTGCATTGGAAGGTGGATTCTTTACCACTGGACCACCAGGAAAGTCCCTGGCTAAAGCATTCACAAGCAAATCCCAGACATAATGTTATTTAAAACCGTACAAATTCAGTATGTATCTGTAAAGAAGAAATATTTTCTTGAATAAACACAATGCTAGTTCACACTAGACAAAATTATTGAAACCAGTCCGTACAAAATTTCATGAATATCTAAAAATGTCTTCTTATGATTTTAAAAATCAGGATCCAAAAAGTAAGCACAATATTTTAAGAGCCTCAGGTGGACACGTATGAACAGAATGTTTCCAGAGTACAATAAGGAGCACAGTAAAAGAAAAAGACTTGAAACTGCACCATGAATGAGGGAAGTCAGATCAAGGAGAACTTCCTAGAAGTCTGTGAGACCAGGGATCTAGAGAAAGGGGGGCACTGGAATATGATGCAGATATTTCAGCACAGCAGAGACTATCCTCACTCCATTTCTAATATGTACCAGAAACCTGGTTGATTCTGCTGGGGGAGGATCTGGAATCATCCCACTGAGCATCCCACCACGAGAGCGAGAGAATTATAAGATGCCCCATTCTTTCTCCACTCCCAACCCTCCCTCCTCAGAGCAGCACGGGACATTCCAGACCCTCTCACCACCACCACCCCCCCTTGCTCCTGTCACGAGGCCCCAATCCCCCAGAGCTCTTTCATGTGATGCTCAGCTGAGACCCCTCTGCCTGTCTCTCCCAGCCCCAGAACAAAAGCCTGGGCTGTGATCGTCTATGCCCATCCCAAAGAGGGGATGTGGTGCCTCTTTACCCTCTATCCAATACATTCTCTTGCTCCTCACTTTAAATACCCTATCCCAAGTGCCTGAGACATTGCCTAAAAGAGTCTCCCACTCATTTTACTCCCTTGGAGCCCCCGCTCCAGCTCACTGCCCAGGGGGTCTCAGAATTAGGGCCACCAAGACCCACTATTCTCTTGCCCTTCCAAGCAAATGGAGTTATTTTCAGGCTGAGTCCCAAATCTTCATGTGGGGAGGGAGCTCAGTTGCCCATGTCCTCACTAAATCAAATGGGTGGAAGATGCCAGAAGCATTGCTGGTTATCTCCCATTAGGGAAGGGAAAACCAGAGCAAGTGTGCAACCCCAAATTCACACTTGCTCATGTCCACACACCCCACACTCACCTTCTGTGGCCCCCACAGCCAGAAGAGCACCCATCACAGCCACATGGAGAAGGCATTTTCTCAGCACCAGATCCATCCTGTTCTTTCCAGCAACCAAAGGCGCTAGGGCGTAGGACAAGCCCCTATATAAGAAACGGATGCTCATTTGCATAGCCCTTCCTCCTCTCCCTGCAGGGGAGGCCTGGTAGGAGCAGGAGGACCTGAGAAAGGCAGAACTGAGGAGGGATCCTGGTCCCTGGACATCCCGCTACTCAGTGACAGTTTCTGGTTTCACAGGGTCACGCTCATCTTAAAGCACTCCATCCCCCCGTGGAAAGAACTGACTGAAGGGCAGCTACAAAACAAAACACGTACCGGACACACACGATTCATCATGGGAGAGTGGATCAATTTATTGTGAGTCAAACCAGGAACCTCTCAAAAAGACTGTAGAAGTAGTGACCCTGTATCCAAAATCAAAGAGAGACAGTATCGGGGTAGGCTGAGAGACGGAGGCAACGACTCCTCCGAGGCCCGGGAGACCCTTACAATGAGATTCCCAGCTTCCTGCTTTCAGAGGAGGCTCCCTGGACCAGGTGGCATTCAATCTTAGGTCAATACAGATTTTCCTAGGCGTGGTGAAAACGGCGAATTAGAGATCAGGAAATCCCTATAGACTCAGGACACAGGTAGGAAACTCGATCCCAAATCAGATACTTGGAAAAAGGTGTTCAGCCTCCCCACCTACGTTGAAACTTGTCTTAATGCCCCTCGGAACCAAACTTGCGCGGGTCGGGGTCGTTTGCAGAGAGGGACGCAGGGCTGGCCCCTCCCGCTCTGACGTTGACCAATAGGAAGATCTGAGGGCGGAGCCAGGGAAACGCGGGAAGGAGGGGCGGGGCTTCTGGTGGCGGTAGGGAACTGGGGGAAGGCGGTAACATTGTTTCAAGTTGGACAAATTGACAAGAGCGAGAGATACACTGCGTTCCATCCCGACCTGGGGCCACGGTACTGGGCCCTGTTTCCCCTCCTCGGCCCCCGAGAGCTGGGTGCCGCTTTCTGCAGGGTTCCCAGGCCCCCGCTCCAGGGCCGGGCTGACCCGACTCGCTAGCGCTTCATGGAGAACTTCCAAAAAGTGGAAAAGATCGGAGAGGGCACGTACGGAGTTGTGTACAAAGCCAAAAACAAGGTGACGGGAGAAGTGGTGGCGCTTAAAAAAATCCGCCTGGACACGTGAGTGGCCTCTGTACCCGGGACTCCTTACTCGGGAGCTCCTTGAGTGCCCCCTACCCCCACCCCAACCGGCGGTGGCCATCCAGGGACCGGAAGGTAGCAGGGAGGGACTTCTTTTGAAGTGGAGAGGTGGGTTGAAGGACGAGTAGAGGGTTTCCCGGGGGAGACTATAGGGTAGTGTAGAATCCATGGGAAATTTCCTCCCTAAAGGCGGGTGATGCCCCTAAATGTACAGTCAGAAAGACTCAGGAAGAGGAAGGAGGCCTCTGAGATGGGGGTTCCAGGACTCCCTGTGGAGCTGGGTTTTGCAGTAAGCTGTAAAGAGCACCTTTTTGAATGACGAGCCCTCCTCGCTGCCCCAACCCCACCCCCATCTTAGAATTCTCTCCCCCTTTCAAAAGAATGGCAGTTGAACCTCACTGGCCCCTCTAGAGAGGCTGGGTGCTGCTACTCCCGCCCCCCCCCCCTTTTTTTTTTTACCTGTTACCTTCTTCACCTTCACCAGGAGGCTTTGCTAACCTAACCCTGGGCAAAGAAGAAATAATGACCTTAATGTGTCCAAAAGCCAGTCCTGTCCATCCATGAATTAACCCCTGAAGCACCCCTTCTCTTCTCTCACTTTCCTAGGGGATGCTGGGGTGGTGTCTCTGTGGGGAGGCAGGGGGTGGGGTAGAATCACTGGGCTGGGAGAAAAGGAATATTTGTAACCACATTCCCATCTCTGCTCTCCCAACTTCTCCAAGTGAGACGGAGGGTGTACCCAGTACTGCCATACGAGAGATCTCTCTGCTAAAGGAGCTTAACCACCCTAATATTGTCAAGTAAGTATGTATCTGGGAGGTGCTCTGACAGTAAAGGAGGATGCCTTCTGTTTGTGTTGTCTGGGCATTTCTCTTCCTCACCTCTATCCCTGGACCTCCCTTCCCTAGGCTGCTGGATGTCATTCATACAGAAAACAAACTCTACCTGGTTTTTGAGTTTCTGCACCAGGATCTCAAGAAATTCATGGATGCCTCTGCTCTCACTGGCATTCCTCTTCCCCTCATAAAGGTAATCCTTCACATCAACTCCTCCCAACATGGGCATGTCTTGGGGGGACTGAAGGCAGGCAATCCAGACTGAGTGTTGATTTGTGATCTTAGCTTCCTTCCCAGCCCTCATCCCCCTACACACACACACACACACACACACACACACACACAATCACACACACACAATCACACATACCTTTTTTGTGGCTCCTTCACTGCTCATTATACTTATTAACCCTAAGGCTGGGCAGGAGAATCAAAGAAGTTGAAACTCTAGTGAGTCAGCTTAGCAGCTCAGGTGGAAGGTGAGATGAAACTCAGATAAATGGGACTGGAGGGCACTTGGTAGACCCCTCCAAAAAGCTTTTCCACCTGCTTGGTGGGAGAAATAGCCAGTGAGTCTCTATTGTCTGTTTTTCTGGGTTCTTTACTCCCAGAGCTACTTTCCATCTATCAACAAACGTTTATCCAACACACATTTATTGAACACCTTCAATGTGCTGAACACAGGATATGGAAAAGAAAAGCAAAACTGAATAAAACCTGATCCTTATCCTCACTGGGATTACAGTCCAATCAGGGAAATGGCTTGTAAACATGGAATTATTATCTAACTAGTGAAGGCTTTAGTAGAACTATGGAGGCACAGAGGAGACCCTAATGTTCTCACGGTGATGGAAAAACACATTCTTTTCTCTCCCCTTGTCAGAGCTACCTGTTCCAGCTGCTCCAGGGCCTAGCTTTCTGCCATTCTCATCGGGTCCTGCACCGAGACCTCAAACCTCAGAATCTGCTTATCAACGCAGAGGGGGCCATCAAGCTAGCAGACTTTGGACTAGCCAGAGCCTTTGGAGTCCCTGTTCGTACTTACACCCACGAGGTGAGTCCCTCTCTGCATGTCTTCTCTGAACTTCCTGGGAGGTGTTAACAGGGACATTCACAACGTTTTTAGTAACTATCTGGCCAGCAGTTTCTCTCTCACTAGATGGAAAGTATCTCTGACACCCTAAGAGGTCTTAGAGTATACACGGAGTTCACATTTTGATAGATAACAAGCCAGGAGAGCTGGATGGCACACCATTAAAATTATGACCGATTGCCTCAAGTTTTCCAAGAAGGTTGCAAATTGGGGGTTCAGAAAATATGGTCCCCAGAACCATGGACTAGGCTAACTCTGGGCTAAGAAGTTGTACCCAGTTATTTTACTTAGGGGAAATCAGAGGGAAGGGAAGGATGGAGGGAAAGAAGTTGCTTGTTAAGAAGCTGAGTTAGCAGAGTAGTCCTGAGGAAGTGAGATGTGGGAATCTCCATGCCCCATACACCACCCCTCCCCTTCCTACGCTTGTCCTCAGGTGGTGACTCTGTGGTACCGAGCACCTGAAATCCTTCTGGGCTGCAAATACTACTCCACAGCTGTGGACATCTGGAGCCTGGGCTGCATCTTTGCTGAGATGGTACGGAGGCATGCCCGAGTTCTACCCAGCCCCCTCCTCCCCACATTCAAGAACAACAGAACTGTTTCTTGGCCTAGACCCATGGCCCTTCTCTTATCACAGGGTCCTTCCTCTAGAGTAGCACAAAGTGGGTGGTGGGGAAAGGATAGGACTGTCATCCCTGATGTCAACCACAATGTTAGGATATCCTCAAACAGCTTTAGCATGCAGTATACATATCTTATCTCTGAATTGAGCTAAATCATTTCTGCAACTGTTTTAGCTTTAGCCTGCATATACTTGGGAAAATGAGTTCCATTTAGTGTCCCCTTCATTTGGCCTGTAGACCTTATTGTAGGGCACCAGGAATGTGGTGAGGTCAACTGTGTTCACCTTACCCACACCTTTTATTTAAACTGCAGACTTACATCACATCCCCCCTCAACCTCTGGCTTTTCAGATTGAAGGATCCCTGAGGCCCAGTCTTATAAGGGAGCTCTCATCCCCTTTAATACAACAGTGGAGTGAGCTAAGTCTCCAAATCAAAGCAGCAGTATGTTTTATGGTCCCTTATCTGGGTTGTAACTGGGGGCATGGAGACCATTAGCCCATATATATAATGTGCATTTATCCCCCAGTGCATTACTTTACAATTGCCCATATTCATCTCTCAATTCATCAAAAAATATTTGTTAAGCACCTAGTGTGTACCCAGCACCACGCTAGGTGCTGTGGGGAACACAGAAGAAATGGAAGACACAGTCTCTGCCCGCTGTGCTCCTATCTAGAAGTGTCTGCACCACAAGGAGGGGGGATGACCGCAGTGTCTACCCCACACCCCGTGAGTGGCTTGGGATCCCTTTGCTACATGTCAGTGGCACCCCAGACATTCACCCCCTCCCAGCCCCACCCAGCCTTGGGGATCTGCAAAGCCATGGTTGGGGGAAGGAAGGAGGGGGCGAGGAGACAGATGAAGGGACTTCATTGTCTCAGGCTCTGTTTGACTGACCCCATGAAAGGCCCTGGGGAGGGAGTCATGGGGCCCTGCTGACCTTCCACTGCCTGTGGGAACCTCCATTATCCAGTGGGCAGTTTTGACTGACGTCAATGTGGGTCTTGGCTTTTCCTCTTTCCCCATTTTCAGGTGACCCGGCGGGCCCTATTCCCAGGAGATTCTGAGATCGACCAACTCTTCCGGATCTTTCGGACTCTGGGGACCCCAGATGAGGTGGTTTGGCCAGGAGTTACTTCTATGCCTGATTATAAGCCAAGTTTCCCCAAGTGGGCCAGGCAAGATTTTAGCAAAGTTGTGCCCCCCCTGGATGAAGATGGACGGAGCTTGTTGTCGGTGAGAGTGGGGAGTGGGCACCCATTTCCTCTCATTCACTCCCCCAGGGCAGGGTTTTTCCAGGATGAAGGAAGAATGAGGCCCTGGACTCCTGGTCTTAGCATTTCCCTAGCCCCTGCTTCCCTCTCGCTGTTGTGCACCCATTAGATACAGGAAGGAGGGAAATGGGAACTCTGCCTTGGGTGAAAGGAATTGTTTCCCGATTTCTCAAAACACCTGCTGCCCATTTACTCCATTATCACATTACTGACGTCAGCATACATCTCTCCCTCCAGCAAATGCTGCACTACGACCCCAACAAGCGGATTTCAGCAAAGGCAGCTTTGGCTCACCCTTTCTTCCAGGATGTGACCAAGCCAGTACCTCACCTTCGACTCTGATGGCTTTCTCAAGCCCCTACTCCCAGTCTCACCCTCTCCTCCAGTGGGGGCATGATCTGGCTTGGCCCAGGGCTCTTAGCTCACTGATCTTGTCTGGCTGCCTTAGCACTCACCTGCCCCTCTTAGCCAGCCAACTCTGGGGAGAGGGGGTGGAGGGGAGAAATAGGTGAAATGGAAAGGAAGCGTCAATATTACATGCACTTAATCTGCACCATGCTCTCCCCTTCCTCTTAGTCATTGCTTAGGAGGGCTGGTATTTAAAAAAAAAAAAGTTAAAAGACTGTTTCTCCTTCCTCCACATAGGGTTTGCCATCCCAGTCTCTGAAAGCCCCGCAATTATTATTTTCTGTGTTTCAGGTGACAGAGACCCCAAACCTCCCACAGCCCTGTGTAAGGCCAACTGATAGCAGGGGCACTAAGTTGGAACTTTTGAAAACCAAGCAAAACAAAAACATGGCGAGGGGTCTGTTTTAAAGAATTAGGTTAAAAAAATAGATCCAACCAGTTTATACCCTAGTTTTAGTGCTTCATCTCACCTAACAGTCTGGGAGACTCAAGACTCCCTGTCTCAGACTCCCAGTCTCTGCAGTCCTGATGGGACTGCAGTAGAAATGATTGCTCCTAGTCTTCTTGCCTGTCCCTCCTACAGGCAAGGGGTCTCTGGGAGGCTCTGGGTCAGGGACTGTGCTTCACCGAGGCCTTATGAGGCAAGTGAAAGATGTTTGAATTTTTCTCTTCTTTTTAAGATTCTTAGTTCTTCAGGTGCTAGGTTCCATCTCCCTCTGAAGGCCAGCCCATAGGAGTGAAAGTTAAGGTTAAGACCTCATTTTGAGAATGCTGACACTTTTTTAGGGCTGTGCCTGTGTGGGGACATTGGGAAAAAAATATTTCTTTAAAAGAAGGATGAACAATTATATTTATATTTCAGGTTATAGCAGTTTTTTAAGTGGGAATCGGTGGGGATTTGTTGCCATGTGCACCTTGGGGTTTGTAACGCGAATGTTCAAAAAAAAAAGCTTTTTTTCTTTTTTATGATTTTGTCTCTCTTCTCCCACCTTTTGTCCTTGAGTGTTCTTGCTATTAACATTATTTGTAATTTAGTTTGTAATTGATTAAAAAAAAAGTTCCTGGTTTTATAGTTCATGTCTCTCCTCCTTTACTTTTGCATATTTACTGAAAGAATGGTATGAGAGAATATGAATGTGTGCATGTGATAATAGGTTTCAGACCCCTTTTCTTAATCACTCTATGCAGGGCTACCCACCCCACTCCATTTCAACCTCTGCGATGCAATTGGGATAGTGCCACGGGTGGGTGAAGTGGGAATTATTGCCCCCATTTTACAGCTGAGGAAAGTGAAGCTTATGTATTTCCTACTTTACTTTCCCCTAAACCAGCATCTCCCCCACCCCACCCCACCCCCAGACACACATATCACATACACACAAGGCTCCAGTTCCAGATTTTCAATGTTAGGGCTCAGGAACAGCAGTATGGTTGGAAGTGGGCTCCAAGGTTAATTCGCATTGACGCTGCATTTCCCAGTAAGCTCGTCTTGTTTTCTTTTTACCGTTTTTATTTTGTTTTTTTTTTTTGCGGCACGCGGGCCTCTCACTGCTGTGGCCTCTCCCGTCGCGGAGCACTGGCTCCGGACGCGCAGGCCCAGCGGACATGGCCCACGGGCACAGCCGCTCCGCGGCACGCGGGACCCTCCCGGGCCGGGGCACGAACCCGCGTCCCCTGCATCGGCAGGCGGACTCTCAACCACTGCGCCACCAGGGAAGCCCTCGTCTTGTTTTCTTTTTGTTCCATATCACAAACAGAAAAGTTTTCTAAAAATACTTATTCACATTTACATGCGATTTAGAATACATCAATCGTCTGTATGAAAAATTATTATAAAGGGGCTAAAGCCTCCCCAAGCTACCACTTCTTGGAGGTGCCATTGTCTCAGCTCACCAAAAAACATCTCAGACTGCCGCGGGCCATCCCTAAAATTCCTGTGCTCTGGGGCCCCACTAAAAGGAGGAAGCACCGACGTGAGGGCCGCTTAAATTCCTAGGCTCCGGGTCCCTAGGAGAGGTATTTCCCTTCACGCCCGCGAATTTGTGATAGAAGGCGGGGCGCCAGAGGCAGGCCCCGCCAAATCCCAGGGGAGGGGCGAAGGTCAGTAGCGGCCTTCCTAAGGCCTCTTTCAACCCCGCCTTGCCTGCCATTCAAGTCCCGAATTTTCTCAGTACTGGTTAAAGTTTCACTTTGACCCGCCCCCATCGCTCACCTGATTAGATGTTTATGAGTTAAAAGGCGGGGTCATGAGGGTGTCGCGAGTCTACTGGTTAGAGTATACGCCTGTCAAGAGGGTACCGCCCCCTATCTCGGGGAGCTCGCTCTTTAGTGGCTCCTCACCTCGTCCATCTTCAAAGTTTCCCTCTCTATATTGGTCTGGGGCACCGCCTGTCCAGTCCTCTGCTCTTACGCCTCGGTGACAGCACTGCCCTTCTCCAGAGGATTGGCGGATTAGCACGCACAGAGCCCACCCTTGATGGTAGGCGGGTAATCGTGCAATTGGCTGGGGCCCCCGCCACAGGGCGAGGAGGAGGAGGAGGAGGGGCAGGAGGGTTTGGTTGAGCTGCAGCTGTTTGTCTGTTCGACACAGGCTTGGGCCCGACGGGGGAGACGGAGCCCCAGGTACCGGGCTGATGGAGCCCGCAAGGGCAGGGGCGGAGGCGCCCCGGAGAGGAGTGCGGCCTGAGGGCAGAGGCGGGTCTGGGCCTCTGCGAGGGGTTAGAGTGGCCCACCAGAGAAAGGAGAAGGGGGCCGGGCCCCGGCAGGCCTAATGGGGGCGCTGAGGAGGGGGCCGGGCGGGCTGGGAGCCCGAAGTTGGTGAGTCGGGGAGGCGGCCGGGTGGTGTTGGCGGCCGGGATGGGGGCCGGCGCGGGAGGCCGGGGCTCGTGTGCGGGCAGGGGCAGGCCTCATTGAGCGGCGCCGAAGAGGGAGGAACTGGGGGAAAGGGACTGGGCGGCGGGTGAGGTAAGTCCATTCTCCCGGAGGTAAGGAGGGGTCAGACTCGGCGCTCGGGCCCGGAGGGGAACCGGGGCTGGGGCTCTCTCGAGAGGTCTCATTGCAAGGGCCAGGGAAGGGCTTTTAGCTGGGTAAGAGGCATTGTTTTCAGGGAAAGTGACTTATAAAAATAACTAGGGTGCCCCAAAGTTGAGCTGAGAGGGATTTGGGTTCAGTGCGGGAGAACTGAGACAAGCGAAGAAAGCTTTTCTAATCTAGAAGACTCAGGTAGCCGGGGCAGTGGAAGCAGGGCCTCCCATCAGTAATGGGAGCTTCTGGGAATGCTGAAGGGTGGGCTGGAGGCTCTGGGGCTCGCGAGTAATCACGCTTTTGTTCCCATTAGTGTGGAGATGTGGCAACTTGAAGTTTTTTGGTACTCCCAGGGTAGCCAATGAAGACCAAAGTAACTTTTTTTTCTGTGACTCTTGGCTATTCCAGACTCAGCCCCTGCACTTTCCCTTGGCCTCGCCTCGAGCTGGTTTAGGCTGCAGCCTCTGGATTTCTTCTAACCTCCTGTTTCTCATGTCCTGTGAAAAAGCTAAGAAGTTAGATTTGGGGGATGTTTGTTCGTTTCTTTCCTACTTAATAATGTGGTCTATACTGGAGACCATATCTCTCACCTAGACGTGGGCAATCAGTGACTCATTTTCTGCATCGGAACTGGGCTTAGGGATCCCCAGCCATCCAGAGATCTCCTGACCATAGTTGGTGAAACTTTTGTGGCACTTAGGCTTGGGTATTTCACAGGCAGGTAATGGTTATGTGGAACCAAGCCTGGAAATATGAGGTGATATCACTGAGGAAGGGATTTGGGGAAGAGTGAGAAATTCCATTCCGGAAGGTTGGCATCACCCCTGTTCTTTGTCTACTTCTTCAGGAGCCCGGGTTTCTGAGCTATTAAAAAGTTGGGTCAAACAGAGAGGCACTTGGGGAAGGAGGTGAGTAGAGAAAAGGAAGATGGATTTCTAAGACATAGGGATCCCCTCCTCCCAGATATTTTTAACGGTCTACTGACCTCCTTAGTTCCCCCCCATAGATTGGAGCTTATTGGATTTTCCCTTATTATACTTCCTCCTTTTTCCCTTTTATACCACTGTATTTTATAAATACATTTCTTCTTAATTAGAAAAGTAATAAGCACGTATTTTAAAATATTCAAGTTTTCTAGAAGTGTAAAAAGTGTAGATCCTCCCACATATACCTCACTCATTTCATCCAGAAGGGTCAGAGATAAGAGACAGTAGATGAGACTAATCTTACTTCACTTTGGGGGATGTGCCACCAAAGGCAATTCTGTTTTCATGTTCCCACCAAACTCTGGTTTCTCATTCTTTCCAGTTTTCCCTTCTGGGACCATACTCTGTTATTTATTATGCTCCTTTCCCAGTTCATTTTGTCTTGCTTTTATCAAATTCAGACAAGCAGAGAGCTATAGTCTGGGTTATCACTCACATCCTTACGCACACATGCGCACACACACGCACACACCCCACTTGTGCACTGGGTATCCCAGGAAATGCCCAAATAGATGGCCAAAACGTCTTTCTCTTTTATGGGCAGGAAGGAAACATTAAAGTGAATGATTTTGTTTGGGAGAATTATTGGCATCTCTGCTAATGTGAGGAATTTGGGACTTCTATCTTCTGGTTCATGGTCTCTGCATGTTCAGGTTATACGACTGTCCCTTCATTATCCCAGAAGAAGATGATGGTTCTCCTAAGGGGCCCCTGTGTCTGTCTTTCTATAATGATATGAGAAGCTTCCAGATTTCTCTGGCTTTGAAACTGGTTTTCCTCTAAACCTCAGCACAGCTGGGACATTTTATTCACCACCTTATTAATTGAATTTGTCCTTACTGGCTTTAGAAGCCCTGTGATGTGTCCAGCCTTTATACAGTGCCCTCAGAAACCTTGATTATTGTACCCCCAGGAACTTTTATTTTCTCTCCTGCAAAGCCAGTCCTAGAGAAAGTTGTGTAGATGTGTGTGTGTGTGTTTGTTTTTTAAATCCTCACTAAGCTTTGCCATTTCCTACATCCTGATGATATCCTGTCCCTTTCTTCTATACATCCCTCCTTGTCTTTTCCACCTTCCCCGTAATCAAAGCCTTCTTTCAAAAACTGATCTGGAATTGCTCCATATTAAGGTGTAAATAACAAATAGTCACTTAAAGTATTAATCCTTCCAAGAGTTTTTGCTTCTTAAAGAGGGAGCTAAGGAGTGGAAATCATCAATATAGAATTTCAAACATAGATCTGGAGTTACAAAAATATATTTGGAGAAGAGGACTTTCCCATTGCCCTTGAAGTCATACCTCATCCCTTCTAACTCTTACTTTGCCCAGGAGCAAGGATTGCTCTTTTATAGTTTACTTGTTTGTGCGCATTGATACGAATTTGACTTATGAGGAGACATGGGGTAGGAGAAGCAAGTGTATAGCCTGCTCCCTAATCCTAAGGCATTTCAGGTTGGAAAGTAACCAAAGTGTGAGACATTGAATTTAAAATAAGGAAACACAACAGCCGTCTTGGAGGAGGGATACCTTGAAACCCTACACAATACACTCCCACTTCCCAAGAATGTTTTAGGAAAGATTTAGTCACTGACTCAATGGTAACTGAGCTGAATAAGGAGCCACCCAGGTGAGCAAAGTGTGTGCAGATTTCTGGGCCAGGTTGTAGTTTCTGTTGAGGGGCAGTGGGTACCTTGTCAGAGTGGTAGTATGATTTTTTTTTTTTAAACTTGTGTTTCTGAAGTTCAGGAATTAATAGAGATAATGATCCGAAGTTTTTTGAACATTTAACATCAACTGAAGATTCAGAGAACTTTGTTTTTAGCCACAGTTGCCTCAGTGTTACGGTGGGAGGGCTGCATATTTGGTGTGATTAGGCCATCTGAGGTATAGTAACCGGTGACAGGAAAAGCAGTTAGCCCATGTGAGTTGCAACAGTACCTTGTGGGCTGGGTCCCAAGAGGCCCCTCCATCCAGGGGAGATCACAAAGAGGCAAGAGGGAGAACTGGCCTGTTAAAAACATTCCCAAATGGAACTGAGTAAGAATCTATTTAGATGGCACAGAAGGGGAGGAGTAGATGGAGGAAGGAAGCAGGATTACTTTGGCCTTAATTAATGAACAGCTACTAGGGACCAGGCATTGTGCTCTGCTCTGGAGATTCAAGATGACATAAAAAATAGTCACACTTTTTGAGAAGTTCATAGTTTAGCAGAGCAGACAGACACAAACAATTAAGTCAAATAATGTAATAAATGCTGTGATAAGAATACAGGGTTTTTGTTTGATTGTTTTTGTTTTTTGCCCATGCCACACGGCTTGTGGGATCTTAGTTCCCCAACCAGGGATTGAACCCGGGCCCTGGCAGTGAAAGCACTGAGTCCTAACCACTGGACAGCCAGGGAATTCCCAAGAATACAGTTTTAATACTGTGGGATCCTAGAGGAAGCAGTGATGAATTCTGCTGGGGTGAGAGAGTAATTATGCAGTTTCACAGAGAAGGTGACATTTGAGCTTGGCTTTAAAAGACACATTAGGTGTTTGCTAGGCAGACAAAGTGGGGAAAGGCATTCCAGTCTTTCATAGGTCAATAATAGGGAGTTTGCAGTACCATGCTGATAAGAGATAAGTATGCTTTTTTTGCCTGTTGGGGAAATATAAGGGAGAGGGTGAAGTGGAAGGACTCTCATTTAAGCCTGTGACTCATTGGTTAACATTGGATCAACACAATGAGCCAAGTAGTGGAATTCAGTTTAAGGTTTTGGTAATTTGGGGTCTAAACAAAGTTGGAGAGTTGAAGGTGTTTACTGGCTTCTGCTCTATCTTCCCAGCTCAGTAAATCTCACATTAATCCCACAGCCCATTGAATTCTGCAGAAATTACCATTGCTTTCCTAGCACCTTCCATTGAATTGCTTCTGTTTCAACTGTCCTGGCAGGAGTTGGTCAAGACCTTTTAGAGAAGCACAGTAATGAGTGAGTCCTTCTGTCAGAAGGATATGGGAGTAGATTCCAGTTCCCAGCAAAGGCCTGGGCCTTCCTAACTTGTTTTCAGTCCCAAAGGAAGTACTTATCTAAAATGAATAGAAGCAGAAACTATCCAATCTAAGCTCGTGTTCCTGTCCTGGTGCCTTCTTTGGATTTCAGTTCAGAGTTCAGCATCTCCTGCTTCCTGAAGAGGTATAGTGGTATAACAGGAGCAGGAGTACCTGGCTGAGAGTATGTTTTAGAAGGAGACTTGCTACTAAGCAGTTGTGTGAAAACTGGCTGTGTGATAACACCTGGCAAGCTGGTTCATTTTATTTGCCTCAGTTTCCTCTCTGTAAAATATAGACTGGACTAGATGACCTCTAAACTGCCTCTTATCTGGCAAACTGAACTTCAGGGCTAACATTTGGGAGGGGGCTAGACTCCAGTGGCTCTGTGCCTTGAACTCAGTCTCTATTGGTAGATGACAGACTTCTGGAGGCTTCATATGTAGTTGGCATAGGAACCCAAAGCTACCAAGTGGGAAGGAATCTGAGGAATGGAGTCTTGCCCTAGGCAGACTCCATTCCTCAGGTTTTGGCAGGCTAAGAAACCTTTCCTTTTTCTTGGTCACAGCTTGCGGGATCTTAGTTCCCCAACCAGTGATTGAACCCGTGCCCCCTGCAGTGGAAGCTCAGAGTCTTAACCACTGGGCTGCCAGGGAACTCCCTAAGAAACCTTTCCTATTCATATTTCCCTGTGCTGCTGGGAGAGCTGCTCACACTAAAGAACTTGCCCCTCATCCTCCACCTCTCCCTTCCCCAATAGACTGATGACGTCATGCCTTAATCCTCCTTAATGGTCATTTTTTTAATATAAATTTATTTATTTATTTTTGGCTGCGTTGAGTCTTCGTTGCTGCACGCCGGCTTTCTGTAGTTGCGGTGAGCGGGGGCTCCTCTTCGTTGTGGCTCGTGGGCTTCTCATTGCAGTGGCTTCTCTTGTTGCGGAGCACGGGCTCTAGGCTCATGGGCTTTGGTAGTTGCAGCACGTGGGCTCAGAGCGCAGGCTCAGTAGTTGTGGCTCACGGGCTTAGTTGCTCCTCGGCATGTGGGATCTTCCCCGGCCAGGACTTGAACCCGTGTCCCCTGCATTGGCAGGCGGATTCTTAACCACTGCACCACCAGGGAAGCCCAGTTAATGGTCATTTGATAAGCCATTCTTGTGGGGCTGCACTTCTGAGGGAAGTTGTCATTTCTTCTCATCTGAACTGAAAGTGTTGAAGGGAAGAAAAACCTCTCTTTTTTTGCCTCAGGTTTGAAGGTAATAATCATCGCACCACTTGACTGGTTGGCTGTGATTTATTTTTTGCCTTTGGATGGATCATTTGCCCACTGTCAACTGTTAGCAAAAAAATCACTGCTAGAATAGGGGAGAAATCAATTGAATCTTATATGTATTATTCCATTTCTGTACCCCTGATCTTTTGAGAGTCTAGCTATTGCGTAAGAAACATGATACCCTTATTAACATGTTGGGATTAAAGATCAAGGCACAGAGATGGGCAGCCCATCAATTACTGTGAACAGAGAGGGTAGGACATATTCTTGAGCTGAAACATTGGAATGGGAGATAGTTTTTTCTAACCCCATAGTTACTAATCTCTGACAGTTCAATAGAGTTTGCCGATTGGCTCTGGGTTGACTTATCTGTGGGGGTTAGTGACCAATCCGTGTGTCTGTGACTGTTTCCTCTTTTTTTTTTTTTTTTTTTCTGGCCGTGCTGCACAGCTTGCAGGTTGAACCCGGGCTGCGGCAGTGGAAGCACAGAGTCCTAACCACTGGACCGTCAGGGAATTCCCAACTGTTTCCTATCTTCACACTTCTCCAACTCCCTACTGTTTTCCCAGGCCTAGAGAGACGTGTCTGCCGATGAGAATTCAGTCCACTCTAACTTAGTGTTCTGCTCTTTGGATCACATGCTTTGAAATGTGAGGGAGTAAGTTGAAGAATCTAGTAACTTTTTTTCTGTTGTTTTTTAAGAGTATAGTGTATGTGTGTCAACCTAAAGGAAACTTGATCAGCTTATGATCTGTAGAGGTTTTTTTCTTATTGTGTAATCTGTTTTCTGTTGTAAAGTGTAGAGTTATGATGGCCTATCCTCTTTTCCTATGAAACAATGTATATGAAGTACTACGTAAATGTGTTTTTTTGTCTTTTTTGTTTGTTTGTTTTTTGCAGTACGCGGGCCTCTCACTGTTGCGGCCTCTCCCGTTGCGGAGCACAGGCTCCGGACGCGCAGGCTCAGCGGCCATGGCTCATGGGCCCAGCCGCTCCGCGGCATGTGGGATCTTCCCGGACTGGGGCACGAACCCGTGTCCCCTGCATCAGCAGGCGGACTCTCAACCACTGCGCCATCAGGGAAGCCCCATAAATGTGTTTTTAAAAATAATTCTTGCAGATGCTGAGAAACCCTAAGAGAAACACATTTCTTAAATGTACCCAGAACTTTGGAATTGAATTCAAATTCTGCCTTTTACTACTTTCACCTATTATACTCCCTACCCCATCCCCGGATCCTCATAGGTAAGGAAACTGAAGCTTAGAAAGGCAAAGGGAGTGAGTGGCCTAAATCACAGTGGGTTAATTGGCAAAGCAGAGAATAAAACTCAGGCTTGCCTGATTCCAGAGCCCTTACCACTGTGCAGGACTGCCTCTGTCGACTTTAACTTTCCATTTTCATAATTGCTCTATAACTTTAGTAGCAGGTTGGAGAACCTCTGACCCCTGGAGAGCTATATTAAACCCTCATCTTAATTTCACCTGGAAGTGCTTTTTTAGGCTGGCCAGAGACTAGACTTCCTACTAACCCATCTTTCAGTTTCAGGCCTCTCCAAAGCAGTGTTTTTTAAACTTTTTTTGATTGTGGCTCATTAAAAAAAAAAATTTTTTTTTACATCATAATTCAGTGTATGTACATATACCCACAAGTGAAACATTTTCACAAAATTATTCTCATGCTTATTATTTGCAATCCACTTGATTTTTTTCTATTTACTTTTTCTTTTTTTCAATATACTGATCATGATCCAGCAAGTGATTTCAAGGTCACTATTGGCTTACAGCCCACAGTTTGAGAAACACTGCTCTAAAGGTTTGAGGATGAAAAGAGCTAAAGAACTGTGACTAGTGGTTAAGAAGCTAATTAATACTGATTTTTGCAGTACTGGTTCCCAGAATTTTGGATTTAATGGACCAATTAATTTAAATTTGGGGGTTTCTATTTTTCCACATAAGTATATTTAGAAAGCTTACTACTGCCTATCAACACCATTATTTGTAATTTTTTTTTAAAAAAGCAATTTTTTTAAAAGTTATGTAGGAAACTTTAAAAATATATATTTCCTGTTAAAAAAAGAAAGAATTATGTGGAATGAAAACACCTGAGTCCTTCACATACCGTTTTCCTCAATCCCACTCCCCTTAGAGGGAGATAACCGGTGTTAACAGATCAGTGTGTATCTTTCCGTACCTTTTTCTCTGCAGAATGTTGCTTTGTTTTATAGAAACAGGATCAACCACATGTTTTGTTCTCCAACTTTTTTTTTTAACTTTTAACAATAGGTCTTAGAGGTTTATCCATGCAAAAAATACATATTTACCTTTGAGGGAAAACTGATACAAAAAATGTAAGTTAGAAATCTTGTTATAAAGGAAACTCCTAAAATGAATAAATTTAGCTTTATGAAGAACTTGCTATATCTTTTTTTTTTTTTTTTTTTTTTTGCGGTACGCGGGCTTCTCACTGTTGTGGCCTCTCCCGTTGCGGAGCACAGGCTCCAGATGCACGGGCTCAGCAGCCATGGCCCACGGGACCAGCCGCTCTGCGGCATGTGGGATCCTCCCGGACCGGGGCACGAACCCATGTCCCCTGCATCGGCAGGTGGACTCTCAACCACTGCGCCACCAGGGAAGCCCAACTTATTTATTTATTTATTTATTTATTTATTTATTTATTTATTTATTTATTTATTTGGCTGCATCAGGTCTTAGTTGTGGCACACGGGATCTAGTTCCCTGGTCGGGGATCAAACCCGGGCCCCCTGCATTGGGAGCTCGGAGTCTTAGCCACTGGACCACCAGGGAGGTCCCCAATATATCATTTTTATTTAATCATTTCATCACAGACCAGTGAAAACTTCATCACAAAGTGGCACATGTATATCTGGATTCTTGGGACTCCTTGGCCTAGGGGACTACAAAATACCCAGTAGGGTCAGAGTAATTTCTTACAGTCCTCTGTGTTAATCTGGTCTACTTTGGGATTTGTCTGTGTTCTCATTTCAATCTCATTTCTCCGTTAACTTCCTCTTTACACTTTTTTTTTCCTGTTTTTTTCTCTACCTCTTTCATATCATGGCTGCTCTTTAGGCATATATTGATAACAACTAATATTGAGATATCCTTTAATATATTAAATTGATCTTTTCTGTGAATCAGGGTCATTAAATAACAATAGCTGTCTTTTTGTTTTTTAAACACTTTGGCAGTTTCTTTTTTTCATTTTTTATTTTCTTTTTTAAAATTTATTTATTTATTTTTGGCTGTGTTGGGTCTTCGTTTCTGTGCAAGGGCTTTCTCTAGTTGCGGCAAGCGGGGGCCACTCTTCATCGCGGTGCGTGGGCCTCTCACTATTGCGGCCTCTCTTGTTGGGAGCACAGGCTCCAGACGCACAGGCTCAGTAGTTGTGGCTCACGGGCCTAGCTGCTCCGTGGCATGTGGGATCTTCCCAGACCAGGGCTCGAACCTGTGTCCACTGCATTGGCAGGCAGATTCTCAACCACTGCGCCACCAGGGAAGCCCAACAATACCTGTCTTACTATTCGTTAATACTATGTTACACAAATGTGTCACTTAATCCTCAGGGCTACTCTATGAGGTAGGTATTTTTTCCATTTTATAAAGGTGAGGGCTTCCCTGGTGGCACAGTGGTTGGGAATCCGCCTGCCAATGCAGGGGACACGGGTTCGAGCCCTGGTCCGGGAAGATCCCACATGCCTCGCAACAGCTAAGCCTGTGCACCACAACTGCTGAGCATGCGTGCCACAACTACTGAAGCCTGCACACCTGGACCCCGTGCTCCACAACAAGAGAAGCCCCGCTTGCTGCAACTAGAGAAGGCCCGCACACAGCACCGAGGGTCCAACACAGCCAAGAATAATACATAAATTAAATAAATAAATTTTTTAAAAAAAGGTGGACGGTAAGGCTCATCAGAGAAATTTTCTTGATATCATATTAGTAATGATTAGTACCTTTATATTCATTGATATAGCACTTTTTGTCAAATATTTGAGTTCTTTGTCTGTATTATCTCATTTAATCCTCACAACAACCTTATGAATTAGGTACTCATAGGCTATTATCCCATTTTACAGATGAGGAAACAAATGCACAGGTAGATTTAGTAAATTGTCCAAAGATTTAAAGCTAGTAATCAGAACTATAAAATAAATCCAGTGAATTGGACTCCACAGCCTTTGTTCCTCTACACCTCCTCCTGTATGGTTTTTCTGTCTTCACTAGGATTGCAGATATTTTTAGCCCTGATTTGATCCCAAAGCAATTTGCTATAGTGAAAAAATAATGTTTCCCCATATATGTCACAGAGTATGATGTTTATGGAGTCACTAGAATCAACCTTGGAGAAGGGAAAGATTAATTTGAACAAGCAAAGTATAATCCAAGCAACGCTTAGGTTTTGGGGATAGGTTTACATGCTGTGATCATGCTAACACTTCTTTGAATCTCACAGTTCCTTTCCCGCCAGAGTCAGGATGATGAAATACATTCAGGTTTGGATGATTGGACACTCAAAGTCCCAACTTTCTCTCTCTCTCTGTCTCCTCCTCCACCACCAGCTTTCCTAGCCGCTTGGAAGGTAGAGAAGGTGGTTCAGTTTTATTCTTTCATCAAGTATTTATTGCTTGAAGACTTATCCCCTATACCATCTACCGGAGATTCCCGCATGTGTTTAGAAGGTACACCTTCTTTCTCTGCCTCTAACTTGGAGGGCTACAGCTGTTAGGCCCTTTCAGTGTGGAGGGTAATCTAATCCCTAGGCACCAGGAAGACAGCTGCAAGTTGAGAGTAAGTCAGGCCTACTGACTCAGACTTGATAGATTTTCAGACTTGGAGAGGTGGCAGAAGAAAAGTGAAAGAATTAATACTCAATGTGGTCTGTTTCTCTATTACCTTTTTTTTTTTTTTTTTGCGGTACGCGGGCCTCTCACTCTTGTGGCCACTCCCGTTGCGGAGCACAGGCTCCGGACGCACAGGCTCAGCGGCCATGGCTTACGGGCCTAGCCGCTCCGCGGCATGTGGGATCTTCCTGGACCGGGGCACGAACCCGCATCCCCTGCATCAGCAGGCAGACTCTCAACCACTGCGCCACCAGGGAAGCCCTCTCTATTACCTTTGATCAGAGATGAGAAAGGATGGATTTTCTGATCATTGGACCCTGGTTATATTTTCAGAAATGTCAATTTTCAGAAATGGTCGTGTAAGAAGGATATAGAACCAGAAGCTATCCCTCTACTCTTAGGATGGGTGACTCTTATCCCATACCCCTAGAGTGAATTTCTCATTTTGAAAGCTAGAAAAAAGAGGGGATAAAAAAAGGACAGCACCAGGACACCAAGGAGATAGGAGGGATCTAGGATACTTTTGGGTGGATCTGGTGCTCTTCAAGCCAACTAAAAGTTGATCAATATGCTGTTCTTTGAAGACCTGGTGGGGAATGATTGGGAGATTAAAAACTACTCTCACATGGTTTTCAGTCTCTCCATTTCAGCACACTCTACTTTAGATGCAATTCTTATTTTACTATTCCCCAGTCTTACCAGTGAGTGTCAGGTGCCTGGGACCCTCTCAGTGGTGTAACCTTTTAATGGTGGGTGATTGTAAGAGTTAAGTCCTCATAGGAGCAAAGAAATGAAGAGATTCTGTCCTTTTTCTAAAAAGTGATTGCAGCTGTAATGGCCCTGTGTTTAATTTTACCTCCTTTTTTTCTTGCAGGACTGTTGAAGCCTGGAAGTCCCCTCCCCTCCCCCCTCCCCCCTCTGCCGCTCTGTGGCATCCCCCTCCCTCTACCCTTTCCCATTCTGATAATCTAGCCATGACTAGCAGAAGCACAGCCAGGCCCAATGGGCAGCCCCAGGCCAGCAAAATATGCCAATTCAAATTGGTCCTGCTGGGTGAATCTGCAGTGGGGAAGTCTAGCCTGGTATTACGTTTTGTCAAAGGGCAGTTCCACGAGTACCAGGAGAGCACCATTGGAGGTGAGTACTTCAGGGAGAGAAGAGTTTCAATGCTTAGAAGGGCTTTTGAAGGGAGATCTAGGGATCTGTTTGTGGAGCTGGCCCTCTTAGCTCCCTGGAATGGAAATCCTTTAAGAAACAAAAAAAATTACCATAATGCCCAAAAGCAAGTCCATGTTCATCCTCTTACTTCCTAGAAGAAAGTTAGAAAGGTTGGCCTTTGAGCACCAAGAAAACCACTAATTTTTTTATCTGGTTTCCTCCTCCCACTCTCATCTTAATGCCAGTGAAGTTCAGTTGAGTGTCATCTTGAGCAGGGTTGGTTTGGGGCAGTGGCTCATAATCAGAGATGTACATCAGAATCACCTAGGGAGCATTTTCATCCTATGCATGCTTGGGCCCTACCCTAGATCTACTGATTAGTATTGGAGGTAGAGTGAGGTTGGTGGCAGTGTAGACATGTATGTTTGGAAAAGCTCCTTAGCTGATCCTGATGCACATATCTGGTAAAATAGAGGTTAGAACTAAATACAAAACGTAAAGGAATCTGCTTTTCCCACCTTTGCTACCTTCTCTTTGCCACTACCCCAAAATAGGGTGGTAATTCAATAAAGGGTCTTTTATGAGAACTCCCATGTTAACTCCTTCCCCACTTTTATTAGGGGGGTGACTTATTTCCAAGTCACCTTGGAAATGTGTTCTTTGACCAGCAGAGGTAATATGAAAAAGTAACAGCCAAATAATACTGATAATGGTGGGACCTCACAACAGGCTTTAAAATCGTCTAATCAGTTTTTTTTTTAATTATTTTATTTATTTATTTTTGGCTGTGTTGGGTCTTCGTTCCTGCGTGCAGGCTTTCTCTAGTTGCGGCGAGTGGGGGCTACTCTTTGTTGTGGTGCGCGGGCTTCTCATTGCAGTGGCTTTGCTTGTTGCAGAGCACGGGCTCTAGGCGCGTGAGCTTCAGTAGTTGTGGCAGGCAGGCTCAGTTGTGGCTCACAGGCTCTAAAGTGTGGGCTCAGTAGTTGTGGCACATGGGCTTAGTTGCTCCGCGGCATGTGAGATCTTCCCGGACCAGGGCTTGAACCCGTGTCCCCTGCATTGGCAGGCGGATTCTTAACCACTGTGCCACCAGGGAAGTCCCTGTCTAATCAGTTCTTTTTTTTTTTTCTTCGGTACGCGGGCCTCTCACTGTTGTGGCCTCTTCCGTTGCAGAGCACAGGCTCTGGACGCGCAGGCTCAGCGGCCATGGCTCACGGGCCCAGCCGCTCCGCGGCATATGGGATCTTCCCAGACTGGGGCACGAACCCGTGTCCCCTGCATCGGCAGGCGGACCCTCAACCACTGCGCCACCAGGGAAGCCCTCTAATCAGTTCTTGATGTGACTTTTATCTGAAGCTTATTATCTCCGTCATTATCTCTTACTCCTCTATTTTGGTTAGAAGAGGGATGACTCTGGTATAAGTGCCAGTTCTTTCTGTCCCTCAGAGTTTATGATGTTCCCCCATTCCGTAGCTAGAGAAACTTCTGGCAGGGAGGACTTAGCCAAGAGCAGGCTTAATTCTGGTTCCAAGATCTGAAGGAAAATGCTAAACCTTTCTTGTGTGTAAGGAGGAGAATGCTAAACCTTTCCTGTAGCTGAATGGCCTGGGTGGTGACTTGTCTTAGACCCAAAGTAGAGATATTTTGAAGGAGGGTGGGATGTTCCCATGCATCCTCCCACTTACAACAACTTCTCTGTTCTCTTATTCGTAGCGGCCTTCCTCACCCAGTCGGTTTGTTTAGATGACACAACAGTCAAGTTTGAGATCTGGGACACAGCTGGGCAGGAGCGATACCATAGCTTGGCCCCCATGTACTACAGAGGTGCCCAAGCTGCAATTGTCGTTTATGACATTACTAATCAGGTAAGTGGGCCGAGAAGATTGTCCTTGCTTTTATTTATAGGAATTAAAATAGGTGGGGGAGAGAAAACTTGTTCTTGAAATAGCAAAATAAGAATACAGATTATGCTTCCAAGTGCTGAGAAGACAGGTAATGAATTACCAGAGACAGGTGGTTTCAATGAGTGAAGGCTGCTTAGAAGAGGTGAGTTTTGAGACTGGGCTTTGAAGTTGATGGGCCTGGATTGGCAGTCAGTAGGCTGAATGAGCCAGCCTACTCATTCTCATCCTTGTGTTTTCCTAGGAAACCTTCGCCCGAGCAAAGACATGGGTAAAGGAACTACAGCGACAGGCCAGTCCTAGCATCGTTATTGCCCTGGCGGGGAACAAAGCTGACCTGGCCAACAAGCGCATGGTGGAGTACGAAGTAAGGTGGCCACAGAGTCCCTCTCTGACACACTCCCTCTGTGCTTGGGACCTCTTTTTACCAAACCTGCCCTTTCTGAAAATCTCATCTCAGGACATTCATCATCTCATTCCCCAGTTCTGCACCAAGTTAAATACAGCAACACTGTGACCCTAATGCCAGCCAGGAGATTTTAGAGGAGTCAGAAGAAAATTCCAGAGCAGAGGGGTAGGGAAGTACCAGTACCAGCTGTGGGGGTACCAGTATGAAAAGAGGAAGGAGGGAGCAGTTGAATTTGAGGTAAGGGATACTCAAGTGTCAGAACCCAAAAGCCCCCAACCAACTTACCTCCTCCCCAGTAATTAAGATTCCTGACATCTATTTGTTGGATTAAGTGCTTTAGACCATGGGTTATCCCTTGAGGGAGTCATCTCCAAAATATGGGTCCAGGGCCAGCTGGCTCAGAGGGGCAGTTAAGGGGAGGGAACCTAGGATATTGTCTAGCTCTGGTGCTACGTGGGAGTGGAAAGGCAGTACTTGTTCCTGCCCTACAGTCTGAGTACCAGTACACCCCACCCCTTGCAGGAGGCCCAGGCGTATGCAGATGACAACAGCTTATTGTTTATGGAGACTTCAGCCAAGACAGCTATGAACGTGAACGATCTCTTCCTGGCAATAGGTAAGGTCAGAGCAGCCTAAGGTCTTCCTGTGTGTTTTCCCTTGCCTCTAGGCAAGATGACTAACCCAAGTCATAAGGATAAATGGGAGCGTCTCCTCTTATGAAAACTTCAGGTGTGGAAATACCTTAACTTTCCATTGTGACCTCCATCCTTTGGCTGCAGTTTGAGCCCCCTCATCTTCAATGTAGTATACAATGAACCCTCCCCTCTTCGGAGCATTCTTTTAGTTTCTCGCATTTCCACTTTCCCCCAATAGTCTTTTTCTGGGGGGATGAGTAAAATCTACCATACTTTGTTCCCTTCTGTTTTTATCTCTAGCTAAGAAGTTGCCAAAGAGTGAACCCCAGAATCTGGGGGGTGCAGCAGGCCGAAGCCGGGGTGTGGATCTCCATGAGCAGTCCCAGCAGAACAAGAGCCAGTGTTGTAGCAACTGATGGGGTGGCTAGCGGCAAACAAGTATGGAGCTAGCACGAGAGCTCAGAAATAACCTCCATCCCCACCGCTCAGCACACAGCCCCTACGGTAACAGCACACTGGGCCCTGGCTCCCAAGGGCTGCCTCTTGACAGCTCCGTCATGGCACTTTTTAACGCTTCAGCAACAACACCAGGCAGCTGTTGCCACTGGCCTCCTACCCCTGCTCTGGGGCTTGGGGGTCAGATCCCCCAGGACTTACCTTCCAAAACAAACTTTCTTCACTTTGTATTATAGGTGCAAGACAGTGACCTAATTCTCTTTCCTCCTCCTCCCCATTTTTTCAGAAAACTCTTTTTTTGTCTCCTGCCCCTTCCCCTTCTGCTTTTGGTCAGTCTCTCTTCTTGATTCCCTTTTCTTCCTCTCCCCAGGATGGAGAAGGTAGTGAACCCAGGAAGTGAGGAAGGAGGTTTCCAGTTCAGTCACATTAAGGACCCTGGGGGAAAGTAAGGCTCAGAGCAAGGGGGAGTAAGGAAACATTTCCTTTTTGTTTTTATTTGGTTGGAGTTTCTCATATTTGAAAACACTGAGTTGGCCTTGTGGAGGGTGTTTCTAGGTAGAGGTGAGAATGTGAAGGCAAGCTCTCAGGCACCAGGTTGGAGTCTTGTTAGCTAACTGGGCAGAGGTGGAAGAGGTGGAGATGCAGTGTCATCTGTGGCTCAGGAACTCTTCTAAGGCTTACTTTCCCCTCACCCAGCCTCTTAGGTAGCTTCTTCCCCATAGTGGGGGAGATTCTGGACCCCAGAGTCCTCCAAAGAATCTTCACTGGTTGCCTGCATCTTTGGCTCTGCTGTGATCAAATGGAGGAGGGACCAGTTTCTGACACCCATCCTCTGACTTACACATATGCATTTTTTTCTCTCTGGCCTTCAGATGGCCTCAGCCCCAGCCACGATATCCCCCTGCAGTTTGCACTTTAATTGATGGTAGTTCAGTTGTGATACTTGTTTTATGGGGGTTTTGATTGATTTACCTGCCCTCTTAACTTTTTAATTAAGTGGAATCCGAGGTGTATATGAGGTTAGGGGAGGGGCTGTAGAGAACAGTACCGGTGGCAGCTACTCAAGCCCAGTCTCCACTGCTAGCTTCCTCCAACTCTGATTCTTACTTCACCTGTATTCTTGCCAGCCTAACTCTTGGGTATAGGTTTACCTTTCCTGAGGAATTAACTGAGCAACTGAAGAGCAGTCTCAGGATAGCATAGGCCGTTGTAGGGGAGTGAAGAGGAGTCAGCAAGAGGGAGGAGTTTTCTGTCCTTTCCCAGGGTTCCCATTCAATTTGATCCACCCATTACCATGTCTTTTCTACTTCCCTGTAAATAGGTATGATCTTTATTCCCACTGTACAGTCTGTTCTGTTCCCCACCTCCCATCAGGCCCTATTTCTTTTCTCCTTTGTTAGTATCTTCAGTTTGGTCCCTCCATGCTTACCCCCCAAACCCATCCCCCATGCAACCAGTGGTTTAATCCACGTACCACTAGGGGGGGTAGTACCACAGAGGCCTACTTGTGGCCCCCTAATATAATACCTGTTCCTGTGGACAGGGAACGACTGGCACTGAAGGTCCCTCACAGCTGTCTCACATCACCAGAGTTTGTTGGTCCTTTCTAAATCTCTAGTCTCTCTTCACATCCCTCATCAGGTATTTTAAGATGTGTTTGGGAAGCCATCAAGGCAAGAGAGAACTCTAAATCCTTCTTGTTCTAGCCCAGGGTTTTGAGGAGATTGGGGGGAATAAGAGAGGAGAGGCCATAGTGACCTAGGATTGGAACCTTTCTGCCCTTTTGGCTTGCAGACTGCCTTCTGTCCCAGAGAAGCTGAGAAATCCATGAAGCTGAGATTCTGAAGGACCCAGCTTAGGTTCTTCCACTTACACCTAAATTCCCTTCCTTTACCAGGGGCAGCCTTAGTTCCCATGGCCCTGAAACACATACACATTTTCCCCTCCTTTCCCCAGCACCCACTAGCCCCCTAGAGCAGCCAGTGCATCCTTACAAGTGGAAGAACTACGATGGCTCTCTTAAGTTTCTTAGAAATGAAGTTCTTTCTCTGTGTAGTTTTCCCCATGGAGCAGTAGTGAAGATGTTTCGTTGCCTTGGGGCTGGGAAACCATTTCTCCAGGCTTCGTCTCCCCTCCCCTTAGGAACAGGATTGGCCTTAGCTTCTGGGCCTATCTGCTGCCTTCCTTCTACTTCCTATTAGCTCTTCTGCTTTCCTTTGAGCTCTGTTGGGCTTAGGGAATCTTAGTTTTTATTTCCCAGCTCTTCATTTTTTTCTTCCGATTTTTTTTTTTTTGCTTCTAAGAAAGCATTTGCCTTTTTTCCCCTTTCTTCCTCTCCCAACATAACAATCGTGGTAACAGAATGCGACTGCTGATTTACCAATGTATTTAATGTAAGTAAAAAAGGAGAAAAAAAAAGTGTATTGGAGTGTTGCTTTTTTTTTTTTTTTTTTGCTACTTCTCTGTCTGTTACTAGAAATTTGGAAGGCAACCCAGTAATGTTTTATTGAATCAGAAACACACCCTCCCTTGCATCCTGGTACCTCCTTATTCTCATTAATATTTTCTTGAATAGTGAGATAACCCAATTTGGAAAATAGGCCCTTTATTGCTGTTTAATCACTCCTGTTCCCAGGCCACTAGAGAGCTCACCAAATCTGTTCCTAGCTAATTTTTTTAGGCCATCCTAACATGGAAGGGGGTGGTGGTCTGTGGACCTCTGGGCACACAATTGATGAGATTGGAGGGAGAGGTGGTATTTGTGAATACTTTGAAGTATTATGCAAATATCTATGTGCAGCTTTCTAGGGAGAGGGCCCACTGCCTTAATTAGTATCTCAAAGGGGTCCATGACCTAAGAAAGTTTTTTAAACACCACTGAGTTAACATTATTGATTGATCATGTGGCTTCTACCCCAACAGGAAAATTTCAGCAGGAAATTCTGCTCGTTTCTTGCTGTACTTGAAGCCTTCAGTCCCTCAAAGTCTAAGTGGAAGTGGGTGGGGGGGGCATGATACAGAGAAAAGATTAGGTATGGTTGCAGGAGGAGTTTTGAATTCCAAAGAATCTGCAGGACAGGAAAGACAGAGCCTGGAATTCAGTCCCATCTCTGACAATTTACCAGCTGTGGTCTTGATCAAGTTACTTAGTTGCTTTCTGCCTCAGATTCTTCTGTAAAATGAAGAAAATTTGAGATTTAAACGTCAATTATATAAAGCATGTGTGTGGCTTTATGTAGGGTGACACTGTTATTGGGCAGAAGTCTCATCCCATGGCTTCAGACAGTCCTTAACTGACTTCTGTATCCTGGGTAGGATAGGTTGGGCGTCAGGCCTCTCCGATGATTTAACTGTACACAGTTGAGTTGGGAATCTTTCTTTTTCCAAAAACCTTAGAGCCAAAATCACCTTTTCACTGTCAATTCCCCTTACTGTATATCTCTTAGGACTCCCCCACGGCTTCTTCATTCCTAGTAAAAAGCTCTTCTAGTTCCAGTTTAGGAAAGCAGAAAGGCAGGGGAAATGATCTTCACTTAAA
This sequence comes from Stenella coeruleoalba, assembly GCF_951394435.1. Lineage (NCBI taxonomy): Eukaryota > Metazoa > Chordata > Mammalia > Artiodactyla > Delphinidae > Stenella > Stenella coeruleoalba. The sequence goes on along the minus strand of NC_137157.1, from coordinate 58,789,759 downwards.
GTAAGGTTGTAACTCAACCTTTTAGTCTCTAGAGGGCAGTGTGGATACGTTTGCCCCGGGTCCACAGCTAGCCAATGACAAGTTTTCACTCACACACCAAATGATAAAAGGGTAATAGCAAACAATTTCTGTTAGTATCCTTTATTCTGACATAAGCAGTTACAGTCTTCCTACTTTGGGGCGTTAAAATGTCATCAAGTGACGACTTTTTAAAATAAATTGACAACTAAGCAAAATTAAAAAGATGTCTGTTTAGTGTTGGTTCTATAATTTGAGGAGAAATGCAGCTGGTCCAAGGGATCTCGAAGGCTTTGAACCACCATTTTAGGCCCCATTTCTGATCTCATTCCTGGACATAAAAGAATTGAGGGCTTGATCTTGTTTTCTCTAAAAGGCAAACAGGGCTGTTGTAGTTGCAACACAGGCGTTTGTCAAAAAATAGGTTAGAGACGGAGCTCACCACCGGGAGAAAGCCGGCTGGATCCCGAGGCCTCTAGTGAAAGCACCTTGTGTCTCAGCTGGTGGGGCGGGTCGGGGACATCTCTCAGCCCAACCTTTGGAGTCCTCATCACCTTCCACTGCCCGGGTTCCGGACGACATGAGGTCCCACTCCTCGTCTGGCGGGGGTGGAAGCAAAAACAGCCCGTCCTAGCTCCGAGCCCAGGTGGCGCGTCGCCTGCCTCGGCTTCCAGGAGGCGGGCACAGCAGCTGGGAGGCGGCCCGCCGCGCGCCAATGGCTGGGGGACGAGCCGAGGGGAGAGAGTGGTCCTTCACTCCGGCACAACGTCACGGCGCAGGCCCCGCCCCTTCGCCGGCAGCCGCTGGGCGCTGAGCGGGTAAAAGAGACACTGCGGACGCCGAGCTGGGTAAGGAGGCTGGGGCCGGGAGAGGGAAGAGGAGGAAGCAGGGTTAGTAACCTGGGCGGCGGCGGCGGTCTTGGCACCCAGGGGTGCTCCGAATTCTAAGGACAGCAAAACTGCCAGTACCTGCCTCCACTCCCGCTAGCTTTGTGCTCCTGGGCCGCGGCGGGGCGTTGCTACAAGACACTTCTGGGCCAGCTGTTGGGCAGTGACATGGAACCGGGTGCGTGGGCCCCGGTGCTGGACATATCCATGTTCTACCCAAAGTGACTGGCCACCACCCGCACAAGGGGGTGGCCTCCGTTTTCCAGCAGAAGACTGCCTCTCCCAAACCTGGGACACTGGGCTGACCGAGTTCACCTACAAGTCAGCTCTACCTGCACTGCCAGTCTGGTTATAGTGGGCTGCTGGGATTGAGGGAAAGTGGGAGGGAGAGTGAGGGTCCCAAGGCCCAGGAGTAAAATGCAGACTCTGCTCCTATTCCTAGCTTCCTCGCAGTTTCTGTGCCGGCACCCCTCTTTAGCATCTCATCAGCAGTTCTGACTCTTCTCACCCCTCCCTGCTTTGGCCCTCCTGGGGTCAGTGATCTGCTCAGTGCTGTAAGAAAGAAACTGCTGCAGGCCAGAGCAGAAAAATTACCCTCTTCCTTCTCTAGCCCATCCCCTGACATCCTGGCCATTAACTCCTCAATTTGCTGAGCTCACTGGAATGGCATAGACAAGGTAGGGGTTGGGGTTGGTCCAGATTGGGGTCCAGTTCCCAGCCGGGTTCAATTTTTATTTTTTTATGGTGGGTGGAGGGAAAAGCCTTCAATGATAATGCTATTACTTGTTTGCTCATCACAGCAGCTCTGCTAGGTAGATCTCATTTCATAGATGAGGACACAAGTTCAGAGGGGCTTGGTATCCTGCCCAGGAGCAGGGCTGGTTAAGGGCAGGACTGGTTTTATAAAAGCAAAGCAGTTTGACTCCAGCATCCGAGCTCCTTCACCTCCCACTCTTTTTTCACCTTTTTGTCTCTCTTTAAGTGAGTACACCCTGCGGTTGTCCTCTGCTGACTTCAGAAATAACTGGCAAGGGCTCCCCCAGTGGCGCAGTGGTTGAGAATCTGCCTGTCAATGCAGGGGACACGGGTTCGAGCCCTGGTCTGGGAAGATCCCACATGCCGCAGAGCAGCTAGGCCCATGAGCCACAACTACTGAGCCTGCGCACGTCTGGAGCTTGTGCTCCGTAACAAGAGAGGCCGCGACAGTGAGAGGCCTGTGCACCGCGATGAAGAGTGGCCCCCGCTCGCTGCAACTAGAGAAAGCCCACGCACAGAAATGAAGACCCAACACAGCCAAAAATAAAATAAAATAAACAATAAATAAATTAATAATAATAATAAACTGGCAAACTGGACAGTAGACTTTTGGCTTCTGCCCTTTAGGCCCTGGCCCCCATTGTTCTCTGTAGTGGACAAAGTAGAGAGTGGAGGATGGGAGACAGGTGATTCTAGGAGACTCTCCCACCCCCCATTCCTTTCCATCCTGTCAGCATATTCTGTCTCCGAAGTTCTCCAAGTTTTCTCTAAGGGCCCATTTGGACCCCCACTTCCAATCTTTGGCCTCATTACCACAGAAAAAGTTTACCCATTTGTCCAGAGAGCTCCTAGCTGATCTCTGTGTCCTCCCACCCATTCCCTCAAGCTACCCTAATCTCATCCCTGATGCAGGACTCCCTGTCTTGATCCTGGAATCTTCCTCCTATCCTAGGTCTGCCGTAATGCTGCTGCTGCACAGAACTGTGGTCCCAGGGCTCCGACAGGCCTACAGGTAGGCCATCCAGTTCCTAGCCCATATCTCCTACTCCCTGTACCTTTATGACTCTTATCTTATCTGCCAGATTAAGATGGTTGAGGTAGTGGCCAGGGAGGAAAGGGAAAGCCATGTCCCACTTGTCCCACCCATCCCTGAGAAACTAAGTCCCAACTGAAGAAACCAATGGCTAACCTGGGAGAGGTACACCCCAGGCCTTCCCTAGCCCTTTCTTATGATCAGAAGTGTGCTACTAAGAAGACTTCTCTCTCTTCCAGACTCAAGTCAGCCCCTTCAAGGCTCTGCATTCGGGCCTGCTCTACGAATGATTCATTTCAGCCACAGTGCTCCAGCCATGCCATCTCTGGTGATAACTCCAGCACCAGGGGATGGAGAGTAATGGGGACTCTTCTAGGGCTTGGTGCAGTGTTGGCCTATCATGACCACCGGTGCAGGGTAAGTAGGGAAGGAAGGGACTTCACTGTCAGAACAAAGGGGCCATAGTGAGCTGCCCAGGCAACCCAGGCTTTACCACAGAGCCCACAGTGACACTGCTTCATGCACAGTAGAGATGGAATTTGTTACCTCCATTTCCCAGTGGCCACAACTTTGTGGGTCGGGTCAGGGTGAAGTGAGTGATTTCTTCTTAAAATTTTGTTCCCTTTTGCCTCACCCCTGCCCTGCCTGCAGGCTGCTGAGGAATCACCACGCCTATACACGAGGGAGGAAGTGAGATCCCACAGCAGCCCTGAGACTGGGATCTGGGTGACTTTGGGCTCTGAGGTCTTTGATGTCACAGAATTTGTGGACCTACACCCAGGGGGTCCATCAAAGCTGATGCTAGCAGCCGGGGGTCCTCTAGAGCCCTTCTGGGCCCTCTATGCTGTTCACAACCAGTCCCACGTGCGAGAGATACTGGCTCAGTACAAGATTGGGGAGCTGAGCCCCGATGACAAGGCAGCCTCCATCTTGAAGACCTCTGACCCTTATGCTGATGATCCTATACGTCACCCAGCCCTGAAGGTCAACAGCCAGCGCCCCTTTAATGCGGAGCCCCCCCCTGAGCTGCTGACAGAAAACTACATCACACCCAACCCTATCTTCTTCACCCGGAATCATTTGCCTGTACCTAACCTTGACCCAGACACCTATCGCCTACATGTAGTAGGGCCACCTGGGGGTCAGTCACTGTGCCTATCCCTGGATGACTTGTACCAGTTCCCCAAGCACGAGATCACTGTCACTCTGCAGTGTGCTGGCAACCGGCGGTCTGAGATGACTCGGTTCAAAGAAGTAAGAGGTCTGGAGTGGAGTGCAGGGGCCATTAGCACTGCACGCTGGGCTGGGGCACGGCTCTGTGATGTGTTAGCCCAGGCTGGTCACCAGCTCTCTGAAACTGAGGCCCATGTCTGCTTTGAGGGACTGGACTCAGACCCCACAGGGACTGCCTATGGAGCATCCATCCCCCTGGCTCGGGCCATGGACCCTGAAGCTGAGGTCCTGTTGGCATATGAGATGAATGGGCAGCCTCTGCCTCGTGACCATGGCTTCCCTGTGCGGGTGGTGGTTCCTGGTGTGGTGGGTGCCCGCCATGTCAAATGGCTGGGCAAAGTGAGCGTGGAACCAGAGGAAAGTTACAGCCACTGGCAGCGGCGGGACTACAAAGGCTTCTCTCCATCTGTGGACTGGGACACTGTAGATTTTGACTCGGCTCCATCTATTCAGGAACTTCCTGTCCAGTCAGCCATCACACAGCCCAAAGATGGGGAGACAATAGAGTCAGGGGAGGTGACTGTCAAAGGCTATGCATGGAGTGGTGGAGGAAGAGCTGTGGTCAGGGTGGATGTGTCTCTGGATGGGGGCCTAACCTGGCAGGTGGCTGAGCTGGATGGAGAGGAACAGCGTGCCCGAAAGGCCTGGGCCTGGCGGCTATGGCAGCTGCAAGCCCCTGTGCCAGCTGGGAAAAAAGAATTGAACATCGTTTGTAAGGCTGTAGATGACAGCTACAATGTTCAGCCAGACACAGTGGCCCCAATCTGGAACCTGCGAGGCGTGCTCAGCAATGCCTGGCACCGTGTCCATGTCCATGTTGCTCCATGAGAAAGTGAAATGGAACCATCTACTCTCCAGAACCACCTTCTAAACCCCTTTCCACACCCATCCCTTGGCCTCATTACCACAAAAAATCCTTCCCTCCACCTCTCCATGTCTTGGATCACAACCCTGACTATGCCTTCTGAAGCCACACACAGGTACATGCATTGCACACTTCCACCCAGGCACCTGCTCCCCTTTGACTGGAGGTGTTACATACCCCTCCTGGCCGCTGACCCAGTGCCTTAGAGGAGGTAAGAGCTGCTGGAGCAAAGGGCTAGAAGTAGGAAAAGTAATTCTGGAAGTAAGTGCTATTTTCTCTACCTACCCTATCTCCATTTCTAATGACTGTCACCACTGAGGCCTTATTTTGCTTTTCTTCTTGGATTCTTCAGAGAATGTGTGAGGATATGTGTAAGAAAAGTGTATATGCAACTTTTTACTACGTCTCTAGGTTGCCAGGGGTCGTGAAGGGCGCAACTCTCTCCCTTTATTGTTCCACTTTTCTAAATACATCAATAAAATATCTGTTTCAGACTACCACTCTGAAAAAGCAAAAAAAGATTATGACCTTTGGGACTTGTTGAGGCTGCGGAGCGAGCAAGTTGCAGGAGGGCGGTGCACTGATTGGTACTGGGATATCTAGTGAGACAACCCAAAACAAACAAGGTGGGGGGAAGGGAAAAAGGAAGCAGGGGCAGGGAAGTCAAGATTGGGGTTTCCTTCTCTGAAGTCTCAGTATGTGCGGGGCTACTTAGGTGAATGACCTCAGGATACCCCCCAAGAGAGGAAATTTTTTTTGATTCGGCATCCTTAAGCCCCTCCCCCACACAATTCCTACGCATTTGGCAGGAAAGGCAAAGAATGCTAAGAGGTCAAAATCAATATTGTCTTAGGGGCGGCAAAGGCAAAACTTGGCACTAGGGGCAGATGTGCCAAGGCAACTAGGGCGTCCAACCGTGGCCTTGTTTGCAACGTAGATGCAGATGAAGGGGCAGTCATTTAGTTACCCTTTGCCTGCGACCGCGCCTTTAGGACTTGAATCTTTCGGCGCTCGGCTACTCTCCCCTAGCTCTTCCTCCCTTGTCTCCCCGGCTTGTGGGCGCTCGGTGTTCAGCCACGCCGCCTGTCGCCTGGTAGTGGGGCCGGAAGTTGTTCGGGGGAGGGGGGACAGCCGTGCTGGGGGGGTTTATGGGGGGGGCCCGTCCCTCCTCAGGTGAAGCAGCTGATGGAGATGGAGCCGCCGCCGCCCCTGAGCGCCCGGGTCCCGCCTCCGGCCCGGTTGCGGCCGGCTCAGTGACCCCACTCCCCCCGCACTGGGCCGCCCGGGCCAGAGTGGGGGACCCCCGCCGCCCCGCCCCCTTCTCCCCCAATACCTTACCCTCTCCCTCTCCCACCCAGCCTGCGCGCGCGCGGAGCTCCCTCAGGTGAGTGAGGGGCGGGGTTTGGGCGAAGCGCGAGGGGCGGGGCCTCGGCCGCCGGGGGCGGGGCCTGAGGGGCTTGGGTGTGAAGGGAGGGGGACACGTGGGTGGGGGCCAGGCGGGAAGAGGGTCGCTGGGTGGGTTGCGGCCCAAGGGAGGAAGCTGGCATGGAGGGTTTGGCGCGAGGCCACAGGATTGAGGGAGATGTAGCAGGGACCTAGGCGTCCTAAAAGGGCGGGAGATGGGTCACGGCAGAGGACCGAGGACAGGCGGGAGCTGGTGTGCGCGAGGCTCCTTCGTGGGGTACAGCTGGGGTAGAACAGAAGGACAGGACAGCTGGGGTAGAACAGAAGGACAGGACGGAGAAACGAGAATTAGACTGGGTACCTGGGCAAAGAAGCGAGAGGCGGCGCGGGGTTGGGTGGGGGCAAGGTGTCCGTCAAGAAGGTTAGAGAGAAAGACATAGGCCTAAGTGGGAAGACTGGGAGGCAGTGAGCAGAGTGGGAGAAACATGTGGTAGAGAAGAAACTTAGGGTGGAGCGAAAAGTGCTGTCTGGGGTACTATGTAGGGTGAAAAGTCCAGGGAACCTGAGAAGCAAGGTTGGGAAAGAAGAAATTCATTGTGTAGGAGCCCTAAGGAAGAAACACAGAGGAAGCCCTGGGGCAGACCACCAGAGGGTACAGCAGACTTGGGAAGCAGGTCTAAACTAAAACAGCCTTCCCTGTACCTCCTCACACAGCCCCATCCACAGTTATTGTCTTCCCCCTTGTAGTTGTAGATTCTCACTGTTTGATTTCTATCCTTTTTTTTTTTTTTTTAAATTATGACTGGTCCTGTCTGGTGACAATGTTTAGTGGGAACATGGACCTTTAGATATGAGATGTTTAGGAAATATAGTACCCCGTTTCCCCCTCCAAGGTCATGAATTTACTGACTCTGCTTCTAGGAAGATTTGATGTATTACGAACCACATTGTGTCAAAGTTTGCACACCTTTCACCTCAGTCCCTTCTATAAGCAAAACTGTCTACTGTTGTGATTTATCCACCCCCACTTACATGTCTTATAGCTCCAGGTATACTCCAGTCTCCCCGGTCCGAGCCCTCAAAGCATCAGTGGTGAGCATGGTATGGTTGTGACTTGCTCATAGGTCAGCTCTAGGCCTTCCGACATCATGGCCAAGCAGCAGACTATTGAGGCCTGGCTGTTTCCCCTTAATGCTACTTGTTCACTTTGTCTGGGTGAAGGTACATGTCCATGTCCTTAGGAAGCAATAAAAGCAGATGTCTGACTACCTAGAGTATTTCCACTTTAGATAACTCAGATTCTGAGGACAAGACCAGATAAAAGGCCAAATCAGACACCCTTTGGGTGTAGCATCTTATTTGGTAGGGGTATGTGAAATGCCCAGCTAGGAATTCCTCATCTCCTCATGGGTCTGCCAGAGTAGGTCAGTGAATCTTGCTCTGTGGTGTGCGGGGGACTTCAGCCTTCCCCACTTACAGCCTAATTCAGAGAATCCAGACTGCTCCCTGGGTCATGAGAACTGTCAAAAGAGTGGCTCCTGAGATAAAAATAAAGTCTTTAAAGAAGAAAATAGCCTTACCATTGGGAAGCAGAAGAGGTCTCAGTGGAGCTTCTGGGATGGGCCCGAGGATGGTGGGAGCTGCCCTCAATTTGGCAGCTTCAGAATTATATCTTGTCCTAGTCAATAGATGCTGATGTCTCAAGCACAAAACATAATGTTTTTTTTGCCCACTGAGTGCAGTTAGTTAGTTCAATTGTAGCTTCTGGGCAATCCCCTTACTCTCAGTAGGTTTGGAGGACTTGGCTCAGAAATAAGTTCTGACTTTTTTCCAGTGGAAAATGCAACTGAAAGTTTATTTCTTATTTCCTCTTAGTACATGCTTAGTACTTCCCAGCATGGGAGGAACATTATCCCATCTTTTATCCTACCTTCCCCACCCAACATCCACAAAGAAATTATTTCCTCCCTGACTGGCCATCTCTCTTCCCTCAACACACACACACACACACAAAATAGTCAAGGAAAAATAAAAAGTTATTATAGGGCAGGTATTTCTAGCCTCATTTCACTCCGTAGGAACAAATAGGAGTGTGGAACCCTGTGGGTATAGACAATGCCACAGGCAGAGGGACTCCCTTTGTTGGTCTCTTGACCCTGCTGGAGAAAGCTCTGAATTCCAGGCTCTTTCATTTGCCTCCTTTTCTCAGAAGAGTTGGGGACTCTATTGGAAACAGAGAGACAGGTTCAAGGTCTTTCAGAGGAAAGCATCTAAGAAAGGGTAGTGCTGATATGAATGGCCTGGTCCCTCCCAAGGGTCATTGACCTTGCAGACTCTGCTAGAATACGTATGCTGGTCTAATCCTTGAGCCAAGGAGCCCTGTTCCTACATTAAAGAGATTTAGTGAGAGTCTAGGTTGGCTTTTTCCTCAGGCCCATAATCTCTGAAAACAGACATGGGAGGGAGAGGATTATTTATTTTCCCATCCATAGACCTGTGTTTGTAGTTCAAGGACTTAAGTCACTAAGATGGAGACCCCAAAACTGTCCATTTCATCACCCAAGAAAGTAGGCAAGCAGAGGAGCCCCAGACCTTGCTATGGCAAGATTTGATTTTGTGCTGTAGTAGAAAGAAGCCCAGACTGGTAACCTGGGTTCTATTTGTCCTACTTCTATCGCTAACCAGATAGGTGACTCTGGGCTTAGTTTAACTCTTCTGTTAAAACCAAAAGATTGGAGATCATCTCTCAACTCCATTCTAGCTCCAAGATTCTCTAGGTCCTGGAGCACCCCTGCCCCAGGCCCTCCAAATGAACAGAGGCTTACTAAATTGGATTGTCAGAGCAAGATTCGTTGTTAGCAGAGGAGCCTGAAAACATCTTCCTGGCCCAAACAACAGTGAGCTCTTTTGGTCACCATGCATTAGGGACTTCTGGCCAGGACTGCCACCAAAGGCAATTGTTTCTGTCTCTTCCACCTTTTTGCCACCCTACCCCAATCAGAATAGTTAATTGAGACTTCCATGTCATTTCAAACTTCACTTGAGATAGTAAACCCTGTTTTGGGCATCTTTGGCTTCAAAACCTATTATTATAAAACTCAGATTGAACTGCCCTGCTCTACTTTACCCACCCCTGCCAAAAGGTACAGCTGAACAGCAGTGACCTTGTGGAGCCTTTCTGTAAACACAGGGCTTATGTACTCAAGGGTATACCCCAAAACCCCAGAAAGTATCATCTCATGTGCATCACACCTGGTGATTTAAACTGTTTAGTTTGGCCCTTTCCTTAGTCCTGAAATGAGACATGGGAGGGGTGAGATTGTTTCTCCTCCCACCCATAAACCTTAGCCTTCTCTCTCTTCCGCAGTCTACGTGGGGAGGCCAGGGAAGCACAAAGAACAAGAGAAAAGATGCATCCAACTGAGAGCTAAAAGGAGACAATGAGGTGATATTTTCCCACTGCCCAGGTGTTGTGTTTCCAGCTCTTACCCCTTCTTATTTTAGAGACTGGCCATTCCTAGGGTGACCTGGGAATTCATCCCTCCACACTGCTCCCCAAGCACTTGGATAACAAAGCTGAGCTGTCCTCATCTGTGTTATAAGTAAACAGGTCACTATCTACAACCTGGTAAAAATGAATCAGATCCTTCTGCTGTAAATACAGACACATAAGCTGAGAAAAGGTTGGTGGGTTTCCTTCAGAGGGCACTAGGTTGACCCTAAAGATCACTTCAGAGCTGCAAATCGCTCAATGTCTAGGTCTGGTTCCTGGAAAGGGGCGTGTAGTCAGGTTGCAGACAATACCTAATTCCACCTCTTCTCTCAACCCTTTACCCTTTCCCCCTCCCCAGTTATTCAAAGTCCTGATAGAGAGCAGAGCCAGCTTTGTGATTCCAACATTTTTTTGGCTGAGATTTCATTCAGTTCAGGAAGGCACAGACAGGAGAGGATGATGCTTGGGTTTGGTCCACTTCTAGTACCTGCACTGCTCAATCCCAGGCAGGTCGGAAGATCTGTCTTGTTCATAATCACTGGGCAAATATCATATGATATTGCTTATATGTGGAATCTAAAAAAAGCTACAAATGGACTTATCTACAAAACAGAAATAGAGTTACAGATGTAGAAAATAAACTTATCGTTACTGGGGGAGGGGGGTAAGGGAGGGGAGGGATAAATTGGAAGATTGGGATTGACACATACACACTACTATATATAAAATAAATAACTAATAAGGACCTACTGTATAGCACAGGGAACTCTACTCAATACTCTGTAATGGCCTATATGGGAAAAAAATCTAAAAAAGAGTGGATATATGTATAACAGATTCACTTTGCTGTACACCTGAAACTAACACAACATTGTAAATCAACTATACCCCAGTAAAAAATTTTTTTTAAATCACTGGGCTCCACCTCAGATCCCAGATCCTAAGAGAGACCAGAGAAAAAAATTTCCCCTCCTCCCTATTGCAACCAAAAGGATGGCATGGATCCTTGCCCCTCTCTCCACTTTCACCCTCTTTCCCAACAACATCCTTCTCACTACCTTTCTACCCACTAAGCCACATGGAGTGTGTTTTAAATTCCAATTTTGGAGTTTCACTGGATCAAACAGGATTCTTTAGAGGATTTGAAGAGCTTTAATTACTTGTGATGTCCATATTCTTTCAGGCTTTCAGAACCACTACATAGAGAAAACTTGACTTTCTGATATTTTTTTCACCAATAGTCAGAGCTGTGGGAACATTTTTGTGGAGAGGGGGAGATGAGGGTGGTAGCTGATGCCTGACCTTGGAAGTCAGACCTTGGATTGGTCTCACCTGCTGCTTCTCAGGAAGTGTGGTGGGAAATCTTCTGTCTGGAAGGGATACCCATTCCTGCCCATTCCTGTTTAAATGCGATATCATGTTGATGGAAGAAAGCCAGGGCCATGGAGGATTCTTATTATGGTGCCAGGTGCATTCAAAGAACAGGGAAGAAAGTCTTTGTCTCAGGTTACAATGACCAGCCTTTCCTCCCTCCTCATAAAAATACTTCCTTTTGAATTGGGAGGCTGGCTGTTTCTAGTTGCTTTGTATTCAGCTCACTGAACTGAATTTACAGTACATATGTGCCTGCGTCCATCACTGAATGGTGTCTGTGTTGCTCTAAAGCCAGTTTCCGTTTGAGATCTTTGAACCAAACCTGTCTTGTGTCACTAACTTCTCCCTCTCTATGCCTCCTCTCGCTGTGATGTGTCTCCAGTTGGCACTGCCTAATTTGACCCAGTTCCTCTAAGGAGACACTAAGATCTTCCTGGCAGGCCAGGCAGGGGAGAAAGTTCTTTGAGGGGCAGTGAGTGGGAAGGTGCAGAGGGATATGCTGCCTGAAGACTTGAGGAAACAGTGAAGTCCATCTCCTGATGTGCTCCTGGCTCTCAGAATACCAGGATCGGGAACAGCAGAATCTCAGTCCAGTCTCACTCCCAGAGCTACCAACTTGGCATTTAGACCAGTTGGAGACAGCTAAAGACTGATTTTGCCCAAGATGTGTCATGGAGCACCTGTTAAGAAAAATTAAGAAACAGAAGAGCTCAGTTTACTTCTAGGAACAAAGTCCAACTCAGAAAACAACTCCTTCAGACCCTTCTGGAAATTGTTTTGGGGCCATTTGGGCAGGTGTCCAAGAATGAGATGCACTTCCTGAGCCAGTATTCAGCATAGCTGAATGCTGTGCTTCAACTCTTCTGCTCACCTAGTGCTTGTCTAGCTCCCCGTTCATACACACACATGCGTGCGCGCGCGCACGCACACACACACACACACACACACACACACACACAAAATCGCATTAGGATATTTCTCCCCACAGAGCCTGCTCAATTTGTTCTTACTTTTTTTTTTTTTAATAAATAAATTTACTTATTTATTTATTTTTGGCTGCGTTGGGTCTTCGTTGCTGCGCGCAGGCTTTCTCTAGTTGCAGTGACCGGGGGCTACTCTTTGTTGCGGTGTGTGGGCTTCTCATCGTGGTGGCTTCTCTTGTTGTGGAGCACGGGCTCTAGGCACACGGGCTTCAGTAGTTGGGGCACACGGGCTCAGTAGTTGTGGCTCGCGGGTTCTAGAGCACAGGCTCAGTAGTTGTGGCACACAGGCTTTGTCGCTCCGCGGCATGTGGGATCTTCCCAGACCAGGGATCAAACCCGTGTCCCCTGCATTGGCAGGTGGATTCTTAACCACTGTGCCACCAGGGAAGTCCCTGCTCTTACTTTTTAAGTAACAGACCCCACTCCCACGGGGATCACACCAAAGGAAAAGATGTTAGAACCAGGGAAAAGCAAGAAGATCCATGAAGGCCTTGAGTACCCTGGCTTTTGAAAGGAAGCACACCTCAGAGAGACAGGAGACTTGAGTTCTTTTCCTTGTTCCAGGCTCACTATGAGCCCTGAGACAAGTCACTTAGCTGCTCTGAACCTCAGTTTCTCCAGAAAATGGGGAAAAACCTACTCACTCTTGCTTCTCCTGCATTGGGGTGGGGGGGGGGAAGTCACGTGTGGCATCTTGAGCTCTGCAAAATCCCAAAGGGCAATTATGGAGCTAATGATTAAGAAATGAAAGGGGCCCCATGAGTACCAGACCGCGTTCCCTCATATTTCCATCTCTGACCACCGCAAGTTCTATGGCTAGTTCCAGAGGGTATGAGTTCACTAACCACTGTGGACTTGGGCTCTTCTCATCATTGCCCCTAAGGGAACCTTCAAGGAACTGCTTCTTACTGTGGCTTGGTCTAGCAGTCTGGTCCCAAAGCTCAGTCCATCCCGGGGAGGATGTCAAGAAAAGAGGAGTTGAAAATAAACTTGGAGAATTATTTCTTCCACACCCAGGCGTCCTAGGTGAGACTAGAAATCTCTCTAATGAAATCTAGGGAGAGCTGCTTTGCGAAGTGAAGGAGAGCCTGTGTGTCAGGCTTTCTCATGAGACTTTTTAGAGTATGATGTCTCTCAGCACTAGACAAGAATGACTTGGAGTGTGGTGAGAGGGAGACAGGGTGATAGACACTTTTCCCCTGTGTGCCCTCCAGAGCCCCCATCCCCAGCTCTATCAATATAGTATTACCAGCAAACCAGATTTCCATCCATCTGCCTCACTGAGATCCTTCAAAGAGACCAAGAATCCGGGTGGCAGCTCAGGCTGTTCCCTCGCCCCACTCTAGCTCCCCCAAATCTCCCCCTGGGGTATTTATTTTTCATAAGATGACTGGTGAAAGCAATTTTGGATGTATGTAAATTTCTACCAAATAGAATTTTTCTTCTCCTCCCACAGGCTCCTGAGATAATTCATTGCAACAAATTATCACTTTTAATTATCCTCAGTTCTTGATTGTTTAATACTCTACTGCCAATTACTGTTTGCCTTCCCTCAAATAGACTAACCTGCATTTTAAATTCAGGTTCCCACCCCAACTCCCCTTTTAAAAAAATAAACATAGCAAAGTAATTGACAAGAAGGGGGAAAACACTTAAAGGTTTAATTTGACTATTACACCTTCAGTAGAGGATTCCTCTCTGAACTTGAGGTGGGCTGCTCTCCTCTATCTTCTACTTTCCTGTCCCCCTCCCTCCTTCCACCCAAAAAAGTATCCCTTGAATGACTGAATCTAGCTTCTTCCTCCTATTGCTACCCCATCCTTAACAACGTTTAGAGCCTCTGTGGGGTTGTTTCTTTGCCTCATGAGAGCTGAGCTGTAAACTGTCTCCTTTCCTACACCATCAGCTCCACTTACAGGGAGAGGGTCTACTCTCCAAACAACACGATCAGGGACTGGTGTAGAATAAGACAGTGTTTCCACCTGAGAGACTGGGGAAGCCTGCAGAAGTTGGAGGTTGGAGGAGACCCTGGGGTTTGTAAGTCAGGGTACATCGTCTTTCTCTCCAGGACAAAGTATGAGGTTTTGCTTCTTTAGGAACACTTAAGTGTTCCTTTAGGGTTCTTGCTAACTCCAGAATGTTAGAGAGAAACCTACTCCCTTTCCAGATCTGGCTTCTAATAGTAGCTGTTTTCTTTTCCAGCAGAATCTCTCTAAGATGGACATAGAAGACAGCAATGGCCGCTCCTATATGTCTGGTATGCCCTCTTGTGCATTCTGTTTGTAAGGGGCTGGGAGCAGATGCTCTCCTGTGGAGGAGAGTGGAGAGCCTTCAGCCTAGCACAGGACCTCTGAGTGCCCTGGTCACAGAGCTGTCACTCACTCTTGGTAGTGTGCATTTATTTTGGTCATTTTACATTCCCTATAAAGTGATTCTCTTTCCAGACATCTTAGAGGATAGGAGTAGGAGAAGGAAATAGGAGAGGAATATGAGTAGAGACTATTAGAGAGAGGACTGATTTGAAACAAAGAGACAGAAGGAAGATAAGATTCCTTCTTCTATGCTCTGAGGTCACCAGCTAAACACAACACAACATCCTGTCCTAGCCAGGTAGAGAGCAGAGCCAGGTTTCAAACCTCAAAGGCCTGCAGGGGCCAGGTGTGTATGTAAAAGAGTGAACTGGCTTTGGATAATGAGCAGAAGAGAATGATGGGGACTGTCATGGACTGGAGAGCACATGTCCTACCTCAAGGAGCAGCAGCTCTGCAGGGTCCAACAGGCATTGCCATGTGGGAATGTGTATCCAGTATGGCCAAAACTTCTAGCTTTTCAAAAGAAATCAGAAATCAGGATTTTATATGAAATGTCTCCATTTAAAAATAATAACTCCATATTTTAAAAAATGTTCCATGGGGCAAGAAGCCAAATTTATCTATGGTCTGAATTCAGCCAGTGGGCCAAGAGCTTACACCTTTGAAGGAGAGGTAGAGAGCCCAGTTCTCCCCCAATCCTTTCCGTGATCATAACGTCGTAGCTTTTTATACCTGCCAAATACTCTTACTGAGGCAGAAGAGATCACTGCTTGTAGTATGGGTGGCTTTTAGGGATATGAAAGTAATCAGGATCCTCTTAGAGGTTCACAAGATGAAAAGAAATGAGGAACTTCATCTGGCTCTCTCTCTGAGGGTGTAGGAAAGGGCCTAAGACAGAGTTTGTCTCTACGATGGAAGGAATCATTTTTTGGACCATTAGAATGTTAGGGCAGGAAATGATTGTAAGAGGTAAGGGAGCCAGAATTGGGTTTTGAGGTGATGCGTATCCCCGTCAGTAATCCAGGCACCATTGTAGAAATGACCTATAGTTTATTTTTTTACCTTAAAGTGGGACCAATGGAGGAATTATGGGCATGCGCTAAGGGAGATAGCAAGATGGGTCAGACACACATATGAGAGTCATTGACAACACCTGCATAATGTCAAGGTAAGAAGTTGACTCTGACCCCTTTCTCATTTAAGGAGGGAAGGCGTTGGAATGGGTACAGGCATTTGATACCTGTTACATGCTGGACAGAGTAACAGGGATCAAGTGGACTGATTTAGTTGAAAGAGACTTTATTGGAACTAAAGTCATGGCCTTTCTGAGGAGCCAGCCAGTCCTCCTACCTCCTGCTCAGTTAAGCCTATTCAGAAAACCACTATTGAGGAACACCTGTTCTCAGGACCCTGCACTGGTGCTGGAGAACACTCAGATGGAGAAGTTCTTGCCCTAAGGCAGGCAAATGAGAAGCTAGGAAGCCGGCTGGGGAAATCCCATGGAGCTCTTTTCAGCCCTATCTCTGGAGAATGTTGGATATTAGAGGAAAACTTCTGAGGGTGTTGGCTTCACTGTGCTGTGAAACCAAGCTTTTGCCTGCTTTCAGCAGGGTGGCCCTTCCTAGATAAGAAGAGTCCTCTGCACAGGATGGTTTTTGAATGAAAGTGGAGGCCAGAAACCCCTCATCTGTGTTTTGAGAATTCTAGATGTCAGCAGCTATTGTACCTTAGAGAGGGACAGGGGAAAATCAAGGCAGGGTTAACATTAGCACTGAAAAGCAGCCCCTGCAGGACTGGGCGTGGCTGAGACAGTTCACGGGAGGGGTGCCTGAGTGCCCGTCGCTGACCCTTCTCTCCCGGACTGATGTGGAAGCAGTGGGAAAGGCTGCAGTGCACACCCCTCCTAAAGTATGCGGCGGCCCCCTCACGGTCATCACAGCTCTTCCGCCTCCACACCTGGGGGCCTTCACTTGCCTGGCCAGTTGATGAAGGGGGTATCTCTCCTGTTCTTCGAAGAAGTTTTCCCACCGCACAGAACCTATTTCAGAAAATCCACCTTTTCTTCCCCTATCTCTTTGTAAAGGTGCAGATCATTCCCTCCTGGGGAAGAGAGGGAAGAAAGGAGGAATCCATTAATTTACTACACAGGTGCTCTCCCCACCCCCATTCCCTATCTTTCAAAGGAAACTGAGTTGCTCAAACGCAGCTCAGCTCGTGCAATTAACTGACTGAGCAGTGCTTGTCCCAAGTTTTCTGGGACTGAAATGTTTAAGGGAACCTTGGCAGAAAGGGATCCAGGGGTAGACAGCCCAAAGTTTCACGGCCCCTCCCACCCCCAAATTCTTGGAATCAGAAAATCTAGTCTTCCAAAGTAGGTCAGCACGTCAGTGAGCAGCTCCTCTGGAAGGGAAGGGAGCAGAGGCCTTGTCTTGATAGAGGGCGGATTCAGCCAGGGCTGTCGGCTGCTGGGGCCCCAGGGGCACAGGAGGGGAGGGGAGGTGGGGAGACTATACCAGTACTTTGCCTGGAATCTGAAAGGGCTCAGGGCCACAGAGCAACACGAGCCTGAGATCAGACTGTGCAGGGCCCTCTGGCTGCTGGGAAGGGGGAGGCTGTCAGTCCCCAGATCTGGAGAGCGACCTCCCTCCTGGAGGAGGAAGGAAAGGAGGGATACGAGAGCCTGAGTTCTGTGGGGGAGGGGCTCTCTGCCGATCTGAGAGCCTTGAAGCTGCCCGCTGTCCTGGGCCCCATGACCTCTGAGGCCTTGGCTTCCCCAGCTGGCAGAGGATTGGGCCTTCCCTGGGGGCCCCCCCTTTCTCCCCCAACCCTGTGGGCCCATCCATCTCTCTGTCTCTTGCACACACTCTTGTCTCTCTCAGGCATTTGTTGTGCAGTTCCTCTTTGTCTGCTGGGCACGAGGGCAACGGCATCTGCCTCCCTCCCTGTGGACTCCCCAACCCCAGCCCTTCACTGGCTTGAGAAAGGGATGCTGTAGCCTAGCCCCCGTCACCACATACACATTCTCTCCAGCCCCCTCCCCAGGCACATCCAAGCTGTGCTGCTTCTCTCTCTCCCTCTCTCTCCCTCTCTCTCCCTCTCTCTCCCTCTCTCTCCCTCTCTCTCTCTCTCTCTCCCTCTCTCTCTCCCCCTCTCCCCCTCTCCCCTCTCCCCTCTCCCCTCTCCCTCCCTCCCTCTCTCCCTCTCTCCCTCTCTCCCTCTCTCTCTCTCCCTCCCTCTCTCTCTCTCTCCCTCCCTCTCTCTCTCTCTCCCTCTCTCTCCCTCCCTCTCTCTCTCTCCCTCCTCTCTCTCTCTCTCTCTCTCTCTCTCTCTCTCTCTCACACACACACACACACACACACACACACACACACACGCTCACACACACACCCTGGGCTGAGCTCTTGCTGGCTGCAGCCGTGGGCCCCTGCTCACCGTGCCGCTGCCGCTGCCTGCGAAATGACGGCGGTTCCCCTCACTTCCAGGAATCCACGCTTCCTGGAAGGTGAGTGGCTGGGCTCACCCCTGCCTGCCACCGAGACGCAGACATGCACACACCACCCGCACTCCCTCGCCGTTTCCAAGGCGGCGGCCGCGTTCGCACCCCAGGGTCTCACCGGCAAGGGAAGGATAATGTAAGTTCAGGCAGAAGGTGGCTAGTGGAGGGGGGAAGGGGGGCGCTGGGGCTAGGGAGCCAATTCAGTAACAGCTCCCAAGCCTGAGGAGAGGGAGAGGACGGGGGCTGTGTGTGTAGCAGGGGAGGGGGCGTTCCTCCTTACACTTGCGGAGGATGGGAAATGGTGTTTGGTGTTGCTAAGCGAAGGCTGCGACTTGGACAGTGGGAGCTTGTGGTGACATCTTGATTAGGCCTTGGGGACAGATGTAGAGCTGCCTGGGGTGAAATGCCAATGCCGAGACAGGCTGGGGTGGGAATGGGCAATAGAAAGAATCGAGGGAAAGAGAAGCCCTGGCAGCAGATGCCTCAGCCTGGAACTGAGATCCGAGGGGCTTCAGCCTCCTCCCCACAATAGAGCTGGGGATGGGCGTCTTTCTTTGCTCCTGACCCCACTCTTCCCGCTAGCAGTCTAGCATCCTGCCCCCTGGAACCCATGGTCAAGAAGAGGAAGGCAGTTAGGATGAGGTCCCTTGCAGAGAAGTGTGGAGGCTCTCGGACCTCACGGCTCTTCCCTAGGTGGCCACTCTTTGAAGGGATGGAGGAAGGGCAGCAGGAGCGAAGGGCTGCACCCCCTCAACATGGGAAACACATTTAGCTGGTGGGATGTTGCTCTGGTTCCTTTCTCTTCCTCCTGCTTTTATGCCCTTTGCCCACCTCCTGGTTCCTCTGATGTGAACCTCATGATTTGGCTTTGCCCTCGGGGGGTTCAGCCAATCTGTGATGACTTTGACCAAGAAAATTTCTCTGAGACCTGAGAGCAGCCGTAATTCTTGGCTTTGACAGTCTGGGATTTCTTGGGAGTCCCAGGCATTTGAAATTCCCTCACTGGGGTTTCTGGGGCTGAGAGAGGAACTGCTGAACTTCCTAAATCTGACTCTAGTTCTCTTCACCTTCCAGCTAAAACTCAAAATCCCTGGAGCCCCAAAAGGCTTCCTGACCCCTGAAATGGATTTATTTTATGTATTAGCCCCATAAAAGTAGACTTGAGCCTGTTTTGCCTCTTACCTTTATCCTAGGGAAGGCAACGGCATCAAAGAGCCCGTTGAACTACTGGTGTGACTCTGGAGGTAACTGCTCTTCCTCCTGTTCCCAGGCCTTAAGAAGGAGAGCCACAAAGGGTGTTTTTCCCTTAGTGTCCCTAGATCTCCCTTTAAGGATATTTTCCCCATATATCAAGCCCCAGGCCCCAAGAGGCAGCCTCAGCCTGGTAGGCTGGGACCAGCAATGGATTTCCAGCAAGCTCACTCATCCTTTTAGGGTCAAGGACTCAGCGCCAGGGCCCAGAGCCCTGTTCTTCCCCCATTACTAACATCCAGTGATTTAGGACAAGTCAGCACTAACATTTGAAAAGGAATGAGAAGATAACCTTTCAGCCCTTCTAACCTTAGCAAACACTACTCTTAGTTGAAAGGACATATTTTAAAACTGGGTCTGAGTCTACAAGTCTCAACCCACAACTCTGAGATGCTCACTTCATGATATGTGTGTGGTCCTGATACGGGGCAACTTTTTTTAGATAACCATGGCTCATCCAAAGAGCCCCAGCTGGGGAACCTCAGTTTCAAGCCATAAGGCTTCTTCGATAGGTAGTGAACAAATTTCCTCAGGCTTTGATGGGATAGAGTGGGGGAAATGGGACTTTTAGTAGAGGATATGAATGGGAAATGGTCCCAAAGTCCTGAGTGGTTGTTTTCTTCCCACTGACCAAAGCTGGAGAGGGATCCCTCAGGAGGGTGTGTTCCGGATTTCTTGCCTCAGGCCCAAGACTCCAACCATTTTATAATGGAATCTTTATTTTGTGAAAGTAAGTATGTGCATAGCTGGGAAATTGGGTAAAATACTAATAGGTGGACTTTAGGGATGAATTTTAGGGTTTGTCTCTCTCTCTCTCTCTCTCTGTCTGTCTTCCATATTTAGGCCTGTGTGCACACATCTATGCATGTTCATGTTAGCAGCTAATGTTGAAGGCTATGACTATGTTTCTCCCAATAGGTATGTTCTCTTTATGTGTATCTACATATATGGTATGTGTCCGTGTCTGTGTGTGTTTATCTACATGCTACATGTGTTTTATTTCACCTGTATATTTGTGCAGAAGATTGTGGGGAGGAGGGATTTTTTTTAAAGATATGATTCGTATCTTCAGGTGTGTTATCTGATTTTTAAAAACATATATGACACTCTTAAAAAGCATTTCTACAAAGCGATTTGTGCACAAGTTAAAATGAATATATTGAGAATAAACTGATTATTTCACTGTCAAGGGAACATCAAGTAGTAAATATGTGATTGGAATCATAGCAGAGGGAGGCTTTCTAGAGTAGCCACATTTTTGCTGATTTTAGAAAGTCGAATGGGCCCAGCTCTTCCCTACTGAAACAGTGACTCCCAATTAGCTGTACAGGTGTTGGTTAAGGCATGGGCACTTACTGTTTGTGATCAGATTGGGGTTCCACCACTACTTGACCTTAGACAAGTAACATAGCCTTTTTTGTGCTTCAGTTTCCTCATCTGTAAAATTAAGAAAATATTGGCACCTACTTCACAGAGTTGTTGTGAAGATTAAATGAGATGATTCATTTAAAGTGCATAGAACAATTTCTGGCATGTAGTAAGCACTCAGTTAATGTTAGCTGCTATTGTGAATTCCCTGGCGGTTCTGTGGTTAAGACTCCGCGCTTCCAATGCAGGGGGCGTGGGTTCACTCCCTGGTCAGGGAATCAAGATCCCACATGCCGTGCGGTGTGGCCATAAAATAAAAGAAAAATATTTTAATTAAAATGTTAGCTACTATTATTATGATTCCTATCATTATCATTAGATTCAGGGACAATTTCAGCTGCCCTTCCTGCAGATCCCGAACCTGGTGTCAGGGGCTCCGGAGAGGAACAGTAGGGAAGAACGTCTGTCCTGAACCACCTCCCTCCTGAGGCCCCATTTTCCTCTCCATCCCGGCCCGCCCAGCCCCAGCCCTGCTTCCTGTGGACGTCAGGCAATGATGCTCTTCCCCTCAGGCCTAGATGAAGGTAGGGTGGGCAAGGCGCAGCCACTGAGCTCGTGGAAGTCAGCACCGGGCACCCAGGCTGGCGAGGGCACAAGGTATGGTGCCAGGCATACAACACTGCCTTGTACATGGCTACGAGATCAATGTTTGTGAAACTTAACTGAACTTTGAAGAGATCAGGCAATGGACGGTAAATGGCTCGCGCTGCAACTTCACCTCCCCTCTTGTTCTCTCCTCCAAGGTAGCGGGGACTCATCTCTGGAGAAGGAATTCCTCGGGGCCCCAGTGGGGCCCTCAGTGAGCAGCCCCAACAGCCAGCACTCTTCTCCCAGCCGCTCACTCAGTGGTAAGTGCAGCCTCCTGCCCTCCCTGGCGTTACGTGCCCTCAGTTCGCCTTCCATGGCAGCCATTTCCCCATCGCTGCCCTCCTCTGGTTTCCGGCTCAGAGTCTCTAACAGGACTCAGGAGCTCAGTCCGGGGTTTCCCTGACTTCTGAGAGGAGAGTGAATGGTCACTGCCTAGTGACTAGGGTGGAATTAAAAGAGGCACGGGTGGGATTAAGGTAAAGGCTCCAAAGAGGAATTCTGGAGCTGGAGAAATGAGTAGATAGAAATGGTCGTGAGCTGGAGTTAGGAAATAAGAGATGAGAAGGATCCCCCCATCACCACCCCGCAGTCTCCTGCCAGACAGGGTCCCCATGACTGCCCCTCCTCAGCTGGCCCTGGATCTGTGACATTCTCTAAATGGTTGGAATAGCCAGGAATGTAGGTCAGAGCTAGAGCCAAAGCTCTCTCCTCAATGGCTCCTCCCTTCTCCATCCCCCTCTCCAGATTTTTACGGAGGAGAGTAGAGGTGTTTGGTCCTATGGGGTGGGAGGATAGTGTGAACCATTTCTGTCTTCCAGCTTTGCTCTTTCTTTAGCCCACCGTCTTGGTCTTCCTAGGACCATTTTCCCGCCACTGTTACTTGCTGGCTTCCTGCCCAGGGCCAAGCCAGACATCTTTCCTAATGACAAGAGAGTGGAGAAGAAAGCTCCCCTTAGCCTCCTCCTCTCCCCAGTAACTGAAGACACCCCATGTACCCCAACTTTTTTTCTCTTGAAAACTATTTTCCTGGTGGTTGGAATAGGAGGAAAGGTTGTTTCAGGTCCCAGCAGGACCCCATATCACCACCCAGGATACTTAGGGGATTGGCTTCTTTCTTTCTTTCTTTTTTTAATTTATTTATTTATTTATTTATTTTTGGCTGCGTTAGGTCTTTGTTGCTGCACGCGAGCTTTCTCTAGTTGTGGTAAGCAGGGGCCACTCTTCACTGCAGTGTGCAGGCTTCTCACTGCGGTGGCTTCTCTTGTTGCGGAGCATGGGCTCTAGGCACAAGGGCTTCAGTGGTTGTGGCTCACAGCCTCCAGAGCGCAGGCTCAGTAGTTGTGGCGCACAGGCTTAGTTGCTCTGCGGCATGTGGGATCTTCCCAGACTAGGGCTCGAATCCGTGTCCCCTGCACTGGCAGGCGGATTCTTAACCACTGCACCACCAGGGAAGTCCCGAATTGGCTAATTTTATTTTATTTTATTTTATTTATTTATTTTTGGCTGTGTTGGGTCTTCATTGCTGCACTCGGGCTTTCTCTATTTGTGGCGAGCGGGGGCGACTCTTCATTGCGATGCGGGGGCTTCTCATAGTGGTGGCTTCTCTTGTTGCAGAGCATTGGCTCTAGGCACGCGGGCTCAGTAGTTGTGGCTCCTGGGCTCTAGAGCACAGGCTCAGTAGTTGTGGCGCATGGGCTTAGTTGCTCCGCGGCATGTGGGATATTCCCGGACCAGGGCTCGAATCCGTGTCCCCTGCACTGGCAGGTGGATTCTTAACCACTGCGCCACCGGGGAAGTTCCGGATTGGCTTCTTTTAAAGCCTTAATGTCTCAGGGCTTGGACACAGCCTTTCCGACTTTAGGAGGGCCTTTCTGGCCCACGAGCAGGTTCCCCCCTTTGCCTGTCTCTATCCTAAACACCCTCCCACCCTCCAGCCAACTCCATCAAGGTGGAGATGTACAGCGATGAGGAGTCGAGCAGACTGCTCGGGCCGGATGAGCGGCTCCTGGAAAAGGACGACAGTGTGATCGTGGAAGACTCGTTGTCGGAGCCCCTGGGCTACTGTGATGGAAGCGGGCCAGAGCCTCACTCCCCCGGTGGCATCCGGCTGCCCAATGGCAAGCTCAAATGTGACGTCTGTGGCATGGTCTGCATCGGACCCAACGTGCTCATGGTGCACAAGCGTAGCCACACGGGTGAGTACAGCAGGTGCCCCGAGGCAGAGGCTGTGCTGCGAGGTCATGCCGCAGTGGGGTAGCCTCAGGAAGGGAAGGGTCTCTCCCAGCACCATTTCCAGCTGATGAAAAAAGGTCTGGTGATGAAATTTGGACTCCCTCAACACCTGTACTTCCTGGCACTTTCCTCAGCTGTTGTTACAAAGAAAAGCTGGTATTTGTCTCAGGAGGTGATGGAGGGGAAGGTGTGGTAGCCTCAAGAAGGGTCCTATAGTCCAACAGGGTATTGTTTGGGCCCTTCTGTCTCATGATTTTTTTTTTTTTTTTTGCCGTGCTGCGAGGCATGTGGGATCTTAGTTCCCCAACCAGGGATCGAACCTTTGCTCCCTGCAGTTGAAGTGCTGAGTCTTAACAACTGGACCACCGGGGAAGTCCCTGTCTCATGATTTTTTTTTTTTTGCGGTACGCGGGCCTCTCACTGTTGTGGCCTCTCCCGTTGCGGAGCACAGACTCTGGACGCGCAGGCTCAGCGGCCATGGCTCACGGGCCTAGCCGCTCCGCGGCATGTGGAATCTTCCTGGACTGGGGCACAAACCCGTGTCCCCTGCATCGGCAGGCAGACTCTCAACCACTGCGCCACCAGGGAAGCCCCTGTCTCATGATTTTTTTAAAAAAAGGAACACAGAAGCCTCTTCCCAGCTTTCTTGGGCTTTGGGCTTCAGACTTCTGGGGCAGAGTGGGTCCTGCGGGGCTCAGTTCTTAACAACAGTCTTTGGCCCAGAGTTCCAGGGCTGGTGCCCTTCCCCCTGCCACACACCTCTTGTCCACATCTCAGGGTGAGACTGTTCCCAAGGGGTCCTTATAAAGCAGAATTTGTGTGTGTGGCACAGCCCTGCCTCTCAGAAATGTGTTCTGAGCACCTTCCTTCCCCCGGGCGGGGTGAAGCAGAGGGTGAGGGACTAGGTTTAACCTTCACAGTTCCTCATGCCCGGTCGTCTGGGCTGTGTCTTCCACTCGCAGGAGAAAGGCCCTTCCACTGCAACCAGTGCGGTGCCTCCTTCACCCAGAAGGGCAACCTGCTGCGCCACATCAAGCTGCACTCTGGGGAGAAGCCCTTCAAGTGTCCCTTCTGCAACTACGCCTGCCGCCGGCGTGATGCGCTCACTGGCCACCTCCGCACACACTCGGGTAGGTGGCCTGACCGGGACACCCAGCAAATAGAGCTCAGCCACTTTTCTTGTATTGGGGGAGTTACAGTGTCTGCCACTGAGGAGGGCAGAGCACTCACAGAGCAGGGCAGCAGGCCCCATGGGGGATTTGGGGCTTTTTGATGGGGTATTTTACATCTGCCATTCTCTGTAATAGGGAGCAAGAAGGAGCCTGGGTGACGTGTTGGCTCTCAACAGTCACCCTCCCTGACTTGGTTTTTATTTATTTATTTATTTATTTATTTGGCTGCACCAGGTCTTAATTGCAGCACTCGAGATCTTCACTGCTGCATGCAGGATCTTTAGTTGTGGCATGCAGACTCTTAGTTGCGGCATGCGGGATCAAGTTCCCTGACCAGGGATTGAACCCAGGCCCCCTGTGTTGGGAGCGCAGAGTCTTAACCGCTGGACCACCAGGGAAGTCCCCCGACTTGGTTTTTAAAGTTCACGCTGATGCCAGAACCCTCTGGGCCCCGTCACCCCCCACTGCTGAGCACCAGGGAAACCCCTGCTTCTACTCCCGTGTGCCCCAGGCCCCACACCTGTCACCATCTGCATCTCCCCCCTCTGTCTGTCCTCCCCTTGACTTCCTGCTGGTTCCTGAAAATTTTCATGGGCCTCCCAAACTGGAAGAAAGGAAGCCTAGGAAAAGAGTATCCCATTTCTGTTTCCCATCCCAAGAGGTTGTCACCTTCCCAGAGGCAACAGCAAATCCAGAGGGTGCCTGGAGGTCAGTGTTTGGAACAGTGCCAGGGAACTGGACTAACCAGGTTTCCTAGCTCCAGCCAAGGCGGGTTGAGTCGACGTCTTTCTGAATCAGCTGGACAGATAGCACTTTTGAAGCATTTTGCTAACTTTTAAGCTTTGGCTTGGACTTGGGAAGAGGCCAGGAGCTGAGCTGGCAGGAAGGAGGGAGCTCAAGACTGGGAAAAGGAAGGAAGAAGGGCAGAGGGGAAATAATTAGTAGGGTCTGCCCTTGGAAACCTTCCTTGCTGTTTTTCTCTTTTCTTAAGCTCTCCTAGGCCAGGATTTAAAGGGACAGAGCAATCACCTCACCACCCTCTACTTCTCCCAGCCACCTACCTTGTTCTAGATTCTCTCACTTTGGAGCTGGGACCTCTTTATCTCTATGTATGTGGAGAACCAGGGAGAAGGATCATTATTGATTCATGCTTTATAATCTCCAAAGCATTTCACATGTGTCTCCTCACTCATGTGATCCTCGTAACAATTCCGAGGTAGATGTTATTATCACAGAGCTCTTCTGCAGCCTCGCTGGAATCCCGTTAACGGCAGGTGCCAGGGAGTTGTGCTCCTTTTCTGAGGAAAAGGGTGGCTCCCCCTGCTGGTTTGGGACAAGGATGGCTTGGCCCCCTAGAATTCCTACCAAAACAGCAGGGCCAGCTGGGTGGATATTGGATGCTGCTCTGTAGGAGATTATTAGGGACGGAAGCGGACACATATACTGTTGGATCCCATCTCTGTGAGATGTTTTCTATCACAGCCCACACTATAGGAAAAAAGGAGTTTCTCCCCTAGATGTTAGATCATTTCCCCAAGAGTCTTGGGTGGATGAGGACCACGGCATTCTTCTCATCCCCCAACCACTCGGATTTACAGTGCCAGAGCAAAACGGCAGTAGATCGATTGAGACTAGGCCCAGTTTAGGCGTTGGGGGGTGGGTAGTAATTACCAGCCTCCTGGAGATACCTTCTCCTGAGTCCCTGCACAACCTTCTCCTGAGTCCCTGCTCAATAGTAGAAAGATACTTTCACAAATATCATCTCTCAAGTTTTTTTTTTTTTTTTTTTTTTTGCGGTACGCGGGCCTCTCACCGCTGTGGCCTCTCCCACTGCGGAGCACAGGCTCTGGACGCGCAGGCTCAGCGGCCATGGCTCACGGGCTCAGCCGCTCCGCGGCATGTGGGATCTTCCCGGACCAGGGCATGAACCCGTGTCCCCTGCATCGGCAGGCGGACTCTCAACCACTGCGCCACCAGGGAAGCCCTCAAGTTGTTTTTAAAGGAACTGTCGATCTCAGTTTTTCCAACCTTTTTCTCTTCAGTGGAAACAAAATCTTCATAACCTGTTCTTTATTTTTTAAAAAAAGACCCCCAAAGTTGGTGTTCTCTTCCTTTTATTCTTCGCCTTTACTTTCCGCTTGTTCTGTTCTTTTTTTTTTTTCTCTTCTCAGAATTTCTCTATCAGTGATGGTTTTTCTAGGGCTCTTTTGGTATCTCAGTGTAGAGAGAAAGAAAAATGAGTAGTAAAACCAGGCCAGGGATGGAGGTAAGAGTACAAGTAAAGGTCAGTGAAAACTGCCTCTCCCCACATTGGCAGATCTAAGGGCTCTTGTTTCTGTCACTCCAGCCCACCAATTTCCCCCAAACTGAAACAGATAGTTCGTAAGTAAAAAATCCCCTTGTCTGATAAACAGCACTTATACCCGCCTGCCACATGGAAAGGTTAAACCACAGTCTGGGCCCCAGACTCTGAGATCTTGGGGTGGGGCCAGCCTGCCTGCCAGGGATGACCCCCTACAAAGTCCCTGGGTCCTCCCTTCCTTTGAACAACAATTTGGCCATCTTGAGGCCCACCAACAGTCCAAAGCTATGTGCCCTGGGTCCCCTCTCTCCTCCCATAGCTGCCCGTTGTCCCTCCTCTCCAAGGTTTGGTCGTCTGTCCGTGTTTGCAGCTGAAGTTGGGGAAAGGAAGACAAGCAGAACTCGACTGAGCAACGCCCGTGCACGTTTGCTCCTGGGCGGTTTTGCAGAGCCAGGGCACAGGGAGAAGTAACTCCAGTGCTTCCTCTTCTCTCTCCTACACAGTCTCCTCTCCCACGGTGGGCAAGCCCTACAAGTGTAACTACTGCGGCCGGAGCTATAAACAGCAGAGCACCCTGGAGGAGCACAAGGAGCGGTGCCACAACTACCTACAGAGTCTCAGCACTGAAGCCCAAGCTCTGGCTGGCCAGTCAGGTGAGCCTGCAGGTAGGACCATCGGGGAGCTGAGGGCAAGGCCGGAGGGAGTGCAGGACAAGGGTAATCCCAGCACCTACCCCCACAAAGGGATGGGGTCTATGGAACAGGGACAGTTACCCCAGTAAATGTGCCGAGCACCCCAGTTGGTGCAGAACCCTGTGGTGGGTACTGCAGGGAGATCCAGAGGAGGGGGAGGATTTGATCTATGTCCTCAGTCTAATGGGAGAGAGAGAGAGTACAAGGAAGTATACAATCAAGGGCCACATGTATTTAATTGTCCCCAAATTATCAGAAATGTGCTGTGGTGAGGTCTAGATGGGGTGAAGTAAGCAGGGCCCCATTTCCCAGGCATGGGATTTGACCTTACTTAGCTACTGACCTGCTGGTTTTCTCCAGGCAAAGGCAGCTGGGCCCCTGCTACCCCTACTCAGCTGCTCCTACCTGTTCCCACCTCCCTCCCACTAGGTGATGAGATACGGGACCTGGAGATGGTGCCGGACTCCATGCTGCACTCATCCTCTGAGAGGCCAACTTTCATTGATCGTCTGGCCAACAGCCTCACCAAACGCAAGCGTTCCACTCCCCAGAAGTTTGTAGGTAAGAGTCCAGTTGGAGAGGAGACATCAGCTTTAAGCCACAGCTCATCTAAATCTGAGCACTGGTAGCCCTTAGATCAGCTGGGTCTGGAGATTTGCTTGGGGGAAAGAAAGCGGTCTGGTGGTCTTTGGTGCTCAGAATCTATCCCCAGAACAGGAGGGGAGTGAAGAGGGAGCGCATCGTGGGGGTGGAAGAAGGGTCAGAGTTGAGGTCTCTCCAGGTGGTTGGTTGTAAGAGGAGGGGGTCAGGGGCTCAGGCTCTTCCAATTTTTGAAAATAGTAAGGACTTCAGTCTACGGGGGCTGAGTGAAGGACCCTTAGAGTCAGAGAGAGGAGGTGTGTATGGAGTCCCCCAACCTGGCCCTGGTCATTAGCTCTCTAAGGACCTGGAGCTTTATAGAGAGCAACGAAGGAAGTATTCAAGACCAGTGGGCTGGGACTGAGTCCTTCCCTAAGATTATAGCCCAGAGTCAGGGAGTAGCCCCACAGAGGACCTGACCTTGAGGGAAGTAAATGAGGGGTGGTGAATAATGTTACAGCCATCCCCAGGAGAAAGAAAATGAAGAAGTAATCCTGGGGGAGCTTAGGAATTGTCCAAAGCCAGCCCTGCTGAGACCCTTCTCTCCACAGGCGAAAAGCAGATGCGCTTCAGCCTCTCGGACCTCCCCTATGATGTGAACTCGGGTGGCTATGAGAAGGATGTGGAGTTGGTGGCACACCACGGCCTGGAGCCTGGCTTTGGAGGTTCTCTGGCCTTTGTGGGGGCAGAACATCTGCGTCCCCTCCGCCTTCCACCTACCAACTGCATCTCAGAACTCACGCCCGTCATCAGCTCTGTCTACACTCAGATGCAGCCCCTCCCTGGTCGACTGGAGCTTCCAGGGTCCCGAGAAGCAGGTGAGGGACCCGAGGATCTGGCTGATGGAGGTCCCCTCCTCTACCGGGCCCGAGGCCCCCTGACTGACCCCGGGGCGTCCCCCAGCAATGGCTGCCAGGACTCCACAGATACAGAGAGCAACCACGAAGATCGGGTTGGGGCAGTGGTATCCCTCCCTCAGGGTCCCCCACCCCAGCCTCCTCCCACCATTGTGGTGGGCCGGCCCAGTCCTGCCTACGCCAAAGAGGACCCCAAGCCACAGGAGGGGTTACTGCAGGGCACCCCAGGCCCCTCCAAGGAAGTGCTTCGGGTGGTGGGCGAGAGCGGTGAGCCGGTGAAGGCCTTCAAGTGTGAGCACTGCCGCATTCTCTTCCTGGACCATGTCATGTTCACTATCCACATGGGCTGCCATGGCTTCAGAGACCCTTTCGAGTGCAACATCTGTGGTTACCACAGCCAGGACCGGTACGAATTCTCTTCCCACATTGTCCGGGGGGAGCACAAGGTGGGCTAGCGACCAAGCGTCCCCCCTCGGTCCACCACTCCACTGCCCTACCTACAGGAGTCTAGCCCTGTCCCCAACACGTCCCAAGGAGTTGGGTTGTGTAGCCCCGCTACTGGCTACCTGACTTCACACCTGACCCTGACCCCTCCTCACCTGTGCGCCTCCTCTTCCCCGACTGATCTAAGCATTGTGATGAAACAGGTCTTTTGCTTATGTTTCTCCTTTTTCTCTTCTCCTCTCATCCCACCATACTCACTGAGTTATTTATTAATATAATTTGTTTTCTTTTGCTTTTTTTTTTTTAACTTATATCGGTTACTTACCACACCCCACCTTCCTGCCCACAGTCCCCTTCTGCTTTAGGCCTCATTTTTCTCTTTGCTCCAGCTTTCTCCAACAGCCCCAGGGGTAGGAAGCTCCTCTTAGTGCTAAGAGACCCTGAGCTTCTTGACTTAAGTCCTCATCTTTTACATCATCTGATTCTTCAGTTTCGACGGTGATAGCTCCCTCTGGCCCTGCCTTAGCTCTGTGACATTATATCTCCTCTCTGGGACCCTTCAACCTGGTACTCCATACCTCTTGTGCCCTCTCACTTTAGGCAGCTTGCACTACTCCTGATCGAATGAAGAAATCCCTCATTTGGAAGTAGGAGAGGCCGAAGACATTCTCCCCAGGCACCATGGGACTGAGGGTCCTCTTGACATCCCCCTAGGAATACGAGTTCCCCAAAGCCCACATTCAGGATCTGCCTCTAGGATGTGATATCTCTCTCTTCTCTCCTCGAACTGCCCGTCTACTCCGTGGTGGTTTTGCTCTCCTTGGAGTGCCCCAATTTTATATTCTCAGGGGCCAAGGCTAGGTCAGCAGTCCTCTGTCTCTGACACGTTTGGAGCCACAGGTGCCTAAATGGGAACCAGGGAAGGGAATGGGTCAAAATTCTTCTCTTTCTCTCCCACCTCTCAAACTTCTTCACTCTAGTGACCTTCCTGGGCTCTCAGGGACTTCTGTGGTCCCTGTCCTATGAGAAACTGGTGAGTTGCTGCCTGATAACAAGGGGGTACCCTCAGCCCCCCGCGTCATGCTGCCTTCTTCTTCTCCCCCTAGCAGGATTCACCCTCTCATTCCCGGGCTCCTGGGCCCTGTTCTTAGGATCAGTGGCAGGGAGAAAAGGCTGTCTCTTTTCTCTCTCCTAATTTTCTGTATAACCAAAAATTATCCCAGGATGAGCAAGGGCATGTGCCCCTCTCCCCATTCCACTCTTGTCCCAGCAAGAATGGGATGGGCACAACGGAACTGGGGGGTCATCCTTTACTGCCCCCTCTACACTCAGCTCCCAGATGTAGGGCAGGAGGGGGCACTCTCCTGGCTACTGCAGAGACCCCTGGCTATTTGGGTAACCTAGTTAGTGAGAAGGGGGCAGGAGGAGATACAGCTCCACTGCAAATGGAGGTCTCTTTCTACAAGAGTTCCCTGCCCAAGGCCACAGCCATCCCATTCTCTGCTTCCTTGAGATTCAAACCAAAGCCTGTTTTTCTATATTTAAAGATAAAAAAAGTAAAAACCAAACACAACACCTCACAAGTTGTAACACTTGGTCCTTCTCTCTCTCTCTCTCTCTCTCTCTCTCTCTCTCTCTCTCTCTCTCTCTCTCTCTCCCCCCCCCTCCCCCTCCCCCTCCCCTTTTCTCTTCCCTTCCATCTTTCTTTCCACATGTCCTTTCCTTATTGGCTCTTTTGCCTCCTACTTTTCTCACTCCCTATCAGGGATAATTTAGGGGGATGGTAAAAGGTTGGCTAAGGAACAGACCCTGGGATTGGGGCTCTTAAGGGCTCTAAGAGAGTCTGTCTACCTTACCCTATTATGGGAAGGGAGACCCTAAAAAACTTCTCTTCTTCCTCCTTTTCTCCCCCACTATGTGGTCTCCCCAAGAGAACCAGATTGTCAAGGAGGGGCACCGTGGGTTGACTGTTCCTCCTTGACAATGTAGCAATAAACAGATGCTGCCAAGGGCAGAGGATCGGGGAGTCATCTGGGAGGAGAGTGGTCTCTGGAGAAGGGGAGAGTCTTCTTGAGAACACCCCAGGGAACTGGCTTCTTGTTTCAGAATGGCAGCAGAGCTGCGATTAATATCTGGGGTTCCCCTCAACTGTCCTGGTTATTGAGCCCCATCCTGTTAGACCTGCCCTCACCACCTCTTCTGCTGCTGTGTATTTGGTGACACCTCATAAGGACTAGTCCCTTCTGGGGTATCAGAGCCTTAGGGTGCCCTATCCCCTCCCCCAGTCAGTTTTGGCACCTGTAACCTCCTGGAACATGAAAGACTATGCTCTGAGGCCATACTCTGAGCCCATGAGAGCAGAGACTGGAAGGGCAAGACCAGGTGCTAAGGAGGGGAGAGAAGGGCACTCTGTCTCTCTCCAGACCATCACTGCACTTTAACCAGGGTCTTAGGTACAAAATCCTACTTTCCAGAGCCTTCCAGCTCTGGAACCTCAAACATCCTCATGTTCTCTCCCAGCAGCCTTTTGCATAAAAAAAAAAAAAAAAAAAAGTAAAGAAAAAGAAAAAAAATACATTGAAACCCACATGGAGAAAAGAGGTGTTTTCCTTTTATATTGATATTTAAAATCAACACCACACAAAAAAATTTCTAAATAGACACTTTTCCAGACCTTTGTTTTTTCGTGTCAGCGTCCAAGCTGCAGATGGGATTTTGTAATACTTCCGGCAGCTTCTTTCCTTGTGTACATAATATATATATAATATATATTTTTAATCAGAAGTTATGAAGAACAAAAAGAAAAAAAAATAAAACACAGAAGCAAGTGCAATACCACCTCTCTTCTCTCTCTCCCAGGGTTTCATTTGTAGCCTATGCTTGGTGTCTCCTTGGACCTTAGCCCTTCACCTCCTCCTTTTCCTCTGGTTCCCCCTTCCCCCGCCCCCTTTTTTTTAGAGTTTTTCTCCTTTCTCAAGGGGAGTTAAACTAGCTTTTGAGACTTATTGCAAAGCATTTTGTATATGTAATATATTGTAAGTAAATATTTGTGTAACGGAGATATACTACTGTAAGTTTTGTACTGTACTGGCTGAAGGTCTGTTATAAATAAACATGAGTAATTTAACACCCCTGGTTGTTTTTGCAGACTTCCTTTGCCTTGCTTTTCTGCTGGGAGGGAGGGGGACCTCCTTGCAGCATACTGTACCAACTACTAAACATTTTGAAGGTGAACAAGTATAAGACTGAAAGGAAACCAAACAAGAGTGCTCAAGTTGTTTCTACAGAAGAACAGAAGAATTTTCAACCTAGTATGGGAAGTGGAGGAGAGTTGCCCACCAGGAGTGCCTTCAGGAAAGGAGAGAAAACCCAACCTGTCTATCTGTCCAAAGCAGAGATTCATCAAACATTTGCTGAGTACCTACTATGTGTAAAACACACTATATTCCCAGGGAGATACAAGATACAATAGCATGAATAATGATGATAATAGGGTCTACCACTTTTTGAGCATTTCATAAATGCCAAGCACTGTACCAAGTATTCATTTAATTGTAGAGACAACCTATGAAAGAACGGTCACCATTACTAGTGAAGAATAAAAGCCCAAGAGAGAATAAATAACTTGTCTAAGACTTATAAGCCAGTAAGTGATAGAACCTGGATTTGAACCCAAGGATATGGTGTGTTCACCCAAAGTCTGTGTTTATCCCTTAAAGCCCAGAAATCCAGCCAGTGAAACCCCCAGGCTATAAAAATCCAAAGAAAAGCCAACATAGGAACATTGACTTGGTTCTGTCTTAAATATTAACTATTTTCTGTCCCCCTCACTGAACATTTTCTGTTCTATCTACCCCATTGACATTCTATACAATATTGTCTGCTTTGTGTTTTCCATGAGACTATATTGAAGTGAAAACTGGAGATGCTTCCATCTAGAGTCTGTCATTTTCCATGACCCATTGAAACTAGCAAATTGAAACTCAAGACCATGAACATAGTTGTTTTGAAGCCAAAACTAAAGTCAGAAAATAAATTTTAACCCCAATAAAGTGGGTTACAAATTAACGGAAACCATAATGGATTGTGGGAGGGAGAGTGAATCTGGTGTATTCGGACTCTAGAATGACTCATGAATGAAGGGTCAGTCTCCATCTGTACCATCTTGGGTCTGAATGCTGGGAGGTCACCTTGACACCCAAATTTCTTCAATTTTGGAGACAAGTAGGTGGTTGGCTACCCATGAATAGCCAGTCCTGCTCAAGGCTAAAGACTCTCTGAAGGCTCTCCAGAGGTAAATGGAACTCAGAACAAAGTATGTTTCAGTAGGGGGCCAGATTCATCAATGAGTGGTGAAATCACCTTGGTGGGGATTGATCGACACTTATTAAAAGAAAATAGAACATAACAGTGCACCTTATGTCATAAGGGCATTGTTTCATGAAGTTTATGTTTCAGTTTTGTGTGTATGTACTGAGTACATTTGTGTATGTACTGAGTACCAACGTAAAATATATTTCTACTAGGAGTCTGAGTCAAATCTCTTAAGTCACTAGTCCAGGCTATATATACCTCCACCCATTTGTTAGGTAAGAGACAACATAGTATAGTGGAGCCAGAACACCTCATACTAGCACGACGTGACTTCAGACAACCTCAATTTTAACCTCTCTACACCTCAGTTTTTCAATCTGTAAAGTAAGGACAATAATAGAACCTACCTTAAAGGCTTGTTGAGGGTTAAATGAGTTAATATTTATACAATGCTTACTACAGCGCCTAGCATTGAGCTATCGGGATCCAGGAATAAAAAAGCGAACGAGGAACAACCCTAGCACCAACGCACTTGTCCATGTCTCCTCGTTGTGAGGTTTTCTCCATATTGAAAGGAGGAATTAACAAAATGCTTTATTCCAGCCCCACCGCACGCCACCCCCGCCTTCTTCCATTTCTCAATCTAGCACCAAGTAACAGGACTGTCAGAGAAACGAGCCAAGAGCGTCCCCCGGTGGCATAGTGTCGCCTTCGGTCTCAGTGCTTGGGGCCCGGAGCCTGCCAATCTCGCACTACAACTCCCATCATGCATCTCTTGCCCTCCGGCCTCTAACTGGGAAGGCGACTTGCGGCCCTGCGCTGGGGAACTTCCCCGCCCAGCATCGCAAAAAAGGATAACTATAGCCGCCCAGAATTACTTCCGGGGTAGGGCGTCGCAAGGGTTGCTGGGAAACATATAACTCTAATTTTCTTCCGCCAACTGGTTAAATAGTCCCACCGTCACCGTGTGCCACGGAAAAAGAAACTCGAGAAACACCTTCCTGCCCTAAATTTCAGCGGAAACGCTGAATAATAAAGAAAATTTGAGTAAAGTGGATTTCCGTTCTTGGCGTGCTTCCAGTAGACGTCTAGGAGGAATCTCCCGGCGTGAGCGTAGGTATCTCGCGCTATATAGGAGAGTCGGCCCGAGGGCCGGGCCCTCTTTCGCCTCCTCGCTTCCAAGATGGTGAGTCCTATCTCGTGGGGAATGTGCGGGGTCGGGTGGAGGCTTGAGAGGAGCAGATTTGGGGACTGTGGGGGTTTGAAAACGTGGGCCACGGTGGAGGAGTGGAAAGAGCGTATGTTTGTTCCAGGCTTGGAGGAATTTGTGGAGGGACTGGATATCTGAGTGGCACTTTTCTGGGGGTTGCCGGCGCGGAATGTGGCTGGAAAGGAGATAGGCTGGGTAAGTTGCGCCTTCTTCCTAATGGGGTTTTCATTTTCACGCAGACCAAGAAAAGAAGGAACAATGGTCGTGCCAAAAAGGGCCGCGGCCACGTGCAGCCTATTCGCTGTACCAACTGTGCCCGTTGCGTGCCCAAGGATAAGGCCATTAAGAAGTTCGTCATTCGGAACATCGTAGAGGCCGCAGCCGTCAGGGACATTTCTGAAGCGAGTGTTTTCGATGGTGAGTGAGCTCCTGGAGCGCAAACTGTGCAAGTATCTTAATACCTAAAACCACTTCCTGCCTCCTCTCCCACCCCCCACCCCCCACCCCCCCCATCCGCAGGCTGTGTTCATTGGAGCGTGTCCAACAATTTTCTTGCACCTTTAGGATTGTTGTCGGTAGAAGAGAATGATATTTTTGCTATGTTGTTTGCCGTTTTGAGTCTTCTCTGGACAGAGGGGACTTTTGGTCGTACTGCACAATCTTTGAGCCTTATTTTGTGACTGTGTAGGGGATGAGATTCCAAAAGCACTTATAGTGTTTATCCTGTATCAAAAATTCGGGAGTACTAGCTGAAAACGTAAATGTAACAACTCTTGAATTGTTGACAAACATTTGAGTAGTTGTAGAAAGCAGTCTTTTGAAGACTTTTAAGAGTCAAAGCAGTCCAGTTTGGTCGACAAGGGTGATATTTGGAGCAATATGATGTTTTGATCGTTTCGTTTTCTTAAGACGAATTAACTTTTTTAGGGAACAGGAGTAGGCATTAGGGCTGATGCAATTGCTGAAGGAACTGGGTTTTTGGTGATATTACATCTGTGGTGTGGATTTAGTCCCTACGGTGACAGGGTCGCTCAGTAAGGGTATATTCATTTGTGGAACGGTGTTACATATATATGTATTTAGATACCAGAAACTGAACACTTGGCTTTGGGGATGAAATCTTGTAGATATGTCTGACAGACACTTAAGTGAGTTTACTTTTTTAAAAAATTTATTTATTATTCATTTTTGGCTGCATTGGGTCTTCGTTGCTGTGCGCCGCCTTCTCTAGTGGCGGCGAGCCGGCCTCTCATAGCGGTGGCTCCTCTTGTTGCGGAGCTCAGGCTCTAGAGCACAGGCTCAACAGTTGTGGCGCACGGGCCTAGTTCCTCTGCGGCATGCAGGATCTTCTGGACCAGGGCTCGAACCCGTGTCCCCTGCATTGGCAGGCGGATTCTTAACCACTGCGCCACCAAGGAAGCCCATGAGTAAGTTTACTTTTGACTGATAGAATGAACAAGAAAGAACAGTGCAATGTGGTACCATACCTAATATCACACCTCTAATTTTTTGTTTCTTAGCCTATGTGCTTCCCAAGCTGTATGTGAAACTGCATTACTGCGTGAGTTGTGCCATTCACAGCAAGGTAGTCAGGAATCGTTCTCGGGAAGCCCGGAAGGACCGAACACCTCCACCCCGATTTAGACCTGCTGTGAGTATCTTAAAGGAGATGTGGAAGCCAGAGGGGTAATGGACAAAAGATAAGGAAGGACCCAAGGAATATCAAATTAAGATCTCTGCCTGTGGGTGGGATCAACTAAGTCTGTAAAGACCTACACCTAAACATTTGTTTAGAGACACTTTTGAAGAATAGCTGTAAGAATTTGTTACAGATTGAGTAGTGTAATCTTTTTCCACATTTATTCATGCTTTTATGGCCCAAATACATTGTTAGTGATGGGAGGGTAGTGGTCAGGTTCTTTGAGGGGGGACTCTTACGTGCATGGTTTCTTAAAATTCTTCATTTCTTTATCTTCCAGGGTGCTGCCCCACGACCTCCACCAAAGCCCATGTAAGGAGCTAAGTTCTTAAAGACTAAAGAAATACTGTTCCCTGGAAAGACAATAAAGTGGAAATTATACTTTATATGGCATGTTGAGTATGTATTGTCAGGTGGAGGGGGGGTGTATGTCATAGAATTAATTACTTTTACCAAGTATTCAGTTGTGGAGTGCCACATGATGTTTTCATGGGGTGAGAAAGCTTATCCAGGTGAGTTAAACCTTTTGTATTTCTGCCTTTGGCCTCCCCAATTTGCATAGCTGAAGGCTGGGGAGAGGAGTTAAGGCATCTGTGAATGTTAGATTAATTCAACCTCGCAAGTAGTTTAAGCTGGGGTCTTTAAAACAGGGAGGAACTAGCAGGGTAAGGAGTGTTATTGAATCAGGAAGTGATTTAGACTGAGGTGTGCATACCCCTGGTGGAGGACAGAAGACTTTATTTACTAGGAGCGGGTGACTTGGATAGCTTAAGGGGTCTGTATTCAGATTTATGTAGCTTAAAGGGTCTGTATTCAGATCCTTCATAAAATTCACCTGTCTACTGTGGTCTGCTGGTAAGCCAGTTCTCACCCAGCCTGCATCTTTCTATGGTACATTGCTCTATGGGGTGAAAATGTACAGGACACGAGGCGTTCCTAGAAATTTGTGGAAGTTCCAAGAGAGGACGTTTCCATGCAAAGTATGGGAAAAGGCTGCACCTAATTTTATCTGTGTGACAATGGTTCATTTGTTCCAGAATTCAGAAATTAGAAAGTTACCGGCTAGGGATATACAGTTGAACCTTGAACAACATGGGTTTAACTCTGTGGGTTGTTCTGTTTTGTTTACAATAAACACATACTACACAGTCCACAGTTGTTTGAGTCCTCAGATGGTGAAAGCACAGGCAAATAAGAAGGGGTAACTCTAAAGTTATATAAGGATTTTTGACTGGGTGGTACCCCTAACCTATGTATTGTTCAGGGGTCAAATGTATGTTTATTTGAAAAATTCGTTTGGGAATGGATTGCTAAGGATTTTGCTGGTTAGGTTATGTGATTTTTTTCCCCCCTGAATTAAGCTAAACTAGGAGCTTGGAAGTTTTGATTAAAATACACATTGTTTGGGAATTCCCTGGCAGTCCAGTGGTTAGAACTTGATACCCTCACTGAGGGCCTGCATTCAATCCCTGGTCCAGGAACTAAAATCCCACATACTGCACTGTGCAGCCAATAAAAAATAAAAAAAATAAACATTGTGGGAAACGGTTTGTTAAAACACTGAATGTAGGCAAGAGTCTCCATCCGTTGGGGAGACCCACAATATCTGTGCTTCTTCATTCCTCTACACTGTAATGACCCTGTTACACCAGGGATAAAACATTGGATAGAAAAAAATAGGGTTCAAGGTGAAAATGAATGCTGAACCTGGTGGTCCTAAATCCCAGCTTGCTCAATAAAGCCAGATTCATGTAGTAAATCAGGATCATTTGCGTGCAGAGATTTCTCTTGCGATGTTTATAGGCACAGCTTATCCTTTTCTCAGGGTAGGTCTTAATTGGCTCTCCCATGAGTTTAAAAACTGATTTAAACTAAGAGCCTAAGAGCTAAGAATTGTTTTAGCTGTTTATCTATTGGTACTTGAGGATAATCCCAAACTAACTGATTTTGGAGTACTAGAAGTAACTCACAAAAGGGCTTTCCATGTGCTTCAGGTTCTAAAATAGCCCCATCCTACCTCCCAATCCACCAGTTACAAAGAACTCAAATGGTGTCTGATGGGCAACCAGGATATCCAATTTCTACGTATGGGAAAGTTACCTCCTGTATAGACATCTATCTATCCCAGAAAAGAAAGCCACTTAAGTTGTCAGAAGTAGCCCACAGGTCAGTTTGAGCTTCTCAAGGTATTTGGACTGCAAGATCAGGAGCCTTCTCTGCTTAAGCTATCGTGGACTGATGTTCTAGTAGTTGATCACAGAAAAGATGATATAAACCTTTGAGCCCCTGCCTCCACCCCCCACCCTTCACCTCCAACTTAATTTATTGAACTGTTACGAGGGGGAAAGTTAATTGCAGTCTCAGCACCTCCCTAACATTTCAGATGTGTTCTCCAGTCTCGATGTGTAAAGCCAGGTAGACCCCTCTGGGCTCTTCCAGGCATTGGCCCAATGTGCACCTGTGAGGTATTGGATTTCAGGTCAATTCCCTGTGGTCAAGATTCATTGAGAACCAAAGCAATCTTAGGAAAGAAAAATGGAGCTGGAGGAATCAGGCTCCCTGACTTCAGACTATACTACAAAGCTATAGTAATCAAGACAGTATGGTACTGGCACAAAAACAAATACAGATCAATGGAACAGGATAGAAAGCCCAGAGATAAACCTATGTACATATGGTCACCTTATCTTTGACAAAGGAGGCAAGAATATACAGTGGAGAAAAGACAGCCTCTTCAATAAGTGGAGCTGGGAAAACTGGATAGCTACATGTAGAAGAATGAAATTAGAACACTTCCTTAAAACACTTCCTGACACCATACACAGAAATAAACTCAAAATGGATTAAAGACCTAAATGTAAGGCTAGACACTGTAAACCTCTTAGAGGAGAACAGGCAGAACACTCTTTGACATAAATCACAGCAAGATCTTTTTCGACCCACCTCCGAGAGTAATGGAAATCAAAAAACAAATGGGACCTAATGAAACTTAAAAGCTTTTGCACAGCAAAGGAAACCATAAACGACGAAAAGACAACCCTTGGAATGGGAGAAAATATTTGCAAATGAAGCAACTGACAAAGGATTAATCTCCAAAATATACAAGTAGCTCATGCAGCTCAATATCAAAAAAACAACCCAATCCAAAAATGGTCGGAAGACCTAAGTAAACATTTCTCCAAAGAAGACATACAGATTGCCAACAAACTTGAAAAGATAACTCTATCACTAATGGTTAGACAAATGCAAATCAAAACCACAATGAGTTATCACCTCACACTGGTCAGAATAGCCATCAAAAAATCTACAAACAGTAAATGCTGGAGAGGGTGTGGAGAAAAGGGAACCCTCTTGCACTGTTGGTGGGAATGTAAATTGTTACAGCCACTATGGAGAACAGTATGGAGGTTCCTTAAAAAACTAAAAGTAGAACTACCATGTGACCCAGCAATCCCACTACTGGGCATATACCCTGAGAAAACCATAATTCAAAAAGAGACATGCACCACAATGTTCATTGCAGCACTATTTACAATAGCCAGGACATGGAAGCAGCCTAAGTGTCCATCGACAGATGAATGGATAAAGAAGATGTGGCACATAGTATACAATGGAATATTACTCTGCCATAAAAGGAAACGAAATTGAGTTATTTGTAGTGAGGTGGATGGACCTAGAGTCTGTCATACGGAGTGAAGTATGTCAGAAAGAGAAAAACAAGTACCGTATGCTGACGCACGTATATGGAATCTAATAAAACAGTACTGGTGAACCTAGTGGCAAGGCAGGAATAAAGACGTAGAGAACGGACTCAACGCAGTGGGGGAAGGGGAAGCTGGGATGAAGTAAGAGATGGCTAGTGGGAAGCTGCTGCATAACACAGGGAGATCAGCTGGATGCTTTGTGAAGACATAGAGGGGTCTTAGAGACCCCTCTAGGTCATAGAGAGGATGGGAGAGAGGCTCAAGAGGGAGGGGATATGGGGATATATGAATACTTACAGTTGATTCACTTTGTTGTACAACAGAGACTAACACAACATAGTAAAGCAATTATACTCCAATAAAGACATTAAAAAAAATTCATTGAGGTCCTGAAACACCCTTTCCTTCAACCTCAATTCCTGGATTTTCACTTTTCTTTGCCTACCTCTCCATAGCTTAGCATGTATGAGGAAAAAATTATTCACTGCCTATCACACTATTTAGGTTAATGTGTTTTTTAGTTTACACATTTGGCTTATTTATTCTTTCAGTAACTGTTAGGTGTAGAGGGGTGTGCATTTCATATGCACTAACAAGCTAATAGGCCTCTCAACAGAGACTGAGCAATAGATGAAAGCATGGGCTAAAGTCTACTTTCATTTATTTGTTCAGTAAATACTAATTGCCCATGTGCTTGGCACTTTGCTTCTGAGTCCAGGTTGCCTATTAAAACAGAGGCGTCCAGGGACTTCCCTGGTGGTCCAGTGGTTAAGACTCCACGTTTCCTCTGGGGGAGCACGGGTACCATCCTTGGTCAGGGAATGGCGAGGCCAAAGAAAAAACAAAACAGAGGCATCCGGTTAAGAACCTAAGAGAGCTGAGTCGCGCCTCTGACACATTGATCTGTGTGACCTTCGCTGAGTTACCTAACCTCTCTGTCTTCAATTTTCTAATCTTTAGGACAGTCATTCCTATATCATAGTATTTTGATGTAGTTTAAGTAATATAAAATATTTATTAAGTACCTACTATGTGCCAGACATTTCTAAGTGCTGAAGACATAAGCAGTGATCAAGTTCCTGGTCTCAGAGCTTTTTTAAAGAAAAACTTTTATTTATTTTTTGCTGCGTTGGGTCTTCGTTGCTGCGCGTGGGCTTTCTCTAGTTGCGGTGAGCGTAGGCTACTCTTCGTTGCGGTGCACAGGCTTCTCACTGCGGTGGCTTCTCTCGTTGAGGAGTACGGGCTCTAGGTGCGCAGGCTTCAGTAGTCGTGGCATGCGGGCTCAGTAGTTGTGGCTCGCGGGCTCTAGAGCTAAGGCTCAGTAGTTGTGGTGCACAGGCTTAGTTGCTCTGAGGCATGTGGGATCTTCCCGGACCAGGGCACGAACCCGTGTGCCCTGTGTTGGCAGGCGGATTCTCAACCACTGCTCCACCAGGGAAGCCCTTTTTTTTTTTTTTTTTTTTTAAACAAGCTTTTATTGAGAAATATCTTCGACATTATTTTGGGAATTGTCCTCCTTCTCAAGAGTGTATCTGTCTTTGTCTCTCTCTCTCCCCCTTATAAATCTAAATGTTATTTCATCACTAAATAAAATATATTAATAAAAAATACAGAGAGGAACATATTTAATGAGCAGACTTTTAAAAGATGATTCATATTCAATAGATCTCTATGTAGGGAAGCCCTTTTTTTTTTTTTTTTTTTTTTTTTTTTTTGCGGTACGCGGGCCTCTCACTGTTGTGGCCTCTCCCGTTGCGGAGCACAGGCTCCGGACGCGCAGGCTCAGCGGCCATGGCTCACGGGCCTAGCCGCTCCGTGCATGTGGGATCTTCCCGGACCAGGGCATGAACCCGTGTCCCCTGCATCGGCAGGCGGACTCTCAACCACTGCGCCACCAGGGAAGTCCAGGAAGCCCTTTTTTTGCTTATTGATATCCAATTGTTGCAGCACTATTTGTTGAAAAGACTATCCCTTCTTTATTGCATTTCTTTGCACTTTTGTCAAAAATCAATTCACTATATATTTGTAGGACTATTTCTGGACTCTTTTCTCTTCCATTGATCTATTTGTCTATCTTTATGCCAGTACCATATTATCTTGATCACTGAGGCTTTATAATAAGTGCTCCCTCAGGTTGTACTCCTGGCTAATTCCTTCTCATCTTTGGCCCTCAGCCAAGACCACATTACTCTTAGAAGCCCTCTCTGACACCTCCAAACAAGAGTGGCTGCTCCTTTCTGCTCTCCCATTGCACCTATCCCAGCATTGGTCTCCCTTTATGGTTACTGATGGTTTGTCTCCCTTTCCATATAGATCGTAAGCTCTTTGAGGACACCACCTCCAGGGGTCCCAGAAGCACTGTTTGAAAAATATTGGAAACAAAACAAAACGAAACCCCACACACAAATGCTATAATTGCAGAATAGCTCCAAAAGCAAAGAATGTGACACTGAAGAAACCAAACCGTTGGCTATTAGGAAGTATCATCATGTAACCATGTAATGGGAATAATTCCTCTGCTGATGTTCAGAAGGAGACTGAGAGTGCAAATACATAAGGTGCAAAAATGCTGGTATTGAAAACCGAGCATAGAAAAGTTGAGGACCCTTATTTTAACCACCTAGAATGGCCAGTGGGGACAGAGGCTTAGAATCTGCTGCCCAGATCCTCTGAGGACTTTCCCTTCCAGCCCCTCTGTTCCACTGGAGCGGGTACGCGGGCCTCTCACTGTTGTAGCCTCTTCCGTTGCGGAGCACAGGCTCCAGATGCGCAGGCTCAGCGGCCATGGCTCACGGGCCCAGCCGCTCCGCGGCATGTGGGATCTTCCCAGACCGGGGCACGAACCTGTGTCCCCTGCATCGGCAGGCGGACTCTCAACCACTGCGCCACCAGAGAAGCCCCTAGGTGCTTTTACCTCCCAACTCTGGCATAGTTCAAATGTACCTTGCCTTCTGTATGAAGGTCATGAT
Source organism: Stenella coeruleoalba (assembly GCF_951394435.1). Classification (NCBI taxonomy): domain Eukaryota; kingdom Metazoa; phylum Chordata; class Mammalia; order Artiodactyla; family Delphinidae; genus Stenella; species Stenella coeruleoalba. The sequence goes on along the minus strand of NC_137157.1, from coordinate 58,746,404 downwards.
TTTCTGGTTACTCCTGCTCTCCCATTTCTAATCTTTTTTTTTTTAACATCTTTATAGAGGTATAAAGATATAATTATATATCTTTATATATAAGATATAATTGCTTTACATTGTTATGTTAGTTGCTGCTGTATTACAAAGTCAATCAGCTATATGTATGCATATATCCCCTCCCTCTTGCATCTCCCTCCCACCCTCCCTATCCCACTCCTCTAGGTGGTCACAAAGCACCTGAGTTGATCTCCCTGTGCTATGCGGCTGCTTCCTACTACCTGTTTTACATTTGGTAGTGTATATATGTCAATGCCACCCTCTCACTTCGTCCCAGCTTACCCTTTCCCCTCCCTGTGTCCTCAAGTCCACTCTCTACATCTGCGTCTTTATTCCTGTCCTGCCCCTAGGTTCTAATATTTAAACACAATAAATTGCGAAGCCCAGATTTGGACCTATCCAATTCCAAATTCTGCCTTCTTTATCCTTCGCTGAGCTGTCTCCTAAAGCGAAAGTGCCAATCTATGTATTTCTTTTTTAAAACATTTATTTATTATTTTTGTCTGCGTTTGGGTCTCTGTTGCGGAGCATGGGCTTTAGGTACGCGGGCTTCAGTAGTTGTGGCTCGCGGGCTCTAGAGCGCAGACTCAGTAGTTGTGGTGCACGGGCTTAGTTGCTCCGCAGCATGTGGGATCTTCCCGGACTAGGGCTGAAACCTGCATCTCCTGCATTGGCAGGCAGATTCTTAACCACTGCACCACCAGGGAAATTCTGTGTATGTATTTTGAGCAGCACCTATCCCCAGCAAAAGAATCAACATCAGTTACTTCTGTGGGACAGTCCCTCCTAAGTTAACTCAGGAGACCAAAGTATAAAACTGAGGGTTGTTTAATCAAAACAGGATTAGGGCTGAAGTAGTAATTTGCCCCTCTCTACTCTAGGGACAATTTTATCTAGGAAAAATCGTTTCTGTATAAACACAGCACACCCTCTATTACTCTATAAGCAGGATACCTTCCTACTAACCTTTCTAAATTGTCATTTAAAAAAACAAAAATGAATTTGCAAAAAAAAAGCATTTGCTGTGTTTGTACATGGAACAGTTCTGGAGGATTCTCAAGAAACGGTAGCAGTGGTTGCCTCCAGGCTGTGGACACTGGTCCAAGCCATCATCGCCTCTCACCTAGATTACAGCAGTGACCTCATAACTGGTCCTCTTGCCCCTACTCTCACCCCTTATAGTTGATTCACTACACAGCAACAAGACTTGATTATTTAGACAAATAAACCCAATCCTGTCACTCCCCAACTCAAATCCTTCTAATAAGCTTCGTTCTGCAATTAAAGTAAAATCCCAGCTCCGTGCTGTGAATGTGAGCCTCTGCATGATGTGGCTCCTCGCTTCTTCTCTGACCGCCTGCCCAGGACCCTCTCTGCTCCAGCCACATGGACCTCCTTCTTTCTGTTCCTCAGACACTCCAAGCTCATTCCTACCTCAGGGCCTGTGCTCTTGCGGGTTGCTCTGCCGGGAATGCTCTTCCTTCAGATCAACCACAACTGGTCCTTCTTGTCACTCAAGGCTTGGTGCACATGTCACCCGACAGAATCCCCCTCTGAGGATTCTGTCTAAAGAAGCCCCTCCCCAGGCACACCAGTGGTCACTTCCCCAGTGCCTTGTTTTGTTTATGTCATGCCACTTACTACTGCAGTTATTTCTTGAGTTGTCTGTTGACTGTCTACCCTCCCTAGAATGTAAGCTCCTTGAGGGCAGAGGCCTTATCTCGTTTTACTACTGTTTACTCAGTGTTTAGAACAGTGCATGGCACTGAATCAATGAATGATGTCTGAGGTCACATAGGAAGGTTTCAGGTCGTGGACTGTTTTGTTAGTTCCCACGGGTGCTGTAACAAATTACCACAAAGCTTGAAACAACACAGATTTATTATCTTACAGTTCTAGATGTCAAAAGTATGAAATGGGGGCTTCCCTGGTGGTGCAGTGGTTAAGAATTTGCCTGCCAATGCAGGGGACACGGGTTCGAGCCCTGGTCCGGGAAGATCTCACATGCCGCAGAGCAACTAAGCCCGTGCACCACAACTACTGAGCCTGCACTCTAGAGCCCATGAGCCACAACTACTGAGCCCACGTGCCACAGCTAACTGAAGCCCACGTGCCGAGAGCCCATGCTCCGCAACAAGGGAAGCCACTGCAATGAGAAGCCCTCGCACCGCAACGAAGAGTAGCCCCTGCTCCCTGCAACTAGAGGAAGCCCACGCGCAGCAATGAAGACCCAATGCAGACAAAAATAAATAAATATTTTAAAAAGTGGCCGTTAGAGAGCACCATGAACTAGGAAAACTCATTACTATCACGTTGGTCACTCTAGGTCTTCTCAGTGGACAAAGCTATGTATGTATAGTGTTCATACTGACTTTTCTAGTTCAAATTTGGAACTATAAAACTACCAAAAAAATCTATATTTTCTTTCTTCCATCAAAAATTGTGGTTCTTTGGGAGTTCCTTGGTGGTCTAATGGTTAGGATTCGGTGCTTTCACGGCTGGGGCCTGGGTTCAATCCCTCGCTGGGAAACTGAGATCCCTGCAAGCTGTGCAGCACAGAAAAAAAAAAAAAAAGTGCTCCTTCTTAGAGATTGCCCCTAAGTTTACATGATGCTGTTTCTTCCCAGGTTCTAAATCACATGCTTCACACTCTAGCCACAGGCAAACAGGCACTAAACAGGCATTAGTCAGAATTAGCTGGAAGTTGAAGACTTGAGTCTTTGATGTGTCTGGATGAATTTTTTTGTTTTGCTAGTGGGTATATGTTTTCATCTGTGGATGACTTGCTTGGAGTGCAGGTTTTGGAGACCTTTTATATAAAGGTATGAAGAGTTGGGTTGGCTACAAGGCATGGAACAAGGAGTTTCAAGCAAAGGCAGACCTGCTCTTACCCTGAAGATTTCAAAGGCATTAATGACAGCAGTAATCTTGCAGCTTACTAGTTGACAGGCAGCTGGATGGATGCTCATGGGACAGAAGATCAAACAACTTTCAATTTTAATAAATCTCTATAAACCAAATAATAATAATCATGGTTCTTAAGGGCACAGAAATAGAATATTTCATAATTTCTTATTTGCTTTACCCCACATTACACAGTCTCAGAATACACCAGTAATACCACCTCCACCAATTATGATTACTGAAAACAGATTAAAAAAATTTTTTGTAATGCCATCCCCATTCTCCTCCCATTTTTTATGGTTATAATATCTACATTGTCAGATCATATGGTCATTACATACTACTATACTCTCTCTTTTAACCTTTATTCAGTCTCAGTTCTGCAAATAAATAATATTACAATGTTCACACACAACCCTTATGTTGATGTCTCTCTAGGAAGTTTGGTTGTCTGAAGTGCATTTGCTAGTGGATTTCTTAGGAAAGACTCATGGGAACAATACTCCCCCAGTTCCTCCATATTGGTAACAATTTGTCTGTGGCCATTATAGTTGAAGGTTAGTTTGCTTTGGCTCACATGTACTTTTCTTGAATATTTAAAATATGTCAACTTCATTTTTTTCTTACATAAAGCACTGCTGTCAGAAAGTCTCATAATTATCTAACTTGTCACTTATGAATCATACTTTTTGTCTGGTCATGGATTTTTTTTTTCCTATAAGTCTAGTAATTTTATTAGAATATGTCTTGGTGTTGGTCATTCTAGGTCAATGTTTTTAAGTATCTTCTATATTCTTTTAATATGTAGTTTTGAAATTTTTAATTTTAGGAAAAGTTTTCTTGAGTAGTATTTGGTGTTTTTTTTCTGTCCCCTTGCTTTGTTTTTCTTTTTCAGAGATTTCTATTAACCCGTTAGTGGGGTCCATGAAGACACTCAAAGAAAGTTACCTAAGGATAATTGGAGATGAGGCCTTTGGCAGGTGATTGGGTCATTAGGGTGGAGCCCTCATGATGAGATTAGTGCCCTTATAAGAAGAGACAGGAGAGACTTTGCTTCCTCTCTCTCAGCCATGTGAGGATACAGGGAGAAGGTGGCTGTCTATAAGCCAGGAAGTGGGTCCTCCTCAAACACTGGATCTACAAAGCCTTGATCTTAGACTCACCCTCTAGAACGATGAGAAATAAATGGTTGTCATTTAAGCCAAAAAAAATAAATAAAAGACAATATGAGCCAAGGGTTGTATAATATCTTCCTTTTCCGTCTTTAATATTATCATTTTCTCTTAAATCCTCTTAACTTCATTTCTTTTTACTTTAAAAATTTACCTCTTTTTCATCTTTTTTTAAGGCATTATTTATTGTGTTTATTTTCTCATCATGTTCCTCATAGTTTAGTCTTTTTTTTTTTTTTTTGGTCTCTCTGTGTGGCTTGCAAGATCTTAGTTCCCCGACCAGGGATTGAACCCAGGCCCTCAGCAGTGAAAGTGCAGAATCCTAACCCCTGGACCGCCAGGGAATTCCCTAGTCTTCATTTCTAAAATGTTTTTTCTTTTACTCTAATTTTTCCTCGAGTTCTACCACTTTAAGCATTTTTGATGTTGTTAATTTCATCCATTTTGTGTGCCTATTTCTCTGGCATGCTTTCTTTGTCTGTAGGGATGCTTTTCTGTTTCTGATTCTCTTTTTTCTAATAGAAATTTTGTATAGGATTTAACTTGTTACTTTCTGTTGCTCATTTTTACCTGAATTTAATATTTTGAAGGATTTGTTCAGATAGCTTTCCTATCTAGACAGAGCTCCCTCTTCTGCTGCTTTGAGTAGTGTTCAGAAATATAGTGGCTTGCTGTCTGAGATTTCCAGCTTCGTACCGCACCCTACTTTTCTCCGGACCTTCTCTTCCTTTGTCTCTGTTGTCCCTGTCCTGCTCAACTTTGATTCCTCTCTCATCAGTCTTTCTTCAGTATGGGGCCTATCCTGAAAGGAAGCCCTGGATAGTCAGTTTGGAGAGTTCAAAGGGGGTGAAGTTACTCCAAACTCTTCAGTCCTTACTGACATGCACAGGCCCTTGTCTTCGCCCGCCACTGGGGGGGTGCAAAACCTCTCTCTGTTTCAGCTGCCATTGTCAGATTGGCCTGCCAGGCTTTCTGTTTGGAGCTTCTCCTGTTCTCATATTCTCTGACACCCCGGTTGCTTCCTCAGCCCTCTCCTGCATAGACACCCATAACAAGCAGGTCCTGTGACTTTCGGTGTTCATTCTCATTGCTTGTATTTTGGGGTTTGTGGGGATACCTTGTCATCTATTTTTTTATAAATGTTGCCCATGGGACTTCCCTGGTGGTGCAGTGGTTAAGAATCCGCCTGCCAATGCAGGGGACACAGGTTCGAGCCCTGGTGGGGGAAGATCCCATATGCTGCGGAGCAACTAAGCTCATGTGCCACAACTACTGAGCCTGCGCTCTAGAGCCCGGGAGCCACAACTGTTGAAGCCCTCACGCCTAGAGCCCGTGATCCGCAATGAGAAGCCCGCGCACCGCAAGGAAGAGTAGCCCCCGCTCGTGGCAACTAGAGAAAGACCGCATGCAGCAACAAACACCAAACGCAGCCAAAAATAAATAAAAATACAAATAAATAAGTTTATATATTAAAAAAGAAGAATGTAAGTTCCATGAGAGCTCAGGAACAGCACCTGGCAATATAGTTGGGGCTCAGTAAATATTTGGTGAAAGAAAAATGTTCCACAAAAAGCAGCTTATTTTGAGGTTGAGAGAAAAGGGTCAGTTTATGGCAGATACACAAAGCGGGATAGAGAAGTGGTAAGAGATAAGGCTGGAGGATTGGACCACATCAGTGTAGGGCCTTGTAAGCCAATTAAGGAGTTTGCCCTTTATCCTGAAGGCAATGAAAATCCTTTAAAAGATTTTAAGCAAGGGAGTGGTCTGATGAAATTTCTGGGTTTTTTAATACAGATTTTTACATTTTAATACATTTATATATTTATTTATTTTTGGCTGCCTTGGGTCTTCGTTGCTGTGCACGGGCTTTCTCTAGTTGCGGCGAGCAGGGGTTACTCTTCGTTGTGGTGCGCGGGCTTCTCATTGCAGTGGCTTCTCTTGTTGTGGAGCATGGGCTCTAGGTGCGTGAGCTTCAGTAGTTGTGGCACGCGGGCTCAGTAGTAGTGGCACATGGGCTTAGTTGCTCCTCAGCATGTGCGATCTTCCTGGACCAGGGATTGAAACTGTGTCCCCTGCATTGGCAGGCGGGTTCTTAACCACTGCGCCACCAGGGAAGTCCCAAATTTCTGGTTCTTTTTGTTGTTGTTTTTTTTAACATCACAAACTTCAGTAAGGAGAATGGATTGTGGGAGACAAAACTGGAGACAAGATTAGAATCCATGGGACTAGTCCAGCATTTGAATATAAATGATGAATAAAAAACTGAATATAGTGATCTGATTTTCAGATAGCTTGCCCAGTGGAAAACATAATCAGAATCCAAAAGGCAATAGAATGGCCAGAAGAAGGATGAATCTCACAGAGATGATAATTAGCCAAGATAAATGAAAGCTCATTCGTTCAGGCCCCCAATTCATAACTGATGAACAAGGATAGGCTGGTTTAATAACAGCTTGTCGAAGATAAATATTATGTGATATCACATACGTGGAATCTAAAAACTAATACAAATGAACTTATTTACAAAACAGAAACACTCACTGACATAGAAAACAAACTTATTCCAAAGGGGAAAGTGGGAGAGGGATAAATGAGGAGTATGGGATTAACAGATACATAGCGCTATATACAAAATAAACAATAAGGATTTATTTTATAGCACATGGAACTATATTCAATATCTTTTTTTTTTTTTTTTTTTTTTTTTTTTTGCGGTACGCGGGCCTCTCACTGTTGAGACCTCTCCCGCTGCGGAGCACAGGCTCCGGACGCGCAGGCTCAGCGGCCATGGCTTACGGGCCTAGCCGCTCCGCAGCATGTGGGATCTTCCCGGACCGGGGCGCAAACCCGTGTCCCCTGCATCGGCAGGCCAACTCTCAACCACTGCGCCACCAGGGAAGCCCTATATTCAATATCTTATAATAAACTATAATGGAAAAGAATCTGAAAAAGAATATATATATGTATAACTAAAACATTTTGCTGTACACATGAAATTAACACAGTATTATAAATCAACTATAGTCCAATTAAGAAAAAATAATAGCTTGTGTAACAGCAACACTATATGAAGTGACACTATGATGAAACTAACCAAAAATGTTAGTTTACTTTTTTAAAAAACAAAAGTATTTTGTTTTTAAAATTCACATTGAGATATAATTCACGTATGATATAATTAACTCATTAAAAGTGTACAATTCAGTGGTTTTTAGTATATTCACAGATATGTGCAACCATCACTACAGTCAATTTTAGAACATTTCCATCACCTCAAAAAGAAACCTCATACCTATTCGCTATCATCCTCCTACCCCCAGTCATCCCTTTCCTAGCCCTAAGCAACCACTAATCTACTTTCTGTCTCTATAGATTACCCTTTTCAGGACTTTCATAAAAATATAATTATATAATATGTGGCCTTTTCTGACTGGCTTCTTTCATTTAGCATAATGTTTTCAAGGTTCATTGAAGTTGTAGCATTTATAAATACTCCATTCTTTTTATGGGCAAATAATATTCAATTGTGTGGATACACCACATTTGGTTTATCCATTTTCTGTTGATAGACATTTGGGTTGTTTCCATTGTAGGGTAGGCAGAAATTTACCTCTATCCATCTTAGGTCCTCAGCTAGGGCTCTTTAACAAAAAGATGGATTAACGAGAGAAAAACAAACAAGTTTATTAACACATGCAGTGCATATCACACATGAGGAACTTCAACGAAGAGTAACTCGAAGCAATGACTTAGAACTCTGGCTAATATGGCATCTTCAAGAAAAAAACAATAAATTTGTGGAGAAATGATAGGACAAAGGAAAAGGGTTTTATAATGAGAACCTGCTGTATAGCACAGGGAACGCTCCTTAATGCTCTGTGGTGACCTAAATGGGAAGGAAATCCAAAAACGAGGGGATGTATGTATACATATAGCTGATTCACTTAACATTGTAAACATTATAGCTGACTAACACAACATTGTAAAGCAACTCTACCCCCAATTAAAAATATATAAATAAATAAAGGAAAAGGGTTTTAGGCTTCTAAGGGTGGCCAACTGTGGGAAGATAAATATATGCGAGGAAACTAATGGAGTGAGGTTTGTTTGCAGATTTCTCTGGTGCTCTCTCTGGGCTGATAAGCGTCTAGAGTGTCTCTAGTAAAGGAGAATTTATATCCTGCCTTCAGGCAGAAAAGGAGGAGTGTAGAGAGAGAAAGCTTTTTCTGTGTTTGCTTTATTCTTTTTTTTTTTTTAATATTTATTTATTTATTTGGCTGTGCCGGGTCTTAGTTGCGGCATGTGGGATATAGTTCCCTGACGAGGGATCAAACCCAGGCCCCCTGCATTGGGAGCACGGAGTCTTAGCCACTCGACCACCAGGGAAGTTTCTGTGTTTGCTTTTTTTAATTGCCTTCAGCTCAAAATAATTTTTTTTGTCAAAGAGGCATATTTTGAGATGATATATTCTGATTTCCTTCACCATCTTTTGGCTAGTATAAATAATGCTGTAATAAATATTCGTGTACAAGTTTTGGTGGGAACATATGTTTTCATTTCTCTTGGGTATATAACCAGAAATGGAATTGCTGGGTCATTTAATTTAGGCTTTGGCTCCATTAATAGACATAGTGTTCAGGATGTGCTAAGTGATAACCCCATCTGTCATCTGATATTCAGTCTTGGGCTACACACTTTAACAAACTGGACCACGTACAACCAAGAGAGACAGGGGCAATAAAGAAGAGATTGTTAAGCGAGTCACTTGAAGAACAGTGGGAAGACCTGGAGACATTTGACTGGAGAAAAGAAAACGAAAGGGGAAAAGAGAGACATTGTCAAATATCTGAAGAGTTGTGACATAGAAGAGGGATTAACCAGAGGATAGAATGAGGCCTACTTGATAGAAGTTACAGAGAAATATAATTGGTCTGATGATTTTCCTTCCTTCCTTTCTTCTTTCCTTCTTTCCTTTCCAATTATTTTATTTTTTGACTATATAAAACATGAACAAAACAGAAAGTACAAAAGGATATACAAGTGATGTCTTGCATTCAGTTCCCCTTCTTATAGGCAGTTTCTTGCATATCCTTCAAGATATACTTTAAACATATGTAAACAGATTTTTTACATATATATATATATATATATATATATTTTTTTTTTTTTTTTTTTTTTTTTTGGCTGTGCCACACGGCATGCAGGATCTTCCCTGACCAGGGATCTTCCCCATGCCCCCTACATTGGGAGCATGGAGCCTTAACCACTGGACCGCCAGGGAAGTCCAGATTTTTTACTTTTTAAAAAGAAATTTTGGGGAATTACCTGGTGGTCCAGTGGTTAGGACTCAGCGCTTTCACTGCTGGGGCCCAGGTTCCATCCTTGGTTGGGGAACGAAGATCCTGAAAGCCGGTGTGGTGTGGCTAAAAAAAAAAGAGAAAGAAATTTTGTGGTTTTATTATTTTTTTTTTTTTTTTTTGCGGTACGCGGGCCTCTCACTGTTGTGGCCTCTCCCGTTGCGGAGCACAGGCTGCGGACGCGCAGGCTCAGCGGCCATGGCTCACGGGCCCAGCCGCTCCGTGGCATGTGGGATCTTCCCGTGCCCCTGCATTGGCAGGCGGACTCTCAACCACTGCGCCACCAGGGAAGCCCAAATTTTGTGCTTTTAGAGAGAGTAAAAACATTTCTAACTCTCATAGTGGCCCAACCCTGTAATGACTGTCTAAGGCATTCCCTACCCTGGGGCTATTTGGGGAAAATTGGCAAACAATCATCCTTTAATCTTCTGGGGTATCCTTCTCTTGCAGTTTATTTGTTGGAGAAACTTGGATTGTTGTCCTATAAAATTTCCTGCATTCTGAATTTTGCTGACTGTGTGGTATCTTTCCTTTGGCCTATGAATTTGTTGTAAATTGGTATTGGATTGAGAGGCTGATCAGATTCAGATTTGATTATTTTGGTAAGACTCCTTCATAGATGATAGTGAGTTCTTCCATCAGGAGGCATATAATATCTGGTTACCTCTTTTTGTGATGTTAGCAACTGTTGTTGCTCAAGGCTTAAATCCATACATTCATTAGGAGTTGCAAAATGGTGATATTATAATATCCCTTCTTCATTTATTGGCTGGCGTATTCTGTTAATGAGAAACTTCCCCTCAGAGTAGTAGTAGGCTACTCTGATGTATAGTTCATATAGGAAAGGCAAGATAAATGTTTGGTACTTGATCAAAAGTTTTTAAAATAATGGGTTGGTTCCCTCTTATCTTCCAATGATGACTACTTCATATTTCTTAAAAGAACATTATGAATTCATGGATTTATTTCTATTTAATGTGCTCTAACCCATTGTGGTTATTATCCTAGTTACACTGAGATGGTTACATTGGGATTCTCTTCAGGTTGGCTCTTGAGTTCTTCTGATATAACGTTAGTAGTCTTTGATAGCTTCTCCCATTGTCTCTTCAATCCATTATAAATCAAGTTTAATCCACACCATTTGAGAGAAATTTGTTAAAGTCTTCAAAAACCTCCATATGTGATCAAATCTCTGGCCAGTTCTCAATCCTCACCCTTCTTGCCCTCCCAGCAGTATTTGTCCTGCTTATTAAAAGTCTTTCTTTGCTTTTCTTCTGAGACACTCTTCTCTCTTGGTTTTCCTCCTACTTCATGGACACATTTGCTCTCTGTCTTCTTTGAGGGATCTTCCCCACTTCCTAACCTAGGGAGTGAGAGTAGACAGTGAAACAGTTCAAGGACTGAGCCCTAAGACCCTTCACCATTTAGAGATCAAAAAGAAGAGGAAGATATAGCAAAGGAAGAGCAAACTAAACCTAAAGCTAGCACAAAGAAGGAAATAATAAAGATTAGAGCAGAGGTAAATGAAATAGAGAATAGAAAAATAATAGAGAGGGACTTCCCTGGTGGTCCAGTGGTTAAGAATCCGCCTTCCAATGCAGGGGATGTAGGTAAGATTCCACAGGCTGTGGGGCAACTAAGGGCACGCGCTCTAGAGCCTGTGGGCCACAGCTAGAGAGCCTGCGAGCTCTGGAGCCCCTGTGCCACAACTAGAGAGAAGCTCGCATGCCGCAATGAAGATCCCACGTGCTGCAAGACCCAATGCAGCCAAATAGATAAATAAATAAATACTTCTTTTTATTTTATTTATTTATTTTTCTGCGGTATGCGGGCCTCTCATTGTTGTGGCCTCTCCCGTTGCGGAGCACAGGCTCCGGACACGCAGGCTCAGCGGCCATGGTTCACGGGCCTAGCCGCTGCGTGGCATGTGGGATCTTCCCGTGCCCCTGCATCGGCAGGCGAACTCTCAACCACTGCGCCACCAGGGAAGCCCAATAAATACTTCTTTTTTTAAAAAAAGAAAAATAATGGAGAGAATAAGTGAATCCCAAAGTTAATTATTTGAAAAGAACAAAATTGACAAACTTTTAACTAGTCTAAGAAAAAGAGAGAGACACAAATAACTAAAATCAGAAATAAAAGTGGAGCCATTACTACCAACCTTACAGAAATAAAAGGACTGTAAGAGAATACTGTGAACAATTGTGCACCAACAAATTAGATTACCTAGATGAAATGAGCAAATCCATGGAACACAGGAATTACCAAAACTGACCCAAGAAGAAATAAAAAGTCTGAACCTACCCATAACAAGTAGAGATATTGAATCAGTAACCAAAACCCTCCCAACTGAAAAAATGTCCAGGACTAGGCTTCACTGGTAAAATCTATCAAACATTTTAAAAACTGACATCAATGCTTCTCAAACTCTTAAGAAGAGAAGGAAGAAGAAAAAGGAGAAGGTGAGAGAAGAAGAAAATCCCTAACTCATTCTGTGAGGCCAACATTACCCCAGTACCAAAGCCAGAAAAAGACATCACAAGAAAAGAAAATTACAATCAGGGTCATTCCGTTCATTCAAAATATTGTACAACCACCACCTCTATGTAGTTCTAAAACGTTTTCATCACCCCCAAATAAAACCCCATATCTGTAAGCAGTTACTCCCTGTACCACTCTATCCCTAGCCCTGGCAACCCCAATCTTTCTGTTTTTATGGATTTATCTATTCTGGATAATTTATATAAAAGGGATCAAACAATACGATCTTTTAAGCAGGCTTCCTTTCACTTAGCATAATGTTTGCAAGGTTGTTTTTGTTTGCTTGTTTGTTTGTTTTTGGCGGCACCATACGGCATGCAGGAATCTTAGTTCCCCCAACCAGGGATCAAACCGAAGCCGGGACTTCCCTGATGGCACAGTGGCCAATGCAGGGTACACAGGTTCGAGCCCTGGTCGGGAAAGATCCCACATGCTGCGGAGCAACTAAGCCCGTGCACCACAACTACTGAGCCTGTGCTCTACAGCCTGCAAGCCACAACTACTGAAGCCCGCGCGCCTAGAGCCCGTGCTCCGCAACAACAGAAGCCACGGCAATGAGAAGCCTGCGCACCGCAACGAAGAGTAGCCCCTCCTCGCCACAACTAGAAAAAGCCTGAGTGCAGCACCAAAGACCCAATGCAGCCTAAAATCAATCAATCAATCAATCAATCAATCAATCAATAAAACGTTGTTCTCTCTTAAAAAAAAGACGGCTTCCCTGGTGGCGCAGTGGTTGAGAGTCCGTCTGCCGATGCAGGGCACATGGGTTCGTGCCCCGGTCCGGGAAGATCCCACATGCCGCGGAGCCGCTGGGCCCGTGAGCCATGGCCGCTGAGCCTGTGCGTCCGGAGCCTGTGCTCCGCGACGGGAGAGGCCACGACAGTGAGAGGCCCGCGTACCACAAAAAAAAAAAAAAAGAAAGAAAGAAAGAAACGGAACCCGTGCCCCCTGCAGTGGGAGCATGGAGTCTGAACCACTGGACCACCAGGAAAGCCCCCAATGTTTTCAAGGTTTGTATCATTAGGTATGATATTTGCTGTAGATTTTTGGTAAGCACCCTCTATCAAATTTTTTAAAGTTCTTATCTATTCCTAGTTTGTTAATTTTTTTAATTTCTAATTTTAAAATTTATTTTTTATATTTTGGCCGCGCAGCCTGCAGGGTCTTAGTTCCCCGACCAGGGATCGAACCCGGGCCTCAGCAGTGAAAGCACCAAGTCCTAATCACTGGACTGCCAGGGAATTCCCATGTTTTTTCAAAAATCATCAATGGGTGTTGCATTTTATCAAATAGTTTTTCTGCATTCATAGAGAGGATTACATGATTTTTCTCCTTTATACTGTTAATGTAGTAAATTATATTATTTGGTTTTCCAGTGTTAAACCACACTGGAATTACTGAAATAAACCCAACCTGACTACAATGTTTTATAATTTTAGCCTATCAATGGGTTCTGTTTGCTAATATTTTGAGTAGCTAATATTTTGCATCAAAGTTAATGAGAGATGGGCCTGTAATTTTCCTATTTCTTAATAAATTTGTTCAGGTTATATTGTCTCATAAAATGAATGGGAAATTGTTTCCTTTTTTCTATTATCTAGAAAAGTTTTTGTAAGATCGTCCCTAAATGGAATAATTCACTAGTACATCTATTGGGGTCTAGAATTTTCTTGTGGGAAAGTTTTTATATTATGTATTCAATTTCTTTAATAGATACAGAACCATTCAGAATTTTTTGTTACTTCTTTGATCAGTTTAGGTAAGTTTTGTTTTCCTAAGAATGTTTCTATTTCAACCAATTTTTAAAATTTAATAAAGTTACTTATAATATCCTCTTGTTATCTGTAGAATCTATAGGAAGTCTCCTTTTTTATTTCTGATATTGGAACAAACTTAGCTTTGTTGATCTTCAACACTGCATATTTATTTTGTATTTCGTTAGTTTCAGCTCTTTTTTTTTTTTAATTAATTTAGTTTATTCTTGACTGTGGTTGGGTCTTAGTTGCAGCACATGGGATCTTCGTTGTGGCATGTGGGATCTTTCCTTGTGGCACGTGGGCTTCTCTCTAGTTGTGGCGTGAGGGTTTTCTCTCCCTAGTTTCGGCACCCGGGCTTCGTTGCCCAATGGCATATGGGATCTTAGTTCCCTGGCCAGGGATCGAACCCGCGTCCCTAGCATCGGAAGGCAGACACTTTACCACTGGAGCACCAGGGAAGTCCCAGTTTCAGCTCTTATCTTTATTATTTACTTTCCTCTACTTTCTTTGGGTTTTTTTCTCTTTTTCTGACTTCTCGAAATGGATGCCTATGGCTAGGGCCACCATACTGGACAACAAAGATCTAAAGGATGCAAAGGTAATGGTCCCCATTGTATCTTAATTTAATTCACCAATCTGGTCCCTGCAAAAAAAACAATAGATCCTGGAGGATTACAGTGAACTATTGCAAACTCAACCAACTACTTGCTCTAATTGCAGCTGCTTTGCCACATGTGGTATCATTGCTAGAACAGAAAAATAGCTAGGCCTCAACTACATGGTATGCAACCATTGCTCTGGCAAACACATTCTTTTCCATTCCTATCAGAAAGGAGAACAAAAATAGTTCACATTCACTTGGAAAAGGCAACAATATGCATTTACGGTCTTGCCCCAAGGTTATGTTAAATCTCCTGCCCTCTGTCAGAAAATAGTCTAAAGAGACCTGACCAGCTGTACATCTCTCAGAACATCATTATACTGATCTGCTATATTGATAACATCATGTAAATTGAACTGGTTGAGCAGGAAGTGGCAAGTATGTCAGATGCCTTTTGGTAAGACACTTGCTCTCCAGAGGGTGAGATGCTAACTTTTTTCAGAGTTCCCTCCAGATTATTTGCAGCATTGTGACTGCTCAGCTGTCCAACTTCTCCTTTCCAATCCTGTTTCCTTCCTTTCCTGCAAGTGTTGATCCCAAGAGCACTCACTAATAAACTGCCTGCCGTCTAATCTCCACTTTAGAATTGGCTTCTCTGGAAACTCAACCCATGATCAAGGGAAAAGCTTTACCAGGCAAAAATAAACCATAAGCAAATTGGGATTTTAATGTGATAAAATTCAAGGCAAATAATTATGGAACAAAGGAGAGAGTATTACATAACAATAAAATAAAGAGAACAAGAAAATATAGCCATCATAAATGTGTTTGCCAATGTAGCCTCAAAATATATAAATTTTAATAGTTAATTTTGGGCTTCCCTGGTGGCACAGTGGTTAAGAATCCACCTGCCAATGCAGGGGACACGGGTTCGAGCCCTGCTCGGGGAAGATCCTACATGCCGTGGAGCAACTAAGCCCATGCACCACAACTACTGAGCCTGTGCTCTAGAGCCTGGGAGCCACAACTACTGATCCCGGGTGCCACAACTACTGAAGCCTGCGCGGCTAGAGCCCGTGCTCTGCAACAAAAAAAGGCACCTCAGTGAGAAGCCCACGCACCTCAGCGAAGAGTAGCCCTGCTTGCCGCAACTAGAGAAAGCCTGCATGCAGCAACGAAGACCCAATGCAGCCAAAAAATTAATTAATTAAAAAAAGACAAACAATAAGCAAAGATATAAATAAAAGATCTGAATAATACAATTAATAAGCTCAATATATTATATATGAAGAATTCTACATATAACAAATAGATAATACACTTTTTCTAGCACATGTGAAACATTTACAAAAAATGACTACAAAATTACAAAGGAAGGCTTAATATTACATTAAAAAAAATCAGTATCGGGCTTCCCTGGTGGCGCAGTGGTTGAGAGTCCGCCTGCCGATGCAGGGGACATGGGTTCGTGCCCCGGTCTGGGAAGATCCCACATGCCGCGGAGCGGCTGGGCCCGTGAGCCATGGCCCTTGAGCCTGCGCGTCTGGAGCCTATGCTCCGCGGCGGGAGAGGCCACAGCAGTGAGGGGCCCGCATACCGCAAAAAAAAAAAAAAAAAAAAAAAAAAATCAGTATTACACAGCCTATGTTCTATGACTTTAATGCAATAACATGAGAAATTACTAAGCAAAGGATAACTTTTTAAAGTTGACAAATGTCTGGAAACTAAAAACATACTATTAGTAGTAAACTTTGGGTTAAAAAAGAGAAATTATGAAATACTTTAAATAAAAGTTTATCAAATAATCTAGGATACAACGAAAGCTTTAATTAGAGCTGTAGAATGTTAAATATACTTGAAAGAAAGCAAAAATTTTGGAAACTAATGAACAAAGCATTCAACTCAAGAATGAATCAACTATTAGAACTGGAGTTTTTAACATACCCTCTCAGACAAACAATAAGGTGAAATACAGAAAATCTGAAGGATATCGTTAAAAAGGTAAATCTGTGAGATATATGAAGATGAAATAAGAATAAAGAGGCGACTTCCTTGGTCCAGCTTTTAAGACTCCATGCTCCCAATGCATGGGGCCTGGGTTCGATCCCTGGTCAGGGAACCAGATCCCGCATGCCGCAACTACAGATCCTGCACGCGGCAATGAAGATCCAGCACATGGCAACTAAGACCCGGTGCAACCAAATAAATAAATAAATATTTTTAAAAAAGAATAAAGAGGATCATATAATCAATGAACAAGAGAGGAAACAAAAAGAGAACTCTAGCTAAAATGATAAACAGGACCAAAAAAAAAAAAATGCAGATAAGCAAATTACAGAATGAAAATGGAACATAGACTGCACAGATACAACACAAACACAATAGGTTTTTTTTTTTAATGTTAATTTAAATGTAGTTTTCCATTATGGCTTATCACAGGATATTGAGTATAGTTCCCTATGCTATACAGTAGGACCTTGTAGTTTATCCAGCCTATATATAATAGTTTGCATTTGCTAATCCCACACTCCCAATCCTTCCCTCCCCCACCCCCCTCCTTGGCAACCACAAGTCTGTTCTCTATATTTGTGAGCCTGTTTTTGTTTCATAGATATGTTCATTTGTGTCATATTTTAGATTCCACATATAAGTGATATCATATGGTATTTGTCTTTCTCTTTCTGATTTCCTTCGCTTAGTATGATAATCTCTAGGTCTATCCATGTTGCTGCAAATGGCATTATTTCATTCTTTTTAATGGCTGAGTAATATTCCAGTGTATGTATATACCACCTCTTCTTTATCCATTCATCTGTCAATGGACATTTAGGTTATTTCCATGTTTTGGCTATTGTAAATAGTGCTGCTATGAGCATAGGGGTGCATGTATCTTTTTGAACTACAGTTTTATCTGGGTATGTGCCCAGGAGTGGGATTGCTGGATCATATGGCAATTCTAATTTTAGGGTTTTTTTAAATTAATTTTTATTGGAGTATAGTTGCTTTACAGTGCTGTGTTAGTTTCTACTGTACAGCTATACTTATACATATATCCCCACGTTTTTGGATTTCCTTCCCATTTAGGTCACCACAGAGCACTGAGTAGAGTTCCCTGAGCTATACATTAGGTTCTTACTAGTTATCTGTTTTATACATAGTATCAATAGTATATATATATGTCAATCCCAATCTCCCAATTCATCCCTTCCCACTTTCCTCCATTGGTGTCCATATGCTTGTTCTCTACATCTGTGTCTCTATTTCTGCTTTGCAAATAAGATGATCTATGCCATTTTTCTAGATTCCACATATATGCGTTAATATATGATATTTGTTTTTCTCTTCCTGAATTACTTCACTCAGTATGACAGTCTCTAGGTCCATCCACATCTCTACAAATGACCCAATTTTATTCCTTTTTATGGCCGAGTAATATTCCATTGTATATATGTACCACATCTTTATCCATTCCTCTGCTGATGGACATTTAGGTTGCTTCCATGTCCTGGCTATTGTAAATCGTGCTGCAATGACATTGGGGTGCATGTGTCTTTTTGAACTATGGTTTTCTCAGGGTATATGCCCAGTAGTGGGATCGCTGGGTCATATGGTAGTTCTATTTTCGTTTTTTAAGGAACCTCCATACTGTTCTCCATAGTGGCTGCATTATTTTTAGTTCTTTGAGGAACCTCCATACTGTTTTCCATAATGGCTGTACCAATTACATTCCCACCAATAGTGTAAGAGGGTTCCCTTTTCTCCACACCCTCTCCAAGCATTTATTATTGTAGACTTTTTTTTTTTTTTTTTTTTTTTTTTTTTTGCGGTACGCGGGCCTCTCACTATTGTGGCCTCTCCCGTTGCGGAGCACAGGCTCCGGACGCGCAGGCTCAGTGGCCATGGCTCACGGGCCTAGCCGCTCCGCGGCATGTGGGATCTTCCCGGACTGGGGCACGAACCTGTGTCCCCTGCATTGGCAGGCGGACTCTCAACCACTGCGCCACCAGGGAAGCTCTATTGTAGACTTTTTAATGATGGGCATTCTTACTGCTATGAGGTGGTACCTCGTTGTTTTTATTTGCATTTCTCTAATAATTAGCATTTTTTCGTGTGCCTATTGGCCACCTGTATGTCTTCTTTGGAGAAATGTCTATTTAGGTCTTCTGGGGGAATCCCCTGGCGGTCCAGTGATTAGGAGTCCGAGCTTTCATTGCCAAGGTCTAGGTTTGATCCCTGGTCAGGGAACTAAGTAAGATCCCATATGCCGCATGGCGCAGCCAAAAAAGAAAAAAAAATTTAGGTCTTCTGCGCATTTTTTGATTGGGTTTTGTTTGTTTTGTTTGTTGTTGTTGTTATTGAACTGTAGGAGTTGCTTGTATATTTTGGAAATTAAGCCCTTGTTGGTAGCATCGTTTGCAAATATTTTCTCCCAGTCTGTAGGTTGTGTTTTCGTTTTGTTTATGTTTTCCTTTGCTGTGCAAAAGCTTATAAGTTTGATTAGGTCCCATTTGTTTAATTTTACTTTTATTTCTATTGCCCTTGGAGACTGACCTAACAAAACATTGGTATGGGGACTTCCCTGGTGGCACAGTTGTTAAGAATCTGCCTGCCAATGCAGGGGACACGGGTTCGAGCCCTGGTCCAGGAAGATCCCACATGCCAAGGAGCAACTAAGGCTGTGTGCCACAACTACTGAGCCTGTGCTCTGGAGCCCTTCAGCCACAACTACTAAGCCTGTGTGCCGCAACTACTGAAGCCCACGCACCTAGAGCCCCTGCTCCGCAACAGAGAAGCCACCGCAATGAGAAGCCCAAGCACAAAGAGTAGCCCCCGCTCACCACAACTAGAGAAAACCCGTGTGCAGCAACAAAGACCCAACGCAGCCAAAAAAAAAAAAGCAACAATGGTATGATTTATATCAGAGAATGTTTTGCCTACGTTCTTTTCTAGGAGTTTTATGGTGTCATGTCATATTTAAGTCTTTAAGCCATTTTGAGTTTATTTTGACACAACAGTTTTTTTAAATTTTACTTACTAGATTACTGGTTTATTGTAAAAGGATACAACTCAGGGAGCAGCCTGATGGAAGAGATGTATAAGGCAAAGTATGTGGGAGTTTCCATGCCCTCTCCAGGTGCCACTCTCCCCACATGTCCACATGTTCACCAACTCAGAAGCTCCCACAACAGATTTTTTAAAAAATAATAACAATATTGGACTTCCCTGGAGGTCCAGTGGTTAAGACTTCTCGCTTGCACTGCAGGGGGCACAGGTTCGATCCCTGGTCTGGGTAATATTCCACATGATGTTTGGCGAAAAAACAAAACAGAACAAAACCAACAAAACGATATTATTAATAACCATACACTAATGAATTTATAAGTCTAGGTGAAATGGATAAATTTCTGGGAAAATATAAATAGCAAAATGGATCGAGAAGGAATTTAAAACCAGCAAGCATTAAAGAAATGTAATGTTAATCAAAGGGACTTCCCTGGCAGTCCAGTGGTTAGGACTCCGTGCGTTCACTGCCATGGGCCCGGAGCAGCCATAAACAAACAAACAAATAAATAAATAAAGGTTTGAAAAATAAATAAATAAAATGTTAATCAAAGACTTTCCTGCCAAAAGTTTTGACCCAGATGATTTTACAGATATGTTCTACTGATTTTCAAGAACAGTTTCTTACTACTTCATGCAAGTTTTTCAGAAACTAGAAAAAGTGTGCAGACAATTATTATTATTATTTATTTTATTTTATTTTATTTGTTTTTTGCAGTACGCGGGCCTCTCACTGTTGTGGCCTCTCCCGTTGCGGAGCACAGGCTCCGGACGCGCAGGCTCAGCGGCCATGGCTCACAGGCCCAGCCGCTCCGCGGCATGTGGGATCTTCCCGGACCGGGGCACGAACCCATGTACCCTGCATCGGCAGGCAGACTCTCAACCACTGCGCCACCAGGGAAGCCCCAGACAATTATTTTTTAATATACTAAGTTAACTAGTATTTTACTTAGGACACTTGTATATACACACATAAGTATAAGATGTATATATATACGTATACGTAAGATGGACCAGTAACATTCATTTCATGCGTTTTCATTATCCAGTTTTAGGATCAAGATAACGACTATTGGTTGGGTAATATTCATGCTGTACTCAGAAATTTTTTTTTAAATAAATTTTAATTAATTTATTTGTGGCTGCATTGGGTCTTCGTTGCTGCGCGCTTGCTTTCTCTAGTTGTGGCAAGCAGGGGCTACTCTTCGTTGTGGTGTGCAGGCTTCTCATCACAGTGGCTTCTCTTGTTGCAGAGCATGGGCTCTAAGCACGCGGGCTTCAGTAGTTGTGGCACTCGGGTTCAGTAGTTGTGGCTCCCGGGCTCTAGAGCACAGGCTCAGTAGTTGTGGCACATGGGCTTAGTTGCTCAGCGGCATGTGGGATCTTCCTGGACCAGGGCTCGAACCCGTGTCCCCTGAATTGGCAGGCAGATTCTTAACCACTGCACCACCAGGGAAGTCCCAGAAATTATTTTTTATTTTTATTTTTTGCCCCAAGGCATGTGGGATCTTATTTCCCTGACCAGGGATCAAATCCGCACCCCCTACATTGGAAAGACGGAGTCTTAACCACTGGACTGCCAGGGAAGTCCCCAGAAATCTTTTTAATGTTCTTATTAGTTGTAATTGTGTATGTGGGGTTTTGTTTGTTTGTTTTTGCATTAATCACTCTTGCAGGGGCTCTTTTGTTTTTGTTTTTTGGTGCGGGGGCCGCACCGGGCGTGCATTCAGGATCTTAGTTCCCCACCAGGGACCGAACCAGTACCCCCTGTAGTGGAAGCCTGGAGTCTTAACCACTGGACCGCCAAGGAAGTCCCTGCAGGGGCTTTATGTTAAATGAAACTTACTTGGCATATACGTTTTACCTCTTCTAAGTGTTTATTTAACAAGGTCCATTTCAAAGGATTCTGTATGTAAAATACCTCCCCTGAAGTTTTCTCCCCTAAAAAATAACTTTTTAAAAAAATGCCCAGTTTTTCTAACTATGTAGTACTAGAATTTTTTAGTATTAAAAATTTACTACTATCGGGACTTCCCTAGTGGCGCAGTGGTTAAGAATCCACCTACCAATGCAGGGGACACAGGTTCGAGCAAGGGACACAGGCTCAAGCCCTAGTCGGGGAAGATCCCACATGCCGTGGAGCAGCTAAGCCCGTGTGCCACAACTACTGAGCCTGCGCTCTAGAGCCCGCGAGCCACAATCACTGAACTCGTGAACCACAACTACTGAAGCCCGTTCGCCTAGAGCCCATGCTCCACAACAAGAGAAGCCACTGCAATGAGAAGCACGCGCACTGCAACGAGGAGTAGCCCCTCTCGCCGCAAGTAGAGAAAGCCTGCACGCAGCAACAAAGACCCAACTGCAGCCAAAAATAAATAAATTTAAAAAAAATTTTACTACTATCAACAAATGATGCTGGAACAACTGGGCATACACATGCTGGTGTGGGGCAGGGGGAGATAATGGGGAAGGAGGAATTGCCAAAAGGCACAAGGAAATTCTCCTGGGTGATGGATATGTTCATTATTTTGATTGTGGTTATGTATGTCAAAACATCACATCGTAGACTTGATATATGTGCAGTTTATTGTATATTAATTATATCTCAATTATACCTCAATAAATCGTTGCCAGGGTGGGGAAGTCTTTAAACATATCAAGATCAGAAACCATAAGAATAATAGTGACTAATTAGATTATACCAAAATTAAGGATTTCATTATTGACAGCTAATGATAAAAGTTAGGAAGAGATATTTGCAATGTCTAAAATCAATGAAGGACAAATATGGTAAATACATATACACTAAACTGCTACAGGGAATTCCCTGGCAGTCCAGTGGTTAGGAGTCGGCACTTTCACTGCCGGGGCCTGGGTTCAGTCGCTGGTAGGGGAAATAAGAGCCTGCAAGCCAAGTGGTGCAGCCAAAATAAATAAATGAATAAAATAAACTGCTACAAATCAATTTTTTTAAATGGAAATCTCAATAGAAAAATAGGCAAAGGAGGGCTTCCCTGGTGGCGCAGTGGTTGAGAGTCTGCCTGCCGATGCAGGGGACACAGGTTCATGCCCCGGTCTGGGAAGATCCCACATGCCGCGGAGCGGCTAGGCCCGTGCTGAGCCTGCGCGTCCGGAGCCTGTGCTCCGCAACGTGAGAGGCCACAACAGTGAGAGGCCCGCGTACCGCAAAAAAAAAAAAAAAAAAAGAAAAGAAAAAGAAAAATAGGCAAAGGAAAATGAATAGGCAATTCATAAAAGGAAAACCAAAAGTAAGAAAAAATTTGAGATGTTCAAACACATTAAAGAAATGCAATGAGATTTTTTTTTTCTTTTCTTTTTTGTTGTACGTGGGCCTCCCACTGTTGTGGCCTCCCCTGTTGCGGAGCACAGGCTCCGGAGGCGCAGGCTCAGCGGCCATGGCTCACGGGCCCAGCTGCTCCGCGGCATGTGGGATCTTCCCGGACCGGGGCACGAACCTGTGTCCCCTGCATCGGCAGGTGGACTCTCAACCACTGCGCCACTAGGGAAGCCCTGTGTGTGTGTGTGTGTGTGTGTGTGTGTGTGTGTGTGTGTGTGTGTGTGTGGCAATGAGGTATTTTTAATTCATGGCAACTTGGAAATTTGAGTAATGTCAAGGACTTCCCTGGTGGTGCAGTGGTTAAGAATCTGCCTGCCAATGTAGGGGACACGAGTTCGAGTCCTGGCTCGGGAAGATCCCACATGCCATGGAGAAACTAAGTCCGTGTGCCACAACTACTGAACCCACATACCACAACTATTGAAGCCTGTGTGCCTAAAGCCCGTGCTCCAGAGAAGCCACTGCAATGAGAAGCCTGCACTCAGCAAGGAAGAGCAGCCCCTGAGAGCCACAACTAGAGAAAGCCCCGCGGGCAGCAACGAAGACCCAACGCAGCCAAAAATAAATAAATAAAAATAACGTCAAGTATTGGCAAGAAGGTTGGGATATAGAAATCCCACTATTAATGGTGTGACATTCCAGAGACTGTGGAGCTCAATATGCAGAAGAAATTATCACAGAACCAAAGCAGACATGTGCGTACAAGGATATTTATTGCAGCATCGCTTGTGGTAGCAGGAAGCTGGAGGCAATCATTGGAGTAGTGAACAAATAAAGGATAGGGATTCCCACAATAGAGTATCTTGCAGCAGTTAGGAGCAAAGGACTAGAAGGCCACGAGGGGCGTGGTCAGAGAAAGTTTGTTTTGTTTTATTTTTTTAAGATGGTAGATATTACAGCACACTTGTATGCTAATAGGAATGATCTAGTAGAGAGAAAAATTGATAATACAGGAGAAAGGGGATAATACAGGAAAAAGACAAGAAGAAATGGACTGACGGGGCTTCCCTGGTGGCTCAGTGGTTAAGAATCCGCCTGCCGGTGCAGGGGACATGGGTTCGAGCTCTGGTCCCAGAAGATCCCATATGCCGCGGAGCAACTAAGTCCGTGCGCCACCACTACTGATCCTGCACTCTAGAGCCCGCGTGACATAACTACTGAGTCCGCGTGCCACAACTACTGAAGCCCACGTGCCTACAGCCCAAGCTCCAGAACAAGAGAAGCCACAGCAATGAGAAGCCCGCGCGCTGCAACGAAGTATAGTCCCCGCTCACCACAGCTAAAGAAGGTGGGTGCAGCAACGAAGACCCAATGCAGCCAAAAATAAATAAATAAATAAATAAATTAATTAAAGAAATGGACTGAGGTGTAGAACTGGAGGGTGGGGGTGAGGGTGGGGTGAGGGATGGGAATGGGAGAGTGACAGTTAGCTTAAATAGCAGCAATGACAATTCACTGTAACAAGATGGAAGTCAGAATACATAAGTGAGGATGGAGGTAATTTGGCCAGATTGGTGTGAGATAGATAAGGATGTCTTCTTTTGATTACTTTTCACAATAAAACAAGAACCAAAGGAAAAATAAAGGGATGCTGGATAACTGCAGAGAGCGTTCGTAAATAAAGCCTCCCTTCCTTCATTTATTGAGTCAGAGCAGCACCCAACAGAGATGGCCCCTTACTTGTCAGCTTTATCCAATGTTTACATCCCTGATGTTTAGCATAATGTATTGAAGAATGGATTCCAGCAAGCACACCTGGCTATCTAGTCGGGGAGGGGAGGGTTAGGGTTGGTGATAACAGGAAGAAATACAGCTAGCTTTCAGTAATGAAGACCTCCCTGTCTTTTCTCAGTAAATACAAACGACAACCTTTAAGTAAATATGACTGCTCTACAAACAAAGAAACTAA
The DNA here is from genome assembly GCF_951394435.1 of Stenella coeruleoalba. Lineage (NCBI taxonomy): Eukaryota > Metazoa > Chordata > Mammalia > Artiodactyla > Delphinidae > Stenella > Stenella coeruleoalba. The sequence continues at coordinate 58,721,693 of NC_137157.1, read as the reverse complement.
GGAGGGTTTCCTCCTTCAGAACCAGAGCCTGAAGACTAACTAAGTCAAGGTGGATGAGTGATAAAATGAAAGTCCCCTTAAGTGCTGTTAGCTCAGTTATCACGGCAGTTTGATTCTGAGCAGGGGAAGCTCCAGTCTCGGAGTGACAGACGAAATCCTAGCAAAAAACCGGAGTCCCTTCTTCTGATCACCTGATCATCTCAGCATTGTCACCGGGTGGATGACCTTGGAGTAGTCCTACATTTCCAGTTCTGTAAACTAGAGTGAAGTCCCCTAGGTCACATAATTTTTATGTTAAGTGAAACATTCTCTAAGTTGAGGAAGCACTTGAAAACCACGTGGTATATGTATGTATGTGTTAATGTTGCTATTACTATTATGACTGTTATGTAAGTGGTCAGGGCAAGATCAACGCCCAGAGGGCAAAGGTAGCCTCCAGAGAGGTAGCCTCCCCAGAGAATGGGCCCTCTAGGATGAAGATCGATACAAAGCAAGTTTAAAGAATTTTAGCCAGTAATCTTTGCTCGGAGTGAGAGGTGGAATTTTTCTTAATCAAAGTTAAAATGTTCTCGAAGTCTTCAGGCTTGAAACTCCGGGGAAGATAATTAGGCTCTCTGGGCAAGATCCGGAATGCAACGCCGTGTGGGGCCTCACTGCCGCCGGTTGGGCACCAGGGGGTGCCCGTCGGATCCACTTGGAGTCTGGCTAGGTTTGGGGCAGCACCTCGAGGTGCGCCCCACCGCCTCTGGCCAGAATCCTGGAGCTAGTGCTGGAGGTGCCCAGGGTTCATGCCTTTGGGGGACGCAGTCTCTAGTGCCCTCTCCGCGTCCCCCTCCTTCTCCTCTCCAGCGACAGCCCGGGCCCAGAAGGCCTGGGAAAGTGAGCGCCTGTGGCGGGAACGCTGGCCGCTCCGACGGCGCGGTCCGACCCCAGTGTGCAAGGGGAGGCAGCTGTTCTCCCAGGCGGCCTTGGGGGGCAGCAGAGGGGACGGCGACAGGTGCGGGAGCCCCTCCCGGAGTGGCAGTGAAAAGGCGGGCTTCGGGGTCTGTTCCCAGGCTGGAAGCCACCCCCGCCCCCCAACCAAATCCCCGGGAGAGGCCGGGCCGGCGCCGGGTCTGGAGGAGGAAGCGGCCGGAGACACTGCAATTTCACGCGGCCTCTGGGGCTCGGGTTCCTCGGCAGGGTGCATGAGTTATGGGGTTTCGAGGCGGTTCCGGGGAAACTGAGGTGGCCTGAGCGGGCGGCAAAAACACCCTCCCCCTCAAAAACACACTCGGAGAGAAGCATTCACATTCAGACGGAAAATCCCCCAAGTGACCCAACCGGCTAGGGGAGTTGAGTGATTTGGTTAGTAGGCGAGGCCAACTTGCAGGGGGTCGGGCTTTGGAGCGCTCTCCCCACCCCCATTACCTTTCTCCTTTGGAAGCATTTGGGGGCGTTTGGAATCTTGGCCTCCCCTTACTTCAGCTCCCGGAGAAAAATTAGGGCGAGACCCGTCCTGGATCTGCGCGGCCAAGTTGCCGGGCACTGGGGCGTGGGGCGCGCTCGGGGCGGGCCGCAGAGGCTCCAGCAATCGCTACTCCAGCCTCGCGCCCGAGGGGGCGCGGCCGAGATTCACCCCCTCCCCCTGCGCTCCCTTGCAGACTACACCCCTCCCCTGCCATCCCGCCCCAAACTCCGGCTCCGGCTCCGGTTGCAGTTTGCAACCTCCTCTGCCGCCGCTACCAAGTCTCCGGCGGCTCAGGTGGCTCCGCTTAGATGTCCTAGTCCAGGGCCGCCCCCCGGCCGAATTGGGCTGGGCTCCCCTCACTCTCCGCTGGAGTCATGAGAGCGAACGGGGCTCTGCAGGTGCTGGGCTTCCTCCTCAGCCTGGCCCGGGGCTCCGAGGTGGGCAACTCGCAGGCAGGTAAGCGGTGCGGGAGCACCGGCAGGCTCGGAACCTGGGATTCCGAGACAAATTCGCGGGGTGCCGGAGGCCAGGGGCAGGAGCTCGGGCTGTGCGAGGCTGGGGGTGCGGAGCCCCGGCGCGCTGGGGCCCCCTGGGCGGAGACCGTCAGGATCAGGTTCTCGGCGTGGTCCGGGCGGGGACGGGATTCCCGAACCACTACCTTGCCCCGGCCACCTCCTCCCTGCCGTGTCGCGGACCCTCTGATTTGTCTCTCCGGATAGGGCTGATGCCGAAACAGTTCACACTTCTGAGGGGCCCTGCAGGGAGGGGAGCTGGGACCTCCATTCTGTAAACGTGAGGGGATGATTGGAGGTGGAGATCTTGGAAAGAGCGGGGCAGGGAAGGGGGGGTTCTCGGTTTGTTCCCAACCTCCTGCCCCCAGGGGCTCAAAAACCTCCAGTTTTGTTGTTTTGCCGGCAGGGCGGAGCTGTGGAAGGGGGGAGGTTGTTGTTGTCTACTGTTGGAAAACAAGAGAGGCACCTCCTCTTCCGTGAGTGGGCCTGCCCTGTGGAGAGCTGAGATTAACCCAAGGGCCAAGTCCAGGTGACAGCAGGGTGAGAGGCCCCGCAGAGGCTGACTGGCCTCTTTCTCTCAAAATAATAAAGTTAGCTGGTCCCCGACTTGACCAAACTTTTTTGTCAAGACCCAGATCAATTCAACTAATACTTATTGAGCATCTACTATGTACAAAGCACTGAGCCAGGAGCTATAGGGTCAAGGACTTCCAGACGCTATTTCTCTCTGTCTTTTCTCTCGCCAACCTGAGGGCCAACAGGGCACCTGTCCTGTCTTCTGAGCTCCCTGTCCTTGGGGTGGGGCATCCTTCTTAGGCCCAGAGTCACCCCCACCCCCATTCTGTTTATTGTCTGGCTGTCTCTAGCAGTCTAGACAAGAGTCAGATTGCTCCTCTGTTCCTCCTCCCACTCCCATGCCAGCTGAGCCCACCTCTTTGGGGTGTCTCTGGGACCATGGACACCTGAGGGGTGCTGGGGTTGCTGGCACTGGAGGAACCCTGTTGATTTCCTCCCCTCCCCCCAGATCTCGGCTTGGGGTTTGGCACAGTCAGGGCCCCTTCCCCAGGGTGGGAGTGGGAGAAACACCTGTGCTTCCCTCACAGTTGCTGGGCCTAAATTTAGACCCTGGGATCTTGAGATGTGAACACTCCCAGCTGGTGGAGGGCGGGGGTCTGGGGATTGGAGTGGGAGAGACTGAGTAAAGTGACTGTGTATCACTGTCCCATCCAGACCCCTGGAATCTTCAGCTGGGAACCCAGGAGTCCCAGATCCTGGCCACCTTCCCTGAGGGAGACAGGAGGCAGGCATGGTTGGGTCTCTTTACCCTTTATCTGGATCCTGCAGCCTCTGGGCATCCGGCCCTGTCTCAGTCCTTCTATAGCCCCTTTGTCCTGGCTGTGATGGGGGGTGGGGGACTTTGGAGAGGAGGCCTCTGGTTAAGGAGGGGCTGGAGATTCTTGCTGTGACCCACCCCAGTGCTCTTTACCAAAGGGGGGGTCTGTGCCACTGGCCCTCCCTGTGCCCCTAATCCCTGCGTATAGCAGGGACTTTCTAATTCCCCTACCCCCCCTCTCCTCCCCAAGCTGCCTGGTTCCTCCTCAGAGGTGCTGTTCATACTCTCTTCCCACCCAGCCCTTTGCTCCTATTTGTGTAATATGGACTTTACCCTCAGGGTGGCAGGGAACTGGGATCTCCAACACCGTAGCCTCCCAAGCACAGACACAAAGTTTGCACAAACACATATGGGCAGGTGGAATGGATGGGGCCACCTGAAATCCTTCCAAATAAGGAAACCCAAGGACAGAACCAGTGTAGATTTCTGGGCCAGTAGGGGAGCTGTGTACGTGTACAAGTGTGTGTGTGTGTGTGTGTGTGTGTGTGTGTGTGTGTGTGTGTGTGTGTGTGTGTGTGTGTACACGCCCACACCCCACTTCCCTGTGCAGAAATCGTGGCTCCCTTATCTGGGGAGAAGGGTTGGCGCCTTGACTTGGAAGAGGGGGTGTCCTGCCAGGAAGGGGGTTGGGGTGGCGCTGTTCCAGAAACGACTAACCTCCTAGTCGTTTCGTTTTCAACCCAAGGACCCTAGAGTTCCCAGGCTCCTCTGGGAGCTCCCAGCCTGTTTACCCCTCTGCTGGGTCTAGCTCACCCCTTTCCCTTCATGGGGTGTGATAGGGAATGGGAGCCCTTCAAAGGTCAGGTGGTCAGACTAGGGGTGCATCAGGGAGGAGGTGTTGGGGCCTCACCAATCTCCCTCCCTCCATTCACTCCTGCCTCCCACTAGGCTGCCACTGCCTCAGGGAAGGGTGGCTGGGACAGGTGGTATCTACCCCCCTCCCCACGGTCTTTCACTGAGCCAGAGGAGAGACAAGTTGTAGGGAGGGCTTCAGGGTCCAACATTTCCCATAGCCCCTATGTCCTCCATACTTACAAAGTAAAGTGAACCCCCAAGACTGACATGCCTCATGTACTTCGAGTCTAGGCTGTCCTTAATGTGAGTGAGAGTGCCATGTTGGAAACATTCTTTTTTTAAATTATTATTAATTAATTTATTTATTTTTGGCTGTGTTGGGTCTTCATTTTCTGGGCAAGGGCTTTCTCTAGTTGTGGCAAATGGGGGCCACTCTTCATCGCGGTGCGCGGGCCTCTCACTATCGCGGCCTCTCTTGTTGCGGAGCACAGGCTCCGGATGCGCAGGCTCAGCGGCCATGGCTCACGGGCCCAGTTGCTCCACGGCATGTGGGATCTTCCCAGACCGGGGCTCGAACCCGTGTCCCCTGCATTGGCAGGCAGATTCTCAACCACTGCGCCACCAGGGAAGCCCTGGAAGGCTTCTTAATGAATCTCCTCTGACGATGAAATTGGGTAGAAGGCTTAGAATGGAGGCAGTCGGCTGCTGTTTCCATCCGGCTTCTCTGTATTTGCTGAAAAATACTCTAGGGCTGGAAAGTGTGATGCTGAGGGAGCTGGAGTGGGCTGGGACGGGGAGCAGAGTGAGAGGAAAGCCAGAGTTGATGAAGGGGGTGCGAGGTGGGCAGTCAGCTCCCTATCTTCCAGCTTTATAGACAGAGCTCACACTGAGCCCCCCACACTACCACCAGAGGCCCCCTGCCAGTGAGGTCACTCGTCTGAGCCCAAGGCTTGAGGGGAGAGAGGGGGCCAGCGGCTGAGGACAGGGTGTCTGGGGACAGGGTGGGGCAGCCCCCTCCTCCTAAATAGAATCGCCTCATTGTGGGCCGTACCGTGGCCCCAGGCACTGCCCCCGCCCTCTGCCCCCATCCCACCCTCAGTAGACACAATAGGGGCTGTGTGCTGCCCCAAAGAGATATTTATTCCAGGACCTAGAGAGGCAGGATGGGGGTAGAGAAGTGCCCTGGTTGGAGCGGGGGAGGGAAGAGGAGGGTAACCAAGCTGTGGTCCTTTTCTAACTTCTTTCTAGGGAGGGGAAAACAACCCCACATCCTCCTTGATTAACTCCTTAGCATCTAAAGTAGTACCCAGTAGAGGCACAGAGGAGGCCCAGGTGGGAAAAGGCAATCTTTCACCTTCCTGTTCAGGGGGCCAGTGAAGGGATTCTGGGAAAAGAGGAAGTTGAGGCTCTCAGTCTGGCCTTGCCATCTGCCTCTAGGGCGGAGGCTTGGAGGCAGCTGCTCTGATCGTGCTAAATGTTACTGGAAGAGGGCAACCAAGGGGTGGTCCTGGGGGACAGGGCCGAAAACTTGTGTCCAGGCCTCTGCCATTCTTACCTCCACTTGGAACAGTGTGCCCTGGGACTCTGAATGGGCTGAGTGTGACCGGCGATGCCGAGAACCAGTACCAGACACTGTACAAGCTCTACGAGAGGTGTGAGGTGGTGATGGGGAACCTGGAGATCGTGCTCACAGGACACAATGCTGACCTCTCCTTCCTGCAGGTTAGAGTGCTGACCTCCTTCCTCGACCTCTTCCCCCTTGTCCTCCCTACAGAAGCCTCTTTCCTGTCCTCAGGGCTGGAGTTGAGCATTCCTAAGACTCCATGGTTCCTAAGATCCAAGCCAGTGTGTTTATGGGGCAATGATTGGAATCTGGGGCCTGTGGACTGGTCGCTGTAGCCGGGGATGCACAGGGGCTGGCCCTGAGAAGGGGGCAGGGGCACGTGGGGTTCTGCACCAGGGACCAAGAGGCACCTGAGGAGGTGAGGAAGGGATAAGCAAGGACCCTCCTGGCCTGAGGAGCCCTGAGAAGGAAAGGCTAGGAGCCTAGAATTCCTCGGTTATTTCTACAGCTTGTCTTCACTTGCAGAAGTCGTGTGGCGCCTGCTACTCCCTACTCCAAAACAGGACTTGGAAAAAATTAGAGGAGCTAGAGCTTCCTCAGTGCCTTAGGGAGGGAAAGCGGATTGACACTTCTTGCCCCACTCTCCCTCTCACCCACACGATCTGCTCCATCACAGTGGATCCGAGAAGTGACCGGCTACGTCCTTGTGGCCATGAATGAGTTCTCTACGCTGCCACTGCCCAACCTCCGAGTGGTGCGGGGGACCCAGGTCTACGATGGGAAGTTTGCCATCTTTGTCATGTTGAACTACAACACCAACTCCAGCCATGCTCTGCGCCAGCTCCGCTTTACTCAGCTCACTGGTCAGTTCCTGATGATTCCTTCCAGGCCTGCCCCTCAGCCAACCTGCTGACAGGTGCCTCTTTGATGATGACCCAAGACTGCTCCCTCTAAGTACCCCCGTTCAACGTGCCCACCACCTTGACCACCACGGTCTAAAGGTCCACTCCTCCTTAAATGATAGAGGGCCCTAACAGGGAGCTGAGGCATCTATCCCCAGGGAGGGTCCTTATGTCCTGGTGGGGCTGGAGTTGGAGCTGAGGCTGTTACACATTCTTCTAACTTCCGAGTACAGTGTCCCTTGATGTCCCTCCTTCCCTGGGAATGGGAATCCTCCCTCCCGCCCTCACAAGTCGCCCCAAGCTGGAGGACTAGAGGGGTTAAATACCACCTGGCCACCTTCTGATTCTGCCTGTCCCAGTCAGTTGAAAAACACACAGGTAGGGCACGCGGGGGTGGGGAGGTGTGGATTTGAGTCAGGGATCTACTCTCCTTCTTTCCCTTCCCCTCCCCAACTCGCTAAACCGGATCTGGACAGGTGTCTGAGGGGGAAGGACTTTCTTTTGGCCTGCTCCTCTTACAAGGCGTGCCTCCTCTGCAGTTTGGATTTAATTGGACATATCCGCCTGCCCATGTCCTCTGCTCAGACTGGTGGGGAGGCAGGGAGAAGGAGGACTTCCCTGACTAGCCCTTGACCCCAGCACTTCTCTTCCCTACCTCAGAGATTCTGTCAGGGGGCGTTTACATTGAGAAGAATGATAAACTTTGTCACATGGACACAGTTGACTGGAGGGACATCGTGCGGGACCGAGAAGCCGAGATAGTGGTGAAGGACAATGGCAGGACCTGTGAGTGGCCATGATCAAGACTGCCCCCTTGCCCCCACCCAACCAGAGTGACTCCTTTCCCCTCATCAGTATGTCCCTAATGTGAACCCAGCTGCCACTGAACAAACCTTGGGCTCTAACCCAAGGAGCCTGCCAGGAGGGAGCAGGTCAGTCCCCTAGAACCCGAACCGCAGAAGCAGCGTGTGAAGGAAAGGGGCTAAAGAACTCTGTGCTCTGAGTGGGAAGCCAGGTCTCTGGACTGCACATCCATTTCTCTTTCCACTCCTACATCGTTGCTTCTTAGAACCTACCTAACCCTGACCGCAGTCTGCCACTCCCTGTCCACTCACTCACACATATTCCTACTGGGTTCAGTTTGCCAAGAAGAACCAAATTCCTGGGTTGGGACTGGGCTGAGTGAGGCATGTGCCCCGGGCCCTCCCCTCAGCTGCCCTGTGGGTGGTGTGGAGGCGCGGCTCCACCCCCTGCTGACAGGTTCACTTGAGCCCAGCCCAGCTCCGCTGGGGTAAGGAGGGATGCTGCCCTGGCTCTTCGCTTCCCGGGACTGGGTGCCTGTGTGCTGACATCATACCCTGTTGATCTGAGCAAGCCTTTCTGACAGCCGCTTGTGCTACTTTCCCTCCCAACCAGGTCCCCCCTGTCATGAGGTCTGCAAGGGGCGATGCTGGGGTTCTGGACCAGAAGACTGCCAGACACGTGGGTTTACTTCATTTTAAAGACTTCAAACTCATATACACTTTCATATCCTTGCCCACCCCAGCCTGTGTCGACAGGGGGTAGCGATGAGCCTCTAAGGCAAGAGGGTGAGAGATAGCCTCAGAATTCAGTCCTGTGAGCCCTGACAGCTGTGCTTTCTCTCCGTCCGTAGTGACCAAGACCATATGTGCCCCTCAGTGTAATGGTCACTGCTTTGGGCCGAACCCCAACCAGTGCTGCCACGACGAGTGTGCAGGGGGCTGCTCGGGCCCTCAGGACACAGACTGCTTTGTACGTACTGTTACCACCGCTTGCCTGTTCTGAAATGGGATGTGGGCTTTGGGGAGGAAGTAGGGGTCCATATGTAACATGAGTCTTATGAGCCTTCTGTGTTCCTAGGCCTGCCGGCTCTTCAATGACAGTGGAGCCTGTGTACGCCAGTGTCCACAGCCTCTTGTCTACAACAAGCTAACTTTCCAGCTGGAACCCAATCCCCACACCAAGTATCAGTATGGAGGAGTTTGTGTAGCCAGCTGTCCCCGTAAGTGTCTGAAGGGAAGGAACAATGGTAGTGGAACGAGGATTTTAGATGAAATTTTAGGAGGCAAAATGGATCAAGTTGGGTGGTTAATAGAGGATATAGAGGGCAATTGGTTGTGATCATCTAGTCACCCCTAATGAATGACCCCTATGTCCCGTTCCCGCATCTATCTCCCCATGACTTCCAGCAATTGCTCCTAGCTCTGCTCTTTGGATCCAAAGAGCAAAGGGCCTTTCTAATCCATGAGACAGCACTTAAGGAACCTCGGGTGGTCGATTGGAGCAAATGCAGTGCCGAGCAGGAGGAAGGAGGTTCAGTTAGTTGGTAGTTGGCAGTGTTCCTCCCTCATCTCTAATGGTGCCCTCCTCCCTCCTAGATAACTTTGTGGTGGATCAAACATCTTGTGTCAGGGCTTGTCCTCCTGACAAAATGGAAGTAGATAAAAATGGACTCAAGATATGTGAACCTTGTGGGGGTCTGTGCCCCAAAGGTGAGTAAGAGATGGTAAGGAGTTGGTGAAGAGATACCCTTTCCCCTGAGCCTACTCAGACTCCACCCCCCACACCCCCTCCCCAGTGAGCCTCTTCTGTGTTTACAGCTTGTGAGGGGACGGGCTCTGGGAGCCGCTTCCAGACTGTGGACTCGAGCAACATTGATGGATTTGTGAACTGCACCAAGATCCTGGGCAACCTGGACTTTCTTATCACCGGCCTCAATGGGTTAGAGATTCTGCTTTCATCCCCTGATCCCCCACCCCATCCACCTGCTCACGGTTCATTGCATTGGTTCAAGGCTTCGTATGTGGAGCTGATCAGGAATCTAGATCATAAAATCTTAGAGGCCACAAAGGACCTGACAGTGCTTAACTCCCCAGCCAGGGCTTGAATCCCCTCAGATACCCCTAAGCAATCCAGCCAGCTGAGTGGCAAGGGACAGGGACGTTGTGTCCTCCTTCTTCAAGGTTTCTAAATGTTCTTACTTAAATTGGATAAAAATCTGTCTCATGACTTCCAGCTGTTTCCCCTAGTTCTGCTTCTTGGTTTGGAGCCACAAAGAGCAAAGGGACATTCTAATCCATAGGACAGCATTTACAGTGAGTGAGTGAGTGAGTGAGTGTGTGTGTGTGTGTGAGTGTGTGTGTGAAACGTTAGGGCCACCTGTCTACTTTGGACAAAATTTTAGATCTAAAGTTGCAAAAAATGGTATAAAGATTTCCCATACACTCTTTATTCAGATCCCCCAAATGTTACCAATGTACCACATGTTTATCATTTCTGTCTCTACACACCACACACACTATATATACATGCTCTTGTTTTTCTGAACCACTTGAAGGTAAATTTCCAGACATGGTGTCCCCTCACCCCACTGAAATACACATTTCAGTGTGTATTCCTTGAAAACAAGAACATTTTCTTGCAAAACCATAGTACAATTGTTTAAATCGGGAAATTAGCATTGATACAAAATGTTATCTAATCTACAGATCGTAATCACATTTCGCTAATAGTCTTGCTCACGTCCTGGATCACACATTGACATTTGGTGTCTCTTCAGTCTCCTTTAATCTGTCACAGGTCATGACCTTGACATTGCTGATAGAGTACAGGTCAGGTGATTGGTAGTGTGTTCCTCAGTTGGGGTTTATCTAATGTTGCCTCACACTTAGCTTCAAGTTATGCATTTTGATAGGAATACTACAGTTGTATTCTCAGTGCAAAGTATCAAGGAGGCACATGATGTTGATTTGTTCCATCATTGGTGATGATACCTCTGGTCACTTGGTTAAGGGGGCGTCTGCCAGCTTTTCTACTGTAAAGTTACTATTTTCCCTTTGCAATTAATAAGTATCTTGTGGGGAGATATTTGCCTGAAGCAGTTTTTATGAGAATTGCCAAATGATGATTTTCTAACTCCATTATTCCTCCTGTATTTATTTGTAGGCATTCTCGTGTGAGGGAGAGCCTTCCCTTCCTGTTTATTTACTTACTTGTTTGTGTGTTTAATCTGTGTGGATACTTGTTTTAGTCAACATTTCAGAGTCTCTTACAATCATCATTCCAGTTGTCCTTGGTCTGTTCATTGTGGGGCCCCTTCATGATGGCTCCTGTGTTCTTTGGGCTTGTACCCCTCATTCTTTGAGCATTTCCTTACTTTTTTGCACAGGATGCTGTAGGCTCATGTTATATTTCTCCTGCCTCAGCCATTTCTCCCAAGAGTCCTGTTTCCTTTTAGTGGAGAACGCTGTTTGGAAACTAAGTTCTGAGGCTAGGCGTGCTCACTGCTACTTGGTTATGCCTCTACCTTGTTGACTGGTTTTTACTGTTCTCCTCAGAGACCCCTGGCACAAGATTCCTGCTCTGGACCCTGAGAAGCTCAATGTCTTCCGGACAGTGCGGGAGATCACAGGTGAATGGGAGGAGAGCCTGCCCTTACTGAGTATACCACTTGAGAAAATCATGTGCCAGGCGTCAGGGGAGGGACCGGGCAAACCTGAGGAAGGAAGGGGAGAGGCTCCCCACTCATGTGCCCCTCTCCAACCCCTCAGGTTACCTGAACATCCAGTCCTGGCCTCCCCACATGCACAACTTCAGTGTCTTTTCCAACCTGACGACCATTGGGGGCCGAAGCCTCTACAAGTGAGTAAGGGGTGTGGAGGTCGTCGCATCTCCAGGCAAAGAACCCAGTTTCTCAGGCATCCTTGAGTGAAATACAAGGCATGGTCTCATTCAGTGGGAGTTTGATGGGGCAAAGGCTAAAGGAGGGGGGAGTCCCTCTCAGTGGGTTGATTAGCCCAGAGCAAATTTGTTGAATGGAAATGAATCCACTGCGTGCTCAGGTTTTCCTCTGTAGTCTCCCCTCTCATCCAGTCTCCTTGTTCTCAGCCGGGGCTTCTCACTGTTGATCATGAAGAACTTGAATGTAACATCTCTGGGCCTCCGATCCTTGAAAGAAATTAGTGCTGGGCGTATCTACATAAGTGCCAATCGACAGCTCTGCTACCACCATTCTTTGAACTGGACCAGGCTGCTTCGGGGGCCTTCGGAAGAGAGACTGGACATCAAGCATAATCGGCCCCGCAGAGACTGCGGTGAGGGAAAGGGCCCACGGACGGGGCGGTGGAATCAGGCAGGAGAGGGGTATAAGGGCTGCTCTGCCCTGCAAGTGGGAGTAGGGATGGGGGACAGAGCCAAGGAGAGGGGGACATTAGGCTGGAAGCAGTAATGAGCAAGAGTTCAGGAACAGGCTTGTTAGGAGACCTCAGACTCCTCCTAACCCACCCCTTCCTTTCCAGTGGCAGAAGGCAAAGTGTGTGACCCACTGTGCTCCTCTGGGGGATGCTGGGGCCCAGGCCCCAGTCAGTGCCTATCTTGCCGAAACTACAGCCGAGGAGGTGTCTGTGTGACCCACTGCAACTTTCTGAATGGGTACAGTGAGGGGGGAGAGTCAAGAAGGGGTTGGGGGATGGACCCAAGGGATGGAGCTGTTCACGTGGCACCTGAAAGCCTTTAGACAACTTTCTGTATATGCCTTGGTGGGAATTAGGAAGGAGGCCCTGTGGTTGGGAGATCAGAGCATAAAGGTCAGGCCTTGGAAGTGACCCACCTCCCTTTACCCCCGGCCCCCCACTGCAGGGAGCCTCGTGAGTTTGCCCATGAAGCTGAATGCTTTTCCTGCCACCCGGAATGCCAACCCATGGAGGGCACTACCACGTGCAATGGCTCGGTACAGTAGCAGCACCAGGATCTCTAAGGGAGAGAGGGCGGGGCAACACTGGAGGGTCTAGGGAATGATATGGCCAAATTTCAAGGCCATAGAGAGGCACAGGGAGGTCAGATAATGCTAGGGTCTGTGAATGGAGGATCCTAAATGGCTGGGCTAGTTCTTGTTGGGAAGTGTGGAATTGATCTTGGAATACCATACTTCCTGACCTTCTCTCTTCCACCCAGGGCTCTGATGCTTGTGCCCAGTGTGCCCATTTTCGAGATGGGCCCCATTGTGTGAGCAGCTGCCCCTTTGGAGTCCTCGGTGCCAAGGGCCCCATCTACAAGTACCCAGATGCTCAGAATGAATGTCGGCCCTGTCATGAGAACTGCACCCAGGGGTCAGTGATGGGATGATAAAAGGGTGTTGGCAGAGGGGTAAGAGTACAGAACTAGAGGGAAAGAAGATGGTGAGGAGAGCAGAAAGAAAGAAGGAACTATGACTTAAGAACCACTCCCAGCTGTGTAGTGAAGGATTGGAGAAAGGGAAACTCAGTAACAGCACAAAATGACGCTACAATTTGGGGAACCTGGAATAACCTCAGCTCAGGGGAGTTTCATTCAAGAGAGGGACTCAGGGAGGATTGGTGAGCCAGAGATGGGAGCCATGTCTTGGGATATGCTTTGGGCTTCAGGATGGGATGCCATGGTAGGGTCTGAAACAATGTACGTTGAGAGTGTTGGAATTGAGCTTCCTGTGGAAGTTTACCAAGCTCCCATTTAAGGAGGTGACTTTCTTCTCCAGGTGTAAGGGACCAGAGCTACAAGACTGTTTAGGCCAAACACTGGCACTGATCAGGTATGGTGGGCTTGGAGATTTAGGGAGCTGGGAATATTTGGGGAAGGGCCGTTACCTCCTGGGAAGATTAAGTCTCTATCCATTCTGGCCCTCTATATACAGGCTACTATCACTGGACCTGGGGACACAAGAATCCAGGCTTCTGGTCTTCCCTTCCTAAGATTAACTTGCAGTAGTCTTGGGGTGGAGATTGAGGTTAACCCCTTCATATTGTTCAAGGATATATGTAGATGTGAATGTTAACTTCTTGCCCCAGATCTGCGCTATACCTTTAGTACAGGTGTAAATGACATTTGTAAGGGAAGTGTAGACCCAGGATAATTCTGGGCTTCTCTGTCCCACAGCAAAACCCATCTGGCAATGGCTTTAACAGTGGTAGTAGGATTGGCAGTGATTTTCCTGATCCTGGGCAGCACTTTTCTCTATTGGCGTGGGCGCCGGATTCAGAATAAGAGGGCTATGAGGCGCTACTTGGAACGGGGTGAGGTGAGTGCCTAGCTTACCCTTGAAACATACCCTATACCATCACCCTTTAAGATCCTCTTCCTTCCCCAGAGCTTTGATCCCTTTCTTCAAGGAGGTAGTATGGTCCATTAGAAAGGACTCTGGCCAGAGAAATGGGATTCATTCTAGTCCTGATTTTGCCATTAATATGCTGTATGACTTTGAAGAAGTTAGCTTCCTTCTCTGTGCCTCAGTTTATGCATGTATACAGAGCAAATAATAACATTCATCCTTACAAGGTGGCTGTAAGGGTAAAAGGGGATGATGTATGTGAAAGTGCTTTGAAAAACAGAGAGAATTGTATAAAAGTACTCAAGGTGATAGTATTACCAACTCTCTCCCAACAAAGGGAAAACCTGACCCTCTTGATTTCTGGTCTCATGAACACAAACGACTTCCTCAATCCTCAGGTCTTTTATTCCCCCATATGCCTGCAATGCTTTCCAAGACTAGAGACATTCCTCTTCCTGCTCCCACCCCTTTGGGCTTTGCTGCTCTTGGCATCCACCTCTGGGGAGGGGGTTGGAGAGGGACATGGGAGTGGGCTTTCCTGAGTACCTCCTTTCTATCTGTTCCAGAGCGTAGAGCCTCTGGATCCCAGTGAGAAGGCTAACAAAGTCTCGGCCAGAATCTTCAAGGAAACAGAGCTGAAGAAGCTTAAAGTGCTGGGCTCGGGCGTCTTCGGAACTGTGCACAAAGTGAGTGGCCCACAGGAAGTCTGGGGAGGTGGGAAAAGGATCTAGGGCAAAGGAGGGAAAGATTCAGAGACAGGACTAGCCCGGGGAGAATGACCTTAGGCTGACTCCTGCCCAAAATTTCCCAGGGAGTGTGGATTCCTGAGGGTGAATCGATCAAGATTCCAGTCTGCATTAAAGTCATTGAGGACAAGAGTGGACGGCAAAGTTTTCAAGCTGTGACGGACGTAAGTGAAGGCAGGGTGTTCTGTGTGCCACTAGGAGAGGGTTGATATTAGATACGATTATGTAGAAGCACGGTCTCGTGTTAGCAGATACTGTGTTAGCCATGTTGATGTCTTCGAATGTTGGGGGAGCCCTGGTCTGGTTTTATGTGACCCTGTTTGTTCCCAGGATGACCCTTCTTGTGTCTCTTAGCATATGCTGGCCATTGGCAGCCTCGATCATGCCCACATTGTACGGCTGCTGGGACTGTGCCCAGGGTCATCTCTGCAGCTCATCACTCAGTACCTGCCTCTGGGCTCCCTGCTGGATCATGTGAGACAACACCGTGGGGCACTGGGGCCACAGCTGCTGCTCAACTGGGGAGTACAAATTGCCAAGGTGAGAGGAGACTGGAGGAGTTCTAAGATGAAACTGCCTGTGGGCCCACAGGGAGGGGACCAGGAGGTTCAAGTGTTGAGAGGTGCCTTAGGGTTTGAGGTGATTCTGAAGCTCAAGGACCAATTTCCCCAACCTTGAGAATACTTCCTTCCCTATAGGGAATGTACTACCTTGAGGAACATGGTATGGTGCACAGGAACCTGGCTGCCCGAAATGTGCTACTGAAATCACCTAGTCAGGTTCAGGTGGCAGATTTTGGGGTTGCTGACTTGCTGCCCCCTGATGATAAGCAGCTACTGCACAGTGAGACCAAGGTAAGGTGACACAAAGGCTGGGTAAGGAGGCAGGGGTGGAGTGAAGCATGGGGACGGGAAGTACTCTGTGGTCTCTTTGAGAGGCTAGCAGATGCTGCAGGGTTAGTCCAAGGAGAAGAACCTGGAGATGCCAGAAATAAAAGTTTAGAGAGCAGCAAAGAACGACGGAGAACATGGATTTAGAAATGCTAAGAAAATGTGTGGAAATCAGCTGGTGACACCTTTGTCTTTAATCCCCCAGACTCCAATTAAGTGGATGGCCCTCGAGAGTATCCACTTTGGGAAATACACACACCAGAGTGACGTCTGGAGCTATGGTCAGTCCATCTGGATGCCCACCATACCATCACTGGTCCAAATTCCAAAGATGCCTTTTGAGACCCTTTCTTAGAATCTCTAAGCCCTTCAGATCCTGGGTCAGATCAAGTTCTGCCTTCTCTTCATCTGCATGCCCATGTCTACTATTTTGCCATCAACTAGTCATGTCTTCCTATACCAGGAGTGACAGTTTGGGAGCTGATGACCTTTGGGGCAGAGCCCTATGCAGGGCTGCGACTGGCTGAAGTACCAGATCTGCTGGAGAAGGGGGAGCGGTTGGCACAGCCCCAGATCTGTACCATTGACGTCTACATGGTCATGGTCAAGTGTGAGTTACCTGCTGATTTCAGCCTTTTTTTTTTTTACTCCATTATTGCTTCATTGGACTGAAAACCTAAAAAGCATAGATAAACAATGCTCAGTGATGAAAAGTGAATACCCAGGACAGCGGTGCATGCCCCAAACGGTCTCCGCCCAATAAACACTAAGCACTCTCCACATTATTGATGCCAATGGCATCTACGTGGATGTCAGGCTCCCCGCACAAAGATGAGGGAACAAAGCGTCAGCCATTTTCTAAGTAGCTTCCCTCCCTACTCCACTCCCCTCTTATCGCTCTCCTTCCTACATCTTACCCCCAGGTTGGATGATTGATGAGAACATTCGCCCAACCTTTAAAGAACTAGCCAATGAGTTCACCAGGATGGCCCGAGACCCACCACGGTACCTGGTCATAAAGGTGAGTGGAGATTAGGAGGTGCCAAGGAGATCTAGAGAAAAGGGAACTTGGCTGGAACCAGGATGTACCTTAACAATCAACCACCTGCCCTCACAGAGAGAGAGTGGGCCTGGAATTCCGCCTGGGGCAGAGCCCCCTGCTCTAACAAACAAGGAACTGGAGGAAGTAGAGCTGGAGCCAGAACTAGACCTAGACCTGGAGTTGGAGGCAGAGGAGGAGAACTTGGCAACCACACTAGGCTCTGCCCTTAGCCTGCCACTTGGAACACTTACTCGGCCACGTGGGGTAAGATTTTCCAGTTTCCCAAGACTTTCTGCACCCTAAGCCCTCTGTACACCTGCGCCCTCACGAATCCCACAGATGTCCATATTAACTATTCAAAGGCCGCTGTGGTGAGTAGATTTCTCTCTTAATCTAAACTTCTTCCTCACTTGTTTCATCCTAGAGCCAGAGCCTTGTAAGTCCATCATCGGGATATATGCCTATGAACCAGGGGAATCTTGGGGAGGCTGCCCAGGTAAGGTCTGTCTCTTTAAGAGGATGCCAAGAGGCTGGGTGGCAGTGTCTTAGGATTGATAGGGGTAGTGTGGGAGACTTTAAAAACCTCTGAGGTTTAATCAGTGTCCTACAAAACAGAAGGCACTGAACGACCCAAGCTCCTTCTAAACAAATCTCTCTTCTTCCCTCATTTCTGTGTAAATCTCCATGTATTATTTTCCTCCTTAGAAGTCTGCAGTTCGTGGGTGTAGTGAACGGTGCCACCGTCCAGCCTCTCTGCACCCAGTGCCACGGGGACGCCTGGCATCAGAGTCATCGGAGGGCCATGTGACAGGCTCTGAGGCCGAGCTCCAGGAGAAGGTATCCATGTGTAGAAGCCGGAGCCGGAGCCCACGGCCACGAGGAGACAGTGCCTACCATTCCCAGCGCCACAGCCTGCTTACTCCTGTCACCCCACAGTCCCCACCAGGGTTAGAGGAAGAGGATGTCAATGGTTATGTCATGCCAGATGCACACCTCAAAGGTGCCTGACTTTCTGTAGCGCTTTCCTCAAATCTTTCTCTAATCCTCCTTCCACAGGCTCCTCTTGATCCTTCTGTCTTCTCTGATCATATCCCTCCCTATTCATTTTTTCCTAAGACTCCCCCACTCCTCACTGCCTATTACAATGAAGTAATACCACATACCTAGCCTCTCTTCTCAACCCTCAGGTACCTCCTCCCGGGAAGGCACCCTTTCTTCAGTGGGTCTCAGTTCTGTCCTGGGTACTGAAGAAGAAGATGACGACGACGAGTATGAATACATGAACCGGAGGAGAAAGTGCAGTTCATCTCGTCCCCCTAGGCCAAGTTCCCTTGAGGAGCTGGGTTACGAGTACATGGATGTGGGATCAGACCTCAGTGCTTCCCTGGGCAGCACACAGAGTTGCCCGCTCAACCCCGTGCCCACCATGCCCAACGCCAGCACAACTCCGGATGAAGATTATGAATATATGAATCGGCGACGTGGTGGAGGAGGTCCTGGGGGGGATTATGCAGCCATGGAGGCCTGCCCAGCAGCTGAGCAAGGGTATGAAGAAATGAGAGCTTTCCAGGGGCCTGTACACCATGGCCCCCAGGTCCATTATGCCCGCCTCAAAACTCTACGTAGTTTAGAAGCCACTGACTCTGCCTTTGATAACCCCGATTACTGGCATAGCCGGCTTTTCCCCAAGGCTAATGCCCAGAGAACATAACCCCTGCTCACTGAGGTACTCAGGGAGCATCTGATGGCAGCTAGTGCCTCTGGAGGGTACCCCTCTTCTCCTTAGTCTGTCTCCCTCACAGATCTCAGCCCCATTTCCCTAGTCCTAGACAATTCCAATCAACCTTTGGAGGCCTTAAACACTCGGACACAAAATTCTTGTGGTATTAGCCAGCTTTGCACTTTTTCTCTTTCCCAAACCCAGGAAAGGAGATGGTTTTCCCTATTTTATGTGCTTTCCCAGTCCCATTCCTCAACTTCCTTGGGGGAACTCCCTGGCGATATGAAGGATTACTCCCCATGTCCCTTTCTCTTAGACTCTGACTTGTTGAGACTAGGCTTTAAAGTGTGCCTTTGTTGCCCATCAGACTTCGAAGGAAGGGGAAAGGGGGAAACCTGGCAGGGGAAAGCAAAATTTTGGCTTGTGACCCTTAACCCCCTAGAAAAAATGAGAAGCTTAAAATCTTGTGAAGAGGTTGGGAGTAGATATTAATGATTACTATTAACTGAGCATTTACTATGTGTCGAGCATCATGCTAAACTTTACCAACATTATCTAACTTAATCCTTGACACCAATTCTGTATGCTAGGTATTATCCCATTTTACAAATAAGGAAACTGAGCCTTAAAGAGATTAAGTAAATCAAATAGCAGGTCCGGATTCAAGATTTTCCAATGCATGTGCTCTTACTGTAAAGTATCAAGGAAAACTGATATATAAGTCAGAGCCCTTGAAGGGGCATTGTCTTCTTGTTTTTGCACTGAATCAAGTCTAACTCCAGCAACTACAGCCTGCTCCTACACCCAGACTTCTTATCTCAGAAGGTGGGAGTGGGGGTGGTCAGAAGGAAAAATAACTGGGCATCTCTGTGTAAACCATAACCTACATGTGCTGTATATGATCTCCACCCAAGGGACGGATTCACAGTGGTCCCAAGAGCCACTTTTAGGAGCTATTCTCATCCAGTAGTGGGAAGTTTCCAGGTGGCATAGAAAGAGGACCCAGCTTCAGACTTCTGTCCCCATGGATGGGAAACTGGGGGTATCTGTTGTTAGCCCTGAAGTTTTTTTGTTTTGTTTTTATACGTCTGAATAAAAATGCCAACGTTTTGCAGCTTCTTGTCTGTCAAATAAAAACCTTTAGTGTGTGAGGTAGACCGCCCCTTTTCTCTGTCCCTCAGCAGTGGATAGCTACCAGTATATGCTTCTTTCTCTGTCTCCTGATAGGCCTACTCGGCCCCATGTAGCTTTCTCCAGCCCTACTTTTCCTTATTCCCTTAAGACCAGCATAGGGCACAGTCCTTCTCACTTAAGGGTTTTACTAGGAATCTACAGGGCAACCAACTGGGAATAACAAAACAAGCAAAAACAACACGTTTAGGAAGTTAGAAAAAGCCCTAAGAGGTGGAATACTGAAAACGCAAATGTTTCAGAACTCCCATTCTCTTAAATCTCCGTGAACACTTGCCCTAGGTGCCATCAAAGCCTGTTGTTAAACAATAGTGCTATCTTCAGTGGGAGTCCCGTCTCTAGATTGGGAGGCTGTAAACGGATAATCCTTCAGAAGTCTGGCTGCTCAGTTAGCCCCTGCTGCACAGACTCCTGATCTCCTTCCACACCCGCTCTGCCTCTCCCCGTTCTCGCAGCACCTGAGGACGAGCGGACTGGCCGGGCCGGTCCCTCCTGCCACTCCAGGGATCCGGGGAAGGGCGTACGCGCCCTTAACGCAATCTCCCCGACTCGCCTCTGTTCGGCTCCACCCTGCCCCGCAGCCTCCAAACACACTTCCCCGCCGTAGCTCCGCCCCTTCTCCCTTAGCCCGTCCC
Organism: Stenella coeruleoalba; assembly: GCF_951394435.1. Classification (NCBI taxonomy): domain Eukaryota; kingdom Metazoa; phylum Chordata; class Mammalia; order Artiodactyla; family Delphinidae; genus Stenella; species Stenella coeruleoalba. Next base: position 58,701,751 of record NC_137157.1, on the reverse strand, counting down.
TCTCTATTACGGGTTCTCGCTCAGCGCTCCTGGTGATTGTGGTTTTTCCGGGAGAGACCACGCTTCTACTCACGCTCTCCAACGGCTCCGCCTTCCCGCCGGAGCCTGACCCTTCCCAGCGTGCTCGGCGATTCCGGCGTGCGAGGCCCTCGGAGGGCAAGGCCCCAGGGCCTGGCTTAGGGACGCGAAAGGCAGACTGGGAATTGTAGTTTGATAGCCCGCGAGGGGGGCTAGAGGCTGGCGGTAGGAGGGACTCGTTGTCCCAGCGTGCCCTGCGCCTCAGCCCGCGCGCTCGCAGTTTCTCGCTCTCGCCCGCCCTCCGCTCCCTAGCTTGCTCGCGCTTTTGCTCGCGCTCTCCTCGCGGATCGAAGGGACTGTGGCTACAGCCTGTGGCTGGGAAGGGCGACAGAGGCGGCGGTTCAGGAGAAACGAAGCTGCAGGGGTGGTGGTGGTGGGAAGATGTCGGGCGAGGACGAGCAGCAGGAGCAAACTATCGCCGAGGACCTGGTCGTGACCAAGTATAAGATGGGGGGCGACATTGCCAACCGTGAGTGCGGCCTCAGGGGTCCGGAGATCGAGGCTGGGAGGGAGGGGCAAGGGGGACGGTGTTGAGCTGGCCCCTGAGGGGCTGGAGCGGTGGGGTCATGCAGTGTGGGCTAGTGAGGGCCCCGCGCAGGTTTGCTGGAGGTGGCGTGGTGGGGAGGCTCCGTGTCACGCCTGGGACCTGAGAGGCTAGGCCTGGGCTGGAGTCTCTGGAGATGCGGGCGGGCGAGCGGGCGGCCGGGAGGGGCGGAGAGCTGGGCCTCCGGCCGGCTCCAGCCCTAGGTGGTTGGTAAGGAGGCGAGGCGTATCTCTTGTCCCTCACCCTTCAGTCCGGATCTCTGTCTCTGATTTTGGCAGCAACGAAGCCATCTCGAAAAGGAAGAGCCCCTCTATTTTGTAGCGGCTCTCCGCCGTCAGGAGCCTAGCCGGCACGTGTTGCCAGGTCCCCTGCGGATCGCCGGCTCTCTCCGCTGTGGTCCCTGACACCAGCTTCCCTACCACGTGCTTTGTTGTAGTTTTTCGTTCTTTACTTCAGCTCCTTCCTTGATGGGGGCCGCCTTCTACTCTTGGGCCAGCTCAGGGACCGTTGGAGGGCACCCCATAACTCTTGGAGATGTATCTCACTGTTCTCGAAGTTATTCATCACTACCTCCAATCTGCGCAGATGGCTTTAGTTAGTCGTCAAATTTGATTGTTCTCAAGGGTTTCACAACTTTAGGAGTGTTTTGAGGTCCTCCCCCCAACTAGGCAAACCTGTGAATAGTACTGTTAAAGGGGGGACTGATGTTAGAATCTCAGAATATTAGGACTGTGCTCTGACTTACTCAGTAGCTGCCCCTGCCACTCTGGACAGATGTCTCACTTTCTGACTTCTCTTTTTCCAATTTAAAACCCAGTTAGGGGGACAGAAAGTGCTTGTCTTTGGGCTTTTAAATGGTTTTGACAGTAAAGATAGGCATTTAGGATGCCTTTGATCCTATGGCTGAAAACCTGAGGTTTTCAGACTTCCAAAGAATCACCAAAACTTGGATCACAGAAATCAAATCTGAAGTCCAGGATGGGCCGCGGAGAGGGTATCCGGTGAACAAAACAATGCTTTATAACATAATGGACATGGAGTGGTTTGAATCAGAAAAAAAATTTTTTCCCTCTTGCAGTCTATAACTTCTGAGGCACTTGTGATTCCAGATACCAGTTTGAAACTCTTTTGGGTCACATACCTCTTTGAAACCTGCTAAAAGCAGAGCTTGCTGAAGCTCAGGGACCTTAGTTTAAGTCTCCTTGACTTGTTATTTGAAGAAATAAGTTTACATAAATTGGGATTACTAACATCTAATTGGGGTGTCTGGGAAGGGAAGAAGGTAGCATTTAACGGTGCATCAGCTTGGAGTCAGCAATTGCATGTCTATCTTCCTGTTGTCCCTGACGCCTATAAATTTCCTCCAGGCTGCTTTGCATGTATGTTGGATACCTTGGTGAGAACCCCCTTAAAGTTCATAATCCTGTCCTACCACACCACAGATACCATCTTTGAAAGTCTCCCTTGCCTAAGGAGACAGATGGTGCATACCCAGTTGTCACACTATATAAGGGAGGAAAGGGAGTGTTGGCTTTTTTATTTCAGGAAAGGAAGGTAGAGATTTCGAGATTATAGGGAGGTACATTGCAAGAGACAAAACTTATTCCCTCTTTCATCCTTTGAGCAATGGCACTAGGGAATATTAGAAACTCTAAGTCCAACTTCTAGGTGTTTCTTGGATGGTAACTTAGACAACACATGCAGGACTGATACGGGGTTCTGTTCCCAGGGGTACTTCGGTCTTTGGTGGAAGCATCCTGTTCAGGTGTGTCGGTACTGAGCCTGTGTGAGAAAGGTGATGCCATGATAATGGAAGAGACAGGGAAGATTTTCAAAAAAGAAAAAGAAATGAAGAAAGGTAAAAATAATCCCTCACGAATTTCCTAAGTTTGACCCTTATTCAGTCCTGTTTGTTTTATTGTAATGATGCAACCCCTACCCCAGCACTCGTTGAGATATTTGGAAATTTGGAATGGCAGGGGGGATTCAAGCAGTTTCCCACCCAATCCAAATTGATCAAACTTAAGCAAGACCCTGAAGAAAATCCACTCATCTTTCTGAGGGGCAACAGGGCTCCAAGAGAGTGAGCAAGGCAGTAAGGCTGATTGTCTCTTTACAGGTATTGCCTTTCCCACCAGCATTTCAGTAAATAACTGTGTATGTCACTTCTCCCCTTTGAAGAGCGACCAGGACTATATTCTCAAGGAAGGTGACTTGGTAAAAATGTAAGCTTAAACTATTTTAGAGCACTTGTCTTCTTCCTAAGCATTCACAGTAGTGCCAGTTGCTAATGCTGTACTCTGCTCTTGCCTTTCAGCGACCTTGGGGTCCATGTGGATGGCTTCATCGCTAATGTGGCTCACACTTTTGTGGTTGATGTAGCTCTGGTAGGTGGACCACTTTGAACGCTGTTCAGCCAGTGGGGAGTGGGGGAGGGCGCACTGCTGCTTGCTTCTTATCCCCAGCCCCACCACCACGCAAGTTTTGAGAGAGTATCTAGAGAAATGAAAGAGGAAAGGGTGTTTTCTCTCCTGACCACTGGCTGCGTAATGGACACAAACAGATATTAACTGAAAGACCAGCTGTGTTAAAGAGCTTTCCAGGAAGGCACTCACTGCATTTCCTTATCTACAGGGGACCCAAGTAACAGGGCGGAAAGCAGATGTCATTAAGGCAGCTCACCTTTGTGCTGAAGCTGCCCTACGCCTGGTCAAACCTGGAAACCAGGTAAGCTGTTGAGTCCAACTCCAAAGCTTGTTAGAGCCAAAGATGCATTAGGCATCTACAGCTATTCTATACTGAAAGAGAAGAGGCAGGAATTAAAGAGTAATACCAAAGAGCAGTTAAATCTGAGTGCCTACCTTAGATGGTATCGTGCTAGGTGTAAGGGGATATGTGGTCCCTTTCTCATGGAGCCTGTAGAGATCCTTTTTCATATTTTGGATGTGCATCTTTCCCCAAAATAATTTGAGATAGAGAGCTTACAATAAAACACAGATACCACAGTTTTAAAACTCAATTTTAGAAGCTTATAAAACAAAAATCATAATAGTACCAGTAAATTGGTGGCAAAGAGGCCAAAGCCCCTTGCAAGACAAAATTAGGAAGCCCAGGGATCATAAACTGCTCATGAATTCATACAATTTAGTGTGTTAGACTATTAATGGAGATTTTTCTCTAACGCTTAGATTTCAGAGACCTGTTCAATACTTAAAGCATCCTCTTTTTTTCTGTGCTCTCTTCTTTACACTTTTCATCAGTTTGTCCCCATTGTAACTTAATTGCATCATTTTTACTTAAACCTCTGTTGTAGGTTTCTTACAGTGGTACCTACTTCGTAGAGCTACCATAAAGCACTTTGAACAGTACTTGGCACATAGTAAGCCCTTGTGTCAGCTATTATTATTTTGCACGTTAATTATTTTTATTATTTATATACTGTGTCTTTTCATTATTTATATTGTGTCTTTTCACTGAAAGGTACTGTTAATATAGTGGCTGTTGTCTAGCTGTGACATTAGACTTTCTGAATTCTCACCCTGTTGCCACCCCATACTGATTTTAAATAACTTCAAGTTCAAATTTCCTCATCTGTAAAGTGGGGAAAATTAAATTGTGCCTTATTATCACATGGCTGTGAAGATTGAGATCATCCATGTAAAAAAGAGTTTCTATACCTTTTCAACAGGTTAGAATTCCAGGTATAATGGACTAAACACTATGGTCAGAAAACCTGGGTTTATACCAGGTTCTTTTGGTTAACTGGTTTAACCCTGGGCAAATCATGTAACCTTTCTGAGCCTCAGTTTCCTCCTCTAGATTGGGTTGTAGATCTGCACTATTCACCTTAGAGAATCATTATCTAAGTAGACCATCTTCGTGAAAGTGCTTTGTAAAATGGTATGCAAATGTTATTTCTAGGTTGTAGGGATGATAGGGCCTATGAAATGAAAAACCAATGCGAATCATTGCACTTGCTTGAGGATATTAGATCTCTCAGTTCTTTTTTTTTTTTTTTTTTTGTGGTACGCGGGCCTCTCACTGTTGTGGCCTGTCCCACTGCGGAGCACAGGCTCCGGACGTGCAGGCTCAACGGCCATGGCTCACGGGCCTAGCCGCTGCACGGCATGTGGGATCTTCCTGGACCGGGGCACGAACCCGTGTCCCCTGCATTGGCAGGCGGACTCTCAACCAGTGCGCCACAAGGGAAGCCCTCTCAGTTCTTTTATGCTTCTTGTTCTCATGGTAGACAACTTACTAGCCCGTGTATCTTATCTTTTATTTGATCTTGTACTTCTAGAACACACAAGTGACAGAAGCCTGGAACAAAGTTGCCCACTCATTTAATTGCACACCAATAGAAGGTGAGACCTCAGATAGTAGGGTTGGGGGTCTAAGTATGAGTGGTTTTGCAGAATTAAGACTTTTGCTCCCTTGAGGATCCATCTTGGCTCTGACATAATCCAAGCCAAAAACCTCAGTGCCCTGTGTTTCCATAGCCAGGCACTTTGCTCTCATTACTTGGGTGCGTGGGTTGGAAACCTTTTGGGATTCTAGGTGAGTGGTACCATAGACTTTGTCCAATCTGCAGGTATGCTGTCACACCAATTGAAGCAGCATGTCATCGATGGAGAGAAAACCATTATCCAGAATCCCACAGACCAGCAGAAGTAGGTGCCCTGTATGCCACCCTGTACCTTCTGTCATACCAGACTAGTCATGAATTTATCCTTCCATACTCCAGGCTAATCTTTTTTTTTTTTTTTTTCAGGCTAATCTTATCTACTTTCTACTCTAAACTCCAGGAATTATTTATTGCTCTTTATGGTTCCCTTTCTGTTCCTTTTAGGAAGGACCATGAGAAAGTTGAATTTGAGGTACATGAAGTATATGCTGTGGATGTTCTCGTCAGCTCAGGAGAGGGCAAGGTGAGGAATGTTTACCAGAGCTAGCGGGGTGGGGGGGTGGTGCTGAGGGTGTGTTCCAAGAGCACCAGACCAAAATGTGATCTTTTTTAGGCCAAGGATGCAGGACAGAGAACCACCATTTACAAAAGAGACCCTTCTAAGCAGTATGGCCTGAAAATGAAAACTTCTCGTGCCTTCTTCAGTGAGGTTGAAAGGCGTTTTGATGCCATGCCTTTTACTTTAAGGTACTACTGCACTTACAAGCTCAGGGCTTGGAACCAGTCTGACCCATAGACCACACACCCAGGAGCACTCTTTTATTTATTTATTTATTTTTAATTTATTTTATTTATTTATTTTTGGCTGCGTTGGGTCTTCCTTGCACGCGTGCTTTCTCTAGTTGCGGCGAGCGGGGGCTACTCTTCGTTGCGCTGCGCGGGCCTCTCATTGCGGTGGCTTCTCTTGTTGCGGAGCACGGGCTGTAGTCACGTGGGCTTCAGTAGTTGTGGCTCGCGAGCTCTAGAGCGCAGGCTCAGTAGTTGTGGTGCCAGGACTTAGTTGCTCCGTGGCATGTGGGACCTTCCCGGCCCAGAGCTCGAACCCTTGTCCCCTGCATTGGCTGGCGGATTCTTAACCTCTGTGCCACCAGGGAAGCCCCCAGGAGCACTCTTCCTTCCCCCACCTTTCCCTCCCTCTCTCTCCTTTCCTGCCTAGACTTGTAGCTCCAGCCTGTGTGCATGCCTTCTCCCCTCTGCCATCTCCCTCTCACAGAAGGTAGTGTAAAAAAGCAATCCTACGCATGATTTCTGCCTGAGGGTAGGAGTTATTTAAAAACATGAGCAAAATGGTAAGACATGATAAGGAGATAAGGATACCTGAATTTGTCTCTCCCTCCCTAGAGCATTTGAAGATGAGAAGAAGGCCCGCATGGGTGTGGTGGAGTGCGCCAAACACGAACTGCTACAACCATTTAATGTTCTCTATGAGAAGGAGGGTAAGTTCTAAGAAGAGAGTTGTACTTTGGAGCCCCTGATTATGGTCCCCTCCTCCCTATAGCTCACAGAAAAGAGGATGGATGACAAGGGAACATTTTATCAAAATACTTTGTTTCTCTCATAGGTGAATTTGTTGCCCAGTTTAAATTTACAGTTTTGCTTATGCCCAATGGCCCCATGCGGATAACCAGTGGTCCCTTTGAGCCTGACCTTTATAAGTCTGAGATGGAGGTCCAGGATGCAGAGCTCAAGGTTAGTGTGGGATGGAAAGGGGCGGGCACGTGGCACTTGTCTTGGGAGTGAGGAATAAGTGATGGGAAGGTCCTGAAGAGAGCTACAGTGCTGAGAGTAGCACTTGGTGTTTGCTCCACATTCCTCAAAATTTGTTTTCCTTCTTCTATATGTTCCAGGCCCTCCTCCAGAGTTCGGCAAGTCGGAAAACCCAGAAAAAGAAAAAAAAGAAGGTTCGTTACAGTCATCCCTCTCTGGCAGGGTGAACCTGATCCCTCTTTATTCCACCTTCCTGGGTCATGGTGGGTGTATAGATTTCTGTATGTCCTTATTTCTCCCCGTCTCAGCCCTGACCTAGAGAATTAGGATATTTTTGTCCTTGGTCCCCCAGACACTACCCTAAGTTGTTGGAAACTGACATGTCTTCTCCCTCTCCTTTCCATGAATGTAGGCCTCTAAGACTGCAGAGAATGCCACCAGTGGGGAAACTTTAGAAGAAAATGAAGCTGGGGACTGAGGTGGGTCCCATCTCCCCAGCTTGCCACTCCTGCCTCATCCCCTTCCCACCACACCCCAGGCTCTGTGAAATGCAGTTCGTCTTCTCCACCCAGGACCACCAGCAGAGCGGGGTCTCCCTGTCCTCGTCCCAGTCCCCCAACCTAGCCCCCTTCCAACAACAACCAGCTCCAACTGACTCTGGTCTTGGGAGGCCAGGCTTCCCAGCCATCGAAGACTACTTTAAATAGAAAAGAGAAATTGAATAATAAAATCAGGAGTCAAAATCCATCGTCTTCAAGCCCCTCTTTCTAGCCTTTTTCTACTATTCTCTGCTTGGTCGAGGTTTATGACCCTACAACAGAACGGGGAAGAGGCTAAAGTAGCCGCCACCACTAAAAACTCAGCTGAAATGTTTTTATACCACTCCAGCGTCAGCATTTTCCTCTTGGGGCTTGTTCCTCTTTCTTGGGGCTTGTTCCTCTCTCTTGTCCCACTCTCCCCAAGTATTTTATCAGGGCTCAAAATAGAGGAGCTATTCTTCAGACTGTTTTTCTTCACATGTGGCAGATTCCTTTTATGATCCAGGCTGTCTAGTCAGGCCCCTCCCATTTTTAGGAGCTGGAGCCTGCGTTTACCAAGGGATTCTCATCTATCAAATGGATCCTCATTTGTAAATCTTTGTAGTCAATTTTGTTCTGCAGGACATTTTTTTCCCCCTCCACAAGGCTGTAAAGAAGTAATCCATCTCAACCATGTCCATTTCTTTGGAGTCAGTGGGATTCCTCCCTTGCTCTATCTTAGAAACCTGAGTCGGAAGCTCCACTGTGGTTTTGTTCCCTGTATGAAATATTTTGGCCTCCCTTTCTTGAAAGAAAGACCTGGAACCAGAGGAGCAGACTGATTGAAGAGACAAAACTCCTGGCTTTCTGAAGCTGTGGACTTGGATGAATTGCTAGGGGTTTGGAGAGAAAGTTGACGAATTTCAGTACCTCTGGCATGCTGTCCCAGGGAACTAGGGCTCCCGCTAACTTACAAGGTTTTTAAACACATTGAAAATGACATGGCGTTAAAATAAATTTGGATTTGCTCATAATCATGTGTCTTTGTTTGCTGCTCTTATTTGATGGCGGTGGGAGAGTGTGAGTTGAAGTGGTGATCATTTGGAACCTGTTTTGTTTTGTTTTGTTTTGTTTGGCATGCAGAATCTTAGTTCCCCAACCAGGGATTGAACCCATACGGAATCTTAACCACTGGACTGCCAGGGAAGTCCCTGGAACCAGTTTTCTATAGCCATATTTTACCTTTCTAAAACAAGGAATACCTTGAGTTGGGGGGACATAAATCCTGGGTTCTCTGAAAAGAGTACGTTTTCTATGGGAGTTTGTGATTTAGTTTTCTGACGTAAAAACATAAACCTTGCTGCCGACACTGTTCGGGACATTAATGTTTACTGCAAAAAGTAAGAACACTGTATGCAAGTGATTATCTTGATTTAGGAAGCCAGGAAGAATGCATTTAGTGTTATGCAATTTTTCAGGGCCAGCCTGAGATTGGATGGGTAATTTGTATTAGAGCTGCTTCCGCATGAGGCATTGCTGACCTGAAGATACTATGCTGAGTGAAACTGAACACATCCCTTCATGAGAACTTACAGAGAGTGGGCAATCAACAGGTGAGATCCCAGTGGATTTGATATAAAAACAATCCTGGGGTTTTTTGTTTTCAAACACATTACCTTCTGCTGGTGACAATACTAGAACCGCTTAGGCACTTGGAACAAGGGCCCTAAATTTAGAAACGTTGTTTTTCCAGAGCTAAAAAGTGAAATTTTATAAAGGGAAACCACTAAAAAAGGGATTATAACAAGCCGTACCGTATCTTACAGTGAATAAGGTGAAGTCTGTATGATGAAGAGTTCTCTTTCATCCATAACTGTAGCCAAATCTTTGGGTGTCTTTTCCGGGTACTTCTGACCTAACCATACGGTGAGACTGGGAAGTTGTCTTGCCACCAAATACCATTCTTGCCCTAAAGAAACGTGTAGCTCATCTTGCTTCCCCTCTGTCCATTGATTTGATCTTCACCCTATGCAGAAGGAGAATCACTTAAGTATTTTCTGAACAAGCTGCATCGTGGCCAGGAATATAGTGATAATCTGCCTCAGGCATTGTAGAGAAAGACCGGACTTGGCTAGGAAAAGAGTTTATCTTCGATAGTTACAAAGTTCTCTGTAGTATGACAGCTTTCTCGACTCCTCACTTTACATCCTTTCAATGTTCTGAAATCTTAGGACCTTTGTAAGTTCCAAGATCGAATCTCCCTGCAGCAATTTAGAAAATAAGGTAAACCAGTAAAACAAATCAGGAGTTTTTGTTCAATCTGCACCTATCCATAGTAAAATGGAGGATATCGCCAACAAACTGCAACTCCCATGAAGCAATGAGAGGGAAGGCGGAAGTAGCTGCCCTTTGCTCGTTTGCACCTCTAGGTCTCTTATTGGAAATATGTGCTCATATTTGAATAATACAGTATCCTCATAATAAAACTGGGGAAAGGGGAATTTTGTAACTCAAACTCAAAATACTGTTTTCCAACAGAACTTTCCTAATTCAATCACTTCTCGGATACCTAAGGCCGAAACCCATTGTTACTCCCCTCGGGCAGCCCCGCCCCTAGGGGCAGGGCGAGACAGCGGAAATGACGACAATGAGCGTTCCATTAAATATCCGTAGGCGGGCCTGTAGCCCTCTCTCGGCCTTAGCGCCATCTTCGGAGGTGGGTGTCTGTGCTGCTGTGTTCGGTTTCCGAGTACAATCCACTAACATCTGATCTCTGCAGTTACCATCGTTATAGCAAACTAACTGCAGACTTTTTTTCTTTCCCCGTAGAAACCTCCGCGCCATGAGAGCGAAGGTAAGCAGTCCCTGGCAGTGATCTGAGGCTGTTAAGAATTGGCGATTGTGGGGGTAGACCTTGGCAAGGGAAGTCCGCCATCGTTCCGGGATCGCTGGGTTCTCAAGGGTGCCCAAGATATGTTGGGAGAGGAAGGATAGTTTGGGGAGAAGCAAAGGAAGTGGTGGGTAAGTGCTGTGGTGAGAGAGGCTGGGAGTGCGAGAGAGGGCGGGAGTAGAAGAGCGCATGCGGGATTCGGGGTTTTACGTCTGGGATCCGGGTGGGAGTCCAAATTGTTGATGTGGTTACTCATATAATGCTCTTCATATCCCTGCCTAAACTTGTTACTAAAACTAATGATACCTTGTTTTATTGTCTGCCTCTGGTTATGATCGGTTGCCAGTGGAGGAAGAAGCGAATGCGCAGGTATGCTGAGACATTTCCAGTACAGGAGGGGGGAAGTGGAGCGCGCCTTGGATAAAACTTGGGAGGAACATTTGGTTTAGAAATCTAAAACAACTTTAGGTGAAAAACGTTATGAGCATTGACTGGCCAAAGCCAGGAGTTGGGACACAAGACGGTAGCATCGTATTGTTGATTTTACCCCTCCCTTGTATTGTCTAGATGTAAAATGGGAGGGAAAGACTGAGCTCGGGTTTGTGGGCAGGAGGTGTATACTTATGTCTGGTTTTCAGGCTGAAGCGCAAAAGAAGAAAGATGAGGCAGAGGTCCAAGTAAACTTGTACACCCATGGAAGCCACAGGAGCAGAAACACGGGAAGCCAGAGGCCAGGGACGCTGGTACAAATTGTTGGACTGCTTGCCTACTGTCTAGAATTTGTCTCAGTGGATCTGGAACATCGATGGCCATTCTGATCGCCTCGACCGCCTTTGAGAGACCCACTTTGCTCGTATCAAAACGGCCCCTTTTGGCCCTTTGCCCTGGACCTTTTGACATACTGGACTAGTTCTATTCTCAGTTGTGGCTGAATGTAACATGTAACAATAAATCATATCTTTTGCTGTCTTAGCTGAAGAAAAAAATTCGTCTTGTGTGTTATGTGATTTTTATGGTTCCATTGGCTGGGGATTCTGTACCAGTACAGTCGACCTCTCTACCCCGTGATGTAGAGGAAGTCAAGCAAGCTCCTTAGGCTGCAAGTCGGGTATGGGGGTTCTGGCCCTCGGAGCTGCTGGAGCATTGGGTGCCCTTTACTTCCTGGAAAGGGTGTTACACACGTCAGGGAGAGTGTTCAAGCTGATCTCGCGGGCACAGGGGCAAAATGTGGTTCCCCTCCTCCCTTGTCTAGGCCTGCATTACAAAGTCGTTTTGGGGGCTCTTGGCTGTTGGGTCAGGTTGCCATGGTGACACGCAAAGCTTGCTGGGAACTTCCTGCGGCTTGTCGCGCAAGTACTTCGCACACCATAGAGTGTGGTTCCGGGTCTGGTGGCTAGAGTGTCATTTCTTCCGCAGGAAGCGGAAGGGCGATAGGGTAGGCGGCTCTTTGTCGAAGCTAGAGGACCGGCAGGCGGCAGCAGCAACTACGGCGGCGGCGGCAGGTGAGGGAGGCGGGAGACTTAGGTGGAGGCCGCGCCCGGAGGGGAGGAGTCGGGGCCGGCCCAGCGGCTGGGCTCGGCCGGGCTACACAAGGCCCCCCAGGACCGACTTGGCTCTTCCTCACGTATCAGGGCCGAATCCCTTTTCTGACTGACCCCGCTTCGCGAGCAAACGCCAGCTCTGTGACGTCACAGCCCTGCCCATCCCCTCTGCTTGATGTCACCTGGAGTCCCCTTCCCCGCTTCACTAAGTGCTCCGTTTAGTGTCCTATTCACCTGGTCCCCGGCTGAGCTCCGGCGGCACTGCACAGAACCTGCCAGGCTAGAGACATGCTGCGGTAAACTCCTAGGACTTTTTTCGCAAACTCTGGGGTGTTGAGAAGCGTCACAGTCACCGCCCTCAAGTCTAATCCGCCATCCCATTGCACTGTCAGTCGCTGCCCTTGCACGGCTCCCTGTTCGGAGTTCCTAACCCCAACCCTAGGCCGGGCTTTGATCCCCACATCCTCCTTCACCTTGAGACGGGGTGCCCCTCACGCTTTGTTCACTTAGGGCTGGTTTTCCAACCCGTCCTCCTAGGCTCTCCAAATTAGTTCTGTTCCTTACTACTCTCTTCTTACTGGCAGCTTCTCCCTTTGACAGGAGAAGTTCAATTTGAATCCTAAGGAAATCTTGACGTGCCCAGAGCTCTTGCCATTTTGTCAGACTTCATTCTTATAACAACCACCCCGTAGTTCTCCATTCTTACCCCTTCTCACACCCAAGTCTCTGTTTTTCTCCTGTTCAGAACCCAGCAGTGATGTGGAGGTGGAGACCCACAGGAGCCCCGGACTTCACCTGAGCTACCTCAGGTATCAAACAATCCTGGGAAAGTTGGGTGGGGAGGAATATCAGATATGATTATCAGCTTCTAGTGGGACTTGTAACACGGATCAGGCTTGGATAGATGCCATTTATTTTTCACCAGGTCATTTCCCTTTTAGTGAAAATTTGTGTCTTCTCTTTTCCCACTCTTTTTGGCTTGATTGTTCCTGTCTTTCTGAGACTACCTCCCTTTGGAGGAAGATGACCCCTCTTTTACAGATTTTCTTGCAACTCTGGCCTGTGACCTAGTCGGTTCATTTTAGGGTTCATTTTGTCTTGAAGGCAAAGTCAAGGCAATGGAACGGGTGGTTGGGGCGGTCAAGGCCAAAGAAATTGGAAAGATTCCCTTATACTCAAGGGGAAACAATATAAAGGTTTCCTATTTGAACAGCAGGGGGAGCCTGAAAAGGCTAGGAAAGGCTTAGGAGGTCAGACACGTGGTAGCAGGGACTCCTAGTCTTGTTGGCTGTGGGGAGAGGACAGCGCTAGAACCAGGGCAGTGGACTGACGTTCTTGAGCTCTTTTGGGAAAGAGGAGACTTTAAAAGCTTTTATAGAGTCTGTGAGTAAAGAACATCTTTATAGGGCAAGGAATGGTGTGGTTTGATGTCAGTGGGATCTTCCGATGGAGGGTTAGGAGGGGTATAGAATGGGGAAAGAAAGGTCACTTGTTCCTGTGAAGGTAACTCCTTCCTATTGCCTTGATCTTGCCACAAATGGTTTTGTCCTTTTGAGGTCTGTAAGTAGAGATTCCAGCTGTAGAACTCTTCCCCTGAAATGGAGGGGGAGGGGGCTGACCCCCCTAGAGTTGAGAATAATGGTAATATGGGAGAGAATACCAAAAAATGACAGGTTTAGGTATTGCCCTAAAGCTGGTGATACCAGTCTTTTTACTCAGGATTTCGTGGGGTCTAGAGATCTGATAACTTCACAGAGTCCTCACCTGAGATCCCATGGAAGAGGGGGTCAGGGAAGTAATGTCACCAGTACTCCATTATCCACGGCCCTTAGTAGCTCAGCAGCTTATCTTAGCCACTGTTCTCAGTCTCCTCTTAGCCTAATGAGACACCAACAGCAGTTTTAATTTTGATTCCACAACTTTAATAAGGTCAGTTCAGAAGGGGAAATAAAATCCAACACTGTTCTCTCCCTGCTCCCTCCTTGGCATATCACCATTAGTGAGATGAGGTAGCTTCACCCCAGCTCCCTCCCTCCGACAGCCAGGCAAGTGTGAATCATTCTGACCTAGACCAGGTGCACAGGGCCTGGGCAAGACTTCTGACAAGCCAGCCAGTCCAGGCAGAATTCTCATCTGTTAGATTCTCCATCTCCAGAGCCATTATGCCTCTGGCCTGCCTCTTGCTGGACTGCCTGCCGTACAGTCAGCAAGAGTTTGGCCTCACTGGAGGACTCCTGTTTGACACAGCTCTCCTCTTTCCTAGCAGTCACCAAGGGTGGCAAGAAAAGGAAGAAAGCCCTGAGTTGGGGGGGACCAGGATGCCTGACCGGGACAGCTATGCCAACGGCACTGGGAGCAGCGGTGGAGGCCCTGGAGGCGGTGGCAGCGAGGAGGCCAGTGGGACAGGGGCAGGCAGTGGCGGGGCCAGCTCAGATGCTATCTGTAGAGACTTCCTGAGGAATGTGTGCAAGCGAGGCAAGCGTTGCCGCTATCGCCATCCGGACATGAGTGAGGTGTCCAACTTGGGGGTGAGCAAAAACGAGTTCATCTTCTGCCATGACTTCCAGAACAAGGAGTGTAGCCGCCCAAACTGCCGATTCATCCATGGCTCCAAGGAGGATGAGGATGGCTATAAGAAGACAGGAGAACTGCCCCCTCGGCTGAGGCAGAAAGTGGCAGCCGGCCTGGGCCTTTCACCAGCTGACCTACCAAATGGGAAGGAGGAGGTCCCTATCTGCCGTGACTTTCTCAAGGGTGATTGCCAGAGAGGCGCCAAGTGCAAGTTCCGTCACCTGCAGCGGGATTTTGAGTTTGATGCCCGAGGTGGAGGAGGTGCTGGTGGTGGGGGCTCAACAGGCCCAGTTCCCCCAGGACGACGTCATGACCTCTATGATATCTACGACCTCCCTGACAGGGGCTTTGAGGACCATGAGCCAGGCCCCAAGCGCCGGCGAGGTGGATGCTGCCCCCCAGATGGCCCCCATTTTGAATCATATGAATACAGCCTGGCTCCACCCCGAGGGGTGGAGTGCAGGCTACTAGAGGAAGAGAATGCCATGCTCAGGAAGCGGGTAGAGGAGCTAAAGAAGCAGGTCAGCAACCTTCTGGCCACCAACGAGGTACTGCTGGAACAAAATGCCCAGTTCCGCAATCAGGCTAAGGTCATGACCCTGAGCTCCACTGCACCAGCAACTGAGCAGACTCTGGCCCCCACCGTGGGCACTGTCGCCACTTTTAACCATGGCATCGCCCAGACTCACACTACTCTCAGCAGCCAGGCTCTACAGCCTCGCCCCGTGTCCCAGCAAGAACTGGTGGCCCCTGCGGGAGCTCCAGCCGCTCCCCCAGCTAATGCTGCACCGCCTGCTGCTCCACCACCCCCACCCCCACACTTGAACCCAGAGATCACGCCACTGTCGGCTGCTCTGGCTCAAACAATTGCCCAGGGAATGGCACCCCCACCTGTCTCCATGGCTCCTGTGGCTGTATCTGTGGCTCCTGTGGCTGTATCGATGGCCCAACCCTTGGCAGGAATCACAATGAGCCACACCACCACTCCCATGGTGACTTACCCCATCGCCTCCCAGAGCATGCGTATCACAGCCATGCCACACTGATGGGGCTAATGGACATTCCCCTGGTATAGCCTCCCAGGGCTGGGGTCGAGGGGCCCTTACCTACCCACTCGCCTAGCCCTCCCAGGCCCTGTCCAAAGGGCTCACTCATGAACTAGGACAAGAGACTACAGGAGTTTGCTTCTGAGCAGGGGTTGGGTTGGTGTGTTTTCTCTCACCTCCCTTTTATGAGGGTCCTCTTGTCCATCTTCCAGCCTCACAGAGGGGGCTTGCATAGGAATGCAGACTGAAGCCAGCAGAGGAAGGACTGACTGAGGGGTTGTGTGTTCTCTGATGGGAATTTGGGGGACATCGTTGGTCTTGTCCTCTCTTCTGCACAGCACAGGTTCCAGCACTGGCTTTGGAAGAAAAAAATACCCTGCCCAGAGGGGAAGCCAGGAAAGATTGGGAAGTGGGTGGCCAGGAGAGAAGGCCTGATAGGAGCCTTCAGACAATTTGGGGCCTAGCTGAGTTGGACAATACAGGAACTGCTCCTGGGCCCATGGGAAGGCGGGGACCATAGTACTCCAGCCCAAAGACTAGGGGAGCATTCATTACCTTGGCTTGGCCTGGACATCCATAGGGCAGGG
Organism: Stenella coeruleoalba; assembly: GCF_951394435.1. Lineage (NCBI taxonomy): Eukaryota > Metazoa > Chordata > Mammalia > Artiodactyla > Delphinidae > Stenella > Stenella coeruleoalba. Next base: position 58,685,804 of record NC_137157.1, on the reverse strand, counting down.
CCCACCACGTTCCAAAGAAATAAAAAAATATATTTTTAACAAATGGAGGCAGTGAAAACTTGCTTAGATATTCTGTGTGGAAGATGGGAGCAGTAAATTGATCTCCTGCCAAAATGAAATAAAGACCCCACTCTCACATAGTGGTAAGGATGGATGGAGGCCAGTGAAGAAGGGTAGGGACCCAGAACAAGATCAGATGGGGCTTTGGGGAAGGTATGTTGTGAGGTAAAAACATTGGAGCCACCTAGTCTTGTTTAAAAATAGTCCCATCTGTTTTGGTTTCTATCTGCAGGAACTATTCACAGGTTGCCTTAGTAACCAGGGCTCCTAGGGTCATTTAGGGGGCAGGTACTAAGAAGGGTGGATGTGCTAGGACATGGGAATGGGATATGTATCAACAGATCCTTCCCTTATTCAAACAGAGCAGGGCAGGTGGCAGTTGCTCTCTGAGTTGACAGCAGTTGATGTAACTCCTACCCGATCCCTTCCTCAGTCACCAGTGCCTTAAGCCTTCAAGGCTTAAGAGGTGCTGGGGAAAGGAGAGTTCTTCTGGGGACACAAGCCTCAGGGTTCGTCCCTTTCTTCCCTCTGCCTCCACATAGAACCACAGAGGTTTTAAATCCAATTAAGAGTCAGTAAGGCCAAGGGTCTCAGTAGCCAAACCTCAGTTCCTCCTCAGCTCATGGCTGATGGAGGGGAAACAACTCAAGTGTCTAGTCTATGGGACAGTGGATTTGGGGGTAGAGAGAGTGATCCTGGTTTGTTCTTTCCCCATGATATCTGCTGCTACCTCTTGCTCTCTTGTCTGGTTGATCACTCAGGTTACACCTGGGGTTGGAGATGGTGGGCTAGGTTAAGGCCAGTCATTTAAAAAAAGGCGGGGGGGGGCGGCGCTGCAGCACGAAAGACTAAAAATGGGCAAATACTGAAATATTGTTTGTGGATTCTAAAAACCACATATTGATAAGCCTGATGTTGATTTTCTGGCACAATTCTGGTTTATTAAAAGAGATGGTTTATGAGCATTTAGACAAATGTGATCATAGATATCAACATGAATTCATCCTAGCCAAACCCTGACAAGCTAACTTTATTATTTTTTTGCCAAGTATCTCTAAAGAGATAGATTTGGGAAACTGTAGATGTCGTATGTACTTTATTAACGTGCTCCAGCTAAAGACCACCAGGAATACACCTGCAATTGAACAAGTTGGGTTTAATGCTCATTGCAGTGATGGAGAGAGGATGCCATTTGGAACCACGGTGTGTCTTGCAAGAGGGTGTTAGGAAGGACCCTACAGGACTTGAACTTCATTAAGTGAGTCGGGGGAAGGTTCAAGGAAGTGGAGCTTCACTCTAAATTGAGTGCTGTCAGGGAAGCAGGGAAAATTTTATAATTGCATATCTTTATCTTCTCTAGAAAAAGGGCAGACTAAAGTGAAGCTGAAGCTGCATTAGCTGGGAGAGGGGGATGTTTGGTGTTTTGTGGTTTGCACACTGACCTTGTCTAGTGCTTAAACAAAATTGTGAAGTGATCTTGTTTTTTGCCTCACTTCATCACAGTCACTGAGTAGTCTTGTCTGATATTGGTGTTTTGTGAGATTGTGTCCAACAGTACCTGTGAGCCCAGGTCAGATCCTAATAATTCCAAAGCCTAGCTGTGTCAGGCCAGCTCCCAGATGTCAGGAACTGCTTTCCTCTTTCTCACGTGCTAAGTCATTGCAGATAAGAGAATAATTATGGGTCAGTTAACAGTAGAGTTTGATGGAATCAAAACTGAACATTTGTGCCTAGTAAATGTTGACTAGCACATTCATGTTAGAGAAATCCCTAGTCTCTAGTGATATACCCAAGGGCTATGGTTTTTTTTTTTAATTGTATAAAAATATGAAAAGCCCAGTTACCAACAGTAACACAAGGAAACACTAAGTAATATGGAAAGTGTCTGTAACTTGTATTGACTAAATTAATACAAAGGGTCAATTTGGACTGACCGACCTTCCCTCTAAAAATTGCTTGAGCCTATCTGAGAAACAAATGCAGAGATCTATATTAGCAATAATTCATGTGAGAACAACATGGGACTTCCAATTGGCTGCAAAAAATTAAAATCTTATTCTTCATAATATGTCAGTTAATAAATACCAAGAGGCTGCTATGTTCTAGGTACCTTTCTAGAAACTCCATAAGGGTAAAAGAACCATAGTGCTGCATTGTAAATATAGTAGTTCTACCACGTCTATCTGAGTGGAACCAGTTCTAAAGTATTGTGTGTTCTTCTAAATAGTTTTTGCAGAGGGCCATTGGCAAACCAGTGGGGTATCTGAAAAAAACTGGCAAGAGAAGACTGAGGGTTGACCAAATAGATGTCTTCAGATATATGAAGGGCTACCTTATGGAGAAAAAGGTCCTGTGTTGCTGCATAGGAAATAAGCAGAGAGTTCTAGAAAAATTGCTAACATGTGAGTACTTAATATAAACCAAGGTACTGTGTTAGGCACTTTACATGCAATATTTCACTGACACAATGGGCATTATTATTATACTTGTTTTGCAGAGGAGAAAGACTTAAAGAGGGTAATCAACCCAAGTCTCCACAACTAGTAAGGAATGGAACTAGGAATCTCTTCAGGCAGTCTGACTCCAGACTTGGCATAAGAAAGTTCTAATGATAGCCATCCAGCAATGGGACCACTACTTTCCAGTAACTTACAAGGAATAATACAGAGGAAGTTTCCTCAAATCCCGTTGCCCCTTCCATCTTGGAGAGTAGGCTGGGACCAGATTACCACATCCAACCCTGGGAGGCAGCTGTAGTTTACATATAAATGCAGATTGCAAAACCAGGAAGTCTAAGTGCTCTCCTCGCTTAGACACTTCCTCTAACAAATGGCCATCCTTTTTCGTGTTACCCACTTACTGCTTATCACCACCAGGTGGCACCTGGGCAGCAGAATTGTCAATGGGCGGGGACCCATCTTGTTTACTTGTTCCGGTGCCTTGCAGCTGCTGATTCTGTGGCTCCTGGGCCCCAGCTGGGAAGAGACCTTCCTGGGGATGAGCTTTTGTCCTCCATACACTGTCTTCAGTAGGAGGATCTGATGATCTAGATAGGATGAGAAAGGGGAAAACTTTGAAAAGGAACTTCCATAGGTCACCCTCTTCATCCCCCAGCCTAAGGGATCCCTTCCCCTACTCCAGTGTTTGGCAAATTTCAGTTTATAGGGAGGTTTCCTTCTGAGGATGTTCATCCATTTTCCTGCTATAGTTCTGGTTCATCAAGTTGGTGGGCACTCACCTCCTCCAAACTCCTTGAGCTCCTTTTTTACCTGCTCATCTCTGAGAATACAGAGAACATAGGAGGCAGATGGAAAACTGTTCCTTACACAGTTCTGCAAACTGAAAGAAGCAGTTTAGATACTGTTTCAGAGAAGTAGAGAAAGGGAAGTGAGAAAATTTAAGATTAAGGGAGGGAGGGATAAGTTTTAAACAGCTTTGATGAAACATAGCCTGATGAAATCTATGTCCTGCAGAGCCAGATAAAATTTAACAGCTGTAAACCAAACAGAATAACACAAGCCCCACATACATCGCATTAGAAGGTAATCATGACCAATCTGTCCCTCCTGGGCTTCCAATCAGTCCAGTTTCTAAGTCCCTGGACAACAGTACACCTCTAAGTCCAGTTAACTAGTAACAAGAGTCATCATCAATATACCCTGCATTTTTTCCTTCCTAAACCTACACAGTGCGATGTAGAACTTAGTTATACATCTGACTGTATTCTAAACCTTCCTTATAACCCAGGCAAATGAGAAACAGAATTGTCTCATTACTCTTGATTTCCCATTTTAGTGTCCTAGCAGTTCCTCAGGGTCAGGAATTCTTGGAAAATGTAATCATTTCTGCGGCAGCTGAGACCCCACCCCCCTTGGAGCCAATTTAGTTTTAATCTGCTCTTTAAAATAGAGATGACTAATTCTTGGACATAGAATGAACTAACTTGGAGATTTCTAAAGAGAAATAAAGCCTCACTTCCTATTCACTCCGCTTTTTTTCCCCCTCCCTCTTGCCTGAAGGCTAGATTATCTCAATTCTGTAATTTTCGGGTTCTCCAGTTTTCTCTAGAGTCTGTCGTTACACTGCATAGACAAAATAGAGGACTGGGAACAAGATAAACAGGGTCGATCATCGAACACTTTCATTCCAAATAGAGTAATTTACTTTCCTTTTATAAGGACAACCAGCAAAAAAAAAAGTGGAAGGATAAGGAATGTGCTTAAAGTATGAAAACGTGGGAAAGGAGACAAATGAACATGTAGGAATCGCAGACCAAGTTCTGCCAAACCGTCTGAAGGGAGGGGAAGGAAATCCCGACGCTCCACAACCCCTCAACTTCGCAACTCCAGCTCTCTCTAAAACAGAGTAATTGCCGGTGCGGCTCTGCATGACGTCATACCATAGGCACTCCAATCCCACGTGGGGGAGCTCCTGGTCCCGCCTCTCCTCTTGAAATTGTACGCCGCTCCTCCCCCTCTTTCTGGCTAATCTCACGCTGCTCTTTAGCCTTTTTTCTCCTTTTCCCGCCATCTCAGACCGCCCATCTTGGCACTCCGGTCCAATCAGGAAGGTACTGCCTCTCCCGAGCCCTTTCCTCTCCCCGAGGCAGGGGGCGGGGTTTCGGTCTTTTGACTCCACCTTCATCTATGCGGCACGGACCAACCCGAACCGTCAGAACGAATGGGCGTGGCTCTAAGTCCCCTCCCCCATTCTGGGGTTTATGGTTTGTAGGCGGGGAATCTGGTCTCAGAACTAGGCAACCTCTAGCTGGTCTCTGGGTCGGGCGGGTCCTCCCAGAGGTGGCAGCATGGACCGCTCTCCTGGAGACCGCCCCAGCCCAGTGGACCAGCCCTACGTTCCCTCCGACCCCCATGACCAGCCTCCCACTGCTCACGCAAAGCTGGACCAGAGTTCTGGGAACCAACCTGCCGGCCCAGGCGCCGCGGGTGAGGCCTTGGCGGTGCTGACTTCGTTCGGGCGGCGGTTGCTGGTGCTGGTGCCGGTGTACCTGGCCGGGGCAATAGGACTCAGCGTGGGTTTTGTGCTCTTCGGCCTCGCCCTCTACCTGGGCTGGCGCCGGGTCCGCGAGGAGAAAGAACGGAGCCTTCGAGTAGCGCGACAGCTGCTGGATGATGAGGAGAGGCTCACGACGAAAACTCTTTACATGAGCCATCGAGAACTACCTGCCTGGGTGAGCGACCACCCTCAATCCTCAGTGCAGCATAGTCCCCTTCTTGCCCCTTAGTTCTCGGGCTCTCCCTCCCTATCCTTAAAGTCAGCTCCGCATCTTGGGACGATGGGCCCCAGACTTTCCCCTTTGGCCCGCTAGCCTCTTACCTGCAGGGACGCGCCACTCTTTGGACCGACTATCCACTACCCGCCCCCCCTTCCACACGCCCGGATCCCGATTCTTCCACAGAATCAGGACTTCTTCCTCTACGCTTGGGCAAGAGCAATAACATTTGGGGAGCCCGTCTCAGCCGTGGCTCTTCCTCCAACCAAACCGCTCGAACGCCCCTCCTCGTTTCTGGTGCCACTCACACTGCTCGTGGGCGTCCCTGTTCCCGTTGCCGCTCAGTGGGTTCCCTCCTCTTTCCTGTCCTCCCCAAGACTTTTTTTTTTTTAAACCTATTTAAGGCCATAAGGTTCTTCTCCCTCTTCCCGCTCATATCCCGAGACCCTCCCCGGGAGCATTGCCCAGTCGAGCTCCCGCACCCGGATGGACCCTCCGGCCCTAGCCTTCCAGCCTTAGGCGGCCTGGCCGCAGCGCAGCGGAGGCGGCTGCTGGACAAAGGGCGGGGGTACTGCGGGGAGGGTAGTGTGACTGCTGCAGTGCCCGCTGCCGCACTCCACCGCCCCTGGCCGGCCCCACCCTTTTCCGGGCTGCGGGCTGCGCCTGCTGGGTTGGGGCCAGGACCCTATTTCTACGTCCCCTCTCCTGTGGTAAGGGCCCTCGATAGCTTCTCAGGCCTTGCAGATGCCGAGCCCGTTACCCGGCCCTTCCCGGCCCCTCCCTTCCTGCTCCTCCCAGCAGAGGTGCCTGCCTGGGGGAGTCAAAGTTGACACTAGGCAGGGCTTCCCTGGTGGCACAGTGGTTAGGGGTCCGCCTGCCGATGCAAGGGACACGGGTTCGTGCCCCGGTCCGGGAGGATCCCGCATGCCGCGGGGCGGCTGGGCTCGTGAGCCATGGCCGCTGAGCCTGCGCGTCCGGAGCCTGTGTTCCGCAACGGGAGGGGCCGCGGTGGTGAGAGGCCCGCGTACCGAAAAAGTTGACACTAGGCAAATACAGCTATGCTTCCCAGACCCTGGACTGGGGAGGAGAAAGGGGCAGAAATGGTCCCATGGGACTTGTAGCCCAGGCAGCAAGAGTCTCTGTTCTTCCTACTTCTCATCATGGAAACTAATTTTCCTCCTAAAGCAACTACCCCTCCTCCTCCCCCAGTACAAAGCACAGGTGTCCTTCCTTCCCATCAAGAGTAACACCGATTAAAAAGAAAGAAAACACCAGCCTGGGCCTGTATAGCTCTTCTGGCCCCTCCCTAACACAGGAGCCGCATCCTGCTTCACCTCTTGGTGTAGAAGCCCCAGTTCGAGGGGCAGAGGGAAGGCTGGTAAAAGGAACCAGGACTTCTCCAATCCCAGGATTTCCTCCTCAAACTCTGATTTGTCAGGACCTCCCCCTCCGGAAAGAATGTGCCCTTCTCTTCCCTCCTCCTCCTCTCTGCCCCAGCAGCTGTCATCGTTTCACACCCCTGAGCTATCTGCAAAGCAACTTTGTGTGGCTGACACTGTCAGCTCCCAGGGCCCCAAACCCCCTGGAGGAATGAATCCTCAGGACATCCCGGCCCCTCCCCCAACCCCTGGGTGTGAGGAGGCCCTGTCACACTTAGCTTTCCTTAGTGGGCATCCACCTGGCATCTTAGGAAACTACGGGCAGAAGACAGTGCTCCTCACTATCTCCACGTTCTCCACCTCCAGGTCAGCTTCCCAGATGTGGAAAAAGCTGAGTGGCTAAATAAGGTGAGGGTTGCTTGTCTTGGGTTTTGTTTTTCCTGAGGGGGAATGGGGTTCGCTCTCTTGTCAGACCCTGCCACGCTTCAAATCTAGCCTCCCCATGGGGAGGAGTCTGAAGGAACTTGCCTTTAGAGGGAAGGCAGTGCTCTCCTATGACAAGCTCCCTTTCCTCCCAGATTGTGGCCCAGGTCTGGCCCTTCCTGGGCCAGTATATGGAGAAGCTTTTGGCCGAAACTGTGGCCCCAGCTGTTCGAGGATCTAACCCCCACCTGCAAACATTTACATTTACACGAGTGGAATTGGGTGAAAAGGTACGTGTGTAGGAGGGAAAGTAACGACAGGGAAGAGATGGAGCAGGGGAGATGGGTGGCCCAAAGGGGCCTTTCCCTCCCCTCTCAAGCATTCATCTCTGCAGCCACTGCGCATCGTAGGAGTCAGGGTTCACCCTGCTCAGAGGAAAGAACAGATCCTGCTGGACTTGAACATCAGGTAATGCCACTCACCACTCTTCCCGATTCCCTTTCCTGGTCACTCTGACTACTTCACTCCCCTTACCCACTTCAGCCTAGTACTAACCCTCTGTTCTCTTCCTCACCAACTCCCAGCTACGTAGGTGATGTACAGATCGATGTGGAAGTGAAGAAATATTTCTGCAAAGCAGGAGTCAAGGGCATGCAGGTGGGGCAGTTGTCAGGGGCCTCCATAAGAAGCCTTTGCCCTAAGTTTCATTAGATATGGGGAAGTGGGAGGTTGGGAAAACCAAGGCTGGGGAGGTCTGGGAGGGAAAGAAGGCCGTTTCTGAGGAAAGGCTTTGTTCGTCTCTTCCTGCCCCAGCTGCAGGGTGTCCTACGGGTGATTCTTGAACCACTCATTGGGAACCTTCCTATCGTGGGGGCTGTGTCGATGTTCTTTATCCGACGCCCGGTAAGGGAAAACGTTGAGGAGGGGTAGGGAAGCGGGGGAAGCAGAGAGGACTGGAAGCTATGGGGAATGGGGGAGGGAACTGACAAGTAGGCTGAGGGTCTGGCAACTGTTGGATGGGTGTGACCATGCCACCATATGCTCTGTCCCGATCCCCCTGCTCTTTGCTTCCAGACCCTAGATATCAACTGGACAGGGATGACCAACCTGCTGGATATCCCAGGACTCAGGTATGAAGGATTTATCGAGCACCTGCTAAGTGTTCCAGCCCTGGTTTGGGGGTTTAAGGGATACAGAGCAGTAAAAGATGCAGCTGATGCCCTCTAAGAGCCTTGACCGTAGTTGGGGAGATCAGACAAATACCCCTGAAAAGTTTCATACTGTGATTTTTCTTCTGTGGGGGGACTGTGCATTTTGGTAGAGAATGAAGTGGGCTACAGACTCCTCAGCCAGGGCAAAGGGCAAAAGAAGAGCTGCGATGGCAGTGAGGAGGGGACAGAGCAGTAGGTGGGAAATCAGGGTAGAAGAGAAGCAAAAAGGTATTTTCAAGAAAGGACTTCCCTCTAGCTTTAGGTCTCTCTTGGTTGTGGGAAACATAGTTGGCGGTGGGGAAATATTGACACACTCACCTCCTTTTCCAATCCCCCATTCAGCTCCCTCTCTGACACCATGATCATGGATTCCATCGCTGCCTTTCTTGTGTTGCCCAACCGATTATTGGTGCCCCTTGTGCCTGACCTTCAAGATGTGGCCCAGTTGCGTTCCCCTCTTCCCAGGGTATGGTCTCTCCCCTATTAGATAGATCATTCTCTCGGGAACCCTGTGGTGGGTCTTTAATTTCTCACAATATGATTCCTACCCTCAGGGCATTATTCGGATTCACCTGCTAGCCGCTCGAGGGCTGAGCTCCAAGGACAAATACGTAAAGGGCCTGATTGAGGGCAAGTCAGACCCCTACGCACTGGTGCGAGTGGGCACCCAGACATTCTGCAGTCGTGTCATTGATGAGGAACTCAACCCCCAGTGGGGAGAGACTTATGAGGTGGGAGAGCCAACAAGTGGGGCTATGTCAGATGGGGAGGCTCCAGGAGATTTGAGAGAATATGCTGATTGGATGATCTTCACACCTGCGGACCCTCATCCCTCTGTGTTCTTCAGGTTATGGTACACGAGGTCCCAGGACAGGAAATTGAGGTGGAAGTGTTTGACAAGGATCCAGACAAAGATGACTTTCTGGGCAGGTGAGACTCTGCCTGTGTTAGGATTCTAAATCCCCAGGGCCACCAAGGTCTCAGAGGTAATTATAATCCTTTTCCAGGCCTGGGAATCATATTTTCATTTTCCTTCCCAGCCTTCCCACCCCTCATCCCCACCACACACACATGCATATATATTTCCGGAGGGTAAGAAGGGAGTCTGAGATGTGCCAGTTATTTCTGTGTGGATGAGAAGGGGGCCAGTGAATGACATGTTGCTAATTGTAACACTCCCCTCTTTTCCCTTTCACTGCCCCCAGAATGAAGCTGGATGTAGGGAAAGTATTGCAGGCTGGAGTAATGGATGAAGTAAGTTGAGAGAAGAGGAAGGTGGAGGGTGCTGTCCCCCATTGTGTAGACGGTGGTTGCTACATTGGTGGGGAAGAGATTGGGTGTATATGATCTCTACTATACCTCACTTCTACCTCTCCCTCCAGTGGTTCCCTCTACAAAGTGGGCAAGGCCAAGTTCACTTAAGGCTAGAATGGCTTTCACTTTTGCCGGATGCAGAAAAACTGGAGCAGGTAACTAACACTGAAAACAGGAAGCTAGCAGGGGAGAAATACATAGCTAGAAGTATGGGGGGCTGGAGGGATGAAGGTCTGACTACTACCACCCCACACCAGGTTCTACAGTGGAACCGAGGAGTCTCCTCCCACCCGGAGCCCCCATCAGCTGCCATCTTAGTTGTCTATCTGGATCGGGCCCAGGATCTTCCTGTGAGTGTGGCTTCTGAGGGCAGGTGAACAGGAAGCCATGGGTGCAGCATTCCCACACTCTCCCTTCCCCTGGCCTGCTCTGCTTCAGTAGCAACAACATGTAACACAAGGGTTCCAAAGAGGGGGTGCAGGAGTACGATTTTTTTTTTTTTTTTTTTGGCCTGCGTTGGGTCTCGTTGCTGTGTGCGGCCTTTCTCTAGTTACAGCGAGCAGGGGCTACTCTTCATTGCAGTGTGCGGGCTTCTCATTGTCGTGGCTTCTCTTGTTGTGGAGCATGGGCTTTAGGCGCACGGGCTTCAGTAGTTGTGGCACGTGGGCTCTAGAGTGCAGGCTCAGTAGTTGTGGCGCATGGGCTTAGTTGCTCCGCAGCATGTGGGATCTTCCTGGACCAGGGCTTGAACCCGTGTCCCCTGCATTGGCAAGTGGATTCTTAACCACTGCGCCACCAGGGAAGTCCCGTGAGTTATATTTTTAAATTATCTATTTAATCGATGTTTTCTAACTATTTGTATAAAGTTGTTCATAATATTCTCTTATAATCTTTATTTATTTTATTTATTTATTTTTGGCTGCATTGGGTCTTTGTTGCTGTGTGCAAGCTTTGTCTAGTTGCAGCGAGCAGGGGCTACTCTTCATTGCAGTGTGCGGGCTTCTCATTGTCGTGGCTTCTCTTGTTGCGGAGCACAGGCTCTAGGTGCACAGGCTCAGTAGTTGTGGCTCGCGGGCTCTAGAGCGCAAGCTCAGTAGTTGCAGTGCATGGGCTTAGTTGCTCTGCAGCATGTGGGATCTTCCCGCAACAGGGCTCGAACCCGTGTGCCCTGCATTGGCAGGTGGATTCTTAACCACTGTGCCACCAGGGAAGCACCAGGGGAAGGATTCTGATGACAGCTGTCCTTCCTTCACTGAAACAAAAACAAAAACAACCAAGATAGTGAATTCTGAATTCTACCCCCCCACAGCTGAAGAAGGGGAACAAGGAGCCCAACCCCATGGTACAGCTGTCAATTCAGGATGTGACCCAGGAGAGCAAGGTGAGGGCCAGGACAAGGATATCATTGTGCCAGGTGTCGTGTGTGTGTGGGGACAGGAGGAGGGAGGACTGTTCTTGGGATGAAGTGTTCCCTTTAGGATGCCTGTAAGAGGAAGGGTTTTCTGGAGAAACAGGACTGGGACTGTGGCATGTACCTTGATTACATCCTGCACATCTCCAGGCTGTCTATAACACCAACTGCCCGGTGTGGGAGGCGGCCTTCCGGTTCTTCCTGCAAGACCCTCGAAGCCAGGAGCTCGATGTGCAGGTGAGAGAATCACCTATCAGTCCCTCCTCGATACCCTATTCTGTCTTCTCAGATCTGCACCATTTCTTCTCTCCATCTTCTCCTTTGATCTCTATTTTCTCTTCTTGTTTTTTTTTTCGGCTGTGCCGTGTGGCTTTCGGGATATTAGTTCCCTGATCAGGGATGGAACCCAGGCCCTTGGCAGTGAGATCACGGAGTCCTAACCACTAGGCCACCAGGGAATTCCATGATCTGTATTTTCAGTCCACCTACCTAGACTCTCCACCTCTTCTACTCTCCACGGTTCCCCACCTGTCTCTCTAGAATCATTTTTATAACTGAGAATTGTGCACTTAAAATGAGTGATTTTTGTGGTATGTAAATTATGCCTCAAAAAAATTATTTTTTAAAAGAAGAGAAGGGGACTTCCCTGGTGGTCCAGTGGTTGAGACTGCGCTCCCACTGCAGGGGGCACAGGTTCAATCCCTGGTTGGGGAACTAAGATCCCATATGCTATGCGGCACAGCCAAAAACTAAACAAAAACCCTGTTAAAAGAAGAGAGGAACATATTGAGCACCAGCTAGACACCTAGCACTTTTTTTTTTCTGGTTTATTTTTATTTGATTTTAACTTTTTTTTTTAATTTTTAATTTGACATTGGAGTATAGGGTTAGCACAACATTGTGTTAGTTTCAGATGTACATCAAAGTGATTTAGTTATACGTATTCATATACCTATTTTTTTCAGATTCTATTCCTATATAGGTCATTACAGAGTACTGAGTAGAGTTCCCTGTGCTATATAGTAGGTCCTTATTGATTATCTGTTTTACATAGAGTAGTGTGCATATGCCAGTCCCAGCCTCCCAGACATCTAGCACTTTTAAGGTCATAGAAAAATCACAAAATACAGTATCTGCCCTCACGAAGCTTACTGGCTAGTTTCAGAGAGGAGACAAACATATATAACCATCTAAGAATGATTCAACATTAATCATTGGGAGTAAAATACCCATAGTATAGTGCTTAGGATGGCCAGAGAAAGGTACAGAGGCTGGAGTAACTAGAGAGTCTTTGTGAAGGAAGTAAGATTTTCAGAGGGTCTTAAAGTATCAGTAGGATTTAAATAGGCAGAGAAGAGCAGAATGAGAACTTTCCAGGTAATGAGACCAGAAAGAGCAAAGGAGGAAGGGACTGTAGAGTAGGCAGAGGACTGTAAAAGGATGGCCTGGAGTGGAGCAAAAGGTTTGATTGGCACAGAGAGAATGAGCTGCAGCTGTGTCATCATTTCCGCAGTCTACCTCCCTTTTCCCTAATCCCTCACTCCATCCCCTCCTCCTGTGCCTATAGGTGAAGGATGACTCCAGGGCCCTGACTTTAGGGGCATTGACCCTGCCTCTGGCTCGCCTGCTGACTGCCCCTGAACTCACCCTGGACCAGTGGTTCCAGCTCAGCAGCTCTGGCCCAAACTCCCGGCTGTACATGAAACTGGTTATGAGGGTATGGAGGTAGAGGGGAAGGGCCTCGTGGATTCCTGGTGGTATTAAGAGTAAGGAAAGGGGATCCTCTACGATGAAATGAGCTAGTGTATCTGAAAGCATCTAGCAGACGCACAAAAAATGTTTGTTGATCTAACTGGGGGAAGACATGGTGTCTGAGTTGGGTGAGTGTGGAGTGAACCCCCCAGAGATAAGCACAGACAAGGCAGGGACCTAGTTTCCCTGTCAGAGCCCCTGCTCTGCCCCGCCCCCCCCAGCCCCCACATACCTTGCCTGCTGGTGGCTAAATGCACTGCTTTGATTTGACAATCACACTACCCTTCCCAGCTCTTGTACTTGGATTCATCAGAAGTGCGCTTCCCTGCTGTGCCTAGTACTCCTGGAGCTTGGGACCTGGACGACGAGAGCCCCCAGACAGGCAGCAGTGTGGATGCCCCACCTCGACCCAGTCACACTACTCCTGACAGTAACTTTGGGACGGAGGTAAGTCTATATCTGGAAAGTACTGGAGTCTGTTTGCCCACCCTACGTGCGCAAAGCCTGTTTCAGGGTTGGGTCTGACAGTATTCTCTCTTTGACCGCCACCTGGTGCCCCATCTGTCCCTTTTACAGAATGTGCTTCGGATTCATGTATTAGAGGCCCAGGACCTGATTGCCAAAGACCGTTTCTTGGGGGGATTAGTGAAGGGGAAGTCAGACCCCTATGTCAAACTAAAGCTGGGAGGACGAAGCTTCCGGAGCCGTGTTGTTCGGGAAGATCTCAATCCCCGTTGGAACGAGGTCTTTGAGGTCAGAATTGAGGGCTAAGACTCTTCCCAGTCTTGCCCCATTCCTCCCCCAGCTCTGAGAGTGGTCTAAAAAACTTCTGGGGTTCAGTTGACTGGGGGAGGTGTCCAGTCATTCTGAGAAGAAAACGAAAGGATCCCACTATTTTCTCCCACTAGGTGATCGTCACATCAATTCCAGGCCAAGAGCTAGAGGTTGAAGTTTTTGACAAGGACCTGGACAAGGATGACTTTCTGGGCAGGTGAGGCGGTCGGGGGGCGTCCAGCGGGGAAGATGGGCTGGGCCTCTGTAGACCTTGGAGACAAAAGACTTGGCTCTTGACCATAGTCCTTAATCTTTCTCCTCTACAGGTGTAAAGTGAGTCTCACCACAGTCCTAAACAATGGCTTCCTCGATGAGGTGAGCATGGAATTAGAATCAGCAGTCTGTCCTGATCTTGACGCATGGTTCATTCTCATAGTTCCTGTCCCCACGCCCCCAAGTCTTAACCCTGCCCACTTCCACAGTGGCTGACCCTGGAGGATGTCCCATCTGGCCGCCTACACTTGTGTCTGGAGCGTCTGATCCCCCGTCCCACTGCTGCTGAGTTAGAGGAGGTAAGGAAAGATGCTGGAGGAAGGAAGGGACCCAAGAGGGACCCAAGATGGGTCAAGGTAAACTCTTCTATGAGCTTTTAAGGCATATGCCAGGCCCCAGAGTGTCAGTTACCACTCCCCAGCTCCCATGTGTCCTTCCCCAGGTGCTGCAGGTGAACAGTTTGATCCAGACTCAGAAGAGTGCAGAACTGGCGGCGGCCCTGCTCTCCGTCTACCTGGAGCGGGCTGAGGACCTGCCGGTGAGATATGCTCCCCACGCCCCATAGCTCCCTGGCCCTTCCTCTACATCCCTCAGGTTTGGATGCTCCTAGTGTATTTGGAATAGTAAATTCCAAATTCCTCTCTCCCAGGGTGGTGCTGGGGTGGGAAGAATTTTCTGTTCGAGGCCAGGAGGGTGAGGGCTGTCAAGTGGAGACATGGGGACATGGGCCACTGGCTGTGGATGTAATTTGTGAGGGGAGGGGGGAATCTGCCTAACTGGTCCAAATTTAAGAATAACATTCTCTTTCCAGCTCCGAAAAGGTACCAAGCCTCCCAGCCCTTATGCTACTATTGCCGTGGGAGATACTTCTCATAAAACTAAGGTATTAGGAAATGCTGCAGGACTAAGAATGGGAGGGATGAGAGGCGTAGAGGAGAAAATGTCAACACTGATCATACCCCTCATCTCCACCAGACTGTTTCCCAAACGTCAGCCCCTGTCTGGGATGAGAGTGCCTCCTTTCTCATCAGGAAACCAAACTCTGAGAGCCTGGAGTTGCAGGTACCGTAAATTCATTCTACAAACATTTTGCAGATTGCTGTCACAGGCCAGGCACTGAACCAGGCACAGGGCATTCAGAGATAAAAGATGTTCTTATCTTTTTGGAGCTCACACTCTTCTTTTAGGAGAAAAATAACCAGAGAATACTTCCTGACTGATAACTGCTGAGGTAAAGGCAGTGTAGGGAAAAAAGGAGGGGTTCTAACTCAGACAAGGGAAAAGGTGAGGTAAGAAAGATAGTAAGAAAGGCGTCCTTAGCTTAAGGGTAAATAGGCCCTGACCAAGAAAAGAAGGACAGGAAAACTCTTAAGGCTGAGAAGGGAATGGAGGAGAAAGAAGGCAAATTATACATTATAGAGGCAGGAAAGAGCAAGATCACAAAAAAATTATGCTAAGAATTTGGATTTTATCCTAAAGGCATAGGGAAACATTTGAAGGAATGAGAGGTAGCATTCAGATTTGCATCTTAGGAAGATGGTGTCGACATCAGGGTAAAAAAATGAACTGAAGGAAGCAAGCACTGGAGGCAGGTAGGTCACTTAAGAGACTGTTAGAGTAATTGAAGCGAGAACTGACAAAGGCCAGATAGTGTTTGGTGGTTATTTTGACATGGAGGGGAAAGAGGAACAAAGAACAAAGGTGTTAACTCCTGGGGTTTTAGTGTGGATGGACAGATAAAGGTGCCATTGCCAACACGGGGAATGCACCGAGCAGGAGTTTTTGAAATTGAGATGTCTGAGGGCTGTCCAAGGGGAGACAGCCATCTGGAAGGTAGATCTGTGGCCCACTGTGGTGTTCCTCCCTCTCCCTCTTGTTTGAGCATCATGAGCAAGCAACAGGTAGCAGCTGCAGTCACAAGCGTGAGTGAGATCTCGCAGGGCGTGTGTAGAGTGAAAAGAAGACAAAGGTTGGACATGCTGGGCGCTGCAACAGAAGGGCAGATGGAGGAAGAAGAGCACTGAAGTGTGGCCAGGGTGGTGGGACGCTCCCCAGGAGAGAGTGGGTTCCAGAAGCCAAAAGAAGAGTGTTTCAAAAGACAGGAAGTGGTCAAATGTTACTGAGAGGTGAAATTAGGTGACTGAAAACTATTCACTGACTTTTAAAACTAGGAGGTCACTGATGACTGGAGCAACTTCAGTGGCTGGAATGGAGTAGAAGCTAGATTTCAGTGGGTCGAAGGGTGACCAAAAAGTGAAGAGGTATGGGAGGTGGGGAGAGGATGGGGGAAGGTAATATAGGCGTGCTGACTTTCTCTATATGGAGTAAGTCAAATACCTTCCAAAGTTGACAGAACAGTAAGTAGAGAATTACATGAATAGAAACCAACAGAATGTCAAATAATGCGACTATTAACAACACTGGCAGAGGTAGAGAAGAGATGTAAATAAGCTCAATTTGTCATCTTGAATAGCAGGGAATCAGTAGATATTAAAGTTGGCAAATTCTGAAATAGAGGTATAAACATATTAGTTAGAATTACGCCAGAACAAAGAAAATAGGAAGGGCTCATTACATTTGGAGTATGGACATGAGGACAGGATGGGCAGGAAACAATTTTATTCTATTTTTACTATTCTTTTTTCTACCCTATGCAGGTATTACTGGGATAATTTGTGAAAGCTTAGGAAGTAAAGATAGTACAGTCTACTCTGGTTAAAAAAGAAAGGGAAGCAGGGAAGTGGGACCAGCAGCAACTATTACCACAGCTCCCCTGCCCTTCACGAAGGGGAGTCTCTCCAAAACCACTCAAGTGTCCAAGCATTTGGACCTGGAATGCCAGGATTAAATCACTTCTCTCTCTCTCTTTTTTGCCTCTGGCCTCGCTCTGCGGCTTGCGGGTTCCCCTACGAGGGATCAAACCCGGGCCCTGGCGGTGAAAGCGCCAAGTCCTAACCACTGGATCGCCAGGGACCTACCCAAATCACTTCTCTCTTGACGGCAGTCCTGTTGCTCCACAGGTTCAGGGTGAGGGGACTGGCGCATTGGGCTCGTTATCCCTGCCCCTCTCTGAGCTCCTCGTGGCTGACCGGCTCTGCTTGGACCACTGGTTTACGCTCAGCAATGGTCCAGGGCAGGTGCTACTGAGAGCACAGCTCAGGGTGAGTGCCAGGAGACAGTGGGCAAGGGGAGGGAGGGCGGGAGCAGAGGGTCGTGTCCTTCTAGCCCGGGAGCGGAAGGACTCTGCGTGCTGCTTTCTTGTTTACCTAGATCCTGGTGTCCCAGCACTCAGGGGTGGAAGCTTACAGCCACAGCTCCTCATCTCTAAGCGAAGAACCGGAGCTCTGGGGAGGACTCCCTCACATCACTTCCTCAGCCCCAGAGCTCCGGCAGCGCCTAACACACAGTGACAGGTAAAGCGCTGGGTCGGAAAGATGGGACTCAGTCAAGGATACAAAGGATAAGCTACAGACTCCCGAGGCACTACCTCCTCCCAACGCTATCTCCATCTCTCCACAGTCCCCTTGAGGCTCCAGCCGGGCCTCTAGGCCAGGTGAAACTCACTGTTTGGTACTACAGTGAAGAACGAAAGCTGATCAGCATCGTTCACAGCTGCCGGTGAGACTCCATCCCTCACATCCTCCAGGTTCTCCCCGTCCCTCCCCTCAGGTTGCCTCATCACCTCCTTCCTCCTGTCACAGGGCCCTTCGACAAAATGGACGGGATCCCCCCGACCCCTACGTGTCACTGTTGCTACTGCCAGACAAGAACCGGGGTACCAAGAGGAAGAGCTCACAGAAGAAGAGGACCCTAAATCCTGAATTCGATGAACGGTCAGTCAGTGAGCATTCAAGTGAAGAGATGGCAGGCTCGGGAAGGGCCCCTTCCCCTAACCCCAGTCCCTCCTCAGGTTTGAGTGGGAATTGCCCCTGGATGAGGCCCTTCGGCGAAAGCTGGATGTCTCTGTGAAGTCTAGTTCCTCCTTCATGTCAAGAGAGCGTGAGCTGCTGGGGAAGGTAAGAAGAGGGCCAAAGGTGGACCAGGCAAAGGTGAGAGTTAGAAGTTGCTGGTGGAAAGGCTTGTAGTCCCTATTAGGGAGTAAGCACCCTGGTGACATTACTTTACAGATGTACTTTATAGTACTTTACTACCCAATTACCTCTGCACTGGTTTGGGACCAGAAGTGTGTCAAGCAAGGTAGGATGTGGTCTTTGGAAACATCAAAAGTAACATCTCACCCCTACTATCCCCCAACACAGGTGCAGTTGGACCTCACTGAGATAGACCTTTCCCAGGGTGCAGCCCAGTGGTGAGTGTCTGATGAGCTGGGGATGGGCTTGGATGCTTAAGTAGGAAAAATCCCAATCATAGGAGGGAAAAAGGATGTAACCCAAGCTGAGAACCACTGATCCTCGGAAGTATAAGAGCCCTCAGATCTTGTCTCATTTGTAAGAGGACACAGAAGTCATCTTTCTACCTGAGCCCTCTCTGCTTGTTCCCACAGGTATGACCTCATGGATGACAAGGACAAGGGCAGCTCCTAGGAGCCGGAGATTACCAGCCTGACTGCTCTGTCTCCTTGCCTCGCCTCTCGCTGCATCACCGCCTCAATGTGATGAGCCTAAAGGTTGGGGCCCGGGGGCAGAGCCTGCACCCCTCAGCCCTCTCACCTCCCAGGCCCATGCTAGGGCCTTTGCGTGACCAAAGAGGAGGACCGTATGTTACCCTTTACTGCACGGCCTTCATCCTTCTGGGCTCCTGGGGCAGGGACGTGAGCTGGCTATCTCCTGCTCTGCCTGCACATTCTCCTTTCCGCCCAGCTCCTCAGGGCCTTCTGTGTCTGTGCCTGGCCACTGGCAGTGGCATTAGCTCATGCCAAATACAGCTTTTTGAAAGACCTTTTTTCTCCTTCTTCCCAAACAGCAGTCAGGGAGGGTGGAAAGGCTAACCTCTCCAGCTGAGAGCCTCTTGGACTACTGCATGCAGCAAATGTACAGCCACCCAAACCCCATGTCCAGTTCTATACCCACTTTCCTCAAGCCTGTCCTGAAAATTACACCTGCTGTGTTGACTAGGGCCAGCCAGTCTCTTGAATCACTCTGGGAACAGTAGATTCCATCAACGCCTTCAGGTAGCCAATACCAGTCTTGGTGTGGGGCCTCTAGCTGGTGCTGTACAGGGGGCTTTGGAGGACCCAGGACAGCAGAGCCAATTTTTTGTCCAGGTGCCTAGGCTGTTAACTCACTGACTAGAAATGAATCTCTTAGCTTTGTACCAACTCTGCCAATCCACTGTATCTTACATTAAACGTCATACTCAAATCATCTGTGGCTCTTTTCCTTAAGGGCAGAGAATCCAGCCTACCCATCAGGTGTTTATTCCAAGTGTCAAAAGCCTTTATTCAGTTCACAAATGATGTCTGTTTATATTTTTAACAACTGATTATCAGTTTATTAAAAAAGTTGATTTAAAACATCTGCCATGGTGACTTCAACCTCGACTCCTGGCTCAGTACTGATGGAAGTAATCTTATTAACAATCGCAGAAGGACTGTGCGTGTCACTGAGTCGCTGTGGATCCTCACCTGAAAAATGATCCCAAGTCCTAGAGCCTTCACCACAGGAATTTTCCTTGTAGTTATTCTCACAGTCTTGGTGGGCATCCGTCCTTTCCCCTTGAGAGTCTTTTCCTTTGCGCCTCTGATCAAGTCAGCACATACCTTCTCCGAAGACATTACGCTGTAGCTGCTTAGAGTAATTCTAAGTCAGTGAATCTCCACCTCTGGTTCTCAGAGTCTCTCTTTAAGAGCCAGGCCGTGGTGCAGCTTCCTGACCAACTTGTTCCTCCGTGAGAGCAAACAGTGGTGAGGTAGGCGCAGGTGGACTGGAGCTCCCTGCAGCTGAGACTGCTTCTTAGAGATTGAGTCAAGTTCATTAGTGGTCAGAACCTACTGTGGATGCAATCACCAAGATTGTTGGTAGCGTTCAGGGTGGTCAAGGGACCTGTGTGAATTAGCTGCTATTGAGTTTCTGGTGCGATTCATTCCCAGTCACAGTGATGAAGTCTGTTACCGATTATTATCCTCTGGGCTTTCCAGGGAAAGGATTCCTAAACCTGGTGAACTTGGAAGCTCTGTGCCACAGCACAGGGTCACAGAGTATCAGTGGCATGTTCAGCCACATCCAAAAGGGCTTAAGGCCCCACCCAATGGGCAGCTACATGAGAAATATTTTATACCCATTCAGAGCTGCTCACCCTGAGCTCAGCTCCTTTCGGGACCCTTCCTGGAATGCAAGCTAGAGAGACTGTGCCCTATCCCTTCTAATTACCACGTGAAGGGAGAGTGAGATGGAGGAAGAGTGAACTACTGAAAACTGAGTCACTGGAATAGGAACTTGGAGATTCCATAACTGCCTCAGGGGAGCTTTATCATCTTCTCTGGAATTTAAGATGCTGTCCACTGGGAGGAGAGGAAAGGCTCAAGGGAAAGAACTAAACTCAGCTTCCAAGGAGTTGTCAAAATCCACCTTATTAGCAAAAGCTGAATTTAAACTCTATGCCATTGGGACTTCCCTGTTGGCACAGTGGTTAAGAATCCACCTGCCAATGCAGGGGACACGGGCTCAATCCCTGGTCCAGGTAGATCCCACATGCTGCAGAGCAAGTAAGCCAGTGCGCCACAACTACTGAGCCTGCGCTCTAGAGCCCGTGAGCCACAACCACGGAAGCCCATGTGCCCAGAGCCCGTGCTCCATGACAAGAGAAGCCACTACAATGAGAAGCCCCCGCACCACAACAAAGAGTAGCCCCAGCTCGCCGCACCTATAGAAAGCCCATGCGCAGCAACGAAGACCCAACACAGCCAAATATATATATATAAATAAATAAAAGAAACTTTATTAAAAAAATAAAAATAACCTCTATGCCATCAACTAACTCAGCTCCTAATTTTTTTTCCCAATAACTCCTTGGTACTCACTGCTGGTTCTTCTGCCATCTCTACTTCCTCCCCATAAACTTAAGAGCCTTGGCTGTGAGCAAGAAGTCTCTGTTGCCCTTCCCCAGACCCAAAAACTGAAGGGGTGAAAACCCCCAAAACACAGGGCAGAGGAACTTGTATTTCTAAGGTCTCTCGTTTTATTATTCAATACTGGGCATGTAGCCCAAGGCCTGCTGTTCTAGCTGGCTTCAGAGATCTTGCAATGTGTGATTTTAAGAAGCACTCTTTACCTAGTTCATCACTTCCAAGTAATTACAATTCCAGAAAACTAAAGGACATGGCACAAATTCTTCCATCCCAGAAGGGTCCCTACTCTTTCCCAACCTTTTCAAGTTCAGGATACATAAGAGAAGAAGTACTGATCTACGTATTAAATACAAGATGAGACACAATTCAGTACACTGTTGCTCTTACACAAAGATGAAGTAAACTAAGGGTCATTAATCACAGGAATTAAACAAATGCTAATTTGTTATTTCTCAAACAGCTGGTCTTTGACACTGGCACCTCTTCCAGAGAAAGGCAGAGATGATGGCATATGGGTACACTGTCACTGATGTTTACAAATACTGCCCTCTTGGAATGTGGCTTTATTGGCCCAAACAACATGCTGTAGTTAACTGGGTGTGGCAACACATTTGTCTACCCGCCATTTGCCCCTCTTCCCTACCTACAGAACCCCAGAGCATTCTTAGTGGCATGGCAGTGTGCCAGCCCCAAGGGATTAATCACAATCCTCTTTGCTGGATACTCACTTTCCCAGCCTCCACTGCAACTCCGAGTGGCTCTATGATCCAGCTCTGGTCAATAAGATGTAAGAGGAATACACCTGGGGATGGAGCGCCAACAGAAGAGAGCCCTCACTGCTCCCTTCCTTTCTGCTTGGGTCATTAGTGGGAAGATGTGGCGCCTGGAGCTGCAAAGCTTTCTTTAAGGCCTGAGGTCGCTAACACAAGGAAGAAAAGCTAACATGATAACAGAGATACATATTTTATAAATTAGAGTTATATTATAACCTGCTTTTTTCACTTAACACATAAGCATTTTTACACTTCATTAAATATTCCTTGAAAATATAATTTATAATGGTCACAATGTGTACAGTTCCTTAGAATGATTGCCCCATAGTTTAACTGATTCTCTATTGTCAGAAATGAAGGTAGTTCTGCTTTGCTATTCACTGTGGGAACACAAAAGTATACACATCTCAAATGATTTCCTTAGGATAAGTATAATTGGTGGGTCAACTTATGTACTTTAATAATTTTTTTTTTTTGGCCACGCCACGTGGCTTGTGGGATCTTAGTTCCCCAACCAGGGACTGAACCCAGGCCCTCAGCACTGAAAGTGCAGAGTCCTAACCACTGGACCACCAGGGAATTCCCTAACGACTTTTATTTTTTTTAATTTTTATTTTTTTTTATTTTTGGCTACATTGGGTCTTTGTTGCTGCGCGCGGGCTTTCTCTAGTTGCGTCAAGCAGGGGCTACTCTTAGTTGCACTGGTCAGGCTTCTCATTGCAGTGGCTTCCCTTGTTGCGGAGCACAGGCTCTAGGTGTGTGGGCTTCAGCAGTTGTGGCATGCGGGCTCAGCAGTTGTGGCTCGTGGGCTCTAGACCGCAGGCTCAGTAGTTGTGGCACACAGAAGTCCCCTAACGATTTTTAGTACAGTCTTCCAAACTACATTCTAAGGAAATTATATGAATTCTCTACTCCCACCAGCATTACACAAAAATGTTTTCCTATATTCTCTTTTGGATATTACAATTTTAAAAATCTTTGCCAAATGATGGGCAAAATTTTGCCTACTTTTACAGATTTTTCCTGTCTCTTCCCTCACTATCAGATTACCAATTGTCATTTCTGGGTGAAATTAGTAAGCTTTCTCTCCAGTAGCAGTCCCCCTACCTGTCAATTTTCTAATCTTCGGCAGGAATTCAGAAAACATTTGTGGAGCATTGCACTAGAAAGGTACTACTGAAATGTAAAGGTAAGACTGCCCTAAAGAACTAAAAACCAATCTGACACACAACACAAAGGCAACAAAAGCAAAAATAAACAAGTGGGACTACATCAAACTAAAAAATTTCTGTATAGCAAAAGAAACAACCTACTGAATGGGAGAAAATATTTGCAAATCACTTATCTGATAAGAGACTGATATCCAAAATATATAAAGAACTCAAACAACTCAAAAGCAAAAAAGCACAAATAACCTGTTTAAAAAAATGGACATAAGATCTGAATAGACATTTTTCCAAAGAAGACATACAGATGGCCAATAGGTACATGAAAAGGTGCTCAACATCACTAATCATCGGGGAAATGCAAATCAAAACCACAATGAGGTATCACCTCATACCTGTTAGAATGACTATTATCAAAAAGACAGGACTTCCCTGGTGGTGCAGTGGTTAAGAATCCGCCTGCCAAAGCAGGGGACATGGGTTGGAGCCCTGGTCCGGGAAGATCCCACATGCCGCAGAGCAACTAAGCCTGTGCGCCACAACTACTGAACCTGCGTGCCACAACTACTGAAGCCCACGAGCCTAGAGCCCATGCTCCACAAGGAGAAGCCACCACAATTAGAAGCCTGCACACCGCCAGGAAGAGTAACCCCTGCTCGCTGCAACTAGAGAAAGGCCGCATGCAGTAACAAAGACCCAACGCAGCCAAAAAAAACAAAAACAAACAACGATGCCACAACTAAGAGGTGGTGCAGCCAAAATAAATAAATATATTTTTTACAAAGCTAGAAGTCATGATGCCATAACTACTTCTACTTGGCAAACTGCCAAAAGGCAGCCATAAAGGAAAGGAGGAGTAAAAAGATCAGATAAAACACATCTTCGAAATCAACTTCTGTGTAAGTGATGAAAGACACTAAAAGGCATCTGTTATGCCCTCACCCAGTCTTGTAACCAACCATATTATACAACCCATTTCTGTTCTTCCAAGCTTTCCCCAACCAGCATACATCACTTCTGCACTGCCCATAAAGTTAACTTATGCCTCACCTTTCTGACCTCCCGAGGGTTTTCTACTCTGACCCACTGCCTGCAGGCCCATGCAAGCCCCAATGTCCAGCAAGGTATGCCGCCAGGGCATTTACTGATTCAGCAAGTGAAGTTGGGCCTGCCTGGGCTGGTTCCCTCCCGACACAGATGAGACCTTTGATGAACATCTGGGGGATGTACAACAGAGGGAATATCACCAATATTTATAATAACTATAAATGGAGTATAACCTTTAAAAATTGTGAATCACTGTTGTACACCTGAAACTTCTGTAATATTGTACAACTATACCTCAATTAAAAAAAAAAAACAGATCTAAAAAACAAACAATCTCCGGAAAAGAGATGTCCAATGCTGGGAAGAGATGTCTTAGTCACGGGCTGGAGAACCCAGTCCTCCACTTCAAGGAGACCTGTGAGGAACCGACAAAGTGGCTGGCGCATACGCGGCGCAGAATGGAGAAATCTCAACTTAGAGACTGGGCAGGTGACCCGGTTCAATTCCAAAATTTAACACTTACTTCAACTACCAGTTCATATCAAAAACTGTTCCAAGTCACTGTTCCAAGTCACTGTTCCAAGTCACACGGCTACTCAACAGCTTCTGTTCTCTTTCTACCAAACCGCAAGAGGAAGCTAGAGACCGCACCACTCTGCCCCGGGCAGTAAACGCTTCCTACTATTTGACCTCCATCCGGCCGGCTGCCACTGCAGCCTTTCCCCACGTTCTGCGTTCTCACCAGTGGATTCAGGAAAATATCCCCGCCCACACTAAACGCGTAACGCAGGCCTGAGCAAGGGAGATATCCTGAGGGACCGCGCGCGGTTTTAGGGTCAGGGAAGAGGATTGTAAAGTGCTCACTGCCTTTCGGTTCCGGGACAAGAATCACTTCCCAACGACCGTGAGTCACCAACCGCCGCCGCGGGCCGGAAGTCACTGAGCCGGCGTCCGCCCTGCTATGTAGGGCGGCGTTTCCCGTGAGCCCGCGGGCGCGCGAGGACTACGACTCCCGGCATGCTCAGAGGCCACGGGAATTAACCCTTCAGGGCCCGCGGATGCCCTGCGCCCCGCCTCCGCCCCTTACCTGGACCCCGCAGGGTGAGTTTTGGGGCGCTGGGGAGGGACTCTTTCCTTTATTTAAGGCTTAGGGGTGTGTGTGATGTACTCCCGGCTGGAGGAATGATTCTGACTTTCCTAAAATGAGACAATTTGCAGTAATGACATTCAAATTCTTTATTTGCGAGTGGGAGACCCAGCATCAACTCTCTGAATCCCAGGGCCTAAGAGGTATCACTACTATCTTCCTCAGAATGCTATCTAAATCGTCTCCTTCTTTACCCCCAGAACAAAAGTAACCAGCAACCCATCCCCTCTTCCGTACTCCCCCCATCGACTTTCACCCTTCCCCAGCGCCCCCAGCAAGGTTTGTAACCTGGCTACTGAGTCAGGGTTTTATTATCCCTCCGGTTGGGTGTGAGTACTCATGGAGCCCAGGGGACCTCTCGCATCCTTTTGGATTAGAGATTTTAGAAATTAGGCCCTTTGCCTCTCAGAGCCTGCCCTTCCCCCCAGGTGCCACCACGGAGTCCCTGCAGGTTCAGCAGGCACCCTACCTTTGTCTGACTTGAATGACCATAAGCTTGTGGACAAGGTTCGTTCCTTGATCCTTGCCTTCATCCCCACCTCTAAAACAACACTGGACACAGGGTACAATGCGGGGGGTGGGGGTCACACTCTTCTGTTGCTATTCTTTCTCTATATTGTGCAAAGTTCCAGTTCTGGGCTGGGAGGGAGGGGGTTAGGGACTTGAGGTATTAAGGATTATTAGGCTGTGGGGCCAACTACCCTGCTCCTCATCCATGGTAAGAGGGAAATGGAAGGGCTGGTTGTTTCCTTCTCCTTTCACTACTCCCAGATTCCACTTGAACAATCCCAGTTCACAAGGCCCCCATCCCTGCCTCAGCCTTCAGGAGTCTAAAGCTGCTAGGAAAAAGGGCTATTCTGAGTCAGGCGGTTGGGGGCCTGAAATGCCTGGATGCCCTTCTTTGCCTCACCCCTATTTCAGTGTTTGTCACTGGCAAGCATCCTATCCTCACCCTGGAGGTTAACTCCCCCATTCGGGGCAGTCTCTGGCCTCCTCCTCCTCCCCCTCCCCCCCAAAGCGGCCATTGTTCTGGTCAGCATTTGGGTCGGGGTGGACAGAAGGGAGAAGACCTTGGGGCAGGAGTCCTGAACTGTAGGAGGCCAGGGGAGTGAGGGCAGGCCGTCATATCTCTCCTCTATCTCACCCTCCCCACAGCCAACTGGCTCCCTGCCCCTGCCCCCGCCCCTTGACATCCCAGACTCCCTGGCTATTTAAACAGAGATGGGTGCCCCCATCAGCACACTGTCCTTTGGCCACCGGACATCATGCCTCCCAAGAAGGATGTTCCCGTGAAGAAACCAGCAGGACCCTCTATCCCCAAGCCTGCTGCCAAGCCAGCAGCAGGGGCCCCTCCAGCCAAGACCAAGGCTGAGCCAGTGCCAGCACCAGTGCCAGCTGTCCTTCCAACCCCTGGGAAAACCCAGGAGCCCCCCATCGATCTCTCCAAAGTGGTGGTGAGTCCCTGGAAAATGAGAAAAGAGTTTGGAGGGGGTGGTACAAGGGTGGGATACAGCCTAGGGGACTAGGGGTATCTAGAAGGTAGGGAATCGGTAAGCACTGGATAACAGTGGCGCTTTCTCTTAGTACCCCATTTGGAAGCATCCAGGCTCATGACTCTGCTGTTGTCTTTGTTGTCACGTGTGTGTATGTACACACCCACACCCCCCCACCTTCTCACCGACCCTCCTGCTGGAGGCAGGGTCTGTAAGATGGGGAACATCTGGGTTCTGAGGACAGTTTCAAGGTGAAGGGAGGGAGCTGCTGCCTGTGCCTGGCTGACTATTCAACACTAAAGGCCACAGCTCTGAACCCCAGGAGGAAAGGCTGAAGAGGACAGACTTGTTAGACAATCACAGCTGGGGGCCAGGGGTAAATTTAGCTTTTGTTCAGCCCCCAGTTATGTGAGGGATGCAGGGCTCAGGGCAGTAGAGGGAGGGGAACAGGTGGCATGGGATTAACCCCGTTCCCTGGAAACCCTCCCCCCAATAATTCCTCCTCTTGGGATTCTCCCAAGGTCTGGAGCTGGGAATGGGACTGAGGTGGCTGGGCTCCCAGCCTGGTCCCTTTGGGCCCCTCCCCAGAAGTGGCTGCCAGTTGGTCGGGAGGAGTGTTGGAGAGGAATTGAATGAGCCCTGTCATCTCTCCTCACCTGCTCTTTTCTTCCACAGATCGAGTTTAACAAGGACCAGCTGGAGGGTGAGGCGAAGCCCCTGAGCCCACTGTCCATCCCAAGTCCCTCTTCAGATCCTCCTTCTATTCCCCTAACTCCATTCCTGACCTTGAAAACTCCCACACTAGTACTCTTTGTGTTCCCCGTTCTGCTCAGCTCAAGCACATAGTTTCTGAATCTCCTTTCTCCTGGTGGTGATGGGACCCCTTGTCAACACTGACCCCTCCTTATACTTCAGAGTTCAAGGAGGCCTTCGAGCTGTTTGACCGAGTAGGGGATGGAAAGATCCAGTACAGCCAGTGTGGGGATGTGATGAGGGCCCTGGGCCAGAACCCTACCAACGCCGAGGTGCTCAAGGTCCTGGGGAACCCCAAGAGTGATGGTGAGGGGACCTCTGGGACGATGCGGGTTTTCAGTTTGGTGGTGGAACCGAGGAATGTTGGTAAGGTGACAAAAAATGCTGAGGTGGGTCCCAGGACTTTAGAAACTGTCAGACGCAGGGGCAGAAAAGCACCGTGAATGTTGAAGGGATAAAACCCTTCATGGTGGGTATGGGAGCTGGGTCCTGGGTGACACTACAGTGACCTCTCCTTCACTTCTCTGATCTCCAGAGCTGAAGTCCCGGCGTGTGGACTTTGAGACTTTCCTGCCCATGCTCCAGGCAGTGGCCAAGAGCCGGGACCAAGGCACATACCAGGACTACCTGGAGGGGCTTCGGGTGTTTGACAAAGAGGCGAATGGCAAAGTCATGGGAGCAGAGCTCAGACATGTCCTCACCACCCTGGGTGAGGCAGGCACCAGAACTCCTGTGGGGCTGAGAGAAGGGGGTGAACTAAGGAGAAGCTTGGCTAAGTAGGCAGAGCCAGGGAGGGATTACTTTCCTGCAGATCATGGGCAGGAGACTGAGAAGGTCAGAGCCTTGGGGACAGTCTGAAGGTCTTACTCCTGTGGAGGCTAAAGTGTGTGGGCTGCAGATGCCTCCCAAAGGGCAGAGGAAAGGGGATGAGGTGGGAGATTTGAGTTTCGGTTTTGGAAGAGATGGTCGTACTCTATGATATGGTATGTCTCTTAATCCTCTGGAATTCAGTTTCCTTATCTGTCAAAACTTTCACCGGGTGTAACTGAGGTGAAACGGAAAGCAAGATTCAGGGACACGTTCAAGGCATGCTCATTACAGGGAGAGGATTCTCTTGGGGGACTGTTGCTGTGGGCAAGTCTCCAGGGTGGAAGAAGAGGAGGTACCACTCAGAAGAAAGAGGCCTAGGTTGATGAGGGAGGGAAGGCAGGGGCTAAAACGCCGTGTCTGGGGCTCAGGAGAGAAGATGACTGAAGAGGAGGTGGAGGCAGTTCTGGCAGGACATGAGGACAGCAACGGCTGCATCAACTATGAAGGTGAGGGGCCAGAGGAGCAGAAGGGACAGGGGAAGCGGGGAGGCAGGAAGTTCGAGGTATGTGGGTGAGGCATCCTGGGACCCATATTATCTAAAGTCAGGTGGATTATCATCAGGCCAGCTTCTGCAGCCCCTCTTGCCTCCTCTCTCTGCAGCCTTCCTGAAGCACATCCTAAGCGTCTGAGCTCCACAGGTAGGGCCCTCCCACTTCGCCTTGAGAGGCAAGCCTCCTTCCCTTCCCTCAGCCAGGGTGCAAAAGCAGGGAAGTACGTCTGCATGTCCTGCTGCGCGAGAGCGCCAGGATTTGGCAACGTTCATCTTTTTCCACAGGTGCAGCGGGGTCGGATACTTCCCCCCTCCCGCCCCCGCAGGCGAAAGCAAGTTCCTGCCACCAGGAGGCTATTGTTTCAAAATAAAGAGACGGTTCCTCCCTTGGTCTCCGACTCTTGCTTTCTTTATAGGTGGGGGAGGGAAGGAAGGAAAGGGAGGGCTCTCTTCTCCCCCCACCCCTCCCCAATCCGACAACCTCTGACTTTCTTGCTTCTCGGAGGAGCAGATTCCTCGCGCCCCATTCCACCCTCTTCTGCAGTTTCTGTGCCCCAGTTAGGGCTGCTCAGGAGAAATGAACAGCAGTGGGTCCCGCCCACCTCATTACTAATATAGCAGCGTCATCTGCATAAACCCGGGCCAGGATTCCTATTGGCTGGGTCGGCTGGGGGTGACGTAATTGGGACGTACTAAGACTAGGGTTGGGCCCGGAACCGGAGCCATTACTGCAGGAAAAGGTCCCGCAGAGCTGAGCAGTCAAGATGGTGGGGCCCAGCGCTGGGAAGATGAGCGGGATTTGGGGCGAGAGGCGGGAAGCCGGGGATAGGGGGCGGGGAGAAGGCAAAAGGTAGGGGGTAAAGGAACCTGAGGGCCTTAAAGGTTGGAGGTGGGGTTGGAGTGTCGGGGATCCTGTCCTGCTGGGAAGCGGGTCCCCAGCATGGAACGGGAGTTTGTGGTTCAGAGTTCTTGGGACGGGGATAGAAGCTTGGGGGATTGGAGTTAAGATGCTGACCGCTCCCCTCTTCTCTGAGCAGTGTGACTTCACCGAGGACCAGACCGCAGGTAGGTAATCTGACCCCTATTGAGGTCATGCTTAGGGAGAAGGACACTCCCTCTAGCACCCTCCAGCCACCTGTCTTCTCTTCAGCACCCCCAGGGGAGTACTTCGTGGATTCCCTTCTCCCTCCTTCTGGATCTTCCATTTTCTTT
This sequence comes from Stenella coeruleoalba, assembly GCF_951394435.1. Taxonomy (NCBI): domain Eukaryota; kingdom Metazoa; phylum Chordata; class Mammalia; order Artiodactyla; family Delphinidae; genus Stenella; species Stenella coeruleoalba. The sequence continues at coordinate 58,655,996 of NC_137157.1, read as the reverse complement.
TCTCACTCTTTCTTCCTCCCTTCCCTTGTACTCTAGATCTGAGCCCCAAGCACTGGGTGAGTTTTAGGTGGTGTGGGCATGTGAAACAACTTGGTCACTAATGCCTGTTGTGTGTGGGGCTTGGGGACTGTGTATTAAGCTGCCTGTGCTCCCCTGTTCCTTAGTTAGCTACTTCTGCCTCTTTTCTCCTCCTGTGATAACTTTCCCCCTCCCCCAGCTTGGAATCGTGAAGGCTGTAGACAGCAGTGACCTGTTACTTTGTGAAAATGGAACAGGGGAGTTTGCTGAGGATACTTCTTTGTAGCTGTACTCTCTGAAAGGTCTCTGTACTGGAGGGGTGGGAAGTGGCAGGCTGGGATGACCCCAGTCCCAGGCTGCTGCTCCCACTTCCTTATAAGGACAGGGCCCAGACAGGGCGGTGGCAAATCCCTGCCCTGAGTAGTGAGGTGAGGAGGCTGGGCAGGCTGCTGCAGGCGGAGGGTATGTAAATGGCTGGTACCTCTGCCAAGGGGAGGAAGGCCGGGTATTTATGTGGGACACCTGAGTCGGAGGAAGGGACGCTGGATCACTTAGAGGGTTTGGGTGCACAGCGGTATAAATATCTGGTTTCCTCAGCATGATCAAAGTGGAATGGGCCGCAGGGGCCGTAAGGGAGGGTTTGGGTCAACCCCCACGTGCCCAGTGCTGATGTTTATCTGAATCCTCAGAGTTCAAGGAGGCCTTCCAGCTGTTTGACCGAACAGGGGATGGCAAGATCCTGTACAGCCAGTGTGGGGACGTGATGAGGGCCCTGGGCCAGAACCCCACCAACGCCGAGGTGCTCAAGGTCCTGGGGAACCCCAAGAGTGATGGTGAGGGTCCTTAAGAATAACTCTGCAGTGTGGTAGTGGGTCTGCAGTCCTTAGCTGATGGCTTCGCTTTGTCTTCTTAGGCCCTGAACTCAAGCAGCTCTTGTCTAGCAAATCCCAGATAAGATTTCTCCTGCCTTGAGTGGGAACCACATAATCCCCAGTCCTGAGGATGCATGTGACTTTGCTTCCACCTCCTTTATGGCAGAGATGAACGTGAAGGTGCTGGACTTCGAGCACTTCCTGCCCATGCTGCAGACTGTGGCCAAGAACAAGGACCAGGGCACCTACGAGGACTACGTTGAAGGCCTTCGGGTGTTTGACAAGGAAGGGAACGGCACGGTCATGGGTGCTGAGATCCGGCATGTTCTCGTCACACTGGGTAAGGCTCTGCCCTTCCTTCTTGAGCTGAGGTGCCACCTGACAGACCTCACGTGTCACCCAATTCCAGAACGCTCATTCTTTCTTCCCCTCTGCAGGTGAGAAGATGACAGAGGAAGAAGTAGAGATGCTGGTGGCGGGGCATGAGGACAGCAATGGTTGTATCAACTATGAAGGTGAGGGACTAACTGGGGTCTCACGGAGGAAGCAGCCATACAGGGCAGGTCAAGTGCAGCATTTGGGGCTTTCCCTGTCCCTGGATTCAGGCTCCAAAAAGTGCCAACAGGCAAGGGGCAGGGCCCAGCCCAGCCCAGCCCAGGAGTGGGAGGCCAGGGGGGTATGACAGGAAAGGAAGGGCTTATGTGGCATGAAGGGTGGGAAAGGGATGGGAAGTAAAATAAATGGATGTCTAATCCCTCGCCGCCTGACCCCTTCACCCCATGTCTGTGTCTTGTCTTCACCATTAATGTCTCTTCCTTCCTGCAGCGTTTGTGAGGCATATCCTGTCGGGGTGACGGGCCCATGGGGCGGGTACGGCTCCTCCCAGCCCCTCTTCTCTAGTTGACCTCCCCAGTGTTTTTCTTCCCAGCCTTTGCTCTCTAGCCCCTGCCCTTCCCCTACTACCATCTGACTTCCTCCTGGCATGTGTCTGCATGGAGCTGACTGGGGAGGGGAGGGGTTCCTCAAAGAGGAAGACAGCCTGGGGGTGTGGTACCTCCTTCTCTCCTAGAATGGGCTGAGGTTTTGCTTCTTAGGGCGCTGGTGTCTGGGAACTCACACCAGCCTATCCCAGTCTTGCTTCATGGTCATCCTTTAGCCCGGGAGCACGGGCAGCTGGCAGCGGGGGGTGGGTTGCCTGTCCCACTGTGCTACTGTAGCTGAAGTCTCTTTCCCGTCCTTCTGCTGGGCAGCTCGGAGGTACCCTAACCCAAAACTCTGTCTTCTCCTCCCGCCAATGGCTGACAGTAGCTGTAGGTGTAGTTGAGAACTCTTCTGCCTCTGCTGTGTTCTTGCTGCTCAGGGTGGGGTGGGGAAATAACAGCTGGTGGGAGGGGAACTGGGGGCTGAGAGGACTGGTCAGACTCAAGGTGGCCCCTCTGCAAACTGACCCCAAGGTTGGTTGCTGTGGGCACATTCCTTCTTAGGCTACCTTTGTGGTCTTGTGGTCTCCTGGCCCCTGGTGGACCCCTCCCCTTGGCCCTGCTCCCTGGATCACCCCCTCTCCTTTCCACAGAGCTCGTCCGCATGGTGCTGAATGGCTGAGGACGTTCCCAGTGTGCACGGAAACCACGCCTTCCCTGTGGGAGACTGTGTATGTAGCCCCGGAGGCCTCCTAGGTGCTCTTGTCACAGTAGTTTTCCCAGATTGTCTCTCTTGGATGATGTTTGCCTTCAGCATTCACCAAATAAACTTGCTCTCTGCCCTACATGCGGTTCTGCTTTCCTTCCTGAGCAGGGTGAAGGGGAGGACAGTCTGGGGTCAATGGACCAGAGGCTGGGGAAAGCCGGCCGGCAAAGGGCCTCTAGGAACCATCTTTGCCTGATTTAAGAAATGCTGGCCTTAGTTATTGATGCTACAAAGGCTACCCCTTGGGGATTAGGAAAGCCATAAATCCCTGTAGCACCAACGCTGGCCACCCTTGTGCCATCCCATATGGTGCTGAGTCCTCTCCTAGCCCTCCCCAGCACTGAAGGCCTTTTGTCGGGGAGCCCGGGGAGTGTTTATTGGCACGAAAGCCAGGCCATATTAGCACTGCCTGAGCCTGTCTCACTTCAGCAGGGCTAGGGGCCAACAGTAACAAGTAGCTGAGATGCCTGCCTTCTCCCCGCCTAATAAGGGAAGATATGAAGCCACCACTTCTGAAAGGATAAATAGACAAAATCTCTGGGATGTGAGGATGTCCTTCCAAGTCTTAAATGGCTATTTTGAGGGCAGGTGAGAGAGAGCCTCTGCCCAGTCCCTGCACCAGTCGTACAGTCTGGACAGCTGTGCTGCCCTTGGCCTGTTTGGGAGAGAGGCCCAGTGCCTCTGCAGCCCCACCGATCGCCACTGCGGAAGACTCCAGGAGTGCTGCGCACAGCCTGATTCCCCACCGCCCCCCCCGCCCCGCCTAACAGCCACAGGTAAGAGAACACAGAAGGCATCCACAGATGGAACTGAAAGCAAATTAATTTATAAAAAAAAAAAAAAAGAAAAAAGAAAAAGAAGAAGAAAGAAAAAAGAGAAAATTTACAGAAAACTTTTGAACAGAAGAAAGGTGCCAAGACGCAGAGGAAGAGAAATATGGGGACACGAGGAACACAAGGCCTGGTGGGAGGAACGAGGAAGAACTGGTGGAGAGCCTGGAGTTACTTTCGCCTTCACACCAAGGACGAAGAGCGGGGAGCTGGTACTGGGGGCACTGGGATCCGGGAAGCAGAGCTGAGCCATGAGCTGCGAGCAGGGGGTCGGCCCTACCCTAGGTCGGGCACCCCCTCCCCGGCTGCTGCCCCAAATCCCAAGGAATCCCTAGCTACTGCCAGCCACGGCTCTGATGGTCTTGGTGGGAGAGGGAAGCGGTGAGCGGGGTGCCCCACCCAGCCCTAAGAAGGAGGTGCTTAAGTGCTTTTGACAATTTCACGTTTTTAGGACTTCCCATCCTCTTAGAGCCCCTCTCCACATCTTCTGGGAGCCCGCTCGCTGACAGAGCCCAGGCAGGAGGCAGCATAGCCCCGAGCGCCCTTTCTTCCTCTACTGCCTGCCACAGGAACCCCCAAAATGTGTCCCCACCAAATACACATACGCTGACATCAACTACGCAGGAGACTTTAAAACACAAAGCTGACATTCAGAGGGAAAGGGGCCATTGGCTGAGCTGGGGTGGCCTAAAACAGCAACACCGAGGAAGCAGCAGGAGAGATTAGTGGGAATAAACTGGGGGTGGGGTGGCCAAGGGGGTTCGGGAGCTGCCTCAGTCACTAACGAGAGGCCGGAGGAGACAGGTATCTGCACCCTGTTCTATCCCCAGAGCTCTCCCCAGAACCTAAATTCCCCTTTCCTAAAACTCACCTCCCTCCTCAAAATATGTAAAAGTTGGATTTTTTCCACTGGGTGGAGGGAGCTCCAATGTGGCTTTTTTAAAATCTCTACTTCCTTTTAAAGAGCTTCACTTTTTTTCAATCCATAAAAAATGCAATAGTTTTGAGGGGATGTACCCTTAGAAGTGGTTAATTAGAGCCTTGTATAAACACTTCCCCCAGCCCTTCCTTTGAGGGCAGCATCCCCATCCTATCTTCTCTCCCAGACATTAGAAACATCTTTCCAACAGAAGTCCTTGAATAATCCAATATAAAAGTGCATGCCTCTGACAGGCATGGTGGGGGCTTTGGAGGGGCAGGAGGAGCTTTCCTTACGTAGTGATGAACTCTCCAGGCTGGGGAAGGGTCCCAGTGGTGGGGAGAGGGCTGTTCCTGGAACCTTGATATCCATGGGGGGTGAGGGAGAGAGATGTCTGGCTGGCTCCTCACTGTGTGGGTGGCACAGGGGTGACTGTGCCTGGACTCGGGGCCGTGGGGTCTGGAGGCAGGGGGGTGCCTGGGTCTGTGGAGAGAAGGGAGCTGCATCAGCTGGGGTGAGCAGGAGAGAGGGCTCCAGACCCAGGCCACCAGACAAACAACCGGGCATGGCATGCAATGGACAGGAGGTGAAAGAGTACCCACGGTGTACAACTTCCTTTCCCCGACACCCTTTCCCACCATACGCTGGGAAAACTGGGATACCCCAAATCATCCTTCTGCCCCCAAGGGAACTCTCTACATGGGGCACTTGAACGTGACGGGAACAAGCAAAGGGAACGCCAATCATCATGCAGACAAGTAGCCGTTTTTCCAGTTTACAACGGAGATGCTCTGTGGCACAGGACTCCTCCATGACCCACCAGTGAAAGGCCCCAGCGTCATCCCAGGGGTGGCAGCTGCCAGGCTGGGGAATGGTGGAGGACAGCCAGAGAGGCCCTTCCCTCCTGTGTTCTAATTTTACCAGAGCGTTCAAAAAGGGATTGTGGAAGCTCTAGTACCTGAGCCCACCCCCCCCTGCCCTCCAGCCCTCCACGTGGACCCCTCTCCCTCACCCTTCTCCCCTCCAGGACCCTTCTCACCTGGCAGTGGGCTGGCACTGGGCAGGAGGTTGCCCTGAACAGCTGCCACAATGGCAGGGCTCTGGGCTGCGGCGGATCCGAGCCCCGGCCCAAGAGGCAAAGAAGATGGCATGGTGGTGGTCGCCGGCAGGTTAGGATGTAGAGGGTTCGCCATGGACACAGGCAGGTTAGGGGGGGGGAGAGTGGCCGGGGCGAACGGGAGATGGTGGTGATGCCCATGCAGGTTAGGAGGAGGGGGGAGGTTAATACTGATGGAGTCGGCTAGGCTACCAAATGGGATGATGGATGGAGCAGGGGGGGGAGGCGGCATGCCAAAAGGCAAACCCAAAGGAGCATTACCCGCCACGCCTGGGTGCCCGCTGCCTGGCACTGCCCCTGGCATCATTGAGGGAGGAGTTTGTTGGTTGGGGAACGGTGAGGGGCCTGGGAATGAAAAGGAGAGATCGAGAAGATTAGAAGCATACAATCTCACTTGCCAACTCACTTTCACAGCGAGGATAACCTCGTCACTCCTAGGTGCCACCTTCCTTTTTCCTGATACTAGAATAAGTGGTAAAGCCTTGGAACAAAATTCCCAAAGTCTGGGACTGGGGAGGGATCCCTGCTGGCTTAGGGATATAACCAAGGTCAATCTATAGAAATCGAGGCTGAGCCTCATCTCCAGTCCTATCCCATATCCCCTCTGAGGAGAACTGGCACGGTCACCCGGATCCCTCCAGTCAGCGAGAGCTTCAGAACCCATCACTCACCGTGGGGTCCAGGGGGGGGTACCCCTGGTGGGACTGCCCCAGGCTGGGGGGCTCCAGCTGTTTGCTGCTGCTGTGGCACTGCAGTTGACCCTGCCTGCCCAATCTGTTCAGAGGGGCCCAAGCTTCCGGGAGGGGCCCCACTGCCCGCAGAGGCAGGGGCCATGGAGGCTGGAGCCAGAGCCAGGCCGTGGACAGCGGGTGGCCCAGCAGCGCCCGCAGGTGGGACAGGCTGGGAGCCCGGGGGCAGGGCTTGCGGGGGCGGCTGCTGCTGTTGGTGCATTTGCTGGAAGTGCTGCTGCCGGGCCCTCATCTCCGCGTACTTCAGCTGCTCCATGTGGAAGGCTTGTCTGTCGGCCAGGAGCTGCTGCCTCTGATACTCCAGCTGCCAGAGCCAACGAAGAACGGTTACTCGGGTTCAGGAGACCCCAGAGGCGAACGCCTTGTCCCCTGCTTTGTCTTCTGACAAACCCAGACTCTCGTTCTGCCAGTTCCCCACGCCAAATCTCACCCTTGTGCTTGGCTTCCTCCGTGCTCCCCCGCCCTCCCCTCTCCAATTCCCCCCACCAGGTCTTCTGGCTGCCCGCTGGCTTCTCACTGCAGTGGACTTAATCTGGTGGCAGCCCTTGCTCATTTCAGCTCCAAAGCTTTGAATCTGTCGTTACTTTAATCTGGAAAACCCCTCCAGTTCCTCTTGTCAAATCATGTTCTTTTCTTCCTTCAAAACTGGAGAAAAACTCACCACTCTTAGGAAGCCATCCCAGATCAAATCCCTAGCCTCTGAGCTTCAGCCTCTATTTCGTTCTCTCTCAGGACTTTTATACTTAATTGGAGACCTCTTAATTTGCATTTGTCAGATACCTGAAGCATTAACTGGTTTTGATGTCTCCATATTGTATGTTTGATATCCTCAATTGGGGAGATCAGGGTCAGAGTCCCTGTCTTCTAGTTCTTTTATATCTTCTCAAAATCAAAATGATTCAACACCTTGTCCATCCCATTCCCTTTCCAAGTTCACCTCCTGGATCTGAAGCCCTTACCCTCTCATCACGCCTTAAACCTGTTCAATCACTCAACAAATCTCTATTGAGAGTCTACTATGGGCCAAGCACCCTTCAAGGACCTGGAGATGCAGTAGTCAAAGAACCGACTAGAACGTGACCCTGGAGCTGACCTTCTGTGGGACCTCGGTCTCCAGGCTGCACCTGTGGATTGCTTATCCCCAGCTGCCTGGGCTGACTCCGGCTCCGGCCTGGGCTAGCCCGCTCTGCTGTGTTGCCCTGTTGGCCTCAGGCTCTCTGCACTGCTGCTCCCTCCATCCTAAACTGGGGCCCAGCCCAGTGTCAAGGTGGGACCCCACCAACACCCAGGGGACACAACTCACTGCTTCTCGCTCCCGGTCCATGATCGTCTCTAGCTCCTCAAAGTGCCGGAGTTTGATTTCCAACTTTTTCATCTGGGTCTCCACCAGCAGGGCCACCAGAGATTTGATCTTCCTCTCCTCAACGGCAGCCAAGTGCTAAGGAAGGAGGGGTGGGGCGGCCCGTCAGTGGGAGGACCCAGCTGAAGACGTTCCGGGACCGAGAAGGGTAGCATGGAGGCTGCCAGGTTTCAAGAAAGAACTTGCTGTGGTCACAACCCAGAAAGCAGCACAGGCTTGACCGATATTTTTAAAAGAACATGAAGAGAGAGACAGAGTGGCAAAGGATAAGACAAGGTCAAATAATTAGAGGGTGAAAACAGGCCCAGTGGTAAAGGCTTAAAAAAGCTTAGAGAAGAGATGACCGAGTCTCCCTCTCACGATCAAAAGGGAAAGGAAACAGGCCAGCGTCGTTTAAGGATGACAAGAAAGGATTTCTTCCAGGTGACGTGAGATGAGGGAAGGGGAACCTCCTCCCCTGGGTCTCTGGTCCTCACCTTGGCCTTCACGGCAGCGGCAGCCAGGGCAGCGGCCGCAGCGGTGGAGAGGTTGCCCTCGCCGATGTCACGCTCCACCTTCGTCTTCCTTTCCCCCTCCGACTCCACCACTTCCTTCAGCACTTCCTCCTGCCCTTCCTTGGGCTCCTTCTCCTTCTCAGGATCAACTGGGCCAGGAAAAGGGTCTTGAGCCCTACAGCCTCGCTTCCTTCCTGGACCCCAACCACCATGCTCGAGGCTCACCTATCGGGTCCCCGTCACTCTTCTCTGACTCCTTCTCGCTGTCGCCGTCTTTGCCTTTCTCATCATCCTTCTTGGGCGCCTCGCTGGTCTTCTCCTTTGCTTCTTCCTCTATAGCCCCAACTCCTTCTCGTGGTTCCTGGAGTCCCAGGAAAGGGGGGAGCATCAGGGCGCTGGTTCGCACACAGAGGGCCCAGACCAGGAACTGAGTTTACGCCTCTTACTTGGGAGGTCCAGCCCAGCCTGCCTGAGCTGAACGGAGCCGGCTCCCCCCACCGCGGTCCACGCCTGTCCCCTCTGCCCTCCCAGCCTGTGTGGGTCCCGCTATACCTTGGGCTCCTTCTTCTCCTCTGTGGCCTGGCCCTCCGCCCGCGCCTCGTCAGTCCCGCTCTCCTCTGGGCCCGGGGGAGAGGAAACGGGAAATGTCTGACACAGTCTGTCTACAACGCTCTTCCAACAGCCCCTTCTCCTAGCCAAGATCTTACTGGGAGGACCAGTGGGGAGCCACGGTACCTAAGGTAAAGCCCTGGGAAAAACAAAAGCCCCACCAATTCTCCCCATTCGTCTTGTGCTCTGAGGCCAAGTGGACGCAGGGATGGTGTGGGGAGGCCAGGTGGCTCAGGCTCTTGGTAAAAAGGGAGGAGTCCGGGAACGTGCCAGGTCTTACCAATCCGCTCAGGCTCATCAGAGGTGGTTCCTGCAATGCCACTGCTTTCCAGACCAAAGGCTGGGTCTGCTTTGCCTGTCACTTTGGCTGCTTCTTCCACTTTCCGAACGTGGGCCTCCACCAAGGCTGTGGGTACCTCTTCCTTCATTTTGGAGAACTCTTCTGTAAGACCCAGAGAGGGTGAGGCTGGGAGCGGGCGGTAGGCAGTTCTGGCTCTCCCTGTGAGAGCTTCCTCACAAGCCCAGCTCTTCATCTACACCTTCATGGAGCTGGACAGGTGCCTGGGCTGATGCCAGCAGCAGACAAGGCCAGGAAGGCAGCCAAACTTGAGGGGGTTTCACGGCCTGAGTACCCAGCCCTTCAAACGCAAACCGAGAGGGCCAGGACCCCTCCGCATTACCTAGGGCTGACTTCGCAGCAGCGGAGGCCACGCGAGGGTCGACGACAGAGGCCAGGAAGGCCACGGTGCTCATCACAGGGTTGCCGGACTGGCTGAAGGGGATGGGCTGGTAGGCCAGGGGGCCCAGGGAGGCCTCTGAGTCCTCCAGGTACGGGTCTTCAATGGGAAGCCGAAGAAAATGCAAGATGCATTCGTCCTGTGTGCGGCTTCCCACGTGCTCCGATACTTTGTTCCAGTCATCTTTGTACATTTCCAGTGCCTGGTGGTGGTGGAGACACAACCTCACTTAGCCACTTTCCTTGAAGGTCAACACCCCCATCCCACTAAACGGAGCTGCTTCAAAGCTCTCTGGGTTGTGGTATTTGTGTACTCTGCTGGATCCAAGGGGGATCTGCAAGCAGCACTAAGAAAGGACAAGGGGTTAACGAAATGGTCCCAGTCCCTGGCCTGGAGCTGGTCCTTGGGGCAGGTGCAGTGGGCGCCAGGAAGGAGAGAGGCTGGGGCAAGATCATGCTCTCCCCACTCACGAGTGCAGCCGGCCCCCTGGCCACTTCCGTTTTCATAGGGCTCCCCTTCCCTTGCCCTACTTACCTCCAGGAGTAGCAGGGTCTCCTGTTCTGTCCACTCTCGAGTGGCACTGGCCGCAGCTTTGCTCTGCAGGGGAAACACAGGTGGGTCAGAGGGAGGAGCCCGCAGCCTCAAGGAGCGAAGGTGCACCACGCCCAGGCAGCCCGCACCTCCGTACCTTGGAGGGGACGTTCTTCTTTGTGTACATGTCCGTGCGCAGCCCAAAGTTCTGCATGTCTGTCGGTTTCTCCTTGCCTTTATCAGGGAAGTTGAGCATTTGCTGGGAAGCAGAGGTCTGCTATTTGTGGAGGGGAAAGAAAGAGGTGAGTCCGAGTGACTGCCAGGAGCCAGGGGCAGACAGAGAGACAGGACAGACAGAAGGAGCTTCCTTCCCACAGCCAGGGACACCCCTGGGCGGGACTTCCTCCCTCACTGCTGTAGCTCCTCTGCTCTCATGGCTCTTCTTCCCGGGCAGGGGCCCCCCAATAAAGGGGCAAATAAGAAGCCCAGCGGGGTCTACACCCCACCTACCAGCTCTGGCTTGCCCTTAGCCGTCTCTGGCACCAAGTCATCCAGCTCTTTGCCCTTTCGCCCAGCCTTGGTATCAGCATCAACCTGGCGGCCCTGGGGGACAGAGCTTGGCGTCATGGAGGCTGGGCAGGAAAAGACCAGGCCGAGGCCCTGGAGGCCTCAAGAGCAAATGCCGGGCAGCTCGCAAGCTTGGGGGGCACTCATGCCACTGTTCCGTACTCCCTTAATGATTGTTTAGATCTGTAGTTGGCATGATATCCACTTGTATTCACATGGATCTTTACAGGTTCTCTTAGGATTTAGGAGCTGAACAAGTAGGCTCTAACCCTACACGTGTGACCTTGGGCAAGCCACGTAACTTTTCTCTTCTTAATTTTTGTGATGTATGAAATGGAAGTGGAAAAAAAATGGAAGTGACAAAAATTATGAAGCAAAAATGAAAAAATGTTGGAAACGTGACAAAGTTAAAAAATTTCATGCAACTTAATTTTAAGCCATTTTTCTCTATCCGCTCCATCCCCTAATTAGCCTGTCTGCTCCCCAAGGACAAGAAGCATCTCTTCTGCCTCAGCAAGTCCTCACAGTCTTGGGCACAAAGGCTGAGAGAGGGTGCTAAATACATGGGGCTGATTCCTGTGGCCCTTGGCATCCCCTGGGAAAGGAAGAAGCCTCAAAACACTCCTGAACCATTACCCTAAAAAACCAGAAAAAGAAAAGTGCGAAGAAGCCCCGTTTTGCCCAATCCCACCCTGTCCCCACAGCCCCTCGCCCTACCTGCGGGGTCTTGGGCTGCAGAGGCACCAGCCCAGACGGTGTGTCAGCCAAGACGTGGAAGTGCGAGGTGGGCGGAGGCCCCATTGGTGTTGGTCGACTCTCGGCATCCACCTGGTAGTTAATAAGACCCCACTGTTCTAGGAAGGCATGGACTCTGTGAGGAGAGAGGCAGAGACACGGTCACACACGGGGAGGAGGGCTGGGGTGGAGCTGGGGCACCCTCTTCTCCACTCCTCCCACTCCCTGGGAAATACCGCCTCCTCCCAGCACCTATATGCCAGTGACACCCACGTCCACATCCACAGCGGGAGCCTCTCTCCATACCCACCCAGCTACTAAACATCTCCCCTTGCATTATCTCGCTGGGTAGGCTCCTTCACTACGGACGCGCCCCTCCTCCATTCCTCCGCACTTCCGAGAGCGCCCCTGCCATTCCCTAAGTCACCCGTACCCGAACCTGAACTTCGCCTTTCTCTAGAGATGTTCTTTCCTGCTCGTCCCCTATGCTCCTTGCCGGCCTCTCTACATCAGCCAAGAGACATCTGTGGGCATTCATCCTCAGGCACCCGCTGCCCCTCAGCTGCACCCACCTCATGATGGCACAGACATCACCCGCCAGGTTCCTGCGGCAGGCAGTGGACGTGAGATACTCTTGGGGGTTCAGCCGGTAAGTGTCGATCATGAAGTTTCGATAGGCCAGGTAGCTTAGAAAAGAGAGAGATGAACGATGAGAGGGCTGAAGGGTAGGTAAAACGATAAGAGAGCTAAGGACTCCTCCTGTGTGACAGACAGAGAAGAACACTGCAGCTGACTCAATACACACTGCGGGTCACTGTGTGCTAGACACGAGGGGTTCAAACCTTTGATGGGGTTTTTAGTTAAATGAGTTATCTCCTTAGCTGTACTTGGGGATGTTTCATCCAACGTTTTTTGGCTGTGCCACTCGGCTTGCAGGATCTCAGTTCTCTGACCAGGGATTGAACCCAGGCCACCGCAATGAAAGCCTGGAATCCTAACCACTAGGCCACCAGGGAACTCCCTCAATCCAACTTTTGAAAAGGAATCAAAAAGTAAGAGAAAGTGCCCTTAATTCCAAAGGCAGCTGTTAAAGGGAAGTCCTGATCGGTGCCTCCACCTCCTCAGCATGGCGTGGTCTTGAGAAAACGTGTGTCAAAGGTGGAAAGGTCTAAGTTCAAATCCTAGTTCTATTGTGATGGCCTTCAACTTTTTGAACCTCAGTTTCCTCATCTGTAAAATGAAGTGTCTATTGAGAATTAGAAAGGTCTGTAGAGGTTTAGAACAGTGCCGGGCACACTGTACTAGCCCCCAAAATGGTAGCTATTGTGTGGTATAGTGTAAAATTTGAGAACATGAGCCAGACTAAAGGACTCAGATCCCAGCTTTACTACTCAAGAGCTGTGTGACCTTAAGCAAGTGACTTAACACCTCTACACCTCAGTTTCCTTATCACTAAACTGAAGATAACAGGACCTACTTCTAAAGCTGACATGAATATTAAATTATTCAAGGTATGTAGGACACTTAGGATAACGCCTGGGAGATAGTAAGCTCTCAATACATGTAGGCAATTATCATTTACTATTTTACACCAAGAGTGCAAAGTGTAGAACAGTTCTAGTTCCAACTCTGCCTGCAGATCAAGTTGCACTCCTGTCATCTGTCACTACTTCCTCTGGAGAGAGTAAGGCTTTTTCACACACTGTTCTCCCCAGGAAGAGGAGGAGGAGAGAACCATACCAGGCTTCAGGGAAAGAAACATGGTGGAAGGGAAGGTGGCCCCGGAGCAGGGAGTGGGGAAGCTGAGGAGCAGCTGGGAAGCCAGCTGGTTCAGTCCTCAGGGGGCCTGGGCTCAGCACTAAGTCCCACCTGCCTCACCATATATATCCTGGAGCATCCCTAACCATGGAAAACACCAAACTGAAGCCAGGCAGATTTGGCCCGGCAGGAGGAGCCTTGAAGGAGATGAAGACTTCTGAGCCCCAAGCCCAGACTTTACAAAACACATCTCTCCATCCCTTAAATTCACAGACTTGGGTCTTAATAGTTCCTCCTCCCATTTTTTCCTATCAAAACCTACTCTAAGGGACCAATAGCAGTCAGTTACATTTTAGTCAAAGCTACTACTTATGCTAGAGACATGTGCATTTTAGACAGCATGAGTAATTATGGATGGAGAGGCTCTGTAGGCACCGGAGCAGATACCTGTTTTGAGCAGAAGAGGCATATGCTTAACATGGCCCCCAGGCAAATCCTAGAGAGCAGTGGTCACAGTGCTGGGCTGAGGCTGCCTGTGGGCAGAGACCATGTCTCTGTAAGCCTAGCACAGTGCCTGGCTCATGGAAGGAGCTCAAGAAATGTTTGCCACACTGGACTGGGGAGGAACAAATGAGGCAGAGCATCATGAGCTGAGATTTCCTTACATTTCTGGAGTCTTGGACTTGTTCTTGCCGTTGAAGAACTCAGGGAGAGCCCGCCGCTCTATGGCATGAACACTGCAAGACAAGAAAGGGTGCATTCGGAGGCTCTAGAGGAGAGATGAGACCCCAAAGGGAGGAAAAGCCTGGAAGATGGGGCAGCAGGAAGGAATGAGACGCTTGGGGAGAACTCTCCGCCAGGGCTGGAAGACTCTGAGACCAGGAGCTTCCCTAAAACTGAACTGTACCCCGGTCTACCTGGCTGAGGAAGAGGTAACTCATTTGGAGGCAGGAGGAGGAACAACATGTTGATCTGTGGAGCAGGAAAATGAGGATTTAGTGAGAAGGTGGAGCACCGATACCTATTATAGTCAAACCAGGCAGCATAGCTTGGGATGATGATGTGATGGGTCTGTTCGGTCACGTTGTCCTCATGCAGGTCCGGATTCTTGGTCTGCTCCCCCTTGTTCCCCGTGCTGTTCTCATCCTCATCCTGCGAGTATGGAGGCTGCTGGACTCTCAGCATTCCCATCTTGCCCCTAGCAACCCCCTGCTTCTCCTATACCCCAGGAATGTGGGCACTAAAGACGGGATGGGAATGAACAGTTCTGGGCCCCGGGACTCAAAGCGTCAGAGTTTTGAGCAACAGCTAGAAATCGGGTGGGAGAAGTCTGGGCAGTGGAAAGTTCTGGGTAGAAGGAACTTTATAATCACAAGTCAGAATCACATAGAGAGGTAGGGCCTCTCTAAACTGGCTCCACCTTGCCCGTGGTCTCCATGCTTTCATCCTCTTGTTCATCTGAAAGAGAGAGACAGCAAGATAGCAGGCTGGAGCCTCCTCAGGGGCCGCAGAACTAGTGTGCTTTCGGAAAGGCCCCGGCAGGCTAGGGGCAGGTGGCAGCCTCCCCTCCCCTCCTTTAGGCGTTGACCACCTGCCCCAAGCTCCCCATCTTACCCAGGTCAGTCATGGTGCCTCCTTTGACTGGGGCTGACTCCGAGTCCTTCTTAGTATTGACTGCCAGGGGAGAGAGTCATTTTCACAGACAGGTTCTGCCTAAATCAAGCCCTCGCCTCTCCACTGCTAACAGTTCCAGAGAGCTCACTTTCTCCAAAAGCTTGCCCCATCTGATCACAAAACGTAGCAACTTCCTCCAGTCACAATCATTCTGTGGCTTGAAACTTTCTCCCCTTCCTGCCACTTTCTCCCCTTCCCCAACCAAAAATTCATTTAACTCAACTTTTTTCTTATAAAGAAGCATCTTCTACTCTATGAACACTCATCAATCATTCTTGTCTTTGATTGGCCCTTATCTCCATTCATGTGTCTGTAAGTTCTTCATGGACTGAGACAGAGTCTGACCAAATCACTCTGTAGAGTAGTTGGATCTTAAACATTTTTGAAAGCAGAGGACATTTTCCTCCACTGAATTCATACACAGCAGCTCAGGAGAAAACATAAATAGAGAGGAGAGCTGCTCTGATTGATGAGGGGGTGGAAGCCGGAACTCCTCTCTCTCAGTGGCCTCCCCTATCCTACTCCGGAAACCCACTCCTGGATGTCTATGGAATATAGACTGTAAACCAGTACTGCAGAGCAATGGTCTCCAAAGTGGGGACGCAAAAGAGGGTCCACTGAAATACAGGCAAAGAATAGCAGAACCTCTCTTTATATTTTTTAATCGTATCCTCTACATTTGCCCATTTTTAGACAATGTATGTGTTTTATAACGCTCCTAAAGTAGTGGTAAATAGTACACGTGTATAATTTGTGCTCAAATATATTTTACTGACGGTGTGTAATAAAAAAGAGTTTGGAGACAGAGCACAGTCCACAACTCAGATACGGATATGAAGTTCAAGGTTTGTCTGATGAAAATGGTTTCAGTAACCAGCTAAGCTGAAGGGAAAGATCCTCTACACCTGGAGCTGGGCCTGGGAAGTCAGCCCACCCAGGGGGTTTGACACAGGAAGAGCCGGACAGGGAGCGGGGGCCCAGGAGCTTGGTCTGGCCCATACCTGTCTTGGGCAATGTCACCTCTTCCACATTGGGGACCGGTGAGGGCTCATCCATGTCCTTTGTCAGGTCTTCTTGCTCCTCTTCTCTGTGGCCACGCTTTGACTTGGTGTAAGGTGTTGAGGGACTGGGAAGGAAAGAGAGTGAAAGAGAATCTAGTCACCCCTGGACAAGGAATCCCTGGAAGGTGAGGTCCAATGGAAGGGAAGCAAGAAAGACTCCCAAAGAGACGGTGAGGTACAACATGATAAATATAATTAACACTGCCGTACGGTACACATGAAAGTTGTTAAGACAGGAAATCCTGGGAGTTCTCAGCACAAGAAAAAAAAATGTTTTTACTTATTTATTTTTCTGTTTCTTTAATTTATTATCTACATGAGACGATAGATGTTCACCAAATGTATCATGATAATCACTTCATGATGTATGTAAACCAGATCATGATACTGTATTCCTTAAACTTATACAGGGCTGTATGTCAACTACACCTCAATAAAACTGGAAGGAAATAAAAAAGGGAGAGAGAATCCTGAGGGCAGAGCTGAGCAAAGAGAAACCCATCACTACAGAGTAATGGGAAGAGGCAAAGGCCTTTCATTTGGAGATTAAGCTCTCTGTGAGTTTACTAGTGGCCGGGATCAGAAGTATCCACTGGACAGCTGAAGACCTCCTCATCCTCCCGCTCAGGCTCAGCCAGGTCAGGGCCCAGTGGTTACGGGCGGCAATTTGTCCTTCCTTCCTTCACCATGGTGTGGACAGAGCAGTAAAGGCGGGGGCGGGTTAGGGGCTGGCCTACCCTTTCTTAGCATTCTTCTTCTTAGCTTCTGGGGTCGGTGAAGGGGATGGGGAGCGCTTCCTCTTCTTATAGTTCCCCCCCTTCTTGTCCCGTCGATCCGAATCTGGGCTGTTCACCTGCAGGTTGGAGAATTGGGGCAAATGTCAGCCAACAATCTCCAGCAAAGACCTGTTCTGGGACTTGTGCTAAGGGATCAAGGAGAAAAGAAGAGCTTTCACCTCATCCGTCAGTGTCTTGGCTGAAATCTTCTTTCGGCGGGAGACAGGGTTTTTGTCATCATTTACTTCATAGTCTTCCTCATTCATCCATTCGTTGAAGGTGTCTGTGTCCAGGATCCACTTTGCATGAACCTGAAGTACAAAGGCAGACTGTCCTGGAGAGAGGCCTGGAAGCCCCAGTTCTGTCTGCGGATCCTTAACAGAGGAGCCCAAGGGCACAGGAGCCTCTGCTTCACCTCCAAAAAGTGGTCTGGCCCTGGCATTCTTCTTGGGGGAGGGGGCACAGACAAGAAAAGCTCACCTTCCTAGGTTTCTCAGGAGTCGGAGCATCTTCCACAGATGCTTCAATTTCACTGGCTGGGATCCACGTGTCGTAACTGCCACGGGAAATTGAGCATAAAGCACAAGCAATGGGATAGAGTTGTGGAAAAATAAAGTGCAAACCTTTTACCTTTCTCATTTACAAAAAGTATGGGTTGTTGGGTTATTTGTTGGTATGATTATTTTTCCAATTAATATTGGGATTCTTTTCACTATAAAGTAATAAAAATGACTATAAAATATTTCAAAAATAGAAAAGAATCACTCTAACACAAGTTCTTGTGACCCAGTAACTTTTTCTGTACAATTTTGTTTTTATATAATTGCATTGATACTAGATGTTATCGTACGTCCTACTTTTTGCAATATTTATCTACAAATCACGTGTTATCTCTATCAGTTTAAAGATTGCAAAATAGCCCACTGACTAGATATATAAATTTGCTGAAACATTTTCCCACTGTTAGATATTGAGATTATTTCTAATGTTTACTTACCAAAAATTATACTACGCTAACCATTTCACACAGAAAGCCCCAATCCTTTTAGACTAAGCCTTGTCCAATAAGTCCAAACTTCCCCCAAGACAGAGGATTCGCGTAATAGGTGGAGGAGAACAAATTAACGTTAGACCTAAAAATAACCCTCGAAGAGTGCCTTCTCGCTTTACTAGATGTTCTAGGGCTTCTCAGTCTGGCTCTTGTACTTAAACCTGCCCCAGGAACCCATCCTCACCTGTCAGGATAGTAGCCCCAGTGCAGAAGAACCTGCTTATCCCTCTTCATGACTGGCCGTACCCATTCCTCTGGGGATAGAGACAGAGCAGAGAGAAACATAAGCTAAAGGGAGATACACACAAAATAACTCTGTACACAACTCCTGTTGCAGCAGGGGATCTGGAAATAGGAACAAAGGTGGTAAGAGGATTCAGGGCTGAAAGGAGAGAGGAGCCCAGGCACTGCATAGCTGCTAAGCAGTCCTCCACCTCCTAGTCCAAGCTGTCCACTGCAGTGACCAAGAAAACCCTGGTCTCACCTTCCTCCAGGTTCCCTGGGACAGGATACACAACATGGGAGGCATTGTTCTTATCCTCAGTGACCGTTCCCTGGATGGCACAAGGAGAAGCAGGTAAGTATGGTCCCCTCCGAATTACTCATGGATGTAAATAAACCAAAGTAAGGTTTAACCACAGATCTGCCTTCCTCATCATATTTTGCTCAGAATGGTATCGAAGTTGGTTTGCATTCTCTAAGCACACATCAGCTAAGTGGCAGAGAGAAACAGCTGGGATTGTGCAAATAATGGAGACAAATCAAAGAATTTTAAATTGCAGATAATCCTCTGAGTAGATAACCTGTCACACATGGGAAACGTACAGTCGATTTTACGTCCCTGTATGTCCCAACAACATCTGCTTGTTATTATAGAGTTCCAAAGAGCAAAGATTTCATTGATCTGAAACCAGGCAACCTCTAGCTCAGTGGAAGTAGATGCTCTTCCCCCAGGCGCATGCGGTCTCTAGGAACAGTGATCCAAATCTGCCAAGACTGGGAAATGGGAGGAACAGCGAAAGAGAGGCTCAAGGCTTTCATTCTAATACCTTTCCAAGTAGGTAGGGCTACCTCAGGGCTGCTGCTTGTACGGAAAACTTCAGAAAGAGAGTCATGGGGTTTCTAAAACCTCTCCTGACCCACCCACTCACCTGATGTCTCTTGATAATGTCTTTTAATTTCCCTAGCAGTTTGGGTTCAATTTCTGGGCACAGAAAAATGTTAGGTCGAGACAGGCAATTATTCTGTAGGGAGAAGAAATAAATGGGATGAGATTACAGGGAAGGGGTTTTGGATTCTCACCAAGGGAAGGGAGATGGATGGAGGAGGTTCCTATTACCTGCACCAAGGATTTCTCAATGGTCATGAACATTTCCACGTTGCGGTCCATGCGTGATGGATTCTGGAAATCGTAACGCCGCCTTGTAAAGAGGCAATAATCTAGTGAGTGGTATAGCTCAAGTCTGGGGATGAGGTCAGAGTATGTGACTTTTTTAACATGGGAAATTAGGAGGCAATCGTGCCCTCAGCTTTGCCAAAATCACCTGGGATCTGGGGTTCACTGATCATAACTCCGTGAATCACTTTGTACTTAGTGCGAAAGGACAAAGAAAAGCTTGAGATGCCAACCTAAGAATCCCTTTTCCTCTACAATACACACACTGATGCACATACACATACTCACTCATTCTTGGAGACTATTTTGGCTCTGACTCCCAGCCAACCTAGCAGGTCAGGCCTACTGACCTAGCAAAGTAAGAGACTTGCAAGAATGACTAGGCTCTCCCACCCCACAAAGACCCCAGGGAATCATAAAGGGGGATTCCCTCTAAACTACATGTAAGAAGCACAGAGAGAAGAGAAGGCATCTCACCATCCCTGGTCACTCTTGAATTTGTAGGCAGCTGCAAGTATGTGGCACAGGGAGCCTCCTGCTTTGAAATCTAGGAAACATTTGATCTACAAAATTGAGAAGGGAAGAAGTATGTGAGAGTTACATCCTAAATTTTCTTATGACTTTAACAATCCTTTCACAAAATCCTATGCTGAATTGATCTCCCTCTTGAAGCTGGAATTCTTTAACACCTGTGCCATTCTATCATGAGGCCTGGAAGAGAGGAGAGAAAGAAACCAATATTCACAGAGCCCCGCCATGTGCTTTACTGGGTTACCTCGTTAACCATTACAGAAACCCTACAAGGTAGGTGTATTAATCCCATGGAGAGATGAAGAAACCAAGACTCAAAAGGTATAAATGGCTTGTCCAAGATCACAGAGACACCAAGTGGCAGAGCCAGGATTTGAACACAAGCTTGTGCAAATCCAAATCTCATATGTTTTAACCATGCCATGAGTTTCATGACTGAGCTTAGACACCGTGAGATAACCTGTTGCACAGAATATTCCTAGGACAAAGGGAATGGTAAACTGGGGACTCTGCTAAGCCAGTAACACCCCAACCAGGGAAAGGGATGGTAGGAAATAACCCAAATCTCAAAAATTACGAAATTTACAAAAACACAAAAAAAACAACTCCCTCTCGGGTTTGGAGGCTTTGCCCCCGTGCTTTTTGCACTCACCGGCAGTTTAGTGAGCGGTGCATTGCTGACATGTTTGCCAAAAACTTCTTCCTGAAATTGTAGCAACTGTACAACCAGGCTAGACAGGGACTTGTTGGTAGGTGGTTCAGCTTGTATATACTGGGGAAACAGGGAAAAGGAAAGAAAAATAGACCCCAGATCAATTATCCACCATCTCCCTTATTTCTTCCCCAGGAGCTCTGGAAGCATCTGGGGCAGAAAGAAATAGTGTCTTCTTCCCCCACGTGTCTAGTCTCTAAAAAGAAAATGGCAGAAGGAAGGCCCTAGATGCCCCTCACCAAGAAGTTGAAATTCTGCTGCCTCCAGCCTAGGTTACCAGTCTTTGGTGTTGGAGGTAAAGGCAGTCTCCTACTCTCCCTCAGCAACACCCTAAAAATGGAGTTGCAGGACCCTGATCTCTAGACAACAGCACTGAGAGTTGTAAAATTCTGAAGATTCACGGAGTTCAGGCCACAGAAGCAACATCTTCAAGGCTCTAAGCGAGACAACATTCTACTCCTTGGGGTAACTTTGTGGAAGGTCAAGATTCCCTCGATAATACAGCCTAATAAAAAAGATGCAAGGAAGTAAGGTAGGGCAAATGGACTGAGAGAATAGTTTGTACATTCTGCTTCTGCTAGGACTGGGCACAAATGTCTTCAGAGGCCTTGCTAGATGGAAAAAAAAGACCAGCTACTACCCAGCCTGGTGGGAAATAGCAAGACATCTGTCCTTTCTGAGGAAACTGTATCGGAGACAAGCAACCCTGGGCCTTCTTAAATATTTCCATATTATGCTACCTAGCATCCTAGCCTTCTGTTCTCATTTAAAAACTGTGCCAAGAGGCTAACTTTCTCTTTACCTTTTGACCCCTTTTTCCTCAACCCTGATCACAGAGAAAAGTGCACCTTTCAGTGGGAGGTGTAAAGAGATCCCTGAAAGAAAAGGCAAATGACAGAGAGCTAAGAGCTTGAAAGCTGAACCAGGTCACAGGCTGTCAATCCCCCCAGGGCCACAGACTAAGCCCCTAGACTGATCTCCCTTCCAAAAGGTCAAAGGTAGATGCCTGGGAACCAGAGCCTCACGCTGGGGTACAGACAAGCCACAGACCCAGCACCTGTTTGTCAAGATCCTGACACCCAGAGAGACCTCCCAGGCTCATGACCAGGATCAGGGGGGCGTTCTCCTAAACCACCCATCACACTTCCGACAGGCTGCAAAGCTGGGCAGGAAGAACTGGGGAGCTGAAGTAAAGTCAGAAAGAGAACCCTTAACTGGGGGTAGTGAGAAGGAAGAAGGGCAGACCATCTCCAGAGAAAAGCCCTATGTAGAGATGCTCCTTTCAACCAGGCCTATAGACAAAGACACCACCAGGAAGAGGTCTGGTAGAAAAGACAGGTAAGGCTTGAACCCTTTGTTCACTACATTATATCTCCTGTTATGGGATGGGGGACTACGGACATAAAGTGTGTCCTAGACTCTGAACCCCAAACCCAAGGCAATGCAAGGCCAGGTGGTGAGGTGACTTCAATGTGAAGCTGAGGAATGGTTTTATAAGGGGTAGCTGCCCAGGAACTCATATACCCTGACTCCCAAAGAGGTTCTGTTGCCCCTTGTACGGAGATGGGTGACGAGCGATAGACAGGTGATCCCGGGGTGGGGGCCTTTTTCAGGCTGATGAGCAGTCGAGGGCCTGCTCTGTAGCTGTTTACCCTCCCGCTTTCATCATCTCTCTGAACACACACAAAGCACCGGGGAGGCCTCAGCCTTGCTGGTACCTGGCCCCGTGGGGAGCTCTGGCGGGCACCGTGCCGGGCACGCTGTGTGTGTGTGTGGGGGGTGTGCATTCGGCACCCCGTCCACCCCCGGCCGTCTCTCCCGGAAAAGCCCGCAAAGCGATGGCTTATGGAGGGTGGGCAGCTGGCACCGGGACCCGCCGGGCCAGCGGAGAAAAACAAGGGGCAGAGGGCGCAGCAGTGGGGGCGGGGGCTGGAATCAGAGGCTGGGGGGGGCGGTAAAAGAGGCTGGAGGAGGGGCGCGGGGCGGCGGAGGGCGCGCTGGGGCCGCTCAGGACGCCGCGGGGGAGGGGCCGCGGGCCGCGGGCCGCGGGAGGGTGGGCAGGATCCGGGGGGACCGCGGGCCCTCGGTCCCTTTGTCCCGCCCCCGGGACCCGCGCGGCCCTGCCCGCGTACCTTTTTGTAGTTCTTGCCGAGCCAGAGCCGCACGTTGTCGAACTGGGTCACGGTGTCCGCGGCCTCGTAGTACTTCACGTTGGGGCCGCCGTCCTTCTTCCGCACCGCCATCTTCTCGGGCTCGGGCCCCGCCGCCGCCCGCCCCGCTCAGCTCCCGCCTCCTCCTCCGCCCGCCTCCCGCCGCCTCCCGCCGCCGCCGCGGCCGCCGCCTCCCGCCGCCTAGGCTGGCCCCGGCCCGCGCAGCGCCCCCTGCCGGCTGGTCGCACGCGGCGGCGGCGGAGCGCGGGGCGCTGGGCGGACCCTGGCGGCCTCCCCGGCGGCGGCGGCGGCGGTGGGAGCTGCCGGAGCTTCGGGGAGGAGGCTGTTTCCTGGAGGGGGCGCACACTCCCCTGAGATCGCCCTTTACCGACCTGAAGCCTTTTCTCTTCTTGTCTTTCAGCCCGGGAAGTGGGGTACCTCTCTATCCTACCCCAAGGGGATGCCCGTGGCATGAGAAGCCCCCAGCCCATAGCTCCGGGTAGTCCTCACCTTGCCCATTTCTAACCCCACGGAACCCCTAATCCCAAGGAACTCCGGACCCCTTTCCGCAAGAAGTTCTTTCCTTTCATCCATCCCCAGGAGTTCCCCGTTTACGCTCTTTCTGAGCCTCCTTCGCCCCTAAGGCCATGTCCCAGGTCCGCCTCTCACTCCGTAACCCGAGGAGTCCCCTAGCCGCTACCCTGGGGGCCCAGCCCCTCCTCTCCAACTGCTTCCTCTGCAGGCCTCACCGTCGCCTCCTGAATAGCTTTACGCTCCTTGAGACCCTCATCTTCGTGGGGCGGGAGACCCTCCTTCCTTGGGTCACCCGGTCCACCAGACTCTATTCCTCTGAGCGGCGTGGAGGAAGAGGTAAGGAGCGGGGCGGGAGGAGGTCACAGGGTGTGTGTGTTTGGGCCTGGCCCGGCTTCCCCGTGTCGCACTCCCTCCGGGTCGCTATGCGGACCCCTTCTGTAAATGCGCGGCGGAGAGTGGTTTTGGAAGTCACGGTGGCCGAGTGGTTAAGGCGTTGGACTCGAAATCCAATGGGGTTTCCCCGCACAGGTTCGAATCCTGTTCGTGACGGCCGCTTTTTTTTTTTTCTCCTCAAGAGTGTGTGAAGGGAGCCCCTTGTCTTCCACGTGTCTTTCGTGCACTTCCCTTTGTCTCAGAAACAGAAGCCAGAAGGTCTCACCTCTGGATTTGGGGGGAGGGGGCGGGAATGAGGGTGACCATGAGAAGCGTAATTATGCACCACTGTATTGGCTGCTAGGATACAAGGCACTTTCAGAGTTCTGTAACTTCAGCTTTGCAAGCAGAGTTTTGGCATACCTTGTTTCATTCTTTTGGGAGGGCATAGCAAAGGATTTGGTTGAAGAAAGGTTAAGTTTTGTTCGGGAATGTGAATAACTGTTGTGCTATAATAGTCAAAACTGGAGTTTCCAGGTAAAGAGGGCACCTCTGGATTTCATGACCAGACGTCACATCTTGTAGGCCTGATTACAATGAAGACCCGGGAAACAAGGCATTCTCTCACTGGGATTGCTGTGAAGAGCTGCACCTCAGGTATCACAGGGCTAGTGGGGAGTAACCTATTGAATCATGAACGCTGCCAATCTAGCTGGAGCCAGAGTGTGCGAAGATAACTCACTTTTTATTGAGTGCTCATTATGTGTTCTAAATTCTCCATGTTCCAAGTTCCTAGCTAGGGTATTAATCCTTCTCTAGCCTCTAATCCTCCTGTACTCACCTCAGCTCGTTCTTCCTATTCCCAATTGCTCACTGTGGGGAATATCTAGGATACCTGTTGAAGATGTTCTCTTTGTATTTTATTTCTTGCACAGCCACATCTCCAAGAAGGTTCCCCAGGGGGCAGGGGGGTTCAAAGGTAATTCACAGAGCTTTTTACACATTTACACTTTGGAGTTTCCCACCTTCCTATCATTGCTTATGCTGTTTTTTCCATTCATGCTGTTTTCCCCTCACCACTTCCTTCCCCCTGGCCCCCACACCATTATTATTTTCCATCCTCCCGGTCTTTTTACCCCTCCTCTTTGAGGTTCTTGATTACAACAGCTAGAACTTACCACCACCATCCACTAGGTTGAATGCAAGGCATCTCCTTTGACACGCTTCTGCAAAAATTAATTAAAATAAAATAAAACAAGTTACATTATTCTACCTCCTAAATAGTCTCAACTGTGTCCACTTTTCTCAGAGGTGAGTGCAGGCTGGACCCACCACTTGCTGAAGGTAGGGGTACTTTTGAGGACCACATGAGTTGATGTATATATAAAGCTTCACTAAAGCATCCACACTACCCCGGTTTAAGGTAGCCGGGGACCTTAAACCCTTCCATGGTTGCTTTTTGTATTTCATGACCTGGTCCCTTTTTTTCTCCCCACTTTTTCATATTCACTACATTTCATCCACTGGTATTCTGTTAGTTCCTGGTGGCATATAGTATTTTTCTGTGTTCATGCTGCTCTCTGCCTGAAATAATCTTTCTCATCCTTACCTTCTTCTCAGTCTCCACTTAAATGTTGGTTCTCCTGGGAAGTCTTCTCTAACCACCGGTCTCCCACCATATCCTATTCTCTAATCTTTCTATGTGAAATCCTTCTTCCCCCATAGAATATACACTCTTGGCACATATAAGCCACTCCAAAAAAACCTTTTTGCGTACATGGGTGTTTTTTAACATAGTCATGTGTACATGCTTTAATCTTCACTCAGACTGGACTGTAAGCTTCTTGAGAGTAAGGACTGTGTATTTTATTTGTTTATACCTCCTCTACTAGGCCTTAGACATAGATGTGATAAAAAAAAATGTACTGAATGAATAGAATCTAATAGGTTCTGTACTGGACTTCCTACCAAATCCCATTTTGCACACACTCTCAAATTTAAATATCTGAAGAGCCAAGACCAAAATTGACCAGCAGAGGGCAACCGACAACTATGTTGTGAAGAGAAGAAGGCCCCCATGGTTTACAAAATGGAGGATCTGGATCCAGAATAAACTGGCTGAGGTTGTTTGGTACTTGAGATACTACTTTTCACTCTCAGATGCTTGACTTGTAACTCTGGGGGTGAGAGGCCAAGACTTTGAACCTTCCTGTACAATAGATAATTTCAAATTGTAACCATCCCCATAGCCCACCACCCACACAATTCCTTCACCCTTCCATCCCAACAAATCCTATCTCTCTATCCTTATATTTTTCTTTGTGTTGCATAACCAGCCCCCCTTTCTCACTATTCTTACGTATTTACTACATTCTACCCACTGGCATTCTTCATTTTCTGGTTCAGTATTTGGCCTTGCTCTTCTGAGCCGAAGTTACCTTCTGCACCTTGGCTTGCAGTCCCACTCATTTCAACCTCCTAAGGAAGCTTCCATGAATATCCTTCCATAACAAGTTAAAATTCTCCTACTCTACTCATTCAATCCTTCATTAATTTAGGACAAACAATACTATACCTTCACTTGACACTTTCAAATCACCATGTTGTTTTCTACTTTTTTTTTTTTTTTTTAAATAAAATGTGTATCCTCTGGGACTTCCCTGGTGGTCCAGTGGTTAAGACTCTGAGCTCCCAATGCAGGGGGCCTGGGTTCGATCCCTGGTCAGGGAACTAGATTCCGCATGCTGCAACTAAGACCCGGTGCAGCCAAATAAATTAAAAAGTAAATAAAATAAAATAAAATGTATACCCTCTGCCTCCAGCTCCATGCTCTCTTTAATAGCCTGTGGTAGAAAACTTTGCTATGTTTGAAACCACTGATTTCTTACTGGGCTTGAGAGACATTGTACTTCCTTGCTTTTCTCTTAGAACACTGTTTCTCCATCTCATTTTCTCCCTTCTTCTGAGGAGTTTTACTAAAGCTTCATTCTTTTCCCTCCTCGAGAAAGAGAAACCCCAAGCTACCATTCCAGGCATGGCCTCTCAGCCACACCATCGTCCTATATCTCCAGCTGCCTATATGTCTGCACAGCTGACCTAATGTCACCTAAAACAGCAGTCCCCAACCTTCTTGGCACCAGGGACCGGTTTCGCGGAAGATGGAAGATGATTCTTCCACGGACAGGGGTTGAGGGGGATGGTTCAGGCGGCAGTGTGAGCCATGGGGGGCGGCAGATGAAGCTTCGCTGGCTCGCCCCGCCGCTCCCCTCCTGCTGTGCAGACCCTGACCGGTCCGAGGCCTGGGGGTTGGGGACTCCGACCTAAAACACAAACAAAACTTTTTCTTTCCCAGAATCACATTCTCAACTTTTTCCATTTGTTAGTACTATTCTCTCAATTCCATCTATTTCCAACCTTAAGAATTATCAGACATTTTCTATTCTGCCATGCCCATCATTCATCAATCATTGCTTCCTCCATCACATCATCTATTTCATGCTTGTGTTACAATGGCCTTTCAGGTGCCCCAGTTTCACCACACTTAAATCTCTAAAACACTGCTTTCATCGTATTAATCCCGTCTAGGAATTTCAGTGCCCTATCTGTTCAAACACATGCTCCTATTATCAATATGCCTTGCCTAAATCACCCATTTTTTAAATCCTTAATTCTTTCCAGTAAGATACCCTAATCTAATCAGGCTGGGTGTCTCCACATCACAGCCTAATTCCTTCCTTCTGTCTCTTCACCTTAAAACCAATGACTAGCTAATGCCACCCTATACTGATTTTTTCAGCTACAAATTCTTAGATCTTAATCCAAATTGCTTTTATGTGACTAAAAAGCTAATGTGGGGAAATCTAACACACAGGAACTTATTATCCCCTTGCAAGTTGTTGACTTGTTCCAAATGTTAAGAGGCTTGGATCTCTGAAGTTTATCCAGTAAAGCAAATCATTAGAGGACTTGAGCTGAAATGATCTCAACCTACACTTATTTCAGGAATGCTCTCATCGCACAAAACATTTCTGGAACTCCTTCACAGCTAGTTTATGAGCCACATTTAAATGATTCATTACTTCAAAATTACTTTTAAAAAAAAAGCTGAGCACTAGCCACCTTTATCATGCATCTGTTTTCCAGATTCTGTTCCAGATTACTTCTGGAAGTCCCTAAGGTCACATTCTTCGCTTTCTTCGCGTTCACTCTAGTGGCTGTATTCATTCCTGGAATTTCTTGATCACCTTTGGGAAGATAACTTCCAAATCCACGTCTTTAACCCTAACTTCTTTCTCTTAAGCTGTAGACCCACATTTCCTTTTTCTGGCTAACCCCCTCTTATGGGGAAGCACTTCCAACCGATTGTTCCCCAAATGAGCTCATTACTTCACCCCTGAAACCTGCTCATCCTCTTCTCCTCCCTATTCAGGTTAACGACACTGTCCTCTTATTCACAGATTAGAAACCTCTGTCTTTATCTGTGACTCATCTTTAGTTACATGCCCCTTGTTATGTGCACTGGTTGGGAGCCCAGGCTCTGGAATGACTTTCTGGGTTCAAATCCCAGTTCTTACTATTAGCTACGTGAATTTTGTCCTTTGTCTCGGTTTCCCCACATAGAAAATGGACATGATAATAGTCTTTTTTTATAAAGCTGCTGGGATGACTAGATGTTTAATATTTAGTTCGTGACTCACGGTACGTGCTCAACCTGGCTGTTAGCCCCTTTCCTCATTGCCAATATCTGATCCTATTTGGAACTCAGCTCCAATGATTCCTGAGAAAACTTCCCTCCTGCATCCCACCAGGTAGACAGTTGACCCCTTTCCTCCTGTTGTCCCATTGTACTTAATTCCTACCTATTAGCAATATGCTATTCTGTATTTCCCGTTATTTGTTCAAGTGTACGTCACCTAAGCTTTAAATTCCTTTCAAGGAATATACAATTATTTGTGTATCTCAAATGCCTAGAACCACGTCTGGCACTTGACTGGCATGCTGTAAATGTTGGCTGAGTGAATCTGGTCAGTTACTAAGGCCTGTTGATTTTTCTCCCCTCATGTCTCTGTCCTCTTTCCTGGTCTATTTCAAGTTCTAATCCTCTCACATGAATTACTGCAAAGCTTACTAATATTGTCACCAAATTTTCATTGTTTTCCCATCGTCATCAGAGTCATGAATTGGAAGTCACTCCTCTTCTCAAAAACCTACCTGTAAAACTAAAGTCCAAATTCCCTGCCATGTATTCAAGGCCTACCAAGAATTGTCCCTAAATTATCTTTAGTTTTATCTTCCATTACTTCCTTCAACAAACTCTATGCTTCAGATTACACTAGTCTGTTCCCTCTTCAACATGTCCTTCACCTTCACTTGTTTTTATTCATGGTATTATCTCAGCTTAAAATAGAGATTGCAAACTCTGGTCGGCTCCCAGAGAGATCAGTACCTTACCCAAGGTTACACATCACAGAGCTGTTGTCCTTGAAGTCTGGGCTCCTAGCCACTCCACTATCTTGCCTTCACATCTCCAGACCAAAACATCTCCAAATATGGCCCACAGGGACCAGAAGCATCATGTGAAAAATGCCAGTCTCTGAGTATGGGGCCCACTAAGCCCCACTCCCAGGTGATTCTGATGAAGTATAGAATTAATGACCTCTGCTCTAGAAATGGATCTTCCCTGACCACCAGATCTAGGGCAGAAACCCTGCTTTGTGTCTGTCCTGACCCTTACCCCAGTTTGTAATTACATTAATTACAGTTTGTAATTACATCTCCCCTTTTCCCAATTTATTTTTCTCCTAGGACTCATGCTGCCAAACATAACATGTTTTTCTTATTATCTTGTTTCTTGTCTGTCTCCTCAACCAGAGTTTTACAGCCAGGAGGGCAGGGGCTTTGGTGGTTTTGTCACAGCTGTATGTATCTCCGGCACACAGGACAGTGCCTGGAGCTCCATAGGTATGGGTTGAATAAACTGATGACTAAAAAAAAAAAAAAAAAAACTCTGGTGGATCCTATGTTTTTGTTTTGTTTTATTCTTTTTTTGGCCCACATTAAAAAAAAATATATTGAGCCAACATTTAAAAGTTGTGACATTTAGCATAAACATTAGGATGTCCAAAAGTTCTTGAAAAAATAATAGGGGCAATGTTGGGCCCCTGTTCTTGTATAGCAGTGACCAATCAGAGCTGCACTGCCAGCTGCCCATTCGCTCAGGGCACATATTTGTCGCCTAGCCAGTTTCAAAAATCTCTCTCAACAAATACAAGCGTACAGTGAAGAGATTAGGCTAATGGTGGGACAACTGGGCCTATGTCCTGATGTTACACAACATAAAGAACATCTCTCCTGTGATGTCTTTTATCCCCAGAACTGGTTAATTTGAATCTCTCTGACTCTAGGGGATTCCCTGGTGGTCCAGTGTTTCGGACTCTGCGCTTTCACTGCTGAGGGCCCAGATTCAATCCCTGGTCCAGGAACTAAGATCCCACAAGCCACGCAGTGTGGCCAAAAAAAAATAATAATAATAATAATAATCTCTCTGACTCTAGATCTAATCCTGTTTAGGAAAAATAGGGGTTAGAGGAATAAGTTAAAGGACGCTGTGAAGAAGCAATCAGTCAAATCCAAGACCACTCTCTAAACAACTGGCCCAATTCTCTTCAACAAATAAGTGTTACCAAAAAAAGTTTGTTCCAGGAATCCAGACTGAGAGAGTTAAAACACATAACCTTTTGTAATGGCATGGTTCCTGGATTGGATCCAGGGTTGGACAAAAATCAGCTCTAAAACTACTTTTCTTAGACCAACTGGGGAAGGGTGAACATAGATTTGTATTAGATTAAGGATACGTTGTTAACTTTAAGCATTTGTTATTTTGGCAACGTAGAAAAATGTTCTGAATTTTCAAATGTATATACTAAAGTAAAAAAACAACAAACCCTCTCTACTTCCCTGCCCACTGTCCTGACCTTAAAAGTCTAGAACAGGTTGGCACATTTTGTGTAAAGGACCAAATAGCACATTTTAGGCTTTGTGGTCCGTAGTTCTATGGCAACTACTCAGCTCTACTGCTGTAATCTAAAAGCAGCCATAGACAATACACATAACACAAATGGGCATGGCTGTGTTCCAGTAAAACTCTTCCCACAAAATCAGGCAGCAGCATGCAACTTGTAGTTTGCCAACCTCTGATCTAAAACAAATACACCTCTTGGAGAAGTCTTTCCTGGAACCTATCAGAATCAGTGGCTTTATCTTCCCTCTGCTCACATATTGCTTGTGGTAAGATCCACTTCCCACATTTATGATGTCTTCTTATACACTCGTCTCAATTAGGGAGTAAGTTCTTTGAAGGTAGGTGCCATTTGGCTACATGAACCACCCCCCCCCAGCCCCACCCTAGTGAGTTCTTGGCGAATAGATATTCAATGAATACTGTTTCCAAAAAACCAAATCTACCTTAAAAGGAAGATTTGGCATCATTCATGACATTCAAAAGAATGAGCAGCAGGTTCTAAAAGTAATTTTGAAGCTTAAAAAAAAAAAAAAAGCACTACCGGTCTCATTAGAGTACATATATTGCCACTTGTGCTCTATACTGTGATACGTTCATCAGTATCTTCTAATCAGACCTCGTATGTATGAAAGTGTAGTGTAGTAAATTCAGTGGGCACAGGAATGTCCTTATGCTTTTTTTTTTTGGCGCCACTAAAGTATCTAGAGTGCTATTAGATTTGCGTTAGGTGCACGATAAATGCTCAACAAATTTATAATATGGTACACTGTGGTAAAAGAGTTTTTTTCTCATGATAGGGAGGTGGCAGCAAATGCCTACAAAAGGGTTTATCAAGATTTGACAACCACAGCAGGTGCAGTCATTCCAGGTTCCTTTCCTCCTGTATACTTTCTTGGTTAGGAGACACTGGGGGTGGAGGGTTCCCTGACTTCAATGGAATCCCAGATTCCAAAGCAAAGGTGTTTGTGGGACAAGGGGGAAAGGTACTTGCATATCGTCTATAGAAAATGTCCCCAAATCCCAGAACACATAGGGAAGACATGGATTTGGAGCAAAGGTAAACCCTGAAAAGAGCACAATTCAGATGACAGGTGAGAGTGCTTCAGCTGTGCAGAACAGGAGTCAGGAGGAAAGGATGTAGGAGGGTACACAAGGCAAAGAAGATATGAGGTGCACACTCCTCCCAGATAGAACTCCTCCTAAAACAGAGGTTAGTTCTAAGACAAGAGTAGGTTACAAAGCAAGGAAGAAGTCAGGGGAATTAAGGTGAGAGAAAGGCCAAAGCAGAGGAGAACCTTCATGAGGGGAGTGATGTGAATTAAGAATTGAGAGAGTTGAGTAAAAGATTTATTATTAGTGCAGTCAACACCATGGAACAGCACATATATAACACAACTAGCAACCTGCAGAGACACTAGTGCAAAGGGTAGGGAAGCCTTAACTGAGCTTCCTGGCTCCATCTTAGGGTGACAACAGGAGGGTATGGGCCTGGGTAAGGCAGGCAGGGGCAGAGGGGAGTGGAAGAAATGTAGTAACCAGACTAAGTATAGCAGCGTTTTCAAATTCCTGAGCACAATGTCCTGGAGCTGGAACATATGACTGTTCCTCACCCCCTTCAAGCTGTATTCCCTCCTCCCCACAGTTCCAGTGGAGCCATGACCCAGCTACCCAGACCTACCGCAAGCTGGCCTGGAAAAAGCTCCAAAAAGAGAAGCTTTATGGCATCTCTCTCCAGCCCCACTTCCACCTGCATATCAAGATAATCATACCCACTATTCCTCCCCTTCTCTTACTCTGCTAGTCACCCCAGGGATTAAGGAATGCCCTGGGCATCCCGAAATGCAGCTGAAGTCCTAAGGGGGTACGGGTGAGACAGCACAGCCTGTACTCAGAGACATAATTTCTATCCCATCTTGCCTGATGAAGCTTAGAACCCAGCTATATATATATCTCCAAGGAAACCGGGTGTTGGGGGGAGTGGCGGGCAGGATTTCTTCAAAATTAATACTCGAAGTCCAGAGTTTTACAGTGAGACCCTAGATGGGCTGGAAGCAAAGTTCTCCAGAGGGCACAGCCATTGATGCGGGACTGTCACATCCATCACTGGAATAGAGGAAGCTCCTCATCTCAGATGGGTTATGGAGGACTGGGGCAGACTTCAGTTCAGCCAAGGACTCCCTTAGCCTTTCCTATATTAAAGCCAAAGGTTGTGCTGAAAAGGAAAAACATAAGACAGACCCCATCCCCGTCCCACCCTATCCAAAGATCCCCACAATAGGAACAGCAAAAGAAAAGTTTTAAGTTTTGTAAATTTTTTTTCTTTTTCCTTTCTTAAAAAAAAAAAAGTAAATAAATTAAATTGCCAACAATGTGGCTGGGCTGGAAAAGTGGGGTAGCCATAATCAGGCCATTCTTAAAAAAGAAAAACTGTGAGGGAGGGAGTGAAATATAAACAAACAATGGCCAAAGAAAATTATCAAAATAACTAGTTACAATCACAGGGCTGAGAGAGAGGAGTCTATGGAACTATTATGGCCTGTGCCAGAGGCAGTGCCTACCCAATTTCAGCAAAAGCCAGAGAGCTGCTTCCTGCTGAGCATATTCACCCCAATGGACTAACCCCTCACCCCAACCCTGTCATTCCCTAATTGTGAGAAAGTGTAGGAAAGAAGAGCTCATCTGGAAATTTTCAGCATCCCCACCTGCACACCTGCAGACCCGGCGGGAGCCCACACCTTTAAGGTGGGCTGAACAGGGTATTGCTTGGCACAGAGGTCCAGTCTTCCCCTAAGGGCCACCAGCGATGGCCTACTGGCCTCATTATTTCTAGGGTTTTGTTCCATTCTTACCATTTCTTTAGGATGTCTGCTCCCCAGAGCCGCCCCCTAAATGCTGTTTAGAGAGTCAAAGGCCTGCCTGCTCTGGATTCCCTGGTTTTGGAGGAGGGGAACAGTTAGAGATGCCTCACTCCATCCTGATCCTCTAGAGAAAATGAGTATCTTTGTGCTTTCTGAAAACATCTGGAACCAGGACCCTAGGCAGGAAAACAGAAATAGAGGTGGGGACTTTCCCAACCAGATGGAAAATATACAGACATTTTAGGGGAAGAAATTAGGCAAATGGAGGGAATCTGGGTTTCCCACCTGAAAGCCTGAGCAGAGTGCCCTGGGGCCCTCTTCAGTGGCAGAAGAGCAGGGAGATGTGTGGCTCTAGCGTTAGCCACGGAATTAAGGAAAGTGGGGAGGACTCAGGGCCCCGCTGCTGGAGTGACAGGATTTTCTGATTTTCATCTCTTCCAGATAGCCCGTCGAGATCGCCTATATCTCTTCCACGCCATGCGCAAATATCATGACAAGCCCTGGCTCCTGCACCATGTCATCACCCATGTGCTGGTTCTCACAGGCCATCACAACAACAGCCTGCTTGCCAGGGATGCGCTTGGCCACGTAGTTCTCATAGTAACGCCGGTTCATCTGTCTTGTCTCTAGTGTGGCCAGACCCTGGGGCCAGCTACGCTCATGGGCATTTTCGATCAGCTCGTTGACAATAGACGCAGGACAGCCACTCTCCACCAGGGAGCGCTTGATTACAGCCTGGAGTACAGCATCTGGGGTGGAGATCATCCCTCCCCAGCGGGTCACTCGTGCCGGCTGCAGGGAGTTCACCCACCTGTGTGGAGGGATTTGGAGGTGGTCAGTCCAGCTCGTCCCCTTTCTCTGCATTGGCTTTTCTCCTAATAGGAACGACTGCCTGCTCTGCACTCAACCTAACTCGATTCCTCCTTCTTTCCTTCCATCATTAGTTCAGAAACTCCAGATCTTTCCCTAGTTGGTCCCATCCGAGTGTCACCACATGTTACTCACCAGATTAAACTCCACGAGAGTAGGGTTCCTGTTATTTTTCTTAAAAATCCCAATACTTAGCACATGGTGCCTGGCATGTAGTAAGTGCTCAACAAATGTGTACTGAATGAAGCAATTATTCCTCTATACTGTGTCCCTCGCAGCACTATTTGCACTATACAGACTGACTCACAGTTTAGTCTATGAACTATGCAGAACTCCAGAACTGAAAGGGATCTTAGACTTCGCTTGTTTACTTCACTTGTTTTTGCTGTATTTTAGATCACTTTCCTGGATTTGTACTCTCTTCTTCTCTGAACTGTAAGCTCCCTGAAGTCAGGGACAATATCTTCTCTTTTTGGTCTTCCTAGCACTCCCACAGCCTTTAATACAGGGCTTTGTACATGTGGGTACCCATCTAACTCTTGGGTAAGCTTTCCCTTCCAACCACCCAAAAGAATATGAGATCCTCTGCTAGGGTTGAAGGTTATCGCCTCCTCCTCTGGCCCTGTTCTTCATCCCAACACCTGAGAAGCAGTGGCCCCAGCCCAGGCCTCTTCTTACCCTCCCCCCAGGGCTCAGTGCCAGGACGTGGGATGAATGACTCCACGTCCTGAGTGACACTCACTCTAGGATCTCGTTGTACTCAATCGTCTCCTCCAGGCTCTGAAGGTTGGGGTTGACACTGCGAATTGCACGCATGTACGCCTTGAGAAGCTGGATGTCTCGTTTCTGTGGGGGGTGGGGAGGAGAACAAGGGATAATGGCTAAGACAGACAGTAGATGAGAGACAAAAGTTTGTCTGAGAATGAGGGAAATGGAGAGATCTGAGGAACAACCAGAGTGGAAGCTTCATGAAGACAGGGATACAACTGTATCATTCCCAGCTGTATCCCCAGTGCTTAGCATAGTGCCTTCAAGGGAAGGCATTTGATAAATGTTAAGTAAATGAATGCCACTGATGGGATGAAGGGAAGCAAGAAGAGCTCCAGCCTGATTCACTGCTATGCACAGGCAGAGTATCCACTGACCAGGCTCTCAAGCGCACGCACAGATCTGCCGCTCACATCCACGCCTGCCACCCACAGGCCACGGGCGCGAGGTTATCTGCATGTGAAAGACGTGTGCTGCCCTGTGTTCTCTGCGCCCTACCTGCTCTGCCAGCTGGTGTTTGTGTTCTGCTGAGGTCTTTTCCAGCTCTGCAATTCGTGTCTGCTGCTGCTGTACCACTGAGCGCAGGTGCTTAATGCAGTTGTGGTTTGGCAGCTCATCTTTGGGCATCTCCAGGCTGCCACCCAGGGTGGGAAAAAAACAGGATAGGAGCATTAATGGGACATGTGAGCAAAGGCAGATAACTGCTGAGAGGGCTTTTTCCTACCTGAAATGACTAACATTCATTCATTTCCAACATTCAGGCGCCCTCTTGCTTATTGCCTTCATTTCCTTCTCCCCAGCTCTCCCTCGTCCCTTTGCTGTCTACTTCCTCTGGGCCTCTTTCCCTGTCTAAGACAGTGTTTCATCTCCCACGTGGCTCTCCTTTCCTCCTACAGATTCTGCCTGTGCACTCATTCCTTCTGAGAAGCCCTAGATTCACAGCCCTAGCTATCAGTATTTAATCAAATATTTCACACCCCAAAGAAAGAAAAAATAGGACAACAGGGAATATGAGAAGCCTGGATATTAGAGCAGTCAATCTGACAAAGAGAAAAGTAGTACTGGATGAAAGGGAGGAATAAAGTATATCAGTCTTTAGTGGTATCACAGAGATTGCTGAATTGCTGTCTCCCTTCTTTCATTAAAGCAAGAGCAAAAAGATCGTAGCTCGGAAAGCAGCACGGGTGAGATCTTGGAGCAGGGAGCCGGGGGGCCAGGAACACTCCTTGCCTGCAGGAGACCTCTTCAGCTAGCGAGCAGGGGATCCAGAGACAGGGGTATAAACGGGAAGGCCCTTATCTGTGTGGGCGGAAGAAGGGCAGGAATCTTACCCACAGCCCTGTTCACAGGTCACAGGCCGTTTTGGGTTGTGCTCACAGTCACTGAGGTGAGACATGAGGTTGTCAAGCCGGACAATAGCACTGCAGCCAAACACAGCGTTGTCGCAGGCGATCTGCAGCTTTGACAACATGTTCCGCATGATCCGAGGTACTGGGCGCAGGTGGGCGACCGTCACAACACTCCGGTCCACCGGACACGTCTGCTGCTGAGAGAACCACTGGGTGATGCAGGCGTTGCAGAAAGCATGCTCGCAGTGAGGCGCCTAGACGGGAGAGCAGCGCAAAAGGGGCACAAGAGAATTAGCAGGAGCTAAGAGCCTGGGTACGATTAACTCCGCAAAGCCAATCAAGCCTCTGCGCAGCTTCTAGGACCAGAGGTCCCTGGGGTCACAGCAAAATATAGATCTACTATGGGCAAGGCATTGTGGCGGACAGGCTTCAGATATGTTTCCTGTGCCCAATAGTCCAAATGGATTGTGACATAAGACAAACAAGTAAAAAGTTATATAACAGTAAGAGATATAAATAATATTCCAGGACAATGAGAGAGAGGACATAAGGTAGTCAATTTTTTTTTTTTTTTTGCGGTATGCGGGCCTCTCACTGCCGTGGCCTCTCGCGTTGCGGAGCACAGGCTCCGGACACACAGGCTCAGCGGCCATGGCTCACGGGCCCAGCCGCTCCGCGACATGTGGGATCTTCCCAGACCAGGGCACGAACCCGTGTCCCCTGCATTGGCAGGCGGACTCTCAACCAGTGCGCCACCAGGGAGGCCCAGTAGTCAACATTAATTGCCAACTGGATTACATACTCAATAATTGCCAAAGAAATCCAGAGGAGGGTGAGATCTTTCCAGTCTAGGTCAATCAGGGCAGGTATTTATGGACAGGACAGAATCTGATATGGGTCTTGAGGGATAAGTAGAGAGGAGGCGGGGGCAGAGATTTACTGGCAAAAGTTCAAAAAAAATTTTTTTTTGGCCACACCAAGTGGCTTGCGGGATATCAGTTCCCCGACCAGGGATTGAACGTGAGCCACAGCAGTGAAAGTGCTGATTCCTTAACCACTAGACCACCAGGGAACTCCCCCAAGTTCTTATTTTATGAGGCCCAACCTGAGGCGTTGCCCTGAGTCCCAATGACCAGGGCTACCCTCCAAAACAGGACTAGATTTTTGTAGAATCACATTCTTTTCAGTTTCACAAAGATCATATTTCAGCCTACTTCCTTGATAATGCAAAGAGAGAGGACTCTCTGGCCTCTGTGGAGATACAATCTGGCCTCCAGCATGGGACAAACACAGTAGGCACTCACTAGATGTTGATGCATGGATGAATGACTCGAGCACTTATTATGTCCCAAACATTTTGCTACGTGCTTAAGATAAAAAAAAACAGACAGTTTCTGCCTTCAAGATGCTCACAGACACCAAAGACTGTAACACAGAAAGGCTTCATAAGGAAAGAAGTCATTCTCAATATCATTAATCCAACTGTCAGTACATTTTTATTTTTCACTTAAAGACGTATTTGATTCTTTTCAAAATCTTATAGGCCCTCTCTCCAAAAAAAAATCCTGTTTGTCTACTTTTCCCCGTCTGTACTGCCGCTAATCCAGTTCAAACGATCATCTCTCATCTATATTATTATGTCTTCTAACTGGTTTTCCTACTTCTACCTTGCCTCTTTATAATCCATCCTACACTCAGCAGCTGTGATTGTTTAAAAAGGCAAACTAGATCATGCTTAAAATTTTACAATGGTTTCCGATTACACTTAAAATAAATCCAAACTCCTGCTCAGGACTTATAAAATTGTTTGATCTGGCCCTGTGCCTCTGGCCTCTCCTCACCTCACATCATGCTCCCAGCACTGACTTCAGCCATTCTGGCTTTCTCTCTGTTCCCTGTCCACACCCTGCTCATTCCTGTCTCTTGCTTTTGCTGCTCCCCTTTGCCAGAATGGCCCCTTATCATTCAGATCTCAGCTCAACTGAACCTCTTTGGTGACCTTCCTATCTAAACCTGCCACCTCTGCAGAAGTATATAGAATGCGGTACCTTTTGTGTAAGAAAGGTAGGCAAATATACATATACATTCATACTTGCTTCTATCTGCCCACACACACACTGGAAGGATACCAAATAAACTAGTAAAAATGGTTATCTATGGGGGGATTAGGTGGACTGGGACAAAGATGGATGCAAGACTGTTCACCATATCTCTTTTTTTTTTTTCACCATATATCTTTTTATACTGTTTTGACTTCTGAACCATATGAATTTATTATCTATTCAAAAAATAAATAAATAAGATGTAGGGAAATCAGCATCCCTAGCAGAGGCTTTCTACCCTTGGAAATGTGTCTGGAACCTGGCCTGCTCCTCAGAAGGTAAAGCCTGAGTCCGGGCGGGAGGGGGGGAGGTTCTGCCTTAGTCACCAACTGCCACTGACTTCTCCACATGTGACTCACCTCAAATGATAGTGCTAGAAAACAGACAAGGCCCTGCCAGGGTAGGGAGGGAACTGACATACCCCATGACCTCTTGACACCACCAGGAGAGCTTGCTCCACACCCAGCCAATCTGCTTCTAATGGTCCAGGGCTAGCTGCCACTGGAATGCAGTCTGATTTTCATTCAGCTCAGGCATCTGTTCTCCTTTGGGTGGTTGAAAACTGGAGAGTAAGAATAAACTCCAAGAATCAAGGGGAGCCCCAGGGAGTGGTATTAGCAGTGAGTGGGGGAAGTGTCATGCGACCTCACTAACTGGTGTCCTGGTTTGGAAAATGGGATTATCTCCAGCTAGCCAGGAGCGGCAGAGGATTAATTGGTATTTACAGAGTATAGGCAATAAGGACCGTGCAGAATGGTGTCCCATGAATACAACAGTTAAGAATTCATCTCACTCATTATACTTGCCTGGTAATCATGAGCTTCTCCTCATACCTGCCCCAGGAAGATACAATTATCTCTGGTCTGGCAAAGCCGGTAGAGAAATGACCTAGTGAAGGTGGCAGCTTTCATATCAAAATGCAGAGTACATGGCTGCATCAAAAACTTTTTTTTTTCAGTAAATCCCAGGAAGAAACTAGGTCAGTTCACACAGTTCCCCACCTGCGATTTGTTAAACAGTACACAGGCCCGCAGGAAGACCGGCTGATTACCTGAAACACTGTATCATAAAAATGGAGAGAGAACTTATTAGAAGAGTCCAGGAGTTCAGTCATGGGTAGGAAGATGGAACCTAGTCAGAGCCCCTGAAGAGAAAAAGAAGCTACCAAACTACTGTCAAGAGGACAGAAACAGTTGACCATTTTACAGCACACAAGTCTCACAGTGACCTCTGAAGAAAATCTGAACCACTGTACTTCTGTGGTGTCCACCTCTCGACAGACTCTGGAAGGCCCTATTCCTCTTGTAGCGGCCACTGCTCCTTTGCACCAAACCTCTATTCTGTGTGTGTCAGGAGTGCAGGGAGTGGGGGAAGGGGGACCTGAACACAGTGGCCCCATTTCCTATGAATATATATTTTTTAAATTTCCAAATGTTCCAATTATGTTTTTCTTTTCATATATATAAATTCATTTATTTATCTATTTTTGGCTGCGTTGGGTCTTCGTTGATGCGCACAGGCTTTCTCTAGTTGCAGAGAGCAGGGGCTACTCTTGGTTGTGTGCATGGGCTTCTCATTGCGGTGGCTTCTCTTGTTGTGGAGCACAGGCTCTAGGCGCATGGGCTTCAGTAGTTGCAGCATGTGGGCTCAGTAGTTGTGGCTCGCGGGCTGTAGAATGCAGGCTCAGTAGTTTTGGCACACAGGCTTAGATGCTCTGCAGCATGTGGGATCTTGCCAGACCAGGGATCAAACCCGTGTCCCCTGCATTGCCAGGCGGATTCTTAACCCCTGCACCACCAGGGAAGTCCCTGAATATTTTGTACTAGCTCCACTGCCATCTACTGCCCCACCAAACCTGCCATCAGACCGACTCACCTGGACTGGCTCCTCCAAGACTCCACTGCAAATAGGACAGATAAGGTCTTCGTCAACATCCCCCTGGAAACGGGTTACATCATACCCCATGTCTCATCACTGAAACCCAGGTCCTGGAATGAACAACAGAGGAAAAAAGAGGCCAGTTCAGAAGATTACAGATATGTGCCAACTTGATCTCATTGCCAAGATTCGTTCATTTGTCCGATAAATATTTGCTGAGAGCTTACTATGTGACAGTCATTTGGGTGGGGGGGGAGCTGACTCAAGAAATTTAATTCTAATGGGAAAAGATTTTATATAAATATACACTTAAAATATGAAGTGATAGGCTTCCCTGGTGGCGCAGTGGTTGAGAGTCCGCCTGCCGATGCAGGTGACGCGGGTTCGTGCCCCGGTCCGGGAGGATCCCACATGCCGCGGAGAGCACAGGGCACTATGAGGCCAAGAGATGTGGATACCTGACCCAGGCCGAAAGGAGAGGGAGGCTGAGAAGTTTTCCAGGACACCAGTGGGACGAGCAAGAAGTTAGCTAGGTTGTGTGTGGGGGGCGGGGGGAGCCAGGGCAGGGTGGGGCATTAGGGTTTTAGGCACATGAAAGAGCATATTAAGAGCCCAGAAGGGAACTTCCCTGGCGGTCCAGTGCTTAGGAATCCGCCTTTCAATGCAGGGAACGCAGGTTCGATCCCTGGTCCGGGAACTAAGATCCCATGTGCCCTGGGGCAACTAACCCCGTACTGCAACTACTGAGCCCACGCACCACAACTAGAGAGAAGCCTGCATGCCGCAAGGAGGGGCCTGCGTGCCACAACTAAAGAGTCCATGTGCTGCAACTAAGACTCGACGTAGCCAAAAATAAATTAATTAATTAAAATAAATATTTTTAAAAAAAAGGTAAGAGGGGATATGATGAGTTCAGGCAACTGTAAGTGGTTCAGAAAATGTTCGATCTGAGGGGTGCAAGAGAGGGAGTGTCAAAATACAAGGCTGGAAAGGCAAGTAAGGGCCAGGCCATGAGAAGTCTTATGTAAGGAGTTTGGACTTTACCCTGAAGGCTATGGGGAGCCACTGAAACACTTAAAAGGAATGATGTGATAAAAGTTCTTTTTTAGAATCACTCTGTAAACAGGGGTGAGATTAGCACTGGACTGAGTCAAGACTGACTGGATTTAGATGCCCGGTTCTACTACTCATTAGCTGTGTGACCTTGGGCAGGCTTACGTATACTTCCTAAGCCTGCATGGCTTTTTTTTTTTTTTGCAGTACGTGGGCCTCTCACTGTTGTGGCCTCTCCCGTTGTGGAGCACAGGCTCCAGACGTGCAAGCTCAGCGGCCATGGCTCACGGGCCCAGCCGCTCCGCAGCATGTGGGATCCTCCTGGACTGGGGCATGAACCCATGTCCCCTGCACTGGCAGGCGGACTCTCAACCACTGCACCACCAGGGAAGCCCTGCACGGCTTTTTAAACAGATAACATTGGTATAAGTAACAACAGAAGTGACTCTCACAGAGTTGCCCTCAAAGAAACAATACATATAAAACATTTAGCACAATGCCTGCTGGCACATACTAGGCACTCAATACACAAGAGTAACCATTATTTAGGTATACATTTTTTTTTTTTTTTTTTGGTCCAAGCCACACGGCATCTTTGTTCCCCAGCCAGGAATCCAACCCGTGTCGCCTGCAGTGGAAGTGCGGAGTCCTAACCACTGGACTGCCAGGGAATTCCCTATTTATGTACATATCTAATTTCTACTACTTGATTAAAAATTCCTTAAGAGTAGGAACTCAAGTGCTACATCCAATTTAGCACCAAGCACAGTTCTTTACAAAACAGTAAAATGTTTGGTGTGATTAAATGTTGCTTTAACTGGAAGCTTCCCAGCAGAGTACAGTGGACATGTATTTTGCCTACCTAACATCCCATTTTCTGTAAACAGCATCACAATTTTCCTTCAGGAATCAGAACCTGTTTCCTAGTGGACATGTGACCCAACCTAGGACAGTGAGAGAGATGCCTGGGACTTCTACTGGAACTCTCATGGTGTTTGCATAGCGGTAGGATGTACAATTCAGAGTGGTCAGTGGCCATCTCTGCCATTAATGAGGACAGCCTACTTACAGAATGACGCCATAATTGGGAATTCCCTGGTGGTCCAGTGGTTAGGGCTCTGCGCTTCCACTGCAGGGGGCATGGGTTCAATCTCTGGTCGGGGAACTAAAATCCCACATGTCACACAGCATGGCCAAAAAAAAAAAAAAATGATGCCATAATGAAGAAAGCAGAGCTGAGAAATCAAATTCAGGTGAAATCATTTGAGGGCCTGGATTCAGCCATGCCTGACGCCACAATCATTTTCTGAACATAAGTTACATGAGTCAGTAAATTCCCTATTATGTTTAGGCTGGTTTGAGCTGGGTTTTTAGCTCTTTAAACTGACAAAAATCCTGATTAATGTAGGCTAATGGAGACAAGAAATCACAAGGCTCACTTTGGAACCACTTATTTTTCTTTACCCATTTTGTATAGGAACAACGATACCCAATGACACTGCTACAATTACACTGACCTCCATCACCACCACTTCTCTGTATTCTTGTTCCTCCATCTCTAGGGCCTAAGTTCAGGGCCTTGGGCTTACTAACAATCCCCCTGAAATTGTCACTCTAAACCACCTTGGTCTGGCTATCTTCCTCTAAAATAGGGATATCCATCTATTTGTCTCTCCTCAGACCTTTGACCTTCTGTTCCTATGCCAACATTCCCTTGAATAATCCATCAACAGTAATGGATTAGAGTGAGTACATGAAGGGTAATATTAAAGACATCATAAAGTGAAATGTGAAACCCAGAACTAAGGCCCCTTGTGATTCTCCTTGTTGCAACTCACTGAACTGAACAATGAGGACAGTGGTAAGACAGCCAAGAGCAGTCCAGTGTCACTGTCCTGTGGATCTCCACTATTGAGAGCTGTAGTGCAGACCATGGCGTTGTTCACTTTAGGAATTCTACTCCCTTTCTCTTTCATCCACGTGGCTCCAGGAGAAGCTGCCTCACTAGTACTGTGAGACTTTAACCTAGGCAGCAGCTGACTGGGACAAGGGTGAGCATGCAACCCAAGCAGGGCCAATGGATCCTATCTCTGAGAATTTGAGCTTGATACCAAGAAAGATGAGTTGGTCTTTCTTTGCCTGTCATGTGGACTGAGGAAGACAAATCTACAGAAGGAAAGAAAAGACTGAAACAGACACAGTGAGAAAGGCCTGGATGAGAGCTGGAAAGTCCTGAGGCTTCAGAGTGACTGGTTTGTTCCCAAGACCCAGTTGCCTTCCTATCTTTGGCTTCTGCAAGACACCTCTTTTTTTTGTTTGTTTTTTCTCGGTACGCGGGCCTCTCACTGTTGTGGCCTCTCCCATTGCGGAGCAGGCTCCGGACGTGCAGGCTCAGTGGCCATGGCTCACGGGGCCAGCCGCACCGCGGCATGTGGGATCTTCGCGGACTGGGGCACGAACCTGTGTCCCCTGCATTGGCAGGCGGACTCTCATCCACTGCGCCACCAGGGAAGCCCTGTGTATCCTCTTTTTGCTTAAGCTTTGAGTTGGGCTTCTGTACCTTTTAAAAATTTATTTATTTATTTATTTGGCTGCACCGGGTCTTAGTTGTGGCAAGCGGGATCTTCGTTGCCGTGTGCAGTATCTTTAGTTGCGGCATGCAGGATCTTTTAGTTGCAGCGTGTGGACTCTTAGTTGCGGCATGCGGGATCTAGTTCCTTGACCGGGGATCGAACCCAGGCCCCCTGTATTGGGAGCACGGAGCCTTAACCACTGGACCAGGGGGGAAGTCCCTGCACTTCTGTATCTTACAGCCAAAAGAATCCTGGCTCAAACAACAACAAAGAGACAGCATACAGCATTAGAAGTTTGGAGAGGGATAGTTTAAATTAGGACTAATGAAGGCGCTAGGACACTAGGATTAGAATTAATCTGAAAGCTACGGGAGCACCTGAAGGATTTTTGTTGACATAAATTTACAGGGTTTAATTTTTTATCTTGACAATTTCAGACTTACAAAGATCCCATATATCCTTCA
Source organism: Stenella coeruleoalba (assembly GCF_951394435.1). Lineage (NCBI taxonomy): Eukaryota > Metazoa > Chordata > Mammalia > Artiodactyla > Delphinidae > Stenella > Stenella coeruleoalba. Next base: position 58,611,821 of record NC_137157.1, on the reverse strand, counting down.
TACAGACTCCCTAAATGTTAACATTTAACCACATTTATTTTATCATTGCTATATATATACACTGATAGATGGATAAAAATTTTCTGAACTGCTTAAGAGTAAACTGTAGACTTGATGCTTTTAACCCTAAATAACTTTACTGTGTACTGTATTTCCTAAAAAGAACATTATTTTATATATTGATAGTAAGATTATGAAAATCAGGAAATTAACATTGATGTAATACTATATTTACAAACTTTTTTTCCAATTTTTCCAACTGTCCCAATAATCTCCTTTAGCAAAAGAACATTCAAGATTATGCTGAATTATGTTATGCACTGAATTGTCAAGCTTCTTTAATCGTTTAACTGAAAAAGTTACTAAATCTTTTTTGTCTTTCATAAATTTGACATTTTTAAGAATACACACCAGGTATATGAGAATGTCTCTCAATTTGGATTTGTCTGATGTTTCCTCATGATTAAATTCAGGTTTCATTTTGGGCAAAAATAGCAAGGAAGTGGCATCGTGTTCTCAATGCATCATATCAGGAGCACATAATGTTGATTTGTACTGTTCCTGGTGATACTAACTCTGACCCTTTGGTTAAGTGCTGTCTGTCAGGTTTCTCTACTCTAAGAGTTATTATTTTTTCCTTTGTAATTAGTATAAATGTTGTAGGGGAGATTCTTTAAGTGTGTGTACACCTGAAGGATTTGTAAGAAATTGACATGATCAGCTTTCTGTTTTAGGCTGGCAGATTCTGGTAACTGTACAGAAAATATAGGGGGTAGGGAAGATTAGAGAAAGTGAGACCTTTGTAGGAGTTTATTTAAAATTCAGATTAAGAAAAAGTATAAAGGCTCAAACCAAGACATTTCAGAGAAGGAATCAGGAATCAAGCAGTCCAGTGGTTGGGACTCTGCGCTTCTACTGCGGGGGGGCCCGGGTTCAATCCCTGGTTGGGGAACTAGGATCCCACAAGCTGGGTAGCGTGGCCAAAAAAAAAATAACATAAACAAATAAAAATTTAAAAAGAAGGAATCTGAATCTATATTAGTTCAGGAAGTAATAAAAAGATGACTCTTTTGTTTCTGCCTTGGCTAAGTAGTGGTGAATTCTTATTTACCAATATAAGAATTAAAAAAAAAAAAAAGATCTGGATGGGGTAAAAAAACAATGATCCTAGTTTTAGACATGTACAGTTTGAGATTCCAAGTAGAAATCATGAAGGTAGTAGCTGATGGGTTTTCAGAGGCCACACAGGGAAAGTATACAGAATGAAAACAGAAAATAAGGGTTGGTCTGAAGACTATAGAACCCTGGGGAGCACTGACTCTTTGCTTATTTTTTTAGTTTTTCTTTTTTCACAAGTATATATGACTATATTTTCATTTTAAAAAAATACAGCCTCTCGGGACTTCCCTGGTGGCGCAGTGGTTAAGAATCCGCCTGCCAATGCAGGGAACACGCGTTCGAGCCCTGGTCTAGGAAGATACCACATGCTGCGGAGCAACTAAGCCCGTGCGCCACAACTACTAAGCCTGGGCTCTAGAGCCCGCGAGTCACAACTGCTGAAGCCCGCACACCTAGAGCCCGTGCTCTGCAACAAGAGAAGCCACCGCAATGAGAAGCCCGCACACCACAACCAAGAGTAGCCCCCGCTCACCACAACTAGAGAAAGCCCACGAGCAGCAACGAAGACCCAAGGCAGCCAAAAATAAATAAATAAATCTATATTAAAAAAAAAAAAAGAATATAGCCTCTCTTCCCACCTTCCTCTCCCCATCCATTGACTGGTGAACATTCATTCTTTCAACTGCCCTTCTTTGCTATACAGATTCTTCTTTCGGCTGTGCTGCACTACATGGGGGATCTTAGTTCCCCAGGGATCGAACCCGCGCCCCCTGCAGTGGAAGCACGGAGTCTTAACCACTGGACCTCCAGGGAAGTTGCACAGATTCACGTATGAGTAAGACAGATAAGGTTCTTTCTCTCATGTAGTTTATATTCTAGTGGTAAGAATTTCCAATCCACCAGTCTAAGCCTTGATTACAACGTATTCTGCCATTATCCTCTCATGACTGAAGTTTGCCTGACTGCCAAGTGTTCCCCTGAAACAAATCACGTTGCAGTTAACACCCCTTGTAACAAGATTTTTTGGAGCACAAGAACAAATCTCTCTCCTAGGACAGATTCCACTGAGAGGTGGAACTGCGGCACTGAATGGTGTGCCTGCTATTTGCTTTCCTAGACACTTCCATACGATACTCTGGAAAGGCCTTTTCAATTTACACCACCAACAACAGTGCATGAAAATACTTTATCAGTGACATTTTAAAAAGGGGACAAAAAGGAGCCTGCAAAAGAAGACTGAGAAAGATTGGCCAGAGATAAGAGAAAATCCTGGAGAGAAGATGGTCACAAAAGTTAAGGGAGTTGGGGGTGTAGGGAGCGGGGAGGGAAAGGCGAATGCTTGTTTCATGAGTAGAGTTTCAGCTTTGCAAGATGAAAAAGTTCCAGAGATCTGTTTCACAACAATGTGAATATACTTAACATTACTGAACTATATACTCTCAAAAATGGTTAAGGTGGTAAATTTTATGTTATGTGTTTCCCCCACACACACACACACAAAAGCTAAGGAAGTAGAATGCTTAGAGGGAAAAGAAGTGTCAAAAACTGCAAACACAAGTCAAATTAAAAAAAGCAAAAACTGCCAGGATGTGGGACTGTGGACACCACAGCAGAAGGCGGTTCCATGGAGTTGGGTGGCACTGTGGCGAGCAGTTTCAGTGAGGCACTGGGAGTGGAAGACAGACTGCAGTGGCTCACAGTGAACAGGTGAGACAGAGAGATGGGGACTGAAGACAACCCTGTCGAAAGCTTGATTTCCAAGGAAGGAAAAGAGAGAGAACCAGCTAGAGGAGCACTGGAGGCTGAGGAAGTGGGTTGTGTAGGGGTGTTTTTCCTTATGATGAGAAAGGCTTGAGGATGTTTATGAACTGAGAGGAAAGCACTAGTGAAGAAGGAAAAGTAAAGATGGGAGAGAATCTGGTCACTGGGGAAAAGGTAGGAAGGAGTTCTGGAATTATGTTAAACAGGAAGAGGGACACACTTAAAGCAGGAAAAAAGAAAAGATGGTACCAAAAGAGGCCCAGATAGTTTTTCAAAAATCACACCCGTAAACTTTTAAAATTCAGATAATCACTTATTCATTTAAGTGAACAGTGAAGGTATAGTTATGCTTAATTATGGTGATGTAAGCCCATCTGATGGAATAGCATATCTATTTTTATTTATTTATTTATTTATTTATTTTTGCGGTACGCGGGCCTCTCACTGCTGCGGCCTCTCCCGTTGCAGAGCACAGGCTCCGGACGCGCAGGGTCAGCGGCCATGGCTCATGGGTCCAGCCGCTCCGCGGCATGTGGGATCTTCGCGGACCGGGGCACGAACCCGTGTCCCCTGCATCGGCGGACTCTCAACCACTGCGCCACCAGGGAAGCCCAGCATATCTATTTTTAAATGATGCTTATGAGGAATATACAGTAACATGATACAATAATAGATGAAAAAAGTAGTACACAAATTTGAATACAGATCTGTTTAAAAACGTATATATTGGGCTTCCCTGGTGGCGCAGTGGTTGAGAGTCCGCCTGCCGATGAGGGGACACGGGTTCGTGCCCCGGTCCGGGAAGATCCCACATGCCGTGGAGCGGCTGGGCACGTGAGCCATGGCCGCTGAGCCTGCGCGTCTGGAGCCTGTGCTCCGCAGCGGGAGAGGCCGCAGCAGTGAGAGGCCCATGTACCGCAAAAACAAAACAAAACAAAAACGTATGTATTTATAAATAATCCATGTACAAAGAGACCAGAAAGAATTATCAAAATAACAATTGTTTTATTTAGGTGTAGGACTAAGAATAATGTTTTTCTTCTATTTTTAACTATCAAACATTTTATTGAGCATACATTTTTTTTGTCATAATTCAGCTTTAAACAGTCTTCCACAAATATGGAAAAAAATTTTTTTCAATTTAGAAATTACTTAAGAGTAAAAAGTATAGGAATGTTTTTACTTTTGAAGTTCAGGAATAAAAGGTGACAGAATTTGATCTCACCCAGAAGTTTTCCCTATTGACTTAATTCAGACAGTCTTATTTTTGCATTGAGAGTTAGAATGGACCATAAGAGACCATCTAGTTTCACATCCCAGGGCTGGAATCCTCTCCACAGTACCCAACAGTCACTCACCCTGTGCTTTGACAGTCCAGGGAAAGGCCAAGATAGGGTGCAGCAGGAGCACAGATGAGAAATATCTAGCCTAAACTCAAATCTCCCATAGCATTCTAGAATGCCTATGTCCCTCTCAAACAGGGTACCCGGAGCTTCACCTGTGGACTGACCAATATGAACACAATGGGACTATTAGCACCTTTCCTCTCTACTTCAATTAATGCAAACTGACACTGGTTAGTGCTGTTCTGGATGATAGCTACCGCCATTCTCATAGTCAAGACAAACACACAGAGTTGGGATGAAAGGAAGGCACAAGAGAAAGAGTCAAGAATAGGTGCTACCTGAGACAGCCTCTACATGATAGCAAAAATATCACCAAATATCCATAATTCACCTGTTGAACTGCTAACTTTATAATATCTACCTCAAATAAACAAATTGTAATCTGGTTTCTCTACAATAGCTATTAAATCAATCAGAGGAAAAAAATTATTGCTGCCTTAAAATGAACCAGGTATGAAGTCTTCCAAGATACACTAAGAGAAAAAAACTACAGTATATAATAGTACATGTAAATGTGCCACCATGATGTGCCACATAAATGTGCCAAAAATAATATGTATGTGACTATGCTTTCATATGCATGGAACTCTCCACAAGGATACATAAGAAACTGCCAACAGTGGTTGCTGCTGAGGAAGGGTCATTAAGGGACAGGAACAGGGGGAAAATTTTAATTTCCTCAGTTATCCCTTTGTACCTTTGAAAAAGATTTTCTCTGTGTGTTCACTCAATATTCAAATAAAGAAATAAATTTATAATTATCCTAAATTGTGAAAGTATCAATATTAAGATTAAATCAAAAAATATGTCCAAAATACTCAATGTCACATATACTATGTATGTCATTTATGTCATATAACATATACAACATATACATATAACATGTAATATACTATAGCAAGGTCTGGAAAAAATGTACTCTTGCAAGAAAAAGTTAATCAAGGTGAATCATAACAAAAAGCCAATGTCCTAAAAAAGCATATATATATATATCGGGCCCAGCCGCTCCATGGCATGTGGGATCTTTCCGGACTGGGGCACGAACCCGTGTCCCCTGCATCGGCAGGCGGACTCTCAACCACTGCACCACCAGGGAAGCCCCTAAAAAAAGTATATTTTTTTACCTTTTACCTAGCAATCCTAATTCCAGTAACTTAGCCTAAGGAAATAATTACACAAGTGTACAAAACAATATACTAAGTTGTTTATCTAAACATTGTTTATAATAGCAAAAAAAAAATCAGAAATGACACAAATATCCAGTATAATTCCTTACATCCATAAAATGGGATACAATGTAGCATTAATATAACTTAGATATATTTGTTTTTATTAATATTTATTTATTTAGATTTTTTCAATTTATTCATTACTTATATATAAGTAAAATAACACATACATATTATATATACTATAGTGCCATGTTTGTTAAAAAATTTTATGTGTGTACACACTTATATTGGAGAGCATCTAGAAGGATATATATTAGAGAAGCTGTCTCTAAGTGTAGAATTTTAGTACTTTTATTTTATTTATTTTTTGCGGTACGCGGGCTTCTCACTGTTGTGGCCTCTCCCGTTGCGGAGCACAGGCTCTGGACGCGCAGGTTCAGCGGCCAAGGCTCACGGGCCTAGCCGCTCCGCGGCATGTGGGATCCTCCCGGACCAGGGCACAAACCCATGTCCTCTGCATCGGCAGGCGGACTCTCAACCACTGCGCCACCAGGGAAGCCCTATCAGTACTTTTAATTTCACTCACAGTTTGTTTTTTGTTCTTTTTAATTTTAATTATTTATTTTTGACTGCGTTGGGTCTTCATTGCTGTGCGCAGGCTTTCTCTAGGTGTGGCGAGCGGGGGCTATTCTTTGTTGCAGAGCACCGGCACGGGCTCTAGGCACTCAGGCTTCAGTAGCTGTGGCGCACGGGCTTAGCTGCTCTGCTGCACGTGGGATCTTCCCACACCGGGGCTTGAACCCGTGTCCCCTGCACTGGCAGGCAGGTTTTTAACCACTTTGCCACCAGAGAAATCCCTCACAGTTTTGCTCTTAGTTTTTCCTCCTCTTTTATTTTTTTTTAAACAGTGATCATGTTTTACTTATATAATTAAATAATAATTAAATTAATATTTATTATTTCTATATGCTAGCCACAATTCTAAGCATTTCTCGTGTATTAACTCAACTAATTATTAAAATAACTCTATGAGTTACTCTGTGTGAGGTCGGCATTACCATGATCCACATTTTACAGATGAAAAACAGATGCAGAAAGGTTAGAAAGCTTCTTCAAAATCATATAGCTAACAGGTGGTGGAGACAGATTCCAACCCAGGCAGACTGGCCCCAGAGCTCAAGCCTTTAACTGCAGTGCTAAACTGCCTCTCAAACTGAAAAATGCAAGTTGCAAAAATAGTATGGTCCCATTTTGTACAGTATGGTCCCATTTTTATAAAAACTGTTTTTTTAAAGTGGTATATGTAGCGTATACATTTTAAAAATCTAGATGCTGAGATTATACTTTTGATCTATGTTATATATTTCTGCAAGATTTAATTATTTTTAAAAATCAGCAAGGGGCAAAAATGAAAACAGTACCCTTTTCTCCCTTGTTGCTATGGGGCAATGCAGAAAGCAGGCTGAGAGCCTGTATTGTATAGCTTCACTGTGCTTTCATTTTAAAACAGTGCTAATAACAATGTTATCTTAAGGGGGAATACAAATTCTGAAAAGTTATCATAATGGGGTCTCAGGGGATCCTACATCGCCAAAAGAAACAGCAGAGAACTTCCCCAAAGTAACAGCCTCAGTTGGTGCAGAGATGGCCAGAGGGTGTGGGAAGCCACCAGCCAGGCTTAGGAGTTGCAAAGTTCCTACTATAAAGTCAAGGTTTACAAAACTCTGCAAAGATGCTGGGCATTGTTCTTTCTAAATAGAAACCTCCACTTTATCTGCTTGGAGATGCTCCTGTTTTATCTACCCTCCTATAACTATATCCTTTCAGAGGTGTGGCCTTGAGAATTAAGGGGAAATTTAGATTTCGATTCTGATTAGGGCATTTCCTATTTGTCATCTATGGGAAACAAATGTTGAAGTGGTTATACACAATCTTGGAATCTAGCTCCTTGCCTCGTCTTGCCCTGCCCCTAAGTAGACAGTCAAGCTGACAGGCTAGGCTCCTTGACTATTCCTTCTACCCTCGGGGACTCTCAACACTGCTGTAGGGCTGTCACTGGGGTGGGTTATCATTTCAAGGGGGATGCAGTACAAGAACTCAACCACTCACTGCCCTAGGGACAGAAGCCTTAATAAAACCGAAACCACGGGGACCTCAAGAGTCACAGCCAGTGACCACATCCACTGGAAGCACAGTTTCCTAGATCTCCTCCTTGAGTTACGGAATAGGAAAAGGCCTTGGAAGGTTTTACTCAAGTTGGGGAGCTGAACTAAAGTAGCACTGAGGTGTCCCTTTAGACTTACAGGAGTTCTGCCAAATTCCCTGATTTGAACATCCTGAACCCAAACCCAAAACTGCATTCCCAACAGGCCAGAACCAAACCAGGTAATTATGTTGCTATACTTCCTCACTGTTACACTGGGATGTCTCTCTATATTCCTGGTCAGCATTATTATAAAAATGTGAGAACTTTATTAGACCCCTTCCTATACCCTTTTAACTTACTGTTGCAGTTGTTTTCACTGTTCTACCCCTAGAGAGAGCTAGGAATTCAAAACAGATTGTTTCTGGGCTTCCCTGGTGGTACAGTGGTTAAGAATACACCTGCCAATGCAGGGGACACAGGTTCCAGCCCTAGTCCGGGAAGATCCCACATGCCACAGAGCAACTAAGCCCGTGAGCCACAACTACTAAGCCTGCGCTCTAAAGCCCACAAGCCACAACTATTGAGCCCACATGGCACAACTACTGAAGCCCGTGTGCCTAGAGCCCGCGCTCTGCAACAAGAGAAGCCGCTGCAATGAGAAGCCCGTGCACTGCAAAGAAGAGTAGCCCCCACTCGCTGCAGCTAGAGAAAGCCCACGTGCAGCAACAAAGACCCAATGCAGCGAAAAATAAATAAATTTAAAAAAACAGATTGTTTCTAACAGAGCCTGAACATTTATCCTCCCTTATTCAGGGTTTCTTGAACCCACGTACAGGTGTACAAACCATGCACATTCACACACACACACACACATACATAGGCGCACACACACGAAACGTTACAGCAACCACTCCAACCCATTTAGAGTAACTGGGCATGCTGTCACCAATTCGTGGCAAAAGCATACAGGTAAAAGCCAAGTATATGTGCTGTAGTCTCCTTCTAATTCTCTCTCCTCCATGCCCTAAATACAGCAAAGGTGCAGAGGGCTGAGGATTCAGCCCAATTACTACAAATCACCAGACACATAGGAAAAGGGCCCCATAACCTGCCCCAGTGTAATGAAACAGGTGACTCCTAGGAATTTCACCCTAGTGAAGAAAGTAGGTGGTGGAGGGTGTCTCACAGGTGTCCCTAAAACATTTCATCTTATCTCTCTGTCTCCCAATAAAGAAATAGATCTGGAAAAAAAGAAAACTGAGTTGAGAATCTAGAAACCTGAGTCCTAGTTCTAGCTATATTACCGACCAATGTGTAGCCTTGGGCAAGTTACTTAACCTCTCTGGGCCTCAGTTCCCTTTACTCCACATGAAATGAAACATCTGAAACTACATAAATTCTACATAAGTACAAGAATAGGCTAAATTAGGGGATAATTATATGATAAAAGGTGCCCTGGCTTTATGAGAGCAAAGTCTGGCCTTGCTCTCTTTTGGCAACTCTCTTCACTTTCTAAGTGAAAAAAGTGGTCTTTTTCATTTAAGCAGTAGAATCCTTAGAGTGAAGTTACTCCCCCTCTTAGAGAACTGAGCTCTTAGGAACTCAGGTTCCTCATTGCCTCTAATTTAATTCCAGAATGCTGTGATCCAGACTAGATTTAGCACAGGAGATTTTTAAAGTTAGGCTTCTTCAGCACGTTTTAATTGGTTCAATTTAAAAAAGAATCCAGAGGGCACACAATTCTTCCAGAACTCCCAACTAACAACTCTAACACCTAAAGTGAGGCTTACCAGGCCTCAAAGACCAGCAAGGACCTCCCACTGGATCACCAGCACCAAGCACTATTTGTGTGGTTACCCCAAACCTCATCTTCATCCTATATACACAGCCCCCTTGCCAGTATAGACATGTAAAAGAAATGGAAAACACAATCCTTGTCCTCAAACTAAGTGCAGGCTTCAGCCCAATGGCTGAGTACACAGGATATAAAACACATAAAAAGAGTAAAATTTACTAAGCAATTTACCAACAAATAAAAGTTAATAGTTCACGTAAGACATAAGTATGCAAAGAAGAACAGATTGATGTGGGTTAATCACAGAAAGTTTTATGCAAAAAAGAGTTTTGAGAATCAGGTTTTCAAGAGCAGAAGGAACCCGGATTGGCAGAGAAGAGGGTTCTAGCCAGGAATGGGATTCTGAATCAAGGCTCTTTACCTTCCAAGTGTTGGGGGCAGGTTCCCTGTTCACAAGGCTCCAACCCCCTGATGCTTCCACTCAGTGCCACTCAGGAGACGTTCCCAGTAACCCATCTTGTTGGCTATTCTCCGACTGAGTCTTCCTTCCTAGGGACAAGCTCCATTGCCAAGGGGATGGATGTGATGTCACAATCAGGAGCACTCTATTAATAGGAACAAGGAAGAAAAAGGTGAGTCAGGAGAACTACCTGCACTTGGCAGTGAAACTAGACAGACTGGGATCTGGTGGTTGGTTGAGGAGGACGAGACAACTCCACTAAGAACTATAGGTTTCAAGGCTAGGCATCCAGGCTACCCTCTAAGGAGTGAGATCATCAGCTAAGGAATCACACGCACAGACCAGGTGATTCAAACATAGCTGAGAGGGGGAGAGAAAGGGACAAGAAGAAAGGTAGGGAAGAGGAGCTGTTTGAGATAGAAAAAGGTTCTTTTATTCAGTGCATACAACTAAAAGTAATGTCAATGAGTCTAAATCTGTGGCTATACAATGCAGAGAGCAATGAAAGCTTACATGCACAGTATGATGCTTTAATGTTTCCAGAGTGCTTTCACATAAATTATTTCATATAAAAAGAATTCTGTCCTACTCTCCACTTGAAAAATACTGTTTCATAAGAAGATGCTCAAGAATGTTGGTACAGGTGCAATTCTACTTCCAAGTCCAGAAATATTCCTGAGGGGATCAGGCTTTAAAAAAAAAAAATGAAGAGGCAGTGAATCAGGAAATTATTCTAGGGTAGGAAACTGGAAAGACTACAGGTAGCAGTATGATTAAGCTGACCAGACTCTCATTACTAAAAGGATGAAACTAAGTAGAAGGAGACAAGGCTTCAGACGCAGAATAGGAACTATTCAAATTCCTTTCCTTACCTTCACATCTATCCATGTTAACGGCTATCTTAGAAAGGATCACGATTTTTAGTCATAAAACAGAGACCATTTCATCCTGAGTCTGGTATACGTGCTCATTAGTTTACTATGTTCATCAGCCATAACACATTAGTGTGGTATTTTAAAACTAATCAGAGGATAAAAGTGCAAGGCCAGATCCACTTTCTCTTCCCTGTAGTTGGAGGTGGGGGGAAGTTGATCTGTCTCTCCCATCCATAATACAGAGGAGGGTATAATGCTTCTTCCATTTTGACCACAGCAACAGCCTGGCACAAGCACCTGCACGTCAAGAAATGCTTCCAGGAGCCAGTGCTGTTGGCTATGTTCAGTCTTCCAGTGACAAGTTTCAGACTCAGAAAGCAAACAGTTATCTAGCCTGGGAAAACCAATCGTCCTTCACTGCTCCCTTGACCAGAACAAAACAGGATTTTTCAACTGAGAGGAGGACCAGGAGTCAGGAGACTTGGGTTCTGGTCCCAGCTCTACCCACTGTATGGCTTTTAACAAGCCATGTATCCCTTCTGTAATTTTCAATTTCTTCACCTGTCAAGTAGGGAAAATGATAACTGCCTTATCGACCTTACATATTGTCCAGGAAAAGCAAATGACATAATAAATGTGAAAGCATACTGAATACCGCTATTCATAGGTAAGGTATTTGTAGTAACAGACTGCAAAATAAATTTAGAGTACTGAGGGCCCATGAGGAAATGCTTGAAAGAAGCCTGTTCTTTCTTTCCCATTACTGGGAACCAGACACAGCCACAAAGCTGGCTGGACACACAGGGCAGTAACATTATTGCATCACTCAGATTCCCTACCATTCCTTTCTGGGGACAACTATCAGCCTGCAACATTATCAGCTTCTTGCTCTATTGTCAGACTAAAACCACCTGTACAGGAAGGGATTAGACTATCACTACCACAGCCCAGTCCCCAAGAACAGTGATTCAGTGGTCTCTAACAGCCACATTTGCTACTAGGTAGAATGAAGTCAGTTTCTGAATGGAGATGTCTGTCAGTCCCTCAGGCAAAACACCCTCACCCCTCTCAGCTTTCTGCTCCTTCTCCGGCCCCCTCCTTCCCAATCCTCAATTTCCTCTGCGTTCTGGTTTGGAGAAGGCTTTCCGGTGTGTGAAGTGTGTGAAGAGGGACTGGCAATCCAGGGCAGGGATGTAAGGAATGTGAGATTCCTTCATGGAGGGGTGGGAGGGAGAGGGGGGAAGGAATGGAGGAGGAAGACAAGGCTGTCAAAGACAAGGCATGGGAGAGGAGCCAAGCTATGGCGCTTCGAGGGCGGGGGTTCAGGTTCCGACGCCCCTGCCCACACTGACCCCCAGTATGTTCCCTGCCTCCCCTTCCGGCCCGTCAATCATTGCCCATTTAAACACCACGTGGTTCCCCCAATTCGCCCCCCTCCCTGTCCTCCAGCCAGCCCAGGCCCCCTCCCGCACTTCCTAAGGCTCCCCCACTCCAATGGACCTCCCCAACAACCCACCCATCAGCGCCCCTTTATCACCTCTAGACTCCTCCCTATTACTGCTCCCTTCCTCCATTTTTCATCTTTACTCCCATCCCTCCTCCTGACCTCCAATAGCTCGAACCCCCGTCCCAACCCCCCTGGGACCTTGCCCCCTCCCCTCCCACACCCTCTTTTAGGTGGGAGCTCGCGCAGGCGCCGTACGCACCGCCCTGGAAGCGGTCTGGACTCTCCGTACCCAGGCCTGGCTGGAGCTGAGGCCGCAGCGGCCAAGGGATAGCCAGGGTGCCGGGTCCCAGCTTTTCCTGGGAGGGGAAGGGGAAGGGGAAGAAAACGAGAGATGGTTCCGACCACTCTTCGCGGTGTGGGACAGATCCCTTGCCCCGCCCACCGCTGCTACGCAACCTAGCGGAAGCTCGTCACCAAACTCCGCCTTTTTGTTTAACTCAGCCCCGAACTAGAAGCCACAAGCGGCCAACGAGGTGAGTGGAAGGCTAGCCAGGCCTCCGCTCTAGAACGGAAGTCTTTATGGTCCCAGCGAGAACTAGATAGCCATTTGGGAGGGAGAGCTCTATGTTCTTCCCAGCGTGAGCGTCAGCGGCAGAGCTGGAGGCCGACTCTCCCGGAGCGCGAGACTTCGCTTTGGAGGGGTGCACGTGTTCGTGCCCTAAAGCTGATGCGGCTTGCTGCGAGATCGTCTCTAGGAGGCTGGCCTGCAGTGACCTGCCGTCTCCTCGGTCCCTCTCCCGTTTCCAGAGCTGTGGTCAGCATCCCGGAGCCTCCCGATCTTATGACTCATGGTCATGGGAGTGGATATGTAGTCAACAAGGCGACCACGGGGTGGGGAATGGGGGAGTGTCTGACCGGACAACTTTGATCTAGGGTTGCCCGCCTCTCTCCCAGTCGCACTCCTGACGTCTTTACGTCGGCCATCCAAACACCTGTACAGTTCCCTGAAACACCTAACGGGAGAGGAGGGAGATAAAATGTCCCTCTTCCCGGGTTGTGGTTTGATTTCCTTAGGGTACAGCACCATGGCTGGGGGTGTGGGCGGGAGAGAACTTGAGCTCCGAGGAAAGTCAAGGTGGACCCTAAAGCCCTCTAGGAGAAGGTAAGGGATTGATTAAGCAAACCAAGGCATTACAATTACATGGCCTCTTAGGCTAATCTGATAGTAAGCAGTATTTGATATGGATATTCGCCAAGCAAATGGTAATGCACATGTACGTATATTGTTTATATATAATTGGTCTATAGACAACATTACAGAGCTAGCTGCCTTTTGTTGACTATGTAACAAGTCTCAAAGGGAACTAAAGTTTCGGGCCTCTTTTCAGTCTCTGAGGGGACCCTGAGATCTAGTGAGATAAGTGCATTAGGAACAGGTGCCTTTCAAACTGTGAGAGTCTAATGCAAATGTTGCTTTCGGTGCCCCAGATTCCATTACTTCCAAAGGGGGAGGGGGTGAGTCTGCCTGTTGTCTGTCTCTGCTGTGAATGCTGCTTTTTCCAGAGATCTTGACCAAGCTGGATAGTGCATTAAAGTTGAGGACCCCAAATCAGGAATAAAGATGAGAGTTAAAGCAGTTGGAGAAGAGGAGGAAACTTCCTGCTGTGTGCTAGACACAGCTTCTTATATAACTTCTTTTTCTCGTCTGCAAAATGAAATCACATATTGAAGAACTGTCGAGAAAAGAAGTGATGAGCCGGGTTTCATACTTTTGTCCGCCGGATTCCAAAAACCTTTGGTTCTTTTTCCACTGGGTCACGTCTAGGAGAAACAAATCTTAGTGCATTCTCCTAGTCAAGTGGAGGAAAATTGGTACCTGAGACGCCCCCTGGTGGTCCACTTGTTTTCTTGCGCAGCCAACCCTCTCCCGGGCTCCTTTAATACCTAAAATCCCACCCGCTTCGCGGCGCGTGAATCTCGGATCGCGATTGGCCGGGTGGGGACTGGAGGCGGGACGCGGGGGGGGCGGTGCTGATTGGCTGGAGGAGGCCCGCCGGGGGAAACTTCCGGGAATGTTCGCACTCCAGCGTTCCATTGGTCCGCATCCGGCGGCGGCGGGGCCTTTGGCTCCCCCTGCGGGCGGCTCAGTGGGGTGCAGTGTACGGCGGGCAGGCTGGGTGGGTAGTGGGCTGCGGGTCGGGGAGAGGATGCACCGAGTCCCCGGTTGTCCAGATGAGGGTTCGGGAGGGTTTGGCGAGTGAGATTCCATTCCTTGGCTCCGCACCAGGTTTCCTGCCCCCGTGTGCGTCGGCTTCTCTACTTCGGGGCTTGATACTGAAAGAGCATCCCGGGAGGGGGCTTCCAGCCCAGAAGCAGTCTATCCAGAGACACCCCCGAATTCTGATCTTGAAGTTGGAAGCCCCTGGGGAAGTTCGTTTCTACCCTTTTAGAAGAGTTAGAGGGTTTGAGGCTGCCTGACCCCAGCCTAGTGTGATAGGTAGGCCTTGCGAAGTGGACATGGGGGCGAAGGCTCCAAGCGTTGAACCTTCGTCCCCTTTTCCCCCTTCTAGTGGGGTGCTGAGGCTCGGGCAGCATGACGACGGAGACCTTCGTGAAGGATATCAAGCCCGGGCTCAAGAACCTGAACCTCATCTTCATTGTGCTGGAGACAGGTGGTTCTGCTGGCGCGGTGGGCCCCCTGCGCGCATTCTCGGGGTTGGGGGCCAGGAGGGGGGGAACATCACCTCTGTTCTTAACTTGCACCCGGCACAGCAGGGCGCACCACAGGACTGCTCACGCCCAGTCTCCTCGCCCCCACCCGGAGAGTTGCAGTGTAGGGTAGGTGGATGGAACGCTTGTCAGATCCAAGCCTCCAGTGCCTCTTGGGCCTCTTCCCACACGTGTGGGCCCTCTCCATGGTGCTGGCCCCTCCCTCACCTGCCCCAGGGATTTGACTTTGCCCTGTTTGTACACCTTTTTCCTCACTCCACCAATATCTAGACCTCATCCCTCTGATCACCACCACCCCCATTTATTTGACCATCCACCCCCTAACCCCATTGTTCTGTTCCCTCCAGGCCGAGTGACCAAGACAAAGGACGGGCACGAGGTTCGGACCTGCAAAGTGGCAGACAAAACTGGCAGCATCAATATCTCCGTCTGGGACGACGTGGGCAACCTGATCCAGCCTGGGGATATTATCCGGCTCACCAAAGGGTAAGCCATCAGGTGACTTCTGGCTATTCAAGGGCAGTAACGGGGTGGGGGGGTGGGGGATTAACAGTCCCTGTAACTCGAATCCTGCTTTTTGTGACCCCACAGGTACGCTTCAGTGTTCAAAGGTTGTCTGACATTGTACACTGGCCGTGGGGGTGATCTTCAAAAGATTGGAGAGTAAGTGCTGTCTTGGAGCTGGGGATGTAGAAGCACCAGGCCAAGGAGAGAAGTTTGAGGTTTGCAAGGAGACAGCATAAGGGTGTGCATTCCCTGTCCTGTACCTGGACCTTTCTGAGGTTTCCAGAGTAGCCCAGAGGTTGGGCCTGAGGCTTTGCCACTTTCTCCCCTTGCAGATTCTGTATGGTTTATTCTGAGGTTCCTAACTTCAGTGAGCCAAATCCAGAATACAGTGCCCAGCAGGCACCCAACAAGACGGTGAGTCCCATGGCTGTGATGTGTGGAAGGAGGGCAGGTCAGGCCAAGAAGCATGGTAGGGAGTAAGGTCTGAATGTGTCATTTGTGCCTTCAGGTGCAGAACGATAGCAGCCCTACGGCTCCCCAGCCTACCACCGGACCCCCCGCCACTTCTCCAGGTAAACCTGTTCCTTTCATCCACTGGCCCTCCTAGTTCTAATCTCCCCAGCCTGGAAAGATGCATTGCCCTCATCCCTTTTCCAGATCTCTCTTCTCTCAATATCCTCTTGCACCCAATTCTCCCAGTTCTTTTGCAAGTCCCTGGGGTGAAAAGATTTGGGGCCATGTTTCTATCACTGATAGAGCTCCCTTTTGCCACTGCCACTCAAAGGCAAAAATGAGAGCAGTTTCTCCACAAAGACTGCCCTCTTTCATTCTAGCTTGTTCCTCTCTGCTTCTTCTCTGGCAGAACCTTGCCTTTGTTCCCCTTGCCTATTTTGATTCATTATCAGTTCTGATACACTGTTACTTACAGGACTCAGCATGGAGTCCACACTGCACAACTTTAAGCACTAAATAGTTCCCCTTTAGGGTTGCCACTTTCTTGAAAACTAAAGGCCCTGCTTCTAGGCCTTGGCCCTCAGGATTATGGTTCTTCCAACTCAGAAGCCCCTGCTTTTGGTCTCTTGAGGAATTTGGCTTACTGCAGATCATCAGCTTTTGATTAGAATCACTCACCAACATCATTTCCTTCATCTCCTGGCTTCTCCTTAGGAACCTGGTTTTTATTGCTCTTTTCTCCTTCTGGGTCATCTCGCAGCTGACCCTACCACTCCTGGGTGTTTGTCTCTCTCTTGCCTCTGATCCATGCCTTATGTTTCTCCCTGTGACACTAGGCTTCAGGCTTCCTCTACCCTTCCTCAGTCTGTGTCTGCATCCCCAGTTACCATGGTTTCCAAAATTGTCTGTGTCAGAACCACTCAGGGTCACGGTGTTTTTTAGGAACACCGTGAAATAACAACATTTAATTCCACCACAAAAGAGTAGCATCCATGTTTTCAACTGAAAATATGACTATTACGTATTCTCAGGTCTCCATAACTCCATAATTTATAAAATTATTTTAAATAAGGTACACTTAAGCTTGTTTGTCCCTAATATTCATTTGCCAGATGTTTATTCACTTTGTCATCTGCTAACAGGTACAGAAGGTTTTAAAAAAAACATGTGTGGCATAAAAATGATGACTTCCTACATACTCCTCATTTTTTCTGTGAATTAAGGAAGGGGCTTTATTCTTCCATTTTTGGCTGCAGATATCTTAGTCTGATGGAGCAGAAGGATTCAGCAGGGATATGGGTAGGGTTCATGACTCCCTATGTATGTGAGAGGCAGGCCTCTGCCTTCATTTAACAAGCATTTATAGATGAGGAATGCCAAGGAAAAAACATAGCACTTGCCTTGAGGAGCTTGCAGTCCATGAAAGGAATAGTCCCACAGACAACAGTTGTAACACACTGTGGTAAGTGTGGTGATAATGATTTGCACAGCTAAGGTAGTTCAAGGAAACCATCGAACACTGAAAATACACAAAAATGTTGTCTGTTATTTTGGGGGTGTGAGAGTATGTATAATAGTTTTTGTACTTATTCTTATTTCTGTTTTCCCAAGTGAACATGTATCATTGTGATACACATCACCACACTTTTTTCTTTCTTTCTTTTTTTTAAGATCCTTCTTACATTTTAAGATAGAAACTTCAGGCCCTTCCTTTCCCAATGCTTCTCCAGTCTTACAGTCACTTTTGGTCAAGGGTTCTTTTGTCGGTGGTCCTTGAGCCTAGAACTAAACAGCTATTTCTAGATCTGACTCCTAATGATACAGAGATGGATAAAAGAGAAAAAAAATAGATCGGGAATTCCCCACAGTCCAGTGGTCAGGACTCCGCGCTTTCACGGCTGAGGGCCCAGGTTCAATCTCTGGTTTGGGGAACTAAGATTCCACAAGCTGCGTGGTGCAGCCAAAAAAAAAAAACACAATTAAAAATAAAAAAGGAAGAAAAAATATCATACGACAGTTCATGCAGCAACTGCCAAAATGATGATTGCATCTTTTTGGGGCCCCATTCCTACAACTCACATCCTTTGCACTTGGTCCCACGGCATCAGTGTGCAGCTGTGCTCGGTGGAGACTGTGCTGCCTGCTGGGGCTGGAGGCAGGCCTTGGGGATGGATGCCTGCCTACCTTAGTTCTCTAATTCCAGTTTTTCTTCCCCTTCTCCCACAACTAGCCTCTGAGAGCCAGAACGGGAATGGACTGAGTACCCCACCAGGTCCTGGTGGTGGCCCACACCCCCCTCACACTCCCCCCCACCCCCCCACCCCCCGAATTACCCGAAGCCAGCCCAACCACACGCCTGCCGGCCCTCCTGGCCCCTCCAGCAGCCCTGTCAGTAATGGCAAAGAAACCCGGAGGAGCAGCAAGAGATAGCAAGACATTCTTCCTCCCTGCCACCAGCCACAACCCAGGTGTCTGCTAGAGAACACAGCTTTCTACTGGGCTGCTGGCTTTTGGGGGCAGGGGGTGTGTAGGAGTATTTTAGCCACTAAACTTCACTGGAGGGGTGGTGAGCAGTGGCCTTATCCGCCCTCAGCCCATAGTCCCCTCCTTGTCAGCTGAAGCGGCCTGTCCCCTGGGAGTCCGGGCCCTCTGCCTCCCCGCCTTGCTCTTTAGAAATGACGGTTACAGTCTGATCCTTGGGTCTGTGATGTGGAAGTTTAATTGAATCCCTCCTTCCTAATAAATGTTACCACTCTGTACTGGACTCCTTTGCTCTTTGTGGGAAAATGAAGAGGTCGGCAGCTGGGCATTTGGGAGAGTGGGGTGTCCCTAGGAGGTGGAGGGGAGATAGGTTACAGGCAAGGCCCGGGCAAAGGAGGCCTGCCCCTTTAAGGTAGTGCCCCTCCCCTGCCCCCTCCCTGCTGGTGACCCTTGTCCGCCTGCCTGCCTACCCCCCACAGCTGGAACCAAGAAGACTGTGTCCCCCTTCCTCTGGGCGTCCTTCCTGTTTCCTGCTGTCAGGTAATGCCGACCTCGACCCCCTGGGCCGGTCACCCCAGTCAGACTGTGCTCCCCAACCTTAAGCCAGGTCAGACATCTGAGGAGGCCCAGATACTCCTTTCCTCTTCCCACCAGAGCGTCCCCCCTCTCGTGGTCATAGATTCCCAGAGGTCTGGCTCTTACTCTTCTGGGATGAGGAAGTGCTAAAAACAATTTCTTCCCCACGCATCTGGGGTTGCCACTTATCTGCCTCTTTACCCTCCTCTCCAGCTTAGGGACACCTGGGTCCAACCTTCCCAGGGAATGTGGGGATGGGGGTTGGAGATGAATGAAACCCGATGCCATATGTAAGGTAGGTGAGGTGGGAGTGTAGGCAGGGAGAGGCTAAGACGGTACCACCTGGGTTGGGGTGTAAATTATTTAGAAGAAAAGCCCAGGCCCTGGTTCTCCTTGGCCATGTGGCTTTTTCAGGGGCAGAGGGTGGCCCCTCCCTACTCAGGGGCCCAGCCAAGACTGACCTTTGACCCCCACCCCAGAGACCAGTGAACCATTAACTCTTCTCTGATGTAAGCCTTCCCACACTGGCACCTCTCTGGCCCCGCCCCCAGGCAGGTGGGCTAGGAGTGGGGGCTTGTCCATCCCAGCCCTCTATCTGACATGGCCTCCGATCTACCTGGGCAGCTGGAGGCTGAGCCTGGCTCCCCTCCACAACCCAGGAACCTCTAAGTGTCCACAGCGAGGCCTCATGGGGACCTGAGGTGACGGCTCTCACACTGCCAGTTGGGGGTGAGGCCCTGGGGATTGAGGGGGGATAGAGAGGTGGGGTGAGGTTGAGGGGTGGGGTCTGGGGGATAGGGGAGGGACAGGGACAGGTCAGCTCTGGATCAGGTGAGGGGAGTGTTCTGGTTCAGGGAAGGTGTTCTAGGAACTGGGAAGCAAGAGGCTGCTCAGAAGGAGGCAAGGGGGAGGAAGGAAGGAGGCTGCCGCTGCAGCGTTCGAGGAGGGGGCGGTGTGAGGAGTGCAGGCTCCCCGGGCCCTGGGCTGGACAGCAGGGCAGGAGCCCCAGCCCCTCCTCCTTGTTCTTCCAGGGCACAGTCCTCAGAATGTTCCTGGAGGAGTAGAAGCCGGAACCAGAGCCTCTAACCCTGTCCCCCCGATAATGGGGCCCCCAGTGAGTCATCTGCTGGCTGGCCTGTGTGTGTGGGTGGCCTTGGGCTGGGTAGGGGGCTCAGCCCCCTACCTGGGCCCTGCTGAGCAGGAGCAGAACCATTACCTGGCCCAGCTGTTTGGCCTGTATGGGGAGAATGGGACACTGACTGCAGGGGGCCTAGCGAGGCTTCTCCACAGCCTGGGGCTAGGCCGAGTTCAGGCCCTCCACCTGGGACACCACGGGCCTCCAGCTGGTCAGGCTACACCCCCAGCTGGAGACAATTCCACGCACAGGTACTAACCCCTCTCCCCACCCCAAAATGTCACACCCCAGCTCTTCTCAGTACTTGGATCAGTCTCCTCCGGTTGCCTAGCTCTGGCTTCCTAAAATCAGATTCCTGGAATTACAGATTTTTCAGAACCTGATTCGTTACATCCTTTCACAGCCCCTTTCTGAGAGAACATGAGTAAGTCTGACTTTGTTATCCATCCACTCCAGGCCCCAGGACCCCGAGCTGAGTGTGGACATCTGGGCAGGGCTGCCCCTGCATCCCCCTGGGTGGGGTGACCTGGAGGAGACCGAGGCCCCAGCACCACCCCATGGGCCAGCCCCATCGGGCCTGGGCCTCTTTCACAGGCTTCTGCTGCTGGACCATTCACTGGCTGACCATCTGAATGAGGATGTGAGTCTGATGATCTGTAGCGAGGGAAAAGGAGCCATGGCATTTAGATGGCCTGAAATGTTTAAAAAGTCAGTCATTTGGGGATTCCCTGGTGGCACAGTGGTTGAGAGTCCGCCTGCTGATGCAGGGGATGCGGGTTCGTGACCTGTTCCGGGAAGATCCCACATGCCGCGGAGCGGCTGGGCCCATGAGCCATGGCCGCTGGGCCTGCGCGTCCGGAGCCTGTGCTCCACAATGGGAGAGGCCACGACAGTGAGAGGCCCGCGTACCACACCAAAAAAAGTCATTTTAAATGGTTACTTAAAAAAAAATCCAGGTGTGATCTTAGGGTATGTTATTCCAGTAGTGAAATATGTCTCCTCTGGGCTCAGAGTAGATAAACCCATACCCCAAGCTCCAAGACTTGGTTTAGGGGCCACACTTGGCAAAGGAGAGAATTCAGAGAAGCAGCCCAGGGTAGCCTCTGGGGCTTGTTATCTGGAGAACGCGGCCTGCAGGCGGCAGATGGCTGTCTTCATCCAGAAAGTCGGTGAACTTGTTCCATGTACACCAGAGGGCAGCCAAAGCCAACCTGAAACAGGCCTGGTGAGGTGAGCACCCCATCCCAGGAAGCATTCCAGCCAAGGCTGGTTGAACGAGTGACAGGGCTGCTGAGAGGACGGCAGCATGGCATTTTAGGTTCTTTTCCTTCTAAGATTCTGCAATGGAGGACTCTAGTTGTCCAACCAATTCCATCACCAAATTCATGAGACATCAGGGGCTTGGGAGGGAGGGAGATGATGGCGCTGTTCACTAGCACCCAATCTGTACCGAACTGAATGTTTGCATTGGTTTGAATATTCACTAATAATTAACACACACTGATTATACCTAACTGTTCCGAGTCCCTGATGCACCTGCCAGTGTGAGCAAAGGGGACCCTGGGAGAGACCCAGGAGCCCATGCAATGGAAGGGCAGACATTAAAGATCTGAGTCACAGTTCTCAGCAATTCCCCAATGTGTGACCTCCAACTCCACTTCCCTAGTGTCTGAATGGCTCCCAGCTGCTGGTCAATTTTGGCTTGAGCCCTGCTGCTCCTCTGACCCCTCGTCAGTTTGCTCTGCTGTGTCCAGCCCTGCTTTATCAGATTGACAGCCGTGTCTGCATCCGGGCCCCAGCTCCAACACCCCCAGGGGATCTGCTATCTGGTCAGTAGGGGAGAGCAAGTGGTGGGGCACCTGAATCCTGTAGGGAGTGGGGCTCAAGCCAAGGAAGGGGGTTCGTTGGGGTCCCGCCTCCCCTTGCAGCATTCCCTTTAAGGCCTCCCTTTCAGCCATGCCTAACTTCAGCCCCTGATTCTCCCCAGCCCTGGTTCATAGTGCCCTGGCGGTCCTGCTGCTCAGCCTGCCTGCTCCCCTCTCCTTGCTGCTGCTGCGGCTCCTGGGACCTCATCTGTTGCAGCCCCTGCTGGGCTTCCTGGGGGCCCTGGCCGTGGGCACTCTTTGTGGGGACGCCCTGCTACACCTGCTGCCACATGTACGTGAAGCCCCTTTCCTGTCCCCCTGCCCTAGGGGTGGACAGCCTCCATGGAGCCAGTGTGTTCCCAGTCATAGGACATCCTCTCTCCCACCCCAGCTTCAGCCCACAGCTGCCTTCTAGTAGAGCGTATGAGTGAAGGCTCACCACCTCTCTCCACCATCTCAGGAGGGGGATGCTGTCGGGTGCAGGTGCTTCCAGAGTCTGCCCTGACCACCTCTCTGTCAGGCGCAAGGAGGGCAGCATGCTGGACCTGGCGGGCAGCCAGAGGAGGACCTGGGGCCAGGACTGTCGGTGCTTGGTGGTCTCTTTCTTCTCTTCGTCCTGGAGAACATGCTAGGGCTTTTGCGGCGACGAGGGCTCAAGCCAGTGAGTGACACCCTTTTGTCTTCTTCCTGCCGAGACCAGAGTCCTAGCCAAGAACTGGCCACTCAAGCCAGGAGGTGAGGGGCCAAGTGCGCTCCTGGCTCTGACGTTTGCCTGACTGTGCAGGACCTGACAGCTAACAGGGAGTGGGTTGGGGCTCCTCAGCATAGACCCAGGACTTCCGGCCAAACGGCCTCCTCTCCTGAGTTCAAGTCAACAAGAAACAGAGAGGTGCCAGCCTGGGAAGAGAGCAGAGGCCAGAGAACATCCCCAAGTGGCAGAGGTGGGACCAGGTGTTCACCTTCCCTGCTGGCAGCCTGACCGCTCCTTAGCCCCCAGCTCTGCTGCCTCCTCCCTCAGGAGGGACACCCTCCCATTTCAGAGGTGCTGCCAGCGAAAAAGAAAGGATCTCAGAACTCCAAACCTGGACCCAGAGGATGGCAGTGGGATGGTGCTTCGGCCCCTGCAGGCAGTTCCAGGTGACCGGCGGAGGACATGAAGAGCGGGCCCTGGCTCCCAGCTCTCACTCGCAGCCACCAACACGGCTCTTTTCCTCCTTCCCACAGAGCCAGGGGCTCAGGGCCAGAGGGAGCAGGACAGCCAGCCCCCAGCAGTCCTGGCCCCTCCTGGGCGCCAAGGCCACAGTCATGGATGTCAGGGTAGCGGTGGCACCAATATCACGTGGATGGTCCTCCTGGGGGATGGTCTGCACAACTTCACTGATGGGCTGGCCATAGGTGCGAGGCGGGGGAGGGAGGGAGGGGAAGGATGGGGGAGGGAGGGAGAGGGTAGGCCTCCTAGTTACTGGATGGGGCAGGGAGAGAGCTACCATGTGGGGGGCGGGCGGGGAATGGGAGGACCACAGAGGGAATGCAGGCCCCAGCCTCCTCCGGGGAGAGCTTCCTTCCAGACTGACCACCTCCCATCCTGCCCACCCAGGCGCTGCCTTCTCTGATGGCTTCTCCAGTGGCCTCAGCACCACCGTAGCAGTCTTCTGCCACGAGCTGCCCCATGAACTGGGTAGGAATGGCAGGAGCGGGGTGGGGTCGACTCCAGAAAGGAGAGACTTCCAAGGGGTGGAACTTGGAGGCTGGCGGTGACGTGGGTGAGGGGCAGCCCTGGCGTACTCCCTCCTACCCCGTCCTCTCTCCCCACAGGTGACTTCGCGATGCTGCTCCAGGCAGGGCTGCCCTTCCGGCGGCTGCTGTTGCTGAGCCTGGTGTCCGGAGTCCTGGGACTGGGGGGTGCAGCCCTGGGGGTGGGGCTCAGTTTGGGCCCTGTCCCCCTCACGCCCTGGGTGTTTGGGGTCACTGCCGGGGTCTTCCTCTACGTGGCCCTTGTGGACATGGTGAGGTGTGGGGTAGTGCGGAGAAACCAAGGGAAGCGGGGTGGGTGTAGAGGAGAGGGAAGTGTCAGTCCCACTGCTTCCCCCTTGGCCCCCCAGAAGGGTGGCTGGACTACATGAGAAACAGGGGTGTGGAAGAGCTTGGGTGGGGGAGAGCTGCTGACATCTCCCTCTCCTGTTTTAGGAGCAGAGACAAGGCCAGGATCCTGATGTTGTTATTTTCTTTCAGCTACCAGCCCTGCTTCGTCCACCTGGGCCCCTCCCTACGCTCCATGTGCTACTGCAGGGGCTGGGGCTGCTGCTGGGGGGTGGCCTCATGCTCACCATAGCCCTGCTGGAGGAGCAGCTGTGGCCTCTGGTCTCTGATGGCTGATGGGGGCCAGTGGAAAGGCGTCCAGGTTGCCCTTCCTTCCCCCCAACCACAGGAATGGAGGCGGGACACAGGGCCAGTAGGAGCAACAGGATTTTAATAAACAGAACCCATCCCAAAGCCATGACTACGACAGTTGTACTTGCACCAAAACAGCATAGAAAACCAGGATGTGGCAGGAGGAGGGCTCAAAGCAGGTATGGGGAGGAGGGGCCTGGAGGGTGCAGGATGCATCCATCTGCGGGGAGAGCATTGTGCTTTAGCCCAGAGAGGAAGGGGAGGGGTGAGGCAAATGCACCAAGGTCCCCACTTTTTCCTGCTGCCCTCAGCACCCTGGGGATACAGGCATCTGGGCAGGTCTGCCCTTTATTGCTGCCCACCAGCATGAAACACACCCCGACCCCAACGCTAGCACCACAGGTGAGTCCAGGGCAGGGAGAAGGGCAGGAAGGGGAACATTGCTTAGAGAAAGATTCAACTAGAATCCAGTGAATTGTGCTCAGTTCTCTTTACTTCCTACAACCGAGTACATGGGTCACAGGATGGAGGGAGCAACAGGACAGGGGACATGCCCCTCAGTGCCCCCAACGCACCCTTGCACACAGGAATGGTGGTGTCTGCAGCATCACAGGTCATGCAGGGCACGGGGAAGGGGAGGTTCACACACACGTAGACGCCCACAGCGGGTACCAGACAGAGAACACCCCTGAATATACACAGCTGTACACAGGGAACCCCCAGGTCCCCAACCCAACCCTCTCCCCTGTCTTGCCGTCCCCCAGGCAGGAGGAACTGTATTGCTTTGAGAGAGCCACCCTGGGGGTTGCTCTGCCAGGCACCCTCCCCTCCCACCCACCCCCGTTTTGGCACATCTGCAAGACACACGGCAGCGAGAGTAGGCACCCTCCCTCCCAGGCTTCTGTGGCTTGGAGTGGAGGAAGGGGGTAGGAGACTTTCATCCGCCATCTTTCCCCCAGCCCTTCCCAAACCCCTACCAAACCCACTCCAGCCAGAACCCACCCCCACCCCCCAAACACACACACACAAAGCTGAGCTATCCAGGAATACAGGGGAACAAGGAGATTGTCCGGGATGGGAGCAGAGGCAGTGGGGAGAAAGGACTGGAAGCAGAGACCCCACCCTGGCGTGGGGTAAGACTGGCACACAGCTACTTTAGTGCAATTGGAGAGGGTGCCCAGAGTGAGGGATGGAGGCAGGAGGGCCAGGCTAGGCTCCCCAGGGAAAGGGCCTAGCAGGAGTGAGCGAGGGCCAAAGGTGGACCCTCTCGTCACCGCCACCCTCTGCCCTCCCAAACGCAGTGACAGTGTCCCCCTCACACCTAAGTGGGCAACAGCAGCCTCGGAGTCAGTACCTTCAAGTAATTCATGGAGCAGACCCTCCCCACCCCAGCTTCCTCCCATCTCTGGGATTTGGTCGCTTCTCTAGGGGTTGGGTCGGGAGGAGGGGGTCCCCAAGTCAGACCCTTCCCTCTCTACCTCCCTCTTCCCAGACCACTGGGCTTGGTCCTCAAAGATTCCGCACCTCGGCCCAATCTGGGTCAAGGCCGAGGAGGGCTGGAGCCGCCACGGTCAGAGGGGAAGGGGCTGCTTTGCTCCTCATCCCTCCCTCTTAAAAGGTGGGGTTCAGACTAGGTGGGCTGGGGCCCCATACTGGAGTGCCCCAGGAGGAGGGGTTCTGGGCTAGGGTCTGTAAGGCTATTTTCCTTTGCGGCAGGAAGGGGAGGTGGGGGATGAACGCTTGGTGTGGGGAGAGGTGAGAAATGGCGGAGGGAAGGAGGAAGGGGCCTCCCCCTGGGGCAGTCAGGGCGTCACTCGGACGAAGTCACACTCACGTGCACAAGGTCCCGAGCACGCCTGCTCCCAGCCCCTCCTGCCTGGCCCCCACGCCCCCTCCCAGGACGCCCTCCAAGACCCCAGAGGAGGTTTTGGGGGCACACAGCTGCAGAACCATTCGCTCTGGCCCCACGACCCCCGGCCCAGCCCCGCCTCCTCTCCCCTTCTAGGTCCAGGGAGTCGGAAGGTGCTCGGGTGGGCAGACAGGTGGAAACAGTATTGAGTTTTCCTTTGGTTACATATTGAAGGCAAAGGTGAGCTGGACTTACAGTCAAAACAGATAGGGATGAGGAAGGAAGAGGGGCCACGGCTGGGAATGGAGAGGGAGGTAGGCCCTCCTCAGCCCCTCCACCCCAAGGAACACATGTCTAGGTGGGTGGCAGTCCCTCAGTCTCACCTCTCCCACCCCCACAGCACCAAACAAAAGGAGAAGCCCCCTCCCCCAGGGGCTGCTCCCTACCCCAACCTGGGCTGTACATTCAGTGGTTCTCAGCAGTCCTATGGCTCAGGGGGCCGCGGGGTGGGGAGGTGGCCCGTCAGTCTCCGCTGGACAGTGGCAGTGACCCGGGCCTGTTGGTCCGTGCTGGGACCCACAGTTTGTGCCATTTGTCTTTCTGAAGGATAGTACACAACCCTACCAAAGCCACCGGCCAACCAGAAACATCTCCCCCAAAATCAGAAACTAAAAACTGGCTCTTTTTCATCTCACCCTCTGATTCACACATCTGTTTCCCTGTCTCCTATGTAGCCCTCGCTCTGTCTCCTTTGCTGGGACCTGGGGCTGCTCCCAGGGTCCTCACTTAAAATAGGCCTTTTCTCAAAAGTGCTTATTACTTGAAGCAAGTGCTTTAGAGCTGCAGTGGGGAGAGGGGGAGGGGGAGAGGGAGGGCGAAGGGAAGGAGATGATTCCTCCCCACCCTACCCCCTTAAGATTGGGGGGCATTCTGCCTGCTTTACTTCTCCACACCCGTTTAAGTCAAAGAGGTCTTTTTAAAAACAACAACAACAACAACTTAACATTAAAATAAATATGCAGTGGCCATGAGAATGGTCAAAATGCTTCAAAAAAAACACTAGGGGCTGGGGAGCCCAGGGTGGGGTGTGGGATTTCCTTTGGCATAAGGAGAGGAGGCTGCTCGTCCTGCTGGCCTCCTCACAGCCACATGAGGAGGGACAGAGGACTCCCCGCGACCTGCCCCAGCACTGCTGACGTGTGCTGAAGGCGCAGCAGGGAATGGGCAGCCACCAGAAATCTCATCTAGCAAAACGATGGGGCTCCTGACAAATAACTCAGATTCTTCCTGTCATCACCGAACATTGATAAAGGAGAACACGACTGAAACCCCAGGAGTTTTCTCTGGAGGACACGTCTCTCTGCTCCCCCTGCCCCCCGCCACCTAATTCCCAGCACCAAAATGAGAGGGAGGGGGTGGAACAGGAAGATTTTATGAGAGAGAACTGAAGTTAAGGGCAAGCTTTGCAGAACCAGCAGGACTGGAGGTGGGGGGCTGCAGCCCTTAAGAGAGGTCACATTGATTGTCGTACAGGGGAGGGCAGGGTGCGAAGGGAGGTGGGCGAGAGGGGCGTTGCAAGGCCCTTTGGCTTTGAAAACAAAAATAAAAACTAAAAGCTGCACAATCCTTCTCATCAATAATGGTCATCTGGAAGCTTTGAAATGGTTTAGGAACTGAGCGTTGGGAGGAGCAAGACACAGAGAGAGAGGGGATAAAAAAGGGACCATGACAAAAAGAATGAGGACTTGGACAAACACCCCAGGCTTCATGAAACCAGCATGAGGTATGGTTAAGGGTATCTGTTAGGGAGGGAGGAGTCCCTGGGATGCCCCTCTCCCCTCAGCCCACCCTTGGCAAGGGTGGCAAGACGTGCAGCGGACACAACTGAAAAGGGGGTAAGATCATGAATAAAGCAAGCACGGGTGGGGGAAGGAGACCGAGGGACCCCCCAAGGGGGAGGCCCTGTACTGTGTAAACGAAGCCTGTCCAGTTCTCAGGGGACAATACTGATGGCAGCCAAACTGGGCGAGGATGCACTGGGGGTGGGGGGGTAGAGGGAGCATGACCTCTATTCAAGTTCTGTGTCTTGGCCCCTGGCTGAGGTATTGAGTGTGAGGAAGGGAACACTGGGCTGAGGGAGCGGGTCCAACTGTCCAGGAGGCTTAGCTAGGAGATGGATGGACAGGGCGTCTGAAGGGACCAGGGCCAAATTCAATGCTACATTTAGAGAGAAAACTGCCCCCTCCTCACTCCAGCCCAGTTTGGCTTTTGGGGTACGACTTCCGGGAATCTTCTCAGTGCAGCCCTTAGCTCAATCCCTTCTCTCCCTGCTGCTGGGAAGGCAGGAACCAAGCCTCAGTATCTACTTGTCGCTCCCTAGATCAGAACTTCATCCTCACACCGGAGGGGAAGCCTGGGTCCCCGAGTAGCCACGGTCCCTAGTCGCCCTGCCCCTCCCTCTTTGGCTTCAGATCAGGAGTGACTGGGGGCAGTGGGTACTCTTGGACATAACAGAAGGTGGCAGCAGACGGGGGGCACAGAGGAACTGTGGGATTGGGGGGCACAGGAGGAAGAACACAGTCCCTCCCTCCACACACATGCAAACACATGCCTGAAACACAGAAGACATACTAGGGCTGTGGTTTTGAAATGGGCAGGAAATTAATTTGTTTCTTCCCCTAAAGGATAAAATGCTTACTTAAAAATTCATGACAAGCCTCAAAGTTAAGGGAGAGGAGAGCCAGAGAGGGAATGGCCACAGGCTCTGCCCTCCGGAAAGAAGTTCAAAGAAAGAAGCAAGGTTAAAGTGCGTGGTCAGGGGGCCAGGCCAGGAGGGGGAGGGAAGCAGGGCGGGGCAGGCTGTGGGGGCAGGACCAGCCCTTGATTTGCATATGAGGAGCCAGGGAGCGTGCAGGACTGGGGCCCAGGTACAGTAGTTGCTGCTTCAAGTGTTTTGCATTTGAACTTTGGGGGTGATGGGATACAGAAGTGGGGGAAAAGCTCCAGGCCCCAGTGCTAAATACCCTCCCCCCTCGTCCGCTAGCTGCCCCTGAAGGGGGAGGGGGACACCCCCAGAGTGCTCACACAGTACCAGAAATTAAGGCTTCTCACTGCTGCGGGGATGGAGGGGGGATGGAGGGGCCGGCCAAGCAGGGAGGCAGTGATGGGTATGGAAGAAGAGGTGGGGATCTGCCTGGCAGGAGCATGGAGAAGGGGACAGAGAGGAGAGTCAACGGGAAGAGTGGGGGCAGCTGGCAGCAGAAAGGGAGACCGGAGAGAGGGGATAAAAGAGAGGGGGAGCCAGGCATCGAGCGATCATTTTGGGACACTTGGCAGAAGGGGTTGCCCTGGGGGTACCAAGGGCCTGGGGTGCTCCCTGTTGGTCCCAGACCCCTGCCAGGCCAGGATAGTGTGGCAAAGGGGTGAGCAGCTGCTCCCCAGTGCTTTTTCCCCCCTCCGCCCCCCAACCCAGTCGTGTTCTCCTTTAAAGTGCCCTAAATGTATAGACTTTTTCTAAATAAATAGAATAAGATATCAAGCCACCGGCAGGGGGAGGGACACGGGAGGGGGCTACTCGGAGTAGCAGCCATCTAACCCAATGGCGCCATGCCGCTCCTGGCTGTAGGGGCAGGAGGCCCCGTGGGGCAGGGCACCGCAGCCACCCACCGTCTTGGCTGCTGCGATGCCACAGTTCTTGAGCAGGCTGAAGCTGAAAGGACTGACGGCGTCCTTGGGTGGGAAAGGCTTCATGGTGGAAAGGATCAAGGCCAGGCAGTCTGCCACATCTTTGTTGGGGGCGCAGGCCAATGCCGGGGTGTGACCTGCAGAGCAAAGGGGAGAACTGAGCCCCAGGGTCCTGTACCCCTGGCTCCCCATCCACCCGCCCCTGGGCCCTGAGCTCTCTTATCTGTGGAGGGGAGCCAAGGCAGGCAAGCACCCAGCATGGTCAGAACTCAAGGGCTATAAGGGCCCAGGGAGGCTGACAGGCAGACTGTCCCAGACTGGGGTAAAGAACAGAGCCAGCCTGGGGGACAGGAGGCTGGGAGGCTGAGGTGTGCAGGAGGTCTTCCTGAGGAACCTGCTGGCTCCACCTAGTGCCGTCAGACTCCCCTCAGAGACTCTAGTGTATCGGTGTTGGGTCCCTGCTCTGAAGAGTTCCCTTGGGAAGAAAATCCAGTTTATTAACCAGCAAGCTTAAGAAGTCACCTCCTGAAGAATGAATGTCCCTGACCCCAAAGCCCGGAGGGGCAGGGAGCTCCAGACCCCACCCACCTTCTTCATCCACAGCCAGCACTGTGGCCCCACGACTCAGCAGGGCCTGCACCACAGAAGCTAGACCATTCCGGGCGGCAATGTGTAGGGGCCTTGGAAGAAAGGAAGAAGGAGCATGAAGTCGGGGCAATGGCAAGCTGCCCTTCCGCCCTCAGCCAGAGTCGCAACGCTGCTGAGCGAACATTGTGAGTTCCAGAGGGCCCCTGGAACATGGGCTGCAACTTCCTCACCCACCTCTCCTGCCCCCCGCCCCCTAGCCAAGAGCCCCCTCCCCAGGGCACTCACATCTGCAGCGCACTGTTGGTAGCATTGATAAGGCCAAGGTCTTGGGTTTCTGCCAGGATCATGAGGGCACATTTCTCGTGGCCCTGAGGGAGAGGGACAGAGAGCGAAGACTTGTGAAGTGGAAGGATGACAATAGGAGCTGAGGGGGCAGCAAGAGGACAGAAAGCTATCCCACCAGTCAGACAGTCTGGACAATCCTGACTTCCGCCGGGCCCTCTCTCCAGTCACCAGGCCCAGCCCCTTACACAGCCCCACCTGCACTGCCGGTGGTACCTTGCTACAGGCCAAGTGGAGGGCAGTGTTCTTGTTCTCATCCAGCACAGTAAGGTCTGCCTTCCCTCGATACAGCAGAAATTCTACAAGAGAAAGGAGGCAGAGGGGGCTGACGCTCCCTTCCAGAGCCGTGCCGGCCTGGCTCTGCACCCTCCTGTCTGCATACCCTTTGCACCCCATCTGCAGAGGGTGAAACATCCAAAGACATGCCTCCTGCCTCCTAAACCCCACAGGCAAGGCTGACCCGTCTGGCGAAAACCCAGGGGCGCACCTCCCTTCCACACGCGGCCCCTACACACCCACAGCAGCGGTCTGCCCATTCTCAGCCGCCGTCATGAGCGCGGTGCGGCCAGTGTGGTCAGTGGCGTTCACCTCGGCTTGATGCTGCAGCAGCATCCGGAGCCCAGAGACGTTGTCCGCGAAGGCAGCGGCGTGAAGAGGGGTCCTGTGGGGAGGGGGTCAGGGCAGAGTGAAACAGGGAAGGCCCTCTCTCCTGAGCAGCAAGAGGAAGCCAGAGGCAACGGAGGTTTCTCCCCAAGCCTCCCACCACTCACCGTCCTTTGGCATCTCGGCTGTTCACAATCTTGGCACCCAGAGCTCCCAGCAGCATCTCTGTGGTGCTGTCCTGGTTATTAATTCTGGGGGAAGAGGAAGGGTCAGCAAGAGGGGCAGGGGAAATGGACCGCCTGTCCTAAGCCCAGGTCACAGACCCCTGAGTGGGGCTGCGGTATAGGAAGGGACTTACACTGCACAGTGCAAAGGAGTGAAGGGGTTTCCTTCCAGGTATGAAAACGGGCTGTGTTCAAGTAACAACTCCAGACAATCTTCATGTCCTGGGTATGAGGAAGGAAGAGTGGTGATGGAGAGAAATGACAACGAGGTCCCCTCCATCTGTCCTGTGCCATCTCTCAACACTCCATTCTACCTCCAGATCCAGAGCAACCCAGGTCCCTCCCTCAACCCACTAGTCCCTGTCTGCCCTCCCCTACACCCCACACACACAGCTGTGCCTACAAAGGCCCCAGAGCCACACCAGTGTAGGAGGCCCAGTGCATGGGCGAGTATCCGCTGTAATCCACCCCGGTATCCAGGGGGTCTGTGGAAAGGGCAGCCTGCAGCAGGGTCCGCAGTACTGCAGTGTGGCCACAGGCTGAGGCCAGATGAATGGGCGTGCGGCCCTTGAAGTCTCGGCACAGCACGAATGCATCGTGGTCCAGCAGGGCGGCCAGGCAGTCCTCACAGCCAGTCACTGCCTGTGGGGGACATGGGGGTGTGGCTGGAACTCCCTTTCCAACGGCCAGTCACTGGGGCTGGCCCAGGAGCAGGAACCAACTCCAGGGCTCCAATCCTCGTCTTTACAGCAATGATTCTAAGTGTTAGGGATGAGCATCTCCTTCCCTGACTCTATGCCAACTGACAATCAGGGTGGTGAGAGTTAATTCTGGCCTTCTGTAGTGGGAGACTGAGTCAGAGAATCCCGTGGGATGAGGAGGAGGCAGCTTTAGGACAGGCGATGGTGGAGAAGGACCAGGCCGTGGCATCATTATCCAACAGGACAGGGCCAGCTGGGTACCCTGGGGCAGAGTCTGGGTGGTGAGCAGGTGGCTGTATGTGATTACAGAGCAAGGTAATCAGGGAGATCAGCTGCCGATGTCAGCTACTCATCCTGGAGCAAATACAGTAAGGCCCACTGAGAGCCCGGGCACAAGATCCTGGCCCACGTGCTAGACAATCTAATGTCCTACTGTCGTGCTCCCGCGTCCAGGCCCTTCTGTGAGTGACCCTACCCGGGAGCTCACTCACCCCACGGTGGAGGGCAGTGCGGCCCCGGAGGTCAGCAGCATCAGCTGTGGATCCTTTCTCTAGCAGCAGATGTACACAGTCCACGTGGCCATTCATGATGGCCAGCATCAGTGGGGTTCTACAGAGGGGGCAAGAAAAGGGTGAGGGCCTGGCAGGGATGGGAACCCTGCACCCCACCCCTGGCCGACACTCACTGTCCATAGGCATCCATGACATCTGTGATGTCAGCTCTTTCCCCACTGTCGATCAGCAAGTGCAGGGAATCAGTGTGGCCAGAGGCAGCTAGGAGAAGAGGGGGTCTGTGTCAGGGCATGGTCGAGGCAAGAAGGCCAGGTGAAGGGTGGAGGTTATGGGAAGACCTGGGGCAAGGAGAAATCTTGGGGGATAGGAGGCTACAAATCAGAACTTGCAGTTTCCATCTTCCTCGCCCTACTCCATCCCAACCCCAGTCCCCTCAGGGTTCAGGAGGGATCTGGGGACCAGTCTTGGAGGAGGCCTGGCGTGACGAGGGGAGGGAGCAGCCCAAAGGGCGCACTCACCAGCAGCGTGCAGGGGTGTCCACTTGCGCTTGCGCTCCTTGATGAGGGCAGAGGCGCCATGGGCCGTTAGCACCTCCACACACTCAGTGGAGCCTCGCTCAGTGGCCAGGAAGAGCGCGGTCCGGCCCTTGTGGTCCCTTACATCCAGATTCACCAGCGTCTCAGCCAGTGTCTTCAGGGCTTCACAGTGACCGTTGTAGGCCTGGAGGGGTGCAGGCAACCAATGGATACAGCTCGGGACACTGTCCCCACTCTGCTCTTGGGGCCCACAGGGAGACTCCAGGCAACAGGCCTCCCCGTGAGCTCCCTGGGCCCCTCTCCAGACCACTGCCTGCTTGCGACATCCCCACAAGAAGGCAGAAGCAAGGACAGATTCACACGTGCTTATACCTGTGTGCCAGCCTGGGGCAGGTAGGGACAAGGAAGGCAAGAGGAAAAGACCTGGGACTCACAGCTAAGTGCAAAGGGCTGACTGGAATGGTGCTCTCTACATCCTCCAGGCAGTTAAAGGACATTTCTAAGAGCTGCAATGGACAGAATAGTAGGTGCTGAGGTTCTGGTATTCCCAAGATATTACCCCTTGACCCCACCCACAGCAACCCCCAAAGCCCCTGGATCTAGAGACCACATTTGATTCAACCACCCCTTGGTTTGAGAATCCACAGATACCAAAGTAGACTGTGTGCTGTGCCCTGCCCTGCTCCTCTCCCCCAGGCCAGGTCCCACACGTACCAGTTCGAGGTTCTGTCTATTGCCATAGGCGGCTGCATAGTGCACGGCTGTGTAGCCCTGCCTGTCCCGCAGGGAGGGGTCTGCACCGTTATCCAGTAAGAATTCCAAACAGCTGGGGGACAGGAGTAGACTGTGAGGAGGGGACAGGCCCAGCCAGGGAGGGCACAGTTTGAGAGGAGCAGAGGAGAGGGCAAGGGAGCCCCTCCAGGCCTAGCTGGCCAACACCCATCCCCCACTCTTGGTAGGCTAACTCCTGCCCATTCAAGCCCAGACCCAGACCTACCACCTCCAGGTCTGCCCTGAACCACTCTTGCTTCAACGCCCTCCTCTATCCTTTGAATGCCCTCCTAGAGAACCTGGAGCACAGTTATCAGTTACCAACCTGTGATCGACACACTCTCCCCCCACCTCCAGGCATACTGACCCCTGCCTTCTCCTCCCAGCCCGCCTGAAAAGGCCTACTCATCTCATACTCGCTCCCAGAATCCTCTTCTCTGGGAGGCCTTCCCCAAACTTCCCAGTTAGGTGCCTCCTCCCCTCTATTCCCCGGCACCACTCTTATAGCTCAGTAGTAGTTGTACTAGTAGAAATATTGATACAGCATTTAACACTTACAATGTGTCAAACACTGTTCTAAGCACTTCACGTGTATTAAATCACTTAATCTTCATACTGATCCTTTGAGATAGCTATCATTCTTATCTCTACTATGGTTGAGGAAACTGAGGCACAGAGAGGTTAAGTTACTTGCCAAAGATCACATAGTTGAGCCTCTTGGATTTTAAATATCTTTTAAAAAAAATAAATAAACCCTTGGGCTTCCCTGGTGGCGCAGTGGTTGAGAGCCCGCCTGCCGATGCAGGGGACACGGGTTCGTGCCCCGGTCTGGGAAGATCCCACATGCCGCGGAGCAGCTGGGCCCGTGAGCCATGGCCGCTGAGCCTGCGCGTCCGAAGCCTGTGCTCCGCAAGGGGAGAGGCCACAGCAGTGAGAGGCCCGCGTACCACAAAAAAATAAATAATAAATTAAAAAAATAAATAAACCCTTTATTTATAACAGTCTTAGACTTACAGAAAAATTGTGAGGATAATACAGTTTCCATAAATTCCTCACCCAGTTTCCCCTATTATTAACATCTTACACTAGAATGTATACAGTACAGAAATTTGGGGTAATTCATCTTCTATCCTTACCACCCAGCACATTACTTGGTACCTATTAAGTAAATACTCAAGTAATGCTCGTGGAATAAGCAAATGAATTTGTGTTTAGCTTTTCTGATTCCCTCAAGAAGACCATCCATTCCTTGAAGGAAGGAACTATGTCTCCTACTTCTGTCTGTACCCACAGTGCTTGGTCCAGGACTAAACTCAGGGTGCAAAGCAGCAGCAGGGTGGTGGTGGGAGAATAACAGGGCCAGAGTTGACACTGCTGGGAAAGCACACCCCGGGGGTCTCCTCGGCTACTCACAAGAAGGCCTCCTTCCTGCGGGACTCCTTCAGTGGCTCGTCCTCTTCAGCATCGTGGCTGGAAGATGAGTGGGGCTCCGCCCTGGGGGAGGAGAGTGAAGAAGTCTGGGGGGCGCTCAGGGAGGAGAGTGGGGCTGAGAAGAGCAAAGCGGGCGCCTCACCTCCTGTAGGTGTCGGAGGCGGCAGCATAATGGAGCGGAGAGCAACCTTTACAGTCAGCCTCATTGACGCCTGCCCCGGCGGTCACCAGTGTGACGGCGCACTGGTAGCTGCCATTGGCGGCTGCATAGTGCAGTGGGGTCCTGGGGAGAAGTGAAGGAGGGTGGGTAAAAGAATCGGGGGCAGATCCAAATGCAACCAGATATGCAGCCCAAAGCTGCTTCGTAATATTCTCCTCACTCAGTCTCCAACTCCCCACCCTGCCCTCCATCACTTGTCTCTCTGATCGGATGTTCCTTATGTATATATACTCCTGCACATTAACACACCTTCCAAATTTGTCTCTCCTCCTCAAGTCAGCTCCACTGCTCAACAGCAAATTAAGACATTCAACATTCCTAAAAGGAAGGAGGATGCAGGTTAAGGGGAGAAAGAGGGCTCAAGGAGAAGCCACAGGATTCTCCCCAGGGAGGGGCTGAAGGAGGATGGAACTGGACAGCCCTTTCTGCTGCCACTGCTCTCACTGTGAGGGGGGGAGCTCTGGGCAGGAAAGAAGAAGGGGCCCAGACCCCTGCCCAGCCTCCTTCTCAAGGCCTGAGACAGAGGGAAGAAAACTCACCCTCCAGAAGCAGCAGCATGAAGACAGGTACGGCCAAGGTTGTCAGGTGTATTGATGTCAAACCCAGCTGAAAGAACGTGCTCATTGCTGAGTGAGGATACAATGCTGTACAGCTGACCTGAAGGGGCAGAACAGCCCACAGATCCCATCTGAGGGCTCTGAGCAGAGCCGGGAAGGGCCTCTGCTCTCCTGCCCACCTGCCCAACCCCCGAACCAGTTAGCTCATACCTGAGGAAAGAAGCTTACGACAACAGTCAGAGAATCCAAAGAGAACAGCTAAGTGCAAGGGGAACATGTCGTGGATGCCACGCCTGGGGAGAAGGGGAGGGACTCAGTCCTTGGGTCAAGGAGGGACCAGATGCAGACCTCTTTTCTGTGGCCTCCCACCAGCCTAGATCTGAGGCAGCCTGGAAGTGGGGTCAGTGGTCCGGACTCACCGGGCGGTATCCGCGCCGTTGGTCATGAGGGTGCTGATGAGCAGCTCGTGTCCATAGCGAGCGGCCACGTGCAGTGGCGTGTTCCCAAATTTGTCGGCACAATCAATCTCACTGCCTGAAAGGGGGGACGCACACCCACACACTCAGACCTTTGGCTTCAGACCACTCACACTAGTTAGCTACTGTCTGAGTGCTTGTTACGTGCCAGGGGCCAGGCTAAGCCTTCTACACGTGTTATCTCGTTTGTCAGCCTGAGGGGGCTAGGCAGGCAGAGCAGGGCCATTTCCACAGGTGTCTTGCTCAGAGCTTCAGGTGCCCATCCTGACTGGAAGATGGGGTGGGGGGTGGAATGAGGAAGAAAAGGTGTTTCTAGGGTTGAGTTCTCTGAGGGAGGAAAAGAGATCACAAAGTCTTCCAGGTCCATACCATTCTGGATGAGGATCTGGGAGCGGGTGAAACGGCCATGGATGGCTGCCATGTGCAGAGGACTTTTCCCTTCTTTGCTCTGTGGAAACATGGCATTTTTTTTTTTCCTAGTGCAAAGCATGGAGAGTGCCCTGTTCCCCCTTCCAAAGGACACGTCTCTGAGGACGGGGTGATCATATGGACATCTTCTCAGCCCACATTTTCCTGGGCCCCTGGGAAGGACTGATCAACCCAGGACGCAAGCGGACCATTCCCCATAGAGTTATCCAGAACAAAAGATATGGTCAGCACCCCCAGAGCCAGGCCCCTCTCCCCACTGGTCTCAGACTCATCCCTTCAGGCACCTGGTAGTTGACATCAGCCCCGTTATTGACCAACAGCTCCAAGCAGAGCGCGCCATTGGTGGAGACCGCAGCCACATGCAGTGGTGTAAAGCCCTTGTCATTTGGCTGGTTGACATTGGCTCCTGCGTTCACCAGCTCGATAGCCACAGCATCCTGGCCCAGGTAGCAGGCGATGTGCAAAGCTGTGTTTCCAAAAGCGTTGGGCTCATCAATCTGGATTTCCAGGGGTGAGGGTAAGGGGATAAGGGAGATATCAGTTTAAACAAAGTGGAAGCCAGCACAGATAGCCTAGAGAATCCCAGAAATCCAACGACTGCCTCAGACCCCTCAGGTTCCAGACCCTAAGACTGGGGGCACTACTGCTTAAGACAAGCATTGCTCAGATCCTCTCACCACATCTTCCCGACCTCCCCAAACCACACCAGCAATCCCAGTGCCTTCCTATCTCCCTAACAGACTCCGACCTCCAGCTCCCTGCCCTTACCCCCAGCCCCACCCCGTGCTCAGCACCCTGACCTCAGCCCCCATCCGTAGCAAGTACTTCACCACTTCAATCTGGCCACTGGCAGCAGCTGTATGGAGCAGCCCATAGCCCTTGCGGTCCTTGCAGCCAAGGTCTGCTCCCCGTGCCACCAGCAGTTTCAGGACCTCCAAATGCCCTGGGAAAAGACAGTACGCTCTCAAGGAGGTGGAAGGTGAACTCTAGGGCCCTGAGCACTCCGTCCCTGCCCTAGGAATCCCAAATCCTGTTCTCCCCGTGATTCTCTTCTCACCTAGAAAAGCCGCCCAGTGCAGAGGCTGCCGCTCCTTTTTGTCACAGACATTCAGGCTGGCTCCCTTACTGAGGAGCAGGTTCACCGTCTGTTTCAGGACATGAAAGACACCTGTTTAGAGCCAGGTTCATGCCTTCAACATACCTAATTAGGGGCAGAGCCCTTAGCACCTGAAAAGGCTGAGGCAGCCTAATGTCTCTGTTTTTGGGCAGAACAATCTGGAGAACTAGAGGGAACAGAGAAAGCAGGCACTAAGGAGATCCCAGGTAGATTTGGAAGTCTGAGATAAACTTAAGGGAGTCTCTTCAGGTAATTCGGTGGTTTTTAAACTCTTTTGAAGTCTTCTAAGTGTGCTGAAAGACACGGACTCTCGCTTCAGAAAAAACCACGTATGCAAACATTTTCCATGCAACTTCAGAGGCTTTACCACCCTCCTGAGGTCCAAGTCAAGAATTTCCATCCAACCCAACCATTCATTTGGTGCTTGAGCCCAAGTGTTTATATAATCATCTGGGCGGCTGCTCCCCAGGCCTAATGGCCCGGAGGCAGGGGAAGGTGAGCCGGAAGGGAAGGAAGAAGGCACGAGGCTGGGCGTGGACGGGAGCGGTCCTCACCTCCAGATGCCCACTATGCACTGCGTGGTGCAAGGCACTGCGCCCGCTCCTGTCAGCCACGTTGAGGCTGCTCAATAATGGTGCCAGAGCCTCAGCACACTTGGTGGCCCGGTTGGCAGCGGCCACATGCAATGGTGTCTGCCACAGCTTGTCCCGGGCGTTCACATCTGCTGAATGTGCCAGCAGCAATCCCAGCACCTTCTGTTGAGGAGCAGGCGATAGGAGAGAAGATAGAGGGGGAGCAGGAGGTGAACCAACAGGAAATGGAGGGGCGAACAGGTCAGCACAGCACATGTGACCCCATCTCCCCACTCCCCTGGCAGAGAGTCTCTCCTCATTTTTTCCAACATACCTAGCCTTTCAATACCTACTTTCCATCTTCTGGAACTTCTTAGAGCTTAAAATCTTCCCTCCCTTGCTGAGGAAAACGTGGATCTCCTCCTCAAGCCACCCGATATTGTTCATAACCCAAACCCTGAACATCTTCACCCATATATACAGCCACTACCAAGCAAATCCACACATGTAGAGGATCCCAATCCCCTACCACTTTTAGGAAAGATAAATGTTCCCGCTACATTAATCCCCAGATACCCCCCTTCAGCCCTTCCATATGCATCAGAATCATTTCCATTACCTAGGTAAGCAAACAGATACTAGCTCCTCTCCAAAACCCAGGCTAAAATACCCCTCCTATTCACCACCCACCCCATTCCCATTGGCCTCAGTCCCTCCCCCTGGTGGCTGGAGCCAGGGAAGTGACTACCAAGCCAAGAAGAAGGTCATCTCTTCCCACTCTTCAGGGTTGAGGGACCCAACTGATGGGGCATGTTTGAGCCTCGTGGTGTCAACTTTCATGCTGCTTGAGGGGCAGGGATGCAACAAATCACCACCCCCATCCCTCCATCACAAGGAAAGAAATCTCAGTGCCCAGAGGGGGATCAGACTCCATGGTGGCCCCCCAGGGAGGGATGAGTCACTAAGGCCTGGCAGCAGGGCCCCCTGCAGTCTGCCAGCCCAGTGTTAAGCTCTCCCCTGACGTCACATCAGCTAGCGACACTCAGCCCCCCCTTACCAGCCAGTTCTAGGGGTAGGAGGGAGGGGCCAAGGTCTGGTCTCCTCTGGACCTGGGGATAGACCAACTTGTAGGGCAGAGGACTAAGGCTCTCCAACCCTTATCTTCCAACCTTTAACCAAGTCATCCTCTTTGGAAGGGAGAAAAGAGGTGGGAGGCCAGTACCTCATTTCGGGAGGCAGCAGCACGATGAAGAGGGGTCAGCCACAGTGTGTCCTTAGCATTGACGTTAGCACCTGTGGGGATATAATATGCTCTTTTGGTGGGAGGTGGAGAGCAGGTGGGGAAGAAAGCCAGTAATCAGGCCAGAGAATCTGGATGGAGACGGAAGCTTGCCTGGACCAAGCACCAGAGGACAATCCTTGGATACGACAAAAAGGCTCCTCCCTCAGGTCCCCTCCCTAGCTGCCACACCTTCTAGCTCCCTACTTTCACCTGACATCAGTAGCAACTGGAGGATGGGGACATCGCCTACGTAGGCAGCAGCATGAAGTGGGGTTCGCCTCTCTTGGTCCTAGGAAGGCAGAGAAGAGGAGCAGCTGTAGGGGTGAACGATCCAGGACCCAAGCCCAAGTCTTCGTGCTCCAGGCCTTTCCCCACAACCTCTTCCCACAGGTTCTGCAGCCTCCTAAACCCCAGTCCTAGGTCAAAGCAAGCACCGAGGGAGGGTGGAGTCAGGGGGTGGGCGCCACGGCCCGCGAAGCAGTCTCCTTCTGCCAGGAGGGGTGGAGGCGCTGCAGACACGGATGGTTCAGAAGAGAACACCGTTTCTGGGCATCCTCAGCCCTACTGGTCTCTGCTCTAAGCCTGACCTGCTCTCCATCCCCAAATGTAGAGCAGTTGCCCATCCCAGGGTGGAAAGAGCTGCGGCCTCACCCGAGCCGAGGAAACACGGAGCCGCCCCATTGGTGGGGAGGGGTCCTGCACACCAGGGCCCAGATTACCGGCTCGCCATCCTCCCTGATCTCAACTCACCAGCACATTGATGTTCTCCTTCTGCGAGAGGAGGGAACGCACTTCCTCCACATCTCGGCTAAAGATGGCCTGGACCAGGGGCGGCTGCAGGGAGAACCGGTTTTCAGGGAGCGGGCCGGAGCGGAACCGGGGAGTGGGGTGGGGGACACCGGGTTTGGGCGGGGGGCGACGCTGGAGGGACTCTGCTCTGGGGTCCTGGCCGCAGGAGGCTTCCGCGGTGTCCCCGCCGGTCACCAGGCCCCCAAGGACACCGGCTTGGTTGAGGGGAGCGCGGCGTGGGGCGGGGCGGGAGCCCCGGGCTCGGGCCCAGCCTAGGCCGCACATCCCTGGGCTCGCGTGGCGGCGGCGTCGGGCCCTGGAAGGAGGAAGCGAGCAAGGGCAGGAGGGCTGACCTGGTCCGTGATGCTGAGGATCCCCATGGCCCGGCCCGGGCTCCGTCCGCATCGAGCTCCCGGCGGCGGCGGCAGCGGCTCCACCGGGGACACGGGGCGGCCCAGGCGGCGGCTGCGGCGGCGGCTGCGGGGAGAG
Organism: Stenella coeruleoalba; assembly: GCF_951394435.1. Lineage (NCBI taxonomy): Eukaryota > Metazoa > Chordata > Mammalia > Artiodactyla > Delphinidae > Stenella > Stenella coeruleoalba. The sequence goes on along the minus strand of NC_137157.1, from coordinate 58,570,330 downwards.
CGCAGCCCCGCCTACCAGGGGGCGGGAGCGGGAGCCCGCAGCGCTCCCTGGCGGCCCTTCTGGGCCCGGCCGCAGGGCGCTTGCCGCGCAGGCTGCCCCAGGCCGCGGCGCCCTCCGCCCCGCCCTGGCGGTCCCATAGGCTCGGGTGACCCCAACCTCGGCCGCTGGTTACCCGGCTCCCCAGGCCAGCGGCGCCGTGCTCTCCGCTCCAGTCTGGCGACCCGGGGGATTCTCCACAAAACCCTAGCGGCAACTCAGGCCGCGGCCCTGCTGCGGTGCCTTGCAACCTGAGGACCAAATGGCTGGCCCGACCTCACCCAGCCCAAAATGCCTCCTCCGAGCTAACGCCTCCCGTCCACGATTACACACCTCAGAATCCCCAAAGACTTGGGGAAGCAGGGCGTGGAGATCTGGGGGTTATATATGGCAATAGCCCCAGGGGAGGGAAGGCGCGTATCTCCACTGGCAGTGACAAGAGTTGGGTAGAAAGGAAAGAGCAAAAGTGCCAAGCTGCGGAGAAAAAAAACAAAACAAAAAAACAAGGACTCTTAGCTGCAGAAAAACCCCACAGAGAGGACAGGCTAGCTGGCAGTTGAAGGAGGGCTCCAAGGCCAACAGAAGCGGGCTTTTCGATTCCCTAATTACTGCACTGCCAGGTTAAGGTGGTAGGGTGGCTACACTTCAAAAGGCTCAATCGGGTTTCTCTCCCGAAAATGGTCGGGGTGCTTCCCCTCCTCCATTGGAGAGGCCAGAGAGCAGCCAGTCAGGTAAGATCTGGATGGAGTTCATCCCATCCCGAAAAGGGAAAAAGAGAGAAGAAAAGTGGATATTGAAAAATTGGTACAGTTTATACAGGGTGATTCAGGGTCCTGTTCAGAGCTCAGCAACTCAATATATGCGTTCTAAGAAAGGAACACATTTAGGAAAGAGCATAGCAGGACGGCCCCCTGTCAAGGCAGAGGTATAAAAGCCCCCTTCTTTGCTCTCAACAATCTATGCCCCTCATTACCTTCAGGATCTTGATCCCTGGAAAGATACACAAGACAAGTGTCAGTGGTTTTTCCTGGAGAGAGAAACTGGGGAACTGGGAATAAGGAATGAGAGGAAAAATTACCTATCACTATAAACCTGTAAATTTTTTGAATTTTTACCATTTTGAAAATAAAATTCACAGTTTTACTGAAAACTTACCTCTTCCAGGAAGTCTTCCCTGGTTAACAGTTCTTTCCCTTTTGTTAGGTCTCCTTATCACTTCCATACTTAGTTTACACTATCACAGTCAGGTTGCTCTTTTTGGGTTTTGTTTTTTAACTTTTTTTAAATTGAGATATAGTTGATGTACAACATTATATGTTACAGATGTACAACAGTGATTCACATTTTTAAAGGTTATACTTCATTTATAGTTATTATAAAATACTGGCTATATTCTTTGTGTTGTAGTCACAATCAGGTTTAAATTGCTCATCTTTGTTGTTCATTTCACCTTACATCTTTGACATACAGGAGTCCAGTGTTCCAGAAGGGATTTTAAACTCCTTGTTAGCCAGAGTCCTCCAACACAGGACTGTATATTGGTTTTTTGATTTTTGTGTTTTTTATAAATTTATTTATTTATTTTTGGCTGCATTGGGTCTTCATTGCTGAGTGTGGGCTTTTCTCCAGTTGTGGAGAGCGGGGTCTACTCTTCGTTGCGGTGCGCAGGCTTCTCATCTTGGTGGCTTCTCTTGTTGCGGAGCACGGGCTCTAGGTGTGCAGGCTTCAGTAGTTGTGGCTCGCAGGCTCTAGAGTGCAGGCTCAGTAGTTGTGGCCCACGGGCTTAGTTGCTCCGCGGCATGTAGGATCTTCCAGTACCAGGGCTCGAACCTGTCCGTGTCCCCTGCATTGGCAGGCAGATTCTTAACCACTGCAACACCAGGGAAGCCCCCTATTGGTTTTGTTTTCTATGGGAAAAAAAAAGGATACTCAAGCAGAGCAGCACATGGGAACAGACACAATATTCGATGATGATGATGAAGATGAGGCTGAAGAAGTAGAAACTGAAGGTAGCTGGGGATCTGATGGATATGGGTGTTGGGATATGCTGACTTGGCTAGTGGGTATGATGGACCTTCCAGGAAGGGCTAAGCTAGTATATGGTCCAGAGGATGGGGAAAAGGGGACTACATGGCCTCCAATGCCCAAAATAGCTTTTGGTAACCTGCGGAATTGGAGTCAGGGGTTGAGCTGGGGTCACGTGCCTGATTCTGGCTCCTGAGTGGAGGTGAACAAGGAAGTTTGCCAGCCGGGTTCTCTGGGCAGCTGGAAGGAGGAAGAAGGGCTAGAAGAGTTATTTTTAATATTATTCAGAGCACAGAAAGAGGATTTCCCAGGAGGGAAAAAAGGAATATGATATAGGTAACACAGTTACTTCCAGGGCTCAGGGAGATGCACAGTGTGGGGGAGGAGGAGGCCGGAAGTGGTGGCAAAGCCCTCTTATGCAAATAAGTCCTTCTGTATTCCACTACTGAATTAATATTTGGATAACTCTAGGCAGATGCCTGCCTGTCTTTAAGCCTCAGTTTTCATTCTTCTAACAAATGTCTACTGAGAATTCACCATTGTATTCAGCCCTATACTAACTGGTTTGGAGGTAGAAACTTAGAAGTAATGGTGTCGGGAATTCCCTGGTGGTCCAGTGGTTGGGACTCTGTGCTTTCACTGCCAAGGGCGGGAACTAAGAGCCCACAAGCCACGAGGTGCAGCCAAAAACAGAAAAAGAAAAAATATATATATATACATACATATATAATGGTAGGTTAAGAAAAAGTAATAGGGGCTTCCCTGGTGGTGCAGTGGTTGAGAGTCCGCCTGCCGATGCAGGGGACACGGGTTCGTGCCCCGGTCCGGGAAGATCCCACATGCCGCAGAGCGGCTGGGCCCGTGAGCCATGGCCGCTGAGCCTGCGCATCCGGAGTCTGTGCTCCGCAACGGGAGAGGCCACAACAGTCAGAGGCCCGCGTACCGCAAAAAAAAAAAAAGTAATAGTGTCTATTTTTGTGGAGTTTCTAACCTAGAAGAACATACACATGCACATGAAACAACTAGAGAATATAGGATTCATGCTACTTTATGTGGCATTATGTGTTCAGAATAATGTCTAGAGATGGGTTCAGTCAAGAGGGTCTTCCTGGAGGAGGTGTGTTTTGAGTCAGTACTTGAAGGAAGTTATCGATGTAGAATGATATGGAAATGGCAGGAAATTGGTTGTTTCAAGTACAGGGAATGAACTAGGAAAAGCTTAAATGGCAATAATTACCTAATCTAATTAGTAGGGGGGGACAACAAGCAAACTGGCTTGGCAGGCCTATTGTACCTTGGAGATTCTGCAGCAGTTAACTCGGTTAAGGCATAGTGTTAATGAGGTCACAGTTTAGTTATGTATCCCAGTTAATTTCTGTCTTTTATCCGGTCAGATCCTTACTCCTCACTCTAAGCAGCTGTCTCACATATGTAAGCACTTGGTCAGAGAGGCTGGACAAGAGAGTGGGGTTGGAAAGAGTAAATCTGTCCCTCAAGATCATATGCCCTTCTGAGAGTGGCTCCCAATTATCATCTTCGAACTGGAAGGAGATACTGTATCTTGTTGGGGGGAGGGTTCTGAGGGAAAAAGAAGAAATGTTAAAAGAGAAAAAGAAGTGAGATCATTCCCCAATTTGGGACTTCATGTATAAATTATTTAACATAAGGATTGAAATGCCTTCCTTACAAAATGTCAAATGTAAACAAGAGTTCAAGGGAGGGTTTTGCTCCTTGAAATCCAGATAAAATGGGCTCACACTTTATATTTATTAATTTGTTTATTTTGGCTGCGCCGGGTCTTAGCTGCAGCATGCAGACTTCTTAGTTGCAACATGTGGACCCTTAGCAGCAGCATGCACGCGGGACCTAGTTCCCCGACCAGGGATTGAACCCGGGCCCCCTGCATTAGAAGCACAGCTGAGTCTTACCCACTGGACCACCAGGGAAGTCCCAAAATGGGCTCAAGCTTTAAAAATCAATCCATATCCAGTGGAATTCTGCAAATGAATGCCAGTCTCAAGGAGTGGGAAGAGTTGGAAGGTTTACATCTGTTTTCAGGCCCCTGCTTCTGGACAAGATCTCTCTCTTCCCTACCAATTAGACCCTAAAGGCAACAGTCTAATTATTTCATCCTCCCACCCTAACCCCCACAACACTACTCAGATAAAACTTTCCTGAATGTGGAGAGCATGACTGAAGACTTATGCTCTAAAGACTAAAGCAGAGGAGGGGCTTGCACTGTAATAACAAAAACATCTTTAAATGCAACAGCAGACACCACCATTCTTAAAATGTCCTTCCTTTACTCCACTGTGGCAGAATTTCAAGAGCTCTTGTACCCACCTAGATCCAGTCTCTGATTGCTGATTTCTCTCTCTTCTCTCTCTCTCTTCTGTTCTCCCCACTTTTATCAAGGGCCCTTTTTTTCTCCTTGTATCATGATTGAAAGCAGTGTAGTGACATTTCCTTGCCTGGGTTCAGGTTCCTGCCCATGAGGTCTCACCTCTATCAAGTGCACACTTTTCCAGGCAAAGACGGTTCTCTACCATAAAAGTAAGTCTGGTTCTTCTCACCCCGACTTCTTTCTATAAATATTAAAAGAGAAAACTATGCAAAGTCTTAGCCCAGATCTTGGAACATTAATTTCCTTTCTCAAAGATGCAAAGCACAGCACTAGGTACTATGTGCTACAAAGATGAATGGAACTTCTAACTATAAACAAGGCAGAATATAGTAAAGTCTCTAAGACAGACGTTCAGAAGACCAACGGCATATGCTGTTGACATGACCAAGAAGTCGCTTCTGTGCTTATGTACCAGGTCCGTGACCACAGACTCGGCAAGTAGCTTGCCTGGTGAGCTCGCTCCACGGAGCCATCTCTGCAGCTTCTCAAACACCCCCTCCAGCGCCCTTTCTCGCCAGAGGGGTGAAACTACATCTCCCGACAGGCCGCGTGGTCCCCTTCCTTCCCCCTTCTCCAGGTTCCGAGCCATGGCAACGGCGTGACGTGGGGTTACTGGGAGCTGCGGGAGCAGCGGTAGCGGCTTCAGTTCTAGGCTACCCGGCCGCCCGGGCAGGAACAGAGGGAGAGGAGCCACCGCCCAACGCCGCCCCTGCGCTCGGGGGCCCTGAACCCGCCCGGCTGCCGCTAACCTCCGCTCTTCCTCTGGACTGAGGAGTGCGCAGCTGGTATCAGAGCCGAGAGGGCAAGGGAGGGCAGCGCGCATGGCCTCGGCAGGCGCGCGGCGACTCCCGGCCGGGACGCGCGCGGCGGCCAGGGGCTGCAGCGGCCTCTCCCTGCGCCCGGCCCCGCCTCCGGTCCCTCCGCGACCGCCGGTCCCAATGAGGTGAGAGGGAGATGCGGCCGTCGGGGCTGGAGCTAAAGGGGTCGCCCAGGACCCCGAAGTTGCAGCTCTGGGTGCAGGCACGGCGGGAGGGCGGCTACGGTCATACCTTGGGGTCTAATGTAGAGCTTTAGGGAATGCTTTTGCAAGTTATTCGCGAGGCAAAGTCTTCGAGGTGGGTGCCCAACCACTTCTTGCCCCTCGCGGGTGCCCTGGCAACAGCGGGCTTGGCGAAGTCCCGGGGACTGTGATGCTTCCTGAGAGTCCTCGCTTTCAGCAGTAGGGTAGCCTCCAGTCAAAGGCACCTGGCACATCACATGCATCCCGCTTTTCCCCAACTCCTCCCCCGGCACTGTCCTCCGCCGCCCTCGACCTTTCGCACTCGTGACTGCTTGGCCAAGGGAGCCTGGCGGGCTGCAGCAGGTGCTAGGCGAAAAGCTTGTTTGGACGACCTTCCTCTGGGATGCGCCCCTCTTCCCCTTCACCTGGGAATGGTTGAGGAACACAAGGAAAGAATCGTAACGTGTCTCTCCTTTCCTTTTGGCCTTAGATTTCTGATCTCCTGCAGCCTCTTCTTGCCCCGGGCTGCCCAGGTCTTGGCGGCTGAGGCTGGCTTACCTCCCAGCCGTTCCTTCATGGGCTTTGCTGCCCCCTTCACCAACAAGCGAAAGACTTACTCCGAGCGTAGGATCATGGGGTGAGCATCCCCTCCTGTCCAGCAGCCCTCCACATTCACTTTCTCGCCAAACAAAAAGCATGTACAGGCTGGAACGTAAGGGTAGCCATAGTGGGCAAGATCCCTGGCCGTCCCATGCTTCCCAGCTATATTACTGATCCTTTATCCTCCTCTGCCAGCCTTCCAACCTTAATTCCCCCCTTCCTGGTTGCTGTGCCTGTGCATTGTGAAACATGACTACAATTGGACAATAACATAAGACAACAGGATATTATTTCTCTGCTGACCTGACTTTAGGTACTCTGAGCACAATATGAGTTAACACTTTACTGAGCACTTACTACTGCTAGCAGGCTGCTTAGGTGTTTTACCATAGATTTTCTCATTTGATCCTTTCAACAAACTTACGAATCAATTACTATTACCTATGATTCACAGAGGAGGTACGGAGACAGTAATAATTTACCTAGGGCCACACTGTCATAGAGCTGGGATTTGAGTCCTTTTGTGAATCATCAGTAAAATCGACCTCTGTTCTCCCTAGATGGTCTTAGCATCAAAATAGTAAATGCAAAAGCACTCTGTAAACTGCAAAACTTAAGGTAACACTAACGTCATGGAGATTTGCACATTTGCTTTTGCAAAGTCATTTATCCAGGCTTATTTGGCATCTCTAGTTCCTGAAGGTGCATGATTAGTGGGCATGGGGGGGAGGGTGCCTAGAGCAAGGAGGAACGTCACCCATCTGGCAGTTCCTTGGCCTCTCTCTGATTCCTTCCCCTAGGTACTCAATGCAGGAGATGTACGAGGTGGTAGCCAATGTCCAGGAGTATCGTGAGTTTGTGCCCTGGTGTAAGAAGTCTTTGGTGGTATCCAGCCGCAAAGGTCACCTGAAGGCCCAGTTGGAGGTTGGCTTTCCACCTGTTATGGAACGTTATACTTCTGCTGTTTCCATGGTCAAACCTCACATGGTCAAGGTGAGGCCTGTCTGGGAGGGATTGATCAGGAAGTTTTTTGTGTTCTCTGGCATTTTTACGTTTAAAGGCTATTGTGGCTTTCCTTGTAATGAATTTTTATCTCCACGTGCCAAATATTTCCCTAATAAAATATTAGGAGAGGAAAATGGCTTTCAATTCCTTCTTATAGCCTCCTATACCTGATACAGGTTTAATTCCATCATAATATTGTTTAACTACCTGATTGTCCTATTCTAGGCTGTTTGCACCGACGGCAAGCTCTTCAACCACTTAGAGACCATTTGGCGGTTCAGTCCTGGTATTCCTGCCTATCCCCGAACTTGCACTGTGGACTTCTGGGTGAGTCAGGAAGCTGTATAGCACAGGGCTACAATTGGGTTGTGGGGGGCTGAGCTGAGGTACTCTGACAGTTATTTCACAAGTCAATGACACTCTTCACAGGTCTGAGCTTGTATCAAACTTGTACTTTATACTCAGTCCCAGGGCCTTTGAGGGGATCTAATGAACTGGAGCGGGAGGAAAAGGCACTGAATAGTATCCTTGCATTTGGCCAGGGACTATCCAACATGGTCTTGAAGAGTTTCTGTTTCTTACCCATTCCCAGATTTCCTTTGAATTTCGTTCTCTGCTGCACTCCCAGCTGGCCACCATGTTTTTTGATGAGGTTGTCAAACGGAATGTCACTGCCTTCGAGCGCCGGGCAGCAACCAAGTTTGGTCCAGAAACAGCCATCCCCCGTGAACTGATGTTCCATGAGGTGCACCAAACTTGAGGCAAAGGATTGTTCCCTAGCCTCACCTCTCCTCTCCCTCCTCACCCAATTCTCTTATTTATTTCATTTAGCTCCTGCTCCAATCTGAGAGAAGAGTCTATGTTCATAATACTGTTCTTCCACTCAAACTGGGCTCTAAGCTGGCTGGAAATGCTGGGGGAAAGAAAAGGCAGGGAAGTATGGAAAGGAATGCTTAGTATGGAAAGTAGTATGGAAGTATGGAAAGGAAAGTATGCTTAGGAAAGGGTCAGGCTCATCTTGAGAGCCCATATGCCTGATGCCTGCAACCTTCTCACAGTGAATTATAATCAGGACTGTATGGTTGTCTCTGAGCTCTTGTCAAGGTGCCTTAGTGTCTGACCAGGGGAAGACAACAACTTTTCTTAGGACTGAATAAACTGAATTCCTTTCTCTGACACAGAGCTACTGGGTAGTCAGTAACTTTGCCTGCTCTTGGTGAAGGGGCAGGATAAGAACCCTGATAAATAAAGGGATATTTGCTTGTGGCAGGGGATGAGGAGGGAGGTTTACTATTTTTAATGCCCTCAGCCCCTCAGGAGATGCCTGAGATCTGGCCCCAGCTTGAAATCTGTATGACCTCACTTTAAGAATAGTTCCATGCTGCCTGGCTAGTGGAGAGCAAGGGGCTTTCTCCCCATCATTTCCACAGGGGGAAAGGAGCAAAAGAGCACTGAACAGTTATACTCTTGGGTTGTACCTTATTCTTCCACTCCTGAGTTTTTATAAAATTTCAATAAATTAATTGTGACAGTATGAATTTGACTTTTATATATTGCTTCTCAGGGGAATAATGTAGCTATAGTAGAGTAGTAGAAAGTCATGGCTTCCTTCCCTAGGGGAGTGAAGGTGCAAGAAGTCCTCTTGGACACAGTGTCCCTGCTAACTATAGTAGCACATTCTACAAGCCAGGACCTAGTACCCACTCCCTTGCCTATTTATAGACTTTTTCAGAAGGTCAGTTGCAGCAGGAGTCTCAGGACAGAGTAATCTGGTCTCAGACCTCCCATATAACTGATGCCCTCCAGACCACCTCTTATTCTGGGGGATCCTTAAGGGAAGCTGCAAAGAACTGGCATTTCACGAAGTACCAGAGCCCTCTAGAGGCTCAGATCCTGAGTCAGTAGTTCTACCTTAACTGCCCTTGGTATAGTTTGTTCCTTTCACCCAATGGGCTGGACCAGCTTCCTTGGATTAGTCACATAAGCAGTTGTGACGTCTCAGCTACAGTCCTTGAGTGTTCTACCTTACGACAAATTTAGGAAGGATAGGGGCTAAAGATCAAGGACTTCTAACCATGAAGACAGACAGCAATCTCCTTTGGAAATCTCATAGGGAACCTGTCTTCTGATTAGCGTAAATGAATGCCAAACCTACCTCAAGATAAAAAAGATGCACAGGATAACATAACCCACCAAGTCCAGGATCTTGCTAGCCAGAATCCTTACCTCATAATAGAGATTGTCCCAGGCCTTATTTACTAGGCTCAAGCATTGTTAATAAAAACATTTATTTTGCATTTTATACAGAACAACCTGAAGTCTGCATCATGACTTGACAGTTACCCAGGGGTTTACAGACAGTATTATCCATCTCAACAGCGTGGTTCTGGGGATTTGGGATCCACACAAACACAGGCAGGAGTTGCGAGGGAGGAAGGGGGCACAGCAGGAGTGTATTTTTAATCCTTTCTTGAAAAGAAAAGGCAGTAGAGCATTCTGAGTCACTGGAAACCTGTGCATATGGGGCTTCTAAAACAAACACTGTACTGTGAGCTCTTGGGGAAGGGGCAGGATAAGAACCCTGATAAATAAAAGGATATTTGCTTGTGGCAGGGGATGAGGAGGGAGGTTTACTATTTTTAATGCCCTCAGCCCCAGTACCTCATATTCAAAGGAGACCATGTCCAATCTCATTTCCCTGTTCAGAAAGAGGTGCTAGTACCCCTGGGATCAGGCCATGAAGATATCATGCTGGTAATTCCCAAGTCCCTGTTCTACAGCCCACAGCATATTAAAGGGGAAAGAAAAAAGGTCAGAGGGTAGTGGCTTGTGTTCCAGGGAAGTAAAAAGCTTAGTTCATATTAAGCACTGATAAAGCCAAATAATGGGAAAGACCACAATATCATACAGTGCTGTATACAACCTGCTGAAAGAGGTCTCTAGTAGGGACCAAGAGGGGAAGGTCCACAGCAACCTTGGCTTGAGGTGCAGCAGGTATAGAAAATCTGGAAAGAGGTGAGTATTCAAGTAACAGGGAATAGAACACTCCCAGATCTTAATTTCAATGGGATAATTTAAAAAAGAGAAATAAAAATCAAACACTGGGTGCCAGTCACAACAAATACCATGGCCTTTATGATCACCTGGTATCATTAAAAACAAACAAACAAAAAAAGCCAAAGCATAACCAATCGGTCTTGCTAGGAAGTGTCTGTGTGCATGGGAGAGGTTAATGGGGCTTGGTACAGGTGACAATCCAACATGATTCCTATGGAAACAGAAGGGGCAGGGTCCTGGTTTGCTGGCCTATTAAGGGGTGGGCAGAGTAGAACCAAAAGCTCTGCTGAAGTGACTGCAGATTCTCTGCAACCAGCTTTGACCTAGGGAAAGATCTTACTCTGGAGATTGGGTGGGGGCACGGGTAAACCTAACCCGTACCACATGCATTAGTCCTGGTCATCCTATAGTTGATGGGCAACTCATACCAGGCCGGGGAAAGGAGCTGGTTAGGGAAAAAGGGGTTACTTTTCATCTTTTAAAATCTTAGTTAATATCTTAACCTCAAACTTATCATCAGTGCCTCAGATACAATTTAATCTTAAGTCTTTAGAAGCCCCCTGAAACAAAATTATACTTTTTTTTTCCTTTAATATCCCTCACTTTCTGGTAGCTAGTTTCCTCCCAGTCTTCAGTTTCACCCTGACTTAGAGTCCACAAACTTCATCAGACCGTCTGTGCTCATGGACTTGGGCCTCTCTAGAGGGAAGCCTAGGGCTCGGCTCCAGATGAGCTGTGCTAATACACCCAGTGCCCGTGATACCCCAAACAGGACTGTGTAGTAATTCATCTCCGTCATGCCATAGTACTGTAAGGTAAAAGAGAAAAAAGTTTTATTAAAGGCCCACAGGTAGTGGCATGTACAAGTCCAGATTGATTAAAAGCCTTAACCCAGTTAGCCTTAAATAGAAATGACTGGGAAAAGTATAGCAACTGGATTCTGAAAGGAAAGCACCCCTTTCCTCCAGCCCACACCTCCCCCACCATAGGCAACTTTAACAAAAGCGTAAGGAAAGAGGTGTGAGAGTCCTTGCTCTGACTAGGGAGTTGATTTTGTGCATGGCAGAGAATAGTAAGGTTTGGTATAAATTAGACGAAAGCAGGGAAAGGAGGACTCACCTGGAGCAGTACCCCACTATGAGCATCTACATTGGGCCAAGGATTCTTGGCCTTGCCCTGCTCTAGGAGGACATTGGGCACAATCTTGTACAGCTGAGCAACCAGCTTAAACATGGGGTCCTGAGGCAGGTGTTTCAGAGCAAACTCTCGTTGACAGGTATATCGTGGATCAGTCTTCCTTAGTACTGCATGGCCATAGCCTGGGACAACCTGCAAAGGATAGCGGGGGAAAACCAGTTGTATTCTCAGGTAGAAATTTTTGTCTTTTCTGCATTCTTTAGGGTAGACAAATGGAAAAAAAATCTCCTCTAATTTAGGGAGTTATCTCATTCTTTTCTCCTTCATTCTTCCAAATTATAGAACTTGAGTCTTGGCTTCTTTCCTAGTTGCTAAGCATCTCTGCTTACCCGTCCTGAGTTGAGTGTGTTCCAGATATAGTCTCGTAACTTCTCATCTGACACATCTTTGCCAACTTCCTTCTGTAGTTGTGTCAGCCAGACAAGTACTTCCTGTGGGTAAGGTTTGGAGAATAAAAGAGTGTCAATGCATATGCCAGGAGAGAACGCCAGGATCAGAAACAAAGCATGGGAGTAAGAAAAACACGGAGCAGGAGAAGAAAAAGAACAGTCTTACCTGATTTGCCAGTCCATGCAGGGGCCCTGCCAGCCCATTCATGGCTGCTGCGAAGGACAAGTAGGGGTCTGAAAGGGCACTGCCCACCAAGTGGCTGGTATGGGCACTTACATTGCCACCTTCATGGTCACTGTGGGGAAGTAAGAAAGGAGAATCAAGGCCAAGAGAAAGGAGAAAAAAGGGGCAGATTATTGAAACACAGTCCTTGCTGTTCTCTTATTGTCACATACTAGCCTAGCTATGGATTCACACCAGCCTATAGCTAGTCACTTATACATAAGCTCTTGTAAGAGATGTCCCAATCTTATCATCAGCCTTTGTTCACTAATCCACAGGGCTGGAGAGGTTACTGCTTGATGATGCCTGGCCTGCGTGCCAAGCTCCCTGACTCTCACTGCAGCTTTAACAGCAATGGCCAGAAGAGGGAGCTCCTGGAAAGCCAAAGGACCTGTCTAATGTGAGCAGCTAGTACCTTTTCCTAGCCAGAAGCACTATCTTACCCTTAGCGTGGTTATGGTAATTTTTCTAGACCTCCTGACCTTCTTTACCAGACCCCGATCTTGCCTTGTACCATCCCATACGCTGTGTTTCCATCTCCTTGCTGCCTACCACCTGTTAAGGAGTTTGGGTTTTTTTGGCATGCTGCATGACATACAGGATCTTAATTCCCCGACCAGGGATGGAACCAACGGCCCCCTGCAGTGGAAGCGCAGAGTCTTAACTACTTAGCTACTACTGCCAGGGAAGTCCCAAGGAGTTTTCCTTAATATTCACCACCAATCCAGGCACCTGGTGGCTATGGTTGCTGGGTCTCCCTCACCTGTGGATGGTGAGGTACAAGCGCATGAGCTCCGTGAACTGAGCGTCAGTATAGCCTAACATGTTGGTGAAATTGTGGGACCAGTCCAGCTTAGAATCAATGGCCCCAATACTGCTGCCCTCTCGATAGAGATTCCGGTAGATCTTTGCTGCAACACAAGGTAGCTTTGCAATCAGATCCATACAGTCTTCATAAATCAACTGATGGGGAGAAGAGGAAAATGGAGAAAAAAAGAAGAGGAATTATCAACAAGGAAGAATTAGGCAGGGATGGTGTTTGTTCTCTATGGACTGGGCTATTTGGATTGATGATTCTATGCTGGGTGATTATAAAAGGAGTATAACAACAATGGCCATTTAACTGAATAACTGTTATGACCCAGGCACCGCATTAAGGGATTTATACAAACTATCTCATGTATATTAAAACATTATTCCCAATTTTTTCCCATTCTACAAAGTATATAATGACCTCCATTTTAAAAGGAGAACTGAGGCTCGGAGCATTCAGTTAAATGCCAAAGTCAGATTTTGAACCCTTATATGTTTAACCATGATCTTTTCCACTACATGACATTGCATTCAAAGAATGTGCTACGACACTAGGTTTTTAATAATTCTATGTTCCATCTTTCAAGGAAAATTCACCATATATGCCAAGGGTCAAACAGTGGCATTCAATTGTTAGTTATGAACAAAGGCTTCCATTTTTTAAGCACTTACTATATAACAGGTACTGTGCTAGATATATTATTTTCATTTTTTTCTTTTCTTACAATAGTCCTGTAAGGTAACATAGCCTTCATTTGTAAAAACTGGGGCACAAGGTTACCCACTCGGCTAATAACCATCATCTAGCTTAAATAATTATTAACTCATGGCCATGCTTGTTTCATCCATACCCTTACTTTCCCCTCTCATCTCCCAAATTATTTTGAGTGAACCCCAGATATCATATATAACATGTAAGTATTTAAGCATGTATCTCTAAAAGATAAAGGTCCTTCATAATCGAAATCACAAAACCATTATCCTACTGAAAAGAATTTAACAATTCTTCAATATCATTAACTATCTACTCAGTATTCAAGTCCCCCCCACCTCATTCATTTATTATAAAGCTCCCCCTCATTTGTCTGTTTCACTGAAAATAGCCCACATTGCAATTGTATGACATGTCTCTGAAGTCTTTTTAATTAATTTAAGTTCCCTCTTATGCTGTCCTTTTTTTACTCTGCAGTTTATTTGTGGAAAATCAGATCATTTGTCCTGTAGAATTTCCCACAGTTTAGATTTTGCTAGTTATATACCTGTGATGTCATTTAACATGTCCCTCTATCCACTGTATTTCCGACAGACTGATAGAGCTAGAGGTTTGAGCAGATTCATGTTCAATTTCTTTAGCAAGACTTTTTTTTTTTTTTTTTGCGGTACGCGGGCCTCTCACTGTTGTGGCCTCTCCCGCTGCGGAGCACAGACTCTGGACGCGCAGGCTCAGCGGCCATGGCTCACGGGCCTAGCCGCTCCGCGGCATGTGGGATCTTCCCGGACTGGGGCACGAACCCGTGTCCCCTGCATCGGCAGGCGGACTCTCAACCACTGCGCCAACCAGGGAAGCCCAGCAAGACTTTTTGATGAATAGTGCTGTGTTCATTTATTAAGAGAAACATATAATATCTGGTTGTCTTTTTGTGATGTTAATAGCGTGCTCAACTTTTACGTCTCAATTTTATCTTCTCATAGGGATTTTCTTTTAGGGAGGGCGACAGGGTTTGAGTAGTTTTTGGGTTTTCTTGGCCACGCTGTGAGGCTTGTGCGATCTTAGTTCCCAGACCAGGGATCGAACTCGTGCCCCCTGCAGTGGAAGGGAAGCATGGAGTGCTAACCAGTGGACCGCCATGGAATTCCCAAGTTTTTTCTTTTTCTTCTTTTTTTTTGCGGTACCTGGGCCTCTCACTGTTGTGGCCTCTCCCGCTGTGGAGCACAAGTTCCGGATGCACAGGCTCAGCGGCCATGGCTCACGGGCCTAGCCGCTCCGCAGCATGTGTGATCTTCCCGGACCAGAGCACGAACCTGTGTCCCCTGCATCGGCAGGTGGACTCTCAACCACTGCGCCACCAGGGAAGCCCCCAAGTTTTCTCTTTTAATAACAAAAAAATTCAGGAATTCCCTGGCGGTCCAGTGGTTAGGACTCGGTGCTTTCACTGCCAGGGCCTGGGTTCAATTCCTGGTTGGGAAAGATCCTGCAAGCCATGAGATGCGGCCAAAAAACAAAACACAAAACGAAACAATAAAAATTTCTACTTTCAGTCACAGTACATTGAAAGCGTGGAGAAAATACTTGCTGAATGACATTACATTGTGCTGTCCTATCAAGCTAACTGGCTAAATGTTCCTGTAAGAAGTCATCAGGTTTTGGTAGTTTTGTTGGAACAAAGAACAAAATCTATAATAACTAGCCTAAATGAGATAATCTCTGTGAAGTCATCTATTACTCAAGCACTCAGTGAATTTTGTCAATGCCACCAAGATTCAATGAGAATACTGCCAAAATTAAAAAGCTACTTGAAGCAAGAAGTACTTAGCTAACACTTGCAAGTTCTCAGGAGATTATTTACATGATAATCATACTATTAACCATACCTTCTTGCAGATTCACATCCCCCAAGGAAGTAGGTTATTTCCAGAAGCCTGCATCAAGGATATGCAGTTCTAAGGGACCTGGATTCATTAGCAGAATGCCAAGAACAAGATCCTGGGCTAGGCAAACTGTTATCTGTGGAGTATGTACTAACTTTTAAAATCATTTGTAAAGTATGAATGACCACAACATAAAGAAACTACAAAAAGAGGACTGTTTCAACTTCTACCACTGAGGATGAAGTTTATAAAGCAGCAAGTATCAGACCAGGTATGACAGTGTGGAATCTTTACCCTGCTTTTTGTAGTGGTAAAGCTGTACAGTCAAGTGGTTAAATAAAGAAACAAACACACTGACAGAGAACGCCTCCTTATTTCTTCTTCTTCTTCTTTTTTTTTTTTTTTGTGGTACGTGGGCCTCTCACTGTTGTGGCCTCTCCCGTTGCGGAGCACAGGCTCCGGACGCACAGGCTCAGTGGCCACGGCTCACGGGCCCAGCCGCTCCGCGGCACGTGGGATCTTCCCGGATCAGGGCATGAACCCGTGTCCCCTGCATCGGCAGGCGGACTCTCAACCACTGCGCCACCAGGGAAGCCCCCTTATTTCTTCTTTAATAAACTAAGACTGAGGTGCTATTTAGCTACTGGTACTAACTCATTCTTCATCTTTAAACCCTCAGAAAAAAAGACAAATCACGCCACCATCACAACTGCCTGGAATAAAGGTAACAAAACTGACCATAATCATCATTGTGAGCCAGCATCTCCAGTGCTAGAGAAATTCTGACCAAATATTTAGCTATCAGTCATTTAAAAAAAAATCTTTATTGGAGTATAGTTGACTTACAATGTTGTGTTAGCTATCAGTCATTATAAAGAAGACACAGAAAAAGAGGAGATCCAGTATTAATGGTGAAGAGACCCTAGAGTGAAGCAAACTCAAGTCTCAATCTGCTGTCTACCAGTTACTAGCTGCATGACCCTAGGCAAGCTACTTATTTTCTCTAATCTTCAGCTTTCCCATTCAGTAAAATGACATCAGTGACATCTACCTCATGGGGCTGTTCCGATGATTAAATCAGATAATGAATATAAAACATTTAAGCTAATATTTGGCATGCTTTCAAGAGTTGTTAGGTGTTGGGATGATGATTTTATTATAGACTAAACAGCTTCAAAACCTACATATACTGTTCATATGCCTTACTAGAAAAACCTCATCTGTCAGCTACTTTGCAGATTTTACCCAATTCAACAATATCTTAAGGCTACTTCATAATTAAACAGCTGGTGCATCAGAGTAATCTCCTAGTCACGAGTGAAGTTAAGTCAATTAGTAAATTAGTAATAGATGTACCTGTTTCACCTCAATAGATTACACTATTTATCTAAAGTCATGTAAACTGTTATGGAAGGAAAGTTGTAGAAAGATCATCCTCTTGAGGTGTATGTGAAAAACAGCATGAGCTGATGATTCTAGTAGAGAATTAGATCACATATACTCCTTAACATAAATTTTTAAACAGAAATAACCAGCTGAATGCTGTCATGTAATTCTACTAAAGTAGCATGGTTAAATTAACCAAGACAGAGAACTAAACTCAAATAGCATGTCTGATCTTTGAGAGAGATAGGATATGGCCGCAAAAGAGCACCAAGCTCCACTAAAGCAGTGCATGGTGCTAATTTTTGTTCAGTGTGAACTTATTAGATGCACATCCTGAGGCTGAGAGATATATCAGTATTGCTTAGAAACACTCTCCAGGTTGGCAAAGTCCTGAAATACAATGTTCACCTCAAGACAGCCACCCTCAGATGATATCTCACAAAGAGGTGGCAGGACAACCAATCAATGGCTGTACACTGAAATGGAGGCAATAGCAAGCAGAGAAGAACAAGATTCATTTTCCTGACTCAATAAAGGACAGTGTGAAGCAATGCAGCATGTTTGGATACCTGGGAAATATCTTATAGGTATTTATTGCAAAGTATGAAGAACTCTACAACAGGCAACACAACAGCACTGTAAGAAGTAACAGGCACTTCTCAGTGGTCAATTTCTAAAAGACAAGTTTTAAAATAGAAGAACTGTTGGCCTTGATTTAACCTTTTCTGTTATGGTGACCCACACAGATAACAATTACTTGAACAGTATTTTAAAAAGAAAATGAAAAGCAACATATTCAGTTTATACAACCTTCTGAACCTGCTGATGTGTGACTTTATAAATGCTTGTGAATAGGTTTAGTTTGCATCATTCCTATACCTTCCTCCTCAAAGCCAACCAGACTAGTATCAATTGCAAACTTTCCCTCTTTCCCCCAACAGCAAACACAATTCTCTATACACAGTTGGCACTGAATAAATATTGATCAATCCAATGAAGTGGGATTTGCCAAAACCCCAAGGAGATTTCATCAGACCAGTGGGCCATGCTACTCTGTGCCTTGCCTCATAGTGAACTCTTTGGGGACCTTCTCCTGGTTAAAAATCCTTTAGTGTATCTGCTTTGCAGAAAGGAACTTTTCTCTTCCTATACTACCTGTCTCTAAATAAGAAACAAAAGAAAATGAGATGTCCTTCTGTAAACTTAGCCAGATAAATTGTACTTTACCCAGTGTTTGTGAGTATGTGGGGTATTGGAAAGAGGATGGAAGGAATTATGTCCTACGCGCTAGGACAAGGCCCAACAATCTTCTCATACTCTAACCACAGAGTTCGAACTATTAAGATCACATTTCATTTTCAGAGAATAAAGCTCATTTGCTTTTTGGATCCTACTTCCAGGATACTAACCACCCTTCCACTCCTGACAGGTATCTTGAGTGGGTTAGTCCAAACTGTGGCTGACTGGCATTAGTCCTCCTAGCCTCCAGAGTTGCCTTAGCTGCCATTCTTCCAAATTCTCAGGGTTCTCCTTATCTGGGGACTTCCCTGGTGGCGCAGTGGTTAAGAATCCACCTGCCAATGCAGGGGACACGGGTGTGAGCCCTGGTCTGGGAAGATCCCACATGCTGTGGAGCAACTAAGCCCACGTGCCACAACTACTGAGCCTGCGTGCCACAAGTACTGAAGCCCGAGCGCCTAGAGCCCATGCTCCGCAACAAGAAGCCACCACAATGAGAAGCCTGTGCACCACAACAAAGAGTAGCCCCTGCTCACTGCAACTAGAGAAACCCCATGCACAGCAACAAAGACCCAACGCAGAAATAAATGAATGAATGAATGGTTCTCCTTATTTGAAGAGAAGGAGAAGGGACCCTTTGGGGCCAGAGTGAGACTACTCTGCAAAACCTTCCTCGGGGGCTCTGCAGTTAAGTCACATCTTTTTCAATGTTCCAACAGCACAGTGTACACACCTCTATTCCAGCAAGATTACTGAATTGTAGTTTCTTTTTTTTTTTTAAATAAATTGATTTTATTTTATTTATATTTATTTTTGGCTGCACTGGGTCTTCACTGCTGTGCGCGGGCTCTCTCTAGCTGCGGCGAGCGGGGGCTACTCTTCATTGTGGTGTGCGGGCTTCTCTGCGGCAGCCTCTCTCGTTGTGGAGCACGGGCTCTAGGCACATGGGCCTCGGTAGTTGTGACATGCAGGCTCAGCAGCTGTGGTGCGCAACTCAGTAGTTGTGGCACACAGGCCCAGTTGCTCCGTGGCATGTGAGATCCTCCTGGACCAGGGCTCGAACCCATGTCCCTTGCATTGGCAGGCGGATTCTCAACCGCTGTGCCACCAGGGAAGCCCATAGTTTCTTTTTTATGTGTATATCACCCTAATTAAATCAATAACCTTGGTGATAGAAAGCATGCTTCATTTATCTTTGTAATTCCAAAGACGGATAAAAAGCAAGCCTACAGTAAAATTCTTTTAAATGAGTTTCTGGCATAACTCAGGGTAGTAATTTTCCAAAGGATTCTACATTCCTTTTTCTTCCTTCACACTCAAGTCCTTTGGATCTCCATCAAACATCAATCATCACAGCAAAGTTTCCTACCTCCCAGTACTTGGTTCGGTTGATACCCTCTGCATATGCTCGGGCAAAGTTGCTTTCACTGTTGAGAGCTGTAATGGCTGCACTGAGCTGAGACATGGGGTGTAGATTAGTGGGAAAGTTGTCCAGCATGGTGACCACATGGGAAGGCAGAG
Organism: Stenella coeruleoalba; assembly: GCF_951394435.1. Taxonomy (NCBI): domain Eukaryota; kingdom Metazoa; phylum Chordata; class Mammalia; order Artiodactyla; family Delphinidae; genus Stenella; species Stenella coeruleoalba. Next base: position 58,550,846 of record NC_137157.1, on the reverse strand, counting down.
CTGCCCTCTTTGCCCACTCTTCTGAGAGCCAAGATACCTGTGAAAGGGAGACATTGTTCAAAACACTAGGCAAGGAAAAAAGAAAAAGAAGAGAAATTAAAAAACAATGGGAATTCCCTGGCAGTCTAGTGGTTACGACTCGGCACTCTCACTGCTGGGGGCCCAGGTTCAATTCCGGGGAAATAAGATCTTGCAAGCTGTGCTGTGCAGCCAAAATTAAAAATAAAAAAATAAAATAAAAAGACAGTGACCTCTAAGTAAAGAAAATCCAAGAGAATTCAATACAGTCCACTTATACAGCAGAACTCTACTCTGATTCCTTCCCCTCTATAAACTACCACCCATAACCAGATCAGCATTCAGTGTCTGAGATTAGAAAAAGGCAAAGAAGGAGGTGAATGAGAAGCGCTAGTGTCCTTCTGCTTACCTGTTCCTCTGTTGGGATTTGTCCAGTTACCAGCAGCCAAAATAATCCCTCTGGCAGGGGTTCTTCCCCACCCTTAGCCTTGGGCAGCACTTTCTGACATTCAGGGATACTGTAGCCTCGAAAACGGATGCCCTTGAGGGAGAAGAGTAAGGATTACAACTCTTAAGTTTGTTAGCTTCAAAGTCACATAATTGACTGATCCCACTTTCATCAGACCTGTCAACAAGTTAGAACTTTTTTTTTTTTTTGCGGTACGTGGGCCTCTCACTGTTGTGGCCTCTCCCGTTGCGAAGCACAGGCTCTGGACGCGCAGGCTCAGCGGCCATGGCTCACAGGCCCAGCCGCTCCGCAGCATGTGGGGTCCCCCTGGACCGGGGCACGAACCCGTGTCCCCTGCATCGGCAGGCGGACTCTCAACTACTGCGCCATCAGGGAAGCCCAAGTTAGAACTTTTAAAGAGCAAATCTTTAGGTAACTTACTCCTGCTTTGTACTTTTAGTTTTACTAGTTGATATATTAGAAAGGTAAACTCGCTCTTCAGTTATTCCATATATACCTATTTTCACCTTCCAAAATATACAGGTAGGTGCTTTATTTTGTTCTCCGCACCCTTAGTGGTCTAAGCCAGAGGTCCCCAGAACCCTGGTGCTGGTCCACGGCCTGTTAGGAACCAGGCTGCACAGCAGGGGGTGAGCGGCAGGCGAGTGAGTGAAGCTTCACCTGTATTTACAGCCACTCCCCATCACTGGCATTACTGCCTGAGCTCCGCCTGCTGTCAGCATTATGGTGAGTTGAATAATTATTTCATTATATATTACAATGTAATAATAATAGAATTAAAGTGCACAATAAATGTAATGCCCTTGAATCATCCAGAAACCATCACCCCTGACCCATCCACAGAAAAACTGTCTCCCAAAAAACTGGTCCCTGGTGCAAAAAAAGGTTGGGGACTGCTGGTCTAATCCATGGTGTGCACAATGGTCAGTAAAATCAGTGATTATTAGTGATTGATATGAGGATCTCTTACCTCATCAGGATCAAGAACTGATGTTTCATATACCAATCCCTTCATGCCTCTCATGCCACCATACATCTAAAGAAAAGAAGAGGATGTAACCAGTTGTCTGAATAATTCAGGCTAGAGCTTGTTAGTGCTTCATGGGACCTGGGAGAGGAAATTTATTCTCTGACTTGCAAGACTTCATTTGGGGGAAGATTTCTGAGGAGTTAACTTACTATAGAATGGAACTTTAAAAGGAAGACTGCTAACGCTGGAAATGATTTTTTTAAGTTGAGAAATCACTACCTTTAGTTAGTATTTTTGCCTCTGCTCCCTTTTCTTATTGTTTTTTCTCCTGCCCACTTTTATCCCCTCATTCCCACCAACCGAAGTAAAAAGAATGGGATTGACTGTAGGGAAAGGAGATGGAGACCAATGGCTAAACACTGTTGTGAAATTATCATCTGAGCTGCTTAGACTCTTAGGACTGAAGAAGAAACGATCCTAAAGCTGTTCTAGAAGGCCTGCTAGAGCTGTGGTTTAACTGGATGATCAGCACAGCATCAACTCAAAGACAGAGAGCCTTGGGCCCAAAAGCTAAGGGGTTGGGAAGAGGAATAAAAACTTCATTTATCCCTCCCATACATGAATTAGGTTAGCCTCAACTATTAAATTTATAGAAAAGAATAGGCTAATTTCTAACAAACGCCATAAGCTTCAACATTTCCTTATGTGGGACAGACTGCTTTGAACAATCAGTGAAGAGGATGGTACTTTTGTTGAAGCATATTACAGAGCTACTTTTTGCAGGCAAAACGCTACAACCCTTACCATGTCCACAGTAATTTGGCCCACCACCGTCTTGCCATGTTGCTGCTTGAAGGTCTTAATTCTGGCCTGCTCCTTAGGTATCAGATCAGCCAATATGTCTTTCAAATTCTAAAACGAGAAGTAGAGAGGCTAAGTGATGATCAAAATATTGATTAGATTTCTGCAAAGTAGGTATGTTAAGACTGCTTTTTAGAATTTGACTTTCTCTACCTGCCAGGGAAGTCTGGTCAACTTCTCTATACAGATGAGGGTAAAATTAGGCACAGCAAGAAGGGAATGGGGAGTTGTTTAATGGGTACAGTTTCAATTCGGGAAGATGAAAAAGTTTTGGCCATGAATAGTGATGATGGTTGCCCAATAATGTGAATTACTTACTGCCATTAAATTATAAACTTAAGAATAGTCTAATTTCTAACCAATACCATAAGCTCCAACATTTCCTTGTATGGGACAGATAGTCACTGAAGAGAATGGTACTTTTGTTGAAGTACATCACAGAGCTAATTTTCCCAGCCAAAACCCCACAGTCCATATCATGTCCACAGTGCTTCAGCTATCTTAAAGTAGTAGTAGTGATAATACTTGTAACAATAACAACTGGAAACCTCCAGGAGATACTCAGGATAATGATGAGAGGCTGAGTAGTAGCCCACCACCCCTCCCCATCCCAGGGTCAAGCTGCCTCAATGATTCTCAGTCCTCTTTTCCAAACCTTACCGTGGAAGAAGCACTGGCATGCCGGGCAGCAAGAACAAGACAGGATGCATTCTGCAAAGAAAACACAAAACCTTATGCAATTGTCCTCCCTCCTATGTATTAAAAAGGAGTTACAGTGACTCAACCTCTCTTCATTTTAGCCTCTAAGGACAGTCTGACATAAGAAAGCTATAAAAGGCCTCGAGCAACCTGGAAAGAGTTACCAGTCTGGAAGCAACAGCTTCATTAGCATTCCCTGAAGAGACTCTCGCATCACCTGGGTTCTACGGCTGGGTTTGTTAGGCACAGAAGAAATGTCAGAGAGGCAGTTGTTAAAGTACCCAGTCCATCCCACTCTAGTCGACAGTAGCTCTGAGAAAAGCAAATGAGAAAACTGATCAATTACTTAACCCAGCTGGTAAGGTTTCTTCAGCACCTAGCCTTTTGGCAACACTTCAACCTCTCCAGTCTAGGAGAGCCCACAGGTGGAAGCAGCCTTTTACAACACTACCTGATATGCTCCTGGAAAAAGCACAGAGAAAACAGAATATCTACAAAGCAACAACCAACAGACTGCTCAACTGCAATGGAAACTAGAAAACTGGTAAATTATCTTTAAAATATTGAGAGAAAATAATTACTAAGCTAGAGTTGTGTACCCAGGTGAGGAAGAAATCTTAAAGGGGGTGAAATAAAGACATTTCAGGTAAACAAAAGCTGAGAGTTTATCACCTACACACCTGTACCAAAGGAATTTTTTCTTTTAAATTGAGGTATAGTTGACGTACTGTATTATATAAGTTTCAGGTATACAACATAGTGATTCACAGTTTTTTTAAAAAAGATTTATTATTTATTTTTGGCTGCACTGGGTCTTAGAGGCGGCACCCAGGATCTTCCGTTGTAGCATGAGAGCTCTTCGTTGTGGTGCGCGGGCTTCTCTCTAGCTGTGGCCTGCGGGTTTTCTCTTCTCTAGTTGTGGCACATAGGCTCCAGGGTGCGTGGGCTCTGCAGTTTGAGGCGCATGGGCTCTGTAGTTTGAGGCACATGGGCTCTAGTTGAGGCGTGCGAGCTCAGTAGTTGTGGCACAGGAGCTCAGTAGTTGTGGCACGCGGGCATAGTTGCCCCACAGCATGTGGGATCTTAGTTCCCTGACCAGGGATCGAACCCACGTCCCCTGCATTGGAGGTGGATTCTTTACCACTGACCACCAGGGAAGTGCCCTGATTCACAATTTTTTTTTGGATTAATTTTTAAAGGTTATATTCCATTTATAGTTATTATACAATACTGGCTATATTCCCTGTGCTGTACAATATATCCTTATAGTTTATTTTATACTTAGTTTAGATCTCTTAACCCCCTACCCCATCTTTCCCCTCCCCACACTGTACCACTATAGTTTATTCTCTATATCAGTGTCTTTTTCTTTTTTGTTATAGTCACTAGTTTTCTTTTTTAGATTCCACATATAAGTGATCAGTATCTGTCTTTCTCTGACTTATTTCACTCACATAATATACTCCAACTCCATCCATATTGCTGCAAATGGCAAAATTTCACTCTTTTTTATGGTTGAGTAGTATTCTATTGTATATATACAACACTGCTTCTTTATCCATTCATCTCTTGATGGACACTTAGGTGGCTTCCATATCTTGGCAATTGTAAATATAAATAGTGTAGCTAGGCTATGTTTAGAGATAGATTTCTCCCCCCAAGAAAAACAACTTTCTATGAAGATTGCTGAGTTGCAACAGAAAGTTCAACACTGCCTTTGAAAAAGACAACCAGGGACTTCCCTGGTGGTCCAGAATCCACCTTCCAATGCAGGGGACACAGGTTCGATCCCTGGTTGGGGAACTAAGATCCCACATGCTGCAGGGCAACTAAGACCTCAGGCCACAACTAGAGAGCCTGCGCACCACAACTACTGAGCCCATGTACCGCAACTAGAGAAGCCTGCACACGGTAATGAAGACCGAGCACTGCCAAATAAATAAACAAAAATAAAAATAATACCTAACTTGTAGTGTTTAAAAAAAAAGAAAGACAACCAGTTATACTACTACCAAGTTGTAAGGACTGAGGCAAGGAGGTTGACTTTTCTTCACAAGATTTTTTTCTCTCTTTTTTATTTTTTGGCTGTGCGCAGCACGTGGGATCTTAGTTCCTGGACCAGGGATCGAACCTGTGCCCCCTGCATTAGAGCATGGAGTCTTAAGCACTGGACCACCAGGGAAGTCCCCACAAGATTATTTTGAAGATAAAATGATATTGTCAAAATAAGCCCCAGTGTCCTCATCTATAAAATGGTGCTGATACCTACCACACATCTCACAGGGTTGCCTTGTGACGATTAAATTACAATGGATGTGGAAGCACCATGCAAACTAAAGATTACACACACACACACACACACACACACACACACACACAAACTGTGGAGAAAGTCTACATTTCTCCTCCTTTCACCAAAAGGTCAGAGACACCTTTTCTAGTAACTACAGTCATCCCTCAGTATTCAAGGGGGGATTGGTTCCAGGACCCCCTACCCCCAACAGATAGCCAAAATCCGAGGAAGCTCAAGTTCTTTATATAAAATGTTGTAGTATTTGCATATAACCTAATAAGCACATCCTTCCATATACTTCGTTGCTGCGCACGGGCTTTCTCTAGTGGCGGGTGAGTGGGGGCTACTCTTCGTTGCGGTGCGCAGGTTTCTAATTGTGATGGCTTCTCTTGTTGCACAGCAGGGCTCTAGGCGCATGGTCTTCAGTAGTTGTGGCACGCAGGCTCAGTAGTTGTGGCACGTGGGCTCTAGAGCGCAGGCTCAGTAGTTGTGGCACATGGGCTTAGTTGCTCCGCAGCATGTGGGATCCTTCCGGAGCAGGGCTTGAACCTGTGTCCCCCACACTGGCAGGCGGATTCTTTTTTTTTTTTTTTAAACATCTTTATTGGAGTATAATTGCTTTACAATGGCATGTTAGTTTCTGCTTTATAACAAAGTGAGTCAGCTATACATATACATATATCCCCATATCTCTTCCCTCTTGCATCTCCCTCCCACCCTCCTTATCCCACCCCTCTAGGTGGTCACAAAGCACTGAGCTGATCACCCTGTGGCTGCTTCCCACTAGCTATTTTACATTTGGCAGTATATATAAGTCCATGCCACTCTCTCACTTCGTCCCAGCTTACCCCTCCCCCTCCCCGTGTCCTCAAGTCCATTCTCTACATCTGCGTCTTTATTCCTGTCCTGCCCCTAGGTTCTTCAGAACCATTTTTTTTTTTTAAGATTCCATATATATGTGTTAGCATACAGGATTTGTTTTTCTCCTTCTGACTTACCCCACTCTGTATGACAGACTCTAGGTCCATCCACCTCACTACAAATAACTCAATTTCGTTTCTTTTTATGGCCGAGTAATATTCCATTGTATACATATGCCTCATCTTCTTTATCCATTTATCTGTCGATGGACACTTAGGTTGCTCCCATGTCCTGGCTATTGTAAATGGAGCTGCAATGAACCTTGTAGTACATGACTCTTTTTGAATTATGGTTTTCTCAGGGTATATGCCCAGTAGTGGGATTGCTGGGTCATATGGTAGTTCCATTTTTAATTTTTTAAGGAACCTCCATACTGTTCTCCATAGTGGCTGTATCAATTTACATTCCCACTAACAGTGCAAGAGGGTTCCCTTTTTTCCACACCCTCTCCACCATTTGTTGTTTGTAGATTTTTTGATGATGACCATTCTGACTGGTGTGAGGTGATACCTCATTGTAGTTTTGATTTGCATTTCTCTAATGATTAGTGATGTTGAGCATCCTTTCGTGTGTTTGTTGGCAATCTGTATATCTTCTTTGGAGAAATGACTATTTAGGTCTTCTGCCCATTTTTGGATTGGGTTGTCTGTTGTTTTGATATTGAACTGCATGAGCTGCTTGTAAATTTTGGAGATTAATCCTTGGTCAGTTGCTTCATTTGCAAATATTTTCTCCCATTCTGAGGTTTGTCTTTTCATCTTGTTTATGGTTTCCTTTGCTGCGCAAAAGCTTTTAAGTTTCATCAGGTCCCATTTGTTTATTTTTGTTTTTATTTCCATTTCTCTAGAAGGTGGGTCAAAAAGGATCTTGCTGTGATTTATGTCAGAGTGTTCTGCCTGTTTTCCTCTAAGAGTTTTATAGTGTCTGGCCTTACATTTAGGTCTTTAATCCATTTTGAGTTTTTTTTGTGTGTGTACGGTGTTAGGGAGTGTTCTAATTTCATTCTTTTACATGTAGCTATCCAGTTTTCCCAGCACCACTTATTGAAGAGGCTGTCTTTTCTCCATGGTATATTCTTGTGGCAGGCGGATTCTGAACCACTGCACCACCAGGGAAGTCGCCTTCCATATACTTTTTCTTTTTTAAAAAATTTATTTATTTTATTATTATTTTAAAATTAATTAATTTATGGCTGTGTTGGGTCTTCGTTTCTGTGCGAGGGCTTTCTCTAGTTGTGGCAAGCGGGGGCCACTCTTCATCACGGTGTGTGGGCCTCTCACTATCGCGGCCTCTCTTGTTGCGGCGCACAGGCTCCAGACGCGCAGGCTCAGTAATTGTGGCTCACGGGCCCAGTTGCTCTGGGCAGCATGTGGGATCTTCCCAGACCAGGGCTCAAACCCGTGTCCACTGCATTGACAGGCAGATTCTCAACCACTGTACCACCAGGGAAGTCCCCTTCCATATACTTTTTTTTTTTAAATTTATTTATTTATTTAATTTTTGGCTGTGTTGGGTCTTCCTTGCTGCGTGCGTGCTTTCTCTATTTGCAGCAAGCAGGGACTACTTGTTGTTGCGGTGCATGGGCTTCTCATTGCAGTGGCTTCTCTTGTTGTAGAGCACGGGCTCTAGGCACGCGGGCTTCAGTAGCTGTGGCTCACGGGCTCTAGAGGGCAAGCTCAGTAGTTGTGGCACACGGGCTTCTTTGCTCCGCAGCATGTGGGATCTTCCCAGACCAGGGCTTGAACCCGTGTCCCCTGAATTGGCAGGCGGATTCTTAACCAGTGAGCCACCAGGGAAGCCCCTCTTCCATATACTTTAAAATCACCTCTAAATTACTTACAATACCTAATGCACTATAAATGCTATATAGTTGTAAATACAAAGTAAATGTTATGCAAATCGTTGTCAGCACGCACGTGGCAAATTCAAGTTTTACTTTTTGGAACTTTCTGGAATTTTTAATTTATTTAATTTATTTAGTTTTGACTTCATTGGGTCTTTGTTGCTGCACGCAGGCTTTCCCTAGTTGTGGCGAGCAGGGGCTACTCTTCGTTGCAGTGCGCGGGCTTCTCATTGCAGTGGCTTCTCTTGTTGTGGAGCATGGGCTCTAGGAATGTGGGCTTCAGTAGTTGTGACACGTGGGCTCTAGAGCGCAGGCTCAGTAGCTGTGGTGCATGGGCTTAGTTGCTCCATGGCATGTGGGATCTTCCCGGACCAGGGCTCAAACCCGTGTCACCTGCATTGGCAGGTGGATTCTTAACCACTGCGCCACCAGGGAAACCTCTCTGGAATATTTTTTTTTAATATTTTTGATCTACAGTTGGTTGTACCCACAGACGCAGAACCTGTGGATGCAGAACCCACAGATGCAGAACCCACAGAGAGCCGACTGTATTGCATTGCTGTCTGGTCGTGCTGAAAATCATTTGAACTAGTGTTACTGTATAAATTCCAAAACACTACATGCCTAAGGTGAGAGTTAGTAGGGCCTGAGGCTTTTTAGAAGTTAGGTCCCCTCTTTCTGTTGGGGCAGGAGGGAGAAATGAAAAGGGAAGAGACCCTTCAGAAAATGTTATTTTAAAAAGAATCAATCCAAACCTAAATTCAGAGAGCAGAAAACAAGCGAATATGGCCCTAAAACAAAGGGGGATCACCTCAACTTGTTTACCAGGGCTGCCTGCAACTCCTTTCATTAACTTCCTAAACCATCTCCTCTAGCTCACTGAGGACCATTTGGGCAGAAAGCACGCAGCACAAACAGCCCTTTAGCCTGTTCATCTTACACAGGGCGCGTGGGAGCCAGACGCAGCACTCAAGAAATAATGTTCCTGGGGACTTCCCTGGTGGTCCAGTGGCTAAGACTCCGCGCTCCCAATGTAGGGGGCTTGGGTTCAATCCCTGGTCAGGGAACTAGATCCCATATGCCGCAACTAAAAGAGTCTGCATGCCGCAACTAAAGATCCCGCATGCCTCAACGAAGATCCTGCGTGCTGCAACGAAGATCCAAGGCAGCCAAATAAATTAATTAAAAAAAAAAAAGAACTTTGCTTTTTCTTACTAGTCACCAAAAAGTGAACAAGGGAAAACCTGTGAATAAGTTCAAACTATTGTTCTACAGTGCTAACCATGTTCAAGCTATTCCATGCTCCATGGTCCCACAGATTCCCTATAATAGAGGCCCTATCTCCCAGAGACCACATCAGCACTCAACAGACCTTTTAATTGTGGGTAGTTTGTTGTTGTGGTTCTGTTTTGTTTTTAAAGAGGCTATAGGGAAACATACCATCATAGAGAAAAAAGAAGTTGAAATCTCTCCATAATGATCATTTTTCCACTTCTAAACCATGCTGAAGTTTCTGTAATGGCTGGCTGCTTCATTGGCAAGAGGAAGGATTATAAGAAGAATAGTTTAAAGTTAAATCTTAGGCAAAAGAAAAAAAATCTATCCAAGCTCAGCAGACAGAATGAGAGCCAGACAAAAACAGTTTTTTCCCCTTGTGAGAGAGAACTACTAGAATCAACGAGCTTCCTTCTCCTTTTACTTCATTTAAGGTAAAAAAAAAAGAAAAAAAGAAATCAGAAAGAAAAGGGTGGAAGGTCACCTAACAAGGCTGTAAGAATGAAACATCATTTAAAGGTGTCAGATAGGTCATGACTGCTGCTTAGTTATAGTCAATTCTCAGATCTTTTTATATGAATGCTACTTTAAAGGAATGGTTGGGGAAGAGGAACTTGCAACTAAACTATCACCCCACTTCCACCACCAGCAAAGTCTTAATTTCCTTTGTAGAGAGTGTCTTTGCCATTTAATGAGGCACCTCAAAAGTAATTTAAGGAGAGCTGATCTCAACTGTCCCTAACCTCCATCAGCAACACTTCTTAGCCAGATCTCCAATTTGCAAAGCAATGCTAGTTTGTGGAGAGCGTGGCTATGTAGCTATAGAATAAAGCTAGTATATTGTGTTCCTACTACATTTCTGGCTGTGTGACCCTAGCCAAGTCATTTAATCTTTCTGTGCTTCAATTTCCTTATCTGTAAAATGAGAACAATCTACCCAAAAAGAATTCAGAGTAATGATAGTAAAGATGATCCAAGATCTTGGAAAAAGAATAGAGGCACAGATCAAGAAGATACAAGAAATGTTTAACAAAGACCTAGAAAAACTAAAGAACAAATAAACAATACAATAACTGAAATAAAAAATGCACTAGAAGGAATCAGTAGCAGAATAAGTGAGACAGAAGAACGGATAAGCAAGCTGGAAGACAAAATGGTGGAAATCACTGCCGCAGAACAGAATAAAGAAAAAAGAATGAAAAGAAATGAGGACAGTCTCAGAGACCTCTGGGACAACATTAAACGCACCAACATTCGCATTATATGGGTCCCAGAAGGAGAAGGATAAGGAGAAGGAGAGAGGGAGAGAGGGAGAGAGGGAGAGAAGGAGAGAAGGGGAGAGGGGGAGAGGGGGAGAGGGGGAGAGAAAGGACCTGAGAAAATATTTGTAAAATGGGAACAGTAATAGTACCTGCTATGAGTACCTGCTATGAGAATTAATTAGGTCAATATTTACTTAAAACCATGCCTGACACACAGCAAGTGCTCTGTATTTATTATATAATAAATGTAGAAAATTAAATAGTATGGCCACTTTCTAGCATTCTTCAATGTCAAATTTAGTCATATTTTAGCTCACCCTGCAACCTAGGGAAAAAACTAAAGAAATATGAAGGATTTTAAAAGCAGCAATTCATTGATATGACCACCCAAAAGGCTACAATAGGAAAAATTCAAGTTAGGACAACTTTATCTAATGATGTAGAAGACAGAGCACAAAGCACATGCCTTGGAATTAGGAAAGGAAATTTGGGTTCTAGTCCCAGCTCCATTACTAAATAACTGAGACATCCAAAGCAAACAACTAACTACTGTTTCCCTTTTCCTCTCCACATTTAGGATAACACTCAAGCTACTTAGCTCAAAGTCTGATTCTAAGGCTCCAACAAGGACATATATGTAAAGGTACTCAAAAGCCTTGCTATTTAAAATATGAATGCCTAGCCTGCAATACAAGCATTACTTGGAGCTTGTCAGACATGCAGAATCTTGGGCCTCACCTCAGACCTACTGAATCCAAATCTCCAGTTTAACAAACTCACTAAGTGATTCCTATGAACAATAAAGTTTAAGAAACATCCATGGTTTAAAGCATTAAGCAAGGAAGCAGAAGGGTAGAATATAAAGAGCCTGGGATATGGTGTTATCAAGGGTCAAGTCCTAAATCCAGGTTCTGCCACTATCCTGCTGTGCTACCATGGCTGTATGACCTAACTTCTAGTTTCAATTTTCACACCTCTAAACTGGTAACAACAAAGCCAACTGCAGGGTAGACAAGTAGACTATATGAAATCATTTGCATGAAGGCATCTGGAACAGTGCCTTCTGTATAGCTGAGATCAATAAATATCTGTTTCTTAGAAATGTGTCGGCCTATTACCTACCAACTCATGTCACAATTTTCTCGTGGAGTTGGATTCCAGGAAAGAGGCAGTCAAGCCTGAGGAAGGGGTGAATGGATAATTCCCTCTAGCTGTAGAACAGGAAATAAAGCCCCAATTTCCTAAGGGCCTCCTGACCAAGAGAAGAGTCTCAAGGAGAGGAAACAAATTTAACTAACCATAATCCCCACCAGCAAGCAAATCTAGACAGGAGATGTTAGAGGACTGTCATACCCTAGGCTACATACCTCATTTCATCTACTCCTGGCTGCCAAGGAAAGCTGCTAAATGGCTTTGTATAGTACATCCAAGCTATACTCACAGATGCAACAGGCAGATTACAAATCTCTGAGTCATCCCTGAACTTTCACCTCCCAGCTCCTCCCCCAGTTCTGGAGGTGTGGCAGCGGGGCTTTTGGCTTCTGGTTGCATGCCACGTGTAAAGTCATCCTACTGGAACAGCACCTGTCAGGTGAATCAGGGAGTCACCTCACTCAATAGGTCAGCTCCTTCATGGGGAGAAATGGAGAGCGCTACTTCCGAAGATAAGGGCCTGGCTCACAATGTCTGACAGCCAGGATTCTCTACAGGATGGGGGTATCGCAATCACTAAAAGGATTTTCAAACCTCATATGCTGCCACCCCTTGCAATAACTCTTTTAGTGAGCTGGCTATTATTGATAGAAATGGGCTGTAGCTCTCAAATGTGCTATGCTAGGATGGAAAAATATAATTAAAGGAACCTCTATCTTAAAGGGCCAAGGGAGGAAAAGGACAAATAATACATGCAGGAAATTCTGCCAAAGACTTGCTTATAATACTTAGGGTATTTCTGGAATAGGGTATTGGCGAAATCACTTAACAAAAATCAATTAAAACTACTCCCTTCTCGGGACTTCCCTGGTGGTCCAGTAGTTAAGAATCTGCCTTCCAAAGCAGGGGACGCGGGTTCAATCCCTGGTCGGGGAACTAAGATCCCACATGCCACAGGGCAACTAAACCCTTGTGCTGCAACTACTGAGCCCGTGTGCTCTGGAGCCTGCGCACCCCAACTAGAGAGCCAAACTAGAGAGAAGCCCACGCACCGCAACTACTGAGCCTACGCACTGTGGAGCCCATAGAGAAGCCCAAGCGCTGCAAGGAAGACCCAGCGCAGCCCAAAAAAACAAAAACAAAAACAAACTACTCCCTTCTCCCCCAAATTCTGGGAACAGTAGAATACCATTTGGATAAGCACTTACTCAATAATGTGGTTATTTCTCTTATTCCTCCTAGCCTATTATCATCATCGATCCACATCTAGGACCCTTACTCTACATGGGAAAAGCCAAATTTCCTTTGATTCCCTAACCTAGGCACATTCAGAACATATCCTGCCACATATCCAGGAGCTCCAACAAACTTGTGAGATTACAAACTACTGTGTATAAAATTAATAGGCTACAAGGATATATTGTACAGCACAGGGAATATAGCCAATACATTATAATAGCTATAAATGGAGTATAATCTAAAAAATGTTGAATCACTACGTTGTATACCTGAAACTAATATAATATTGTAAATCAACTATACCTCAATTTAAAAATTTAAAAAAAAAACTTGTGAGGGCTTCCCTGGTGGCGCAGTGGTTGAGAGTCCGCCTGCCAATGCAGGGGACGCGGGTTTGTGCCCCGGTCCGGGAAGATCCCACATGCCGCGGAGCGGCTGGGCCCGTGAGCCATGGCTGCTGAGCCCGGGCGTCCGGAGCCTGTGCTCCGCAACGGGAGAGGCCACAACAGTGAGAGGCCCGCGTACTGCCAAAACAAAAAAAACCAACCAAAAAAAACCAAAAAAACTTGTGAGAGATGCTCCTGATTTTATTAGAGCCTTGTCCTTCATCAATAAAAGATCAGAGCTTGCCAAGCCAGAACTGGCTTAGTTGATGAAGCAAATATAATTCACTAATAACTGTAGGAAAAATCTTGTGCTACAAAGGCTTCCAATGCAGAAGAAACAACTTGCATTAAGTGAAAAAGAACACACATAGGACAAAGGCTCCTCTCTCCCCAGAACCAGGTCAGAGAACTAAAGCCATTTAACATCTGTGTTTCACAATGGTGATATTGGAAGTCTGCCTGCACTACTTGGTCAGGCCACTTAATAGCCTGAGCAATCTTCAGATTTCATACTGTGATGCCCTTCATACTCACAAGAGTTTCCTTAATAATTCTGCCGAACTCTCATTGTCTAACAGACCCTTTGCTAAAGGTTCGCTGATTATTCAGTGAAGAAGACGGGAAAGGACACCAATTCAGACTCAGAAAAGAATCGAGTCCTAATTTTCCTTTCAGAGAAATTCTTACTGTTCTTTAACAAGTAGTTGCTGAACATCTACTTATTATGTGCACACTAAGCATACACTACTGAATAAAGTATATAGGATCTGTCACTGTACTACTTTTTCAGGAACTAGAAACTGTTCCCTCACTTCTACTAGTTCTTACAATGCTTTGTTTCAGGGATTTACAAGAAACTTTTCCTCAGGCATTTGAAAAAAAGGCCTAGGAAGACAAACCCAGAGAAATAGTCTAAATCAGACTATTTCTTAGAATAGTTATTTCTGAAGTCATTTAAAATAATCACTAAAAAAAAAAAAAAAGTCAAAACACTCAAAGCTTCATATATACATTAAACACAGTTGGCCCAACTGGAGGGGATCACCAAGCAGTCAAATGAGACACTTGAAAAAATACAAGTTTCCAGATCCATCCCACCTTTGCTGAATCAGAATCTGAAGGTAGGATTCATGAATGTGCAATGTGAAGAAGCACCTCAGGTGATGACCGCCCACTGTGAACTTACTTACGGAGCTTTTTTTTTTTTTTTTTGCGGTACGTGGGCCTCTCACTGCTGCGGCCTCTCCTGTTGCGGAGCACAGGCTCCGGACGCACAGCCTCAGTGGCCATGTCACGGGCCCAGACGCTCCGCGGCATGTGGGCTCTTCCCGGACCAGGGCACGAACCTGTGTCCCCTGCATCGGCAGGCAGACTCTCAACCACTGTGCCACCAGGGAAGCCCGTAGCTTTTTAAATGATAACATGTTAAGGACTTCCCTGGGGCGCAGTGGTTAAGAATCTGCCTGCCAATGCAGGAGACACAGGTTCGAGCCCTGGTCCAGGAAGATCCCACATGTTGTAGAGCAACTCAGCCCGTGTGCCACAACTACTGAGCCCATGTGCTGCAACTACTGAAGCCCGCATACCTAGAGGCCATGCTCTGCAACAAGAGAAGCCCACACACCACAACAAAGAGTAGCCCCCTCCTGCTGCAACTAGAGAAAGCCCACGTGCAGCAACGAAGACGCAATGCAGCCAAAAATAAATAAATAAAATTAATTTAAAAAAATGATAACATGTTAAAAGAAATATAGGAACTTAGGCAAGTTGAGCGAGAACTGAAAGACAGTCAGATCCTAAGAGCCATTGCTAAAGCTGCCTCACTACTGTTTTTAATTTCACTCAAATCCTATTCAACTCTATCACATAGGGCACTGAAAAGAGGGCAGAAGGAATTACTCTGTGGCTTTAGGGAGATCCACCAAGTCTGGTTTCCTGCCTTCTGCCCACTTGCACTCTAAGAACTAGGAATGCCAGCCTTCCCTTCTCTGATTATCCACTTCACCACGGCTCACCTCAATGCCTCCCCACACCCATGCATTCACCTGCTACCAATCTAAAGACCACTAGGAAGAACAAATGCAATCATACCACCATTAGCACATGATGAGGATTTATTCTCCATTTTTCATCTTTGGTCCATCTAGTAAGCGTCAAGGAATTGCCATTACTTTGGGTAGGCTGATAATCAAAATGAAGGCAAAGAGATTTGAGTGCTTGCCCTTAGAAGTTTGGGGCTTTAAGCCTAACTAACATTTCACAGGACAAAACTGACTCAGTTTTGTAGAACCCAATTTCAGACTAGGATTTATACAAGAGATGTGCAGTGGTGTACGTCTGCTGTAGAGGAATCACGGGTATTAAGAGTCTTGAGAAAGTCTAGGAATAATCTAGAAACATTTCTGGATTGATTTACGCAAAGTTATCAAACATCCTAGCTTGGAGGAGCAATTCTCAATGACACAAGAAGCAACTAGGGTTGGTTAAGTCACTTTGGCATGAATCCAAAAGTTAACTGGTGGCCCTACTCTAATTCCCAACCCAGATCACCTATGAAAAGACAGTATTTACAGCACAAAGCTAAGGCACCCACAGCTAATACCATTGCTTAGTAGAAATTCATTCAGGTAAACAAGAAGTCAAAATAATCTCAAGGCTCTGAAACAGGTGGTCTCTCCAACTCAGGTGTTCATTAAATTACCTGACAGTGGGGCTTCCCTGGTGGCGCAGAGGTTGAGAATCTGCCTGCTAATGCAGGGGACACGGGTTCGAGCCCTGGTCTGGGAAGATCCCACATGCCGCGGAGCGACTAGGCCTGTGAGCCACAACTACTGAGCCTGTGCGTCTGGAGCCTGTGCTCCGCAACAAGAGAGGCCACGACAGTGAGAGGCCCGCGCACCGTGATGAAGAGCGGCCCCCGCTTGCCACAACCAGAGAAAGCCAACACAGCCAAAAATAAAAATAAATAAATTAAAAAGAAGGCTCAACATTAAAAAAAAAAATCATTAAAAAATTACCTGACAGTGGGAAGGAACAACAGTGGAACAACAGAACAATGACTAGTATGTGTCTCTTGGCAAGGTCAAAAAAATTTCTCAGAAAAGCGAACTACACCTGACCTTGAGAATCACAGTAGCAGGCTAGAAGACTATTTTTGCCTTCTAAAGCCTACCTTACTAGCAAAAGTAAAATTGAGTACTGCAGACTAATCTGGAAAGCTCAGGCAGGTGCTAGCAATGCTGACAAACTGAAAGGCTTCTTGGTATCCTAGCTGTTAACTGCTTAGATCTCAGAAAGTTTCTACTCCTCAATCTGATAGGCTTTATTAGTTTTAAGGGTCGAAAGCCTTCTAATGGCTTCCAATATACAGGTTTTTGGGATCCTCAGGTCCGTCTCTAACAGGAAAGTAAACAAAACAGTAATGATCACTACAGTTAGGTAGCCCTGTCAACCCAAAAGCTTTCTTTTCTTTTCTTTTCTTTTTTTTTTTTGCGGTACGCGGGCCTCTCACTGTTGTGGCCTCTCCCGTTGCGGGGCCTGCAGGCTCTGTGGCCATGGCTCACGGGCGCAGCCGCTCCGCAGCATGTGGGATCTTCCCAGACTGGGGCACGAACCTGTGTCCCCTACATCGGCAGGCGGACTCTCAACCACTGCGCCACCAGGGAAGCCCAACCCAAAAGCTTTCTGAGTTTCCTCAGAGGTTTAAGAGGCAAAATAAATTCGAACGTAAATTCTAAAGGCTTTTTCAAACTGTAGGGTTAGATTATCTGGTCTGGGTTAGCAGCTCTGGAATGAGCTAATTATAGTGTCCCCTATTCTGCCAAAACACTATCTAGAACTTGCTTCATTTCCCAAGAGGCTTCCTTACCCTGGTCTCTGGCAGCGGAAGAAACTACCGTCAGGTAAGACAAGTATCTCCCAAATGATCAGCCTCCACCTTGCTGCTGAGTACCTGGAAGAACCTGTAAATCCTACATGCTTCACCTTATCACCAACCATGCAAGATAACACAGTAAGCCAAAACAATTCTAAGGTTTCCCTTCCTCCCCTCAGGTGCTGGCAACTTTAATCTGTCTGCAGAAGAGAAAGTATAAGTTCTTTGCAGGAGTCAAGGTCACTTGTGGGACTGTCCCTGCTTGGATTAGAAGGCTGGGACTCCCTCAGCACACCAGTTTCTCTGTTTAAAGAGCCAAGTTGCCCAGAGACAAAAGTAATTTTGGCAATATGAAATTGAAAGCACCATTACCTGCAACAATATTCCTGATTCCAACGGCAACAAAAGTCAAGTAAGGGGCCCCAAAGAATAAGAGGAATCTTTCCTGGGTAGAGCAGACTTAAGAGCAACAGCAAAACCTGAGTGAGCAAGTAGTAGGACCGGTCATGTAACCTTGGAATTACTATTTCCTGCCCAATATCTTCACTTGCCAGCCTGCAGTTTGGGGGAAAAACCTTTCTGTTTTTTTCTCCAATCATATGTGATAATCATGCAGAAGCTTTCACACAAGCGCTCCACCCAACCCAAGCTCCTCCTATATAAAGAGTAAGTGCAACAGTCCCAAGGACAAAGAGGACCCGAGTAGCATTCCTCTAGCAGGAACTGCTATGCTTGGTCACTAAAGGCTTAAATAACTGGGTTGGAGAAATGGAAATGGAAGCAGGAAGTTCAAAAACTGACAAGGCCCTCTCTACAAAGCAGAAGCCGAAATTAGCCAAGGCTCCAGCTCTGGCCCAGGGGTAGAGTGAGCACACCTGCTCACCCCTGCCACTTCTCTTACCCCGCCCCTTCCTCCAAACAGGCTCTTTCCCTAACTCCAACGGAACACACCTGTGTTCTCCACTCCTTTTTCCAAGGCCAAGCATCCCCGCCTCTTCCACCCCAGACAGGCAGGGTGACAGCTGGGTCCGGCCTTCCCACCGGCCCAAGAACGCAGGCCGGGGCGTGCAGAGCTCAACACCCCCAGGGGCCGGTAGGCAGTGAAGCACGTGACCCTGTGAGCGCCACGCAGGGCTGGCGGCCAGCCAAGCGCAAGGCCCCTTTAAGATGCGCTGGGGTGCGCCTGGGTAGGGGAGGGAGACCCCGGCGCTAGTGGGCCTGCAGTCGCCTCAGCCCCACCCTGGGACGGCGCGCTCTCTCCTAGTTGCTCACCTTAGCTCCGAAGAGCCGGGCGGCCGCAGTGAGTAAAGCCATGGTGGGCGAACTCGGGGATCTGACGGGGAGGGAAGGAGGGAAGAGAACTGCGGTAGGAACGGGAGCCGCCGCCGCCGCCGCACCAGAGGCCGCGCCGACGAGGGGAACAAGGTTGAAAGGAGGCGGCTGAGGGAAAGGGTAAACGAGCCGGCGGCGGCGCCCAGCCCGGGGTCCTCAGTGAGGCTCCGCCTACCGCCCGGAACCCGCTCCCGCCCCCTCTCAAGGGATTCGCCCCGGGCTCAGCCATTGGTCCAGTGTGCATGGGGGGGCGGGCCCTAAGACGTTGACAGCAGTTGTGGCTGGGAGGATTGGACCGTCCGGGGTAAGCTAATTAACGGTGGATGGGCGGGGGAAGCGTGTAGGTGGTTAAGTATGTGCCTGAGAACTCAGTTAACTTACTTCGGCTTTTCCCCTTATCCTTAACACCTTTGAGGTTAATTGTGAGGTGGCTATCAGAGAAAAAGCCCCAAGGACTTCGACCTTTGAAGGTCCTCGGAAGCCAACCCCTTAATACACTATCACGACAACTGATCCTAATCCCTTGGTGTGCTTTCTTGAACGTCTTTGGTCAATGACTTAATGGCCATAGAGGTGACACCATGTGGACACAGGCTATGATGCCCGAGTTAGCTACTTGGTGGAAATCATTTGAGGTAAGCCATGGTATTATAGATACCAACAGACCCAGAATGTGGAGAAGGAAAGCAAAGGCAGGAGCCTGAATATCCAGTGGTCTTTGCCAGCTGTCAGTTCTGTGACTAATGCCAGGAAACCCGTCTCACAAACGCCCCCTTAATATGAAGCTTTCCAGTGCAGTCCAGAGCCTCTGGGTCCTGGGTATTAGTCTCACTGCCACTCCAGTCACATAGCCCCACACAAACGGTCCACCCCACATCTAGCCAAAATATCAGGAGCTGCAGACCAACCCCTCATCCAAAATCACCTCCCTTTTTGTCACATCACTCCCGTCACTCCCATAGGGCCTCTGGACCTTTATACCTGCTTGGCTATATTCAATACACTCTTATCCTCTGCTCCCCAGAGACCATTAAATGAACCATGGCACTGAAGTGATCTACATCATTCTTGACTCATTCTTTTGGGTAGACAAGAACTTAGGACCTTTCTACCTTGCTAAGATATCATTGTCATTGACCCAAGGGCAGAGAGGAATGACCCAAGGCCCAAGTGGACAGCCCTTTTATCTCCTCACATAGAAGTAACAAAGTTCAGAGGTCTCAGTACCATCTAAGCCGGGTTTAGACAGATCCTGTTTATAAAGAACCTAGTTTATAGCTTGGACTTGGAAAAAGAGAAAGAAACATGCCGTTTTCTCTTCCGGGGTTTCCTTATACTCAGCTTTACACCTACCAACCAATGCTTCTCTGGCTTGGGGATCAGATGGGTAGATCTTAGAAACTTCATAAAGAGAAGCCAAGCAGTGCCCCAGGGGAGCACTGACCTCAGCTATCTCCTCGGTGACTTCAAAGCTCCACTGATCAATATTTGCTCCCAATTTAGCATCTCACAGAGGATTTCCTCCTAACCCTAGAATAGTCTGACCTGGTTTCTTCTCTCTGGTTAATTATCCACAGAGACTAGCCCGCAGGCCAGAGGACTGAGCTCCAGTGCCCCAAGTGGCAGGAGGCATTCTCAGGGTGAGGCTACCAAAGGGATAATTACGGAGTGGCCATAAGGGTAACCTATTTTGGAGCTCTAGTGATTGGAGGAAGGGTGGGGAACAATAATGCTCACAGTGTCCTGGAGCCTAGTGTCCTGAGGACTTTATGGACTTATTTTGAAGTTGTTCAGTCCTGACATCCACTGCTATAAGGCCAATGGGAAAGCCCAGGACTCAAAGGGACTAAATGGTATCTCCCAGGAGCTGGCTTAGAGCCTTTCTCTGAACATGGTTGGGACCTGGGGAGATGGGAAGAAAGTTAAGGGAGAAGGATTAGCATGAATAAAGGAGCCAAGCGAACTCTAGGTCCAAATACAACTAAGTGCCTGAGAACTGGAGGGGACAAGGGAGAGAAGGGTGAGCATCGAGGTCATCTTGACGTTTGGAATGACCTCTTTAAAATGGACAGAGGCAATGGTGCCCCCTGGTGGCCAAGGATAAGTGGGAGAATGCAGATGGAACTTAAACTCTTATCAGTAAACCAAACTCCTTTTTTTAATGGGTAGCAGCTAAAATTTATTAAGTACTTCCTATTTCCAGAAACTATCTAAATGTGGTACATGCATTACCTTAATTAATCCTCACAACTCTAAGGGATGTAGGTAATGGTAGTAGCTTTACAGAGGAGGAAACCAAGGTTTAGATAAAGTATCCTACTCAGGACCATAGCTTGTAATTGGCGTTGCTAGAATTCAGACCTAGGTTGGCCTCACTCCAGAAGCTGTATTTTAACTACTAAGCTGTATTGTTTATATGGTGCTGACTGTAAATTATCAGCTGCAACTCAGGAAGGAGACTTTGAGTCATTGTTAACAGTCTCTTGGGCACATTAGCTCAGTGTGTTGCTATATTTAAAGATATTTTAAAAGATAAGGAACTATAGGGAATTCCCTGGTGGTCCAGTGGTTAGGACTCCTCGCTTCCAATGCAGGGGGCATGTGTTCAATCCTTGATCTGGGAACTAAGATCCTGCAAGCCGTGGGGTGCAGCCAAAAAAAAAAAAAAAGATACCTGAAATACATGATAAATGACGACCTTCCCAGAATACAGGTAAGGAGAGACAAACATTTAGCACCTAAAAAGACCAGGGGGATAGAATGGGCTTCTTACAAGGAATAATCAGGCTGGGAAAATGGCTGAAAAGAGGATATAGTGCTTTTTCACTGTAGATTATTAGACTCAGAGGGCATGTGTTCAAACTTGAAGGTAGTTTTCAAACAAATAAAAGAAGTAGTACTTTACAGAGCCACTGGGGACCACATGGAGACTCCATCGGCCTAGGGATAAGATGATTGCTAGGGCTGAAGCTTTGGCTCTCCCACCCCTCTTTGAGCTTGGTTTCTTCCTCTGCAAATGGGAGTAACATCTAGTATTTGTTAGAGCTGTAAAGATTAAATAAGTGTGTGTATGCGCTTGTTATATGAGTATTTAACATATACTAGTTCTTTTTCCCTTGCTATTCATCTCTGTCTTATATTTAAAGGAATCTTGTTCTTGCTCGGAGTCCTTTCCACAGCAAAAACACATCCTCTAAAACTTATCTTTAAGGACTAGATTTTCACATAATACATTTTCCTAGTCACACCTGGATCTCATTTAACACTGTCTTTGGGAATTCCCTGGCGGTCCAGTGGTTAGGACTCTGCACTTTCACTGCCAAGGGCCCGGCGTTGGTTGGGGAACTAAGATCCCATAAGCCTTGTGGTGTGGCAAACAAACAAACAAACAAAAAAAAAACACTGTCACACTGTCTTCGGGAATATTTCTTTAAAAGCTAACATTTTTCTGATAAACTCATTTACGAGGTATCTAAAATTTAAGGTGTAAACAGATATGCAGGGTTGAGTATATGCTCTACCGAATACTAGGCTAGAATAATTTTAGTAGCCTCCAGAAAGGTTCAGATAAATTCATGGATTCCTTGTGCTAACCTATGACATGAATTAAGAGATATGCAAAGTATATCCTCCTGAGGATCAAGTCAAGGATGATAATGTCCACTCTTCCCTATGTAAGACACATGCCTGTGTCCCAATGGCAAAGACTCTTGGGCTGGAGAATTAACGGCTGTTCTCCAGCCGATGACAAACTAGTGAGGAACATCACAAGTAACTTGTTACTGATTAACATTAAATTTGTTTTATTTATTAAAACTTGCAAATAACTTGCTTTTTTGTAAATTACAACAGCTTCAAGTTCCCTATAAGAGTACTCTCACTTACATTTCTGATAAGCTTTCTGGTGGAAGAGTAAGAACTTACAGACACCAAGCAGCAATAGACAGAATCCTGGGTATACTCATAGGGGAATGAAGCAAGTGAACATCATTCACGTGCATCACAGAAGAAATAAAGCTTAGTAACAGCTGGTCTGGAAAACTGATTTGACAGGATACAGCATTTCTTATGACTGACAAGAGAAGAAGGAATTAGCACTAGACCCTGAATTTAGTTGTCAACTAATATCAGGGTGCTTGCTCTGAGCTAGTTAATTGTTAGATTTCATAGGGATTTGTGGTACAAGAAAGCTTTGTTGAACACATTCATTCCATGTGCCAGGCTTAGTGTAAGGTATTAAGAGAAAAAGAAGACGTAAAACAGAAGCTACTTCACAGCTATATTAGATCAGATTGACACTTGGGAACATTAGCTTATAGATCCAGTTTTGCCACTACATACAGAACTTGAGAACCTGTGGTTTCTCTGGGCCTTGGTTTCTTTATCTGTAAAATCAGTTACTTCATCTACAAAGGTGAACTAGATGACTTCCAAGGGCCTTTAGATTCTAAAGTGCTGAAAGTCTTTGAAATGTAATAAACCTGAATAACGGGTGTTCTCTCCCTGAGGCATTCCTGGGACAAATGTTCCATTCCAAACCCTGAGACAGCCACACCTCAGGATTAGGGTGTTTAAGAATCTCCTCAAAGAAGGTATCCTTTATATTTTTACCCCTATGCCCCAGTACAGAATCTCTACACACAGAAAATGGGGACACACTTATGGTCCACATTGACAATGGCTAGTGATAGAGATGATAAAGGTATACTTTACTGTTGCTTTGGCATCAAATCTGAAAGCTTAGACCAGCAAGCAAGGCCTTTCCTTTAATAACATTCCTTACCTCACTTCTCCCTATCTGATAAAGCCCTTACTTTTCAGCTGAGCTGATCACATCCATTTGCCCTTTCCTGTATGCTCTTGCCGATCCCTCCATCTGGAAGGGTAGGGAGGGTAGAAAAATCCATTTCCTTCAGGACTGAGCTCTATCTTACTTTATGTTTCATCAGTATGAATACAAGTAATTTCTAGAATCCTATATTACCATACACTTATTCATGTTCCCTAGCTTATTCATAGAGGTTCCTCTTCTCACTATAATTAGACTCTAAACACATCATATTGAATAACCACGGAATAAATGCTTATCTAGTTTGTGAGTCCAGCAGGAATCTCAGATAACAAAAGAATGAAAGCTTCAGGCTCCTCCTACTTTAGCGCTATACCATTCCCAAAGCTCTTCCTTCCCTTCCCTTTTCTTTCCTGTCTGGAATCTCCTATTTTCAAGCCTAATTTAAGGGCCAATTCTGGGCATGAAAAGACAACACGGTTCATACTTTTGGTTTCATATTTTTTCAGTTCATTTCAGTAAAAACATAATATAAAAGGCATTGCCACCCTCTCCCCTCCTGGGGGTGATCCATCAAGCTTGTCAGTCTGGGCCGCTCCAGTGGTTCATAGCTCATCATGCGATATGTGCAGGGCATGGTCACATAGATCTGCAAATAGCACATGACAGTTTCAAAGAAAATGCCACTCTCATACTGATATATGCCACTATCAAGAAAATATCCCAAAACAAACTGACACACACACTGACCACCACTTTTCAGAGCATATGCTTTTTCTTTCCAAGATTTTTTGATGTGGACCATTTTTTTAAAGTCTTTATTGAATTTGTTACAATATTGTTTCTGTTTCATGTTTTGGTTCTTTGGCCCTGAGGCATGTGGGAATCTTCGCTCCCTGACCAGGGATCGAACCCGCACCCCCTGCACTGGAAGATGAAGTCTTAACCACTGGACCGCCAGGGAAGTCCCCAGAGCATATGCTTTTAAATGACAAAACATTCCCACCGTCCTCTCACCAGTGTCTCACTCAGGTGAGGGAGCCACAAATTCTGAAAGCCAACGGGAAAAGAATGGAGAGGAACAACCCAAGTCCCTAAGCCTAAGTAATGGAAGCCAACTCTTGAGCTAACATCAGAGGTTGGAGGAGGGGGTACTAGGGGGGTGTTGGAGGAGCAGGGGTGGGACACACACTAGAGAATGTGGGTTCCACAGGGATGTGAGGACAGGAGGTAAAGTGGGAATAGCTTACCTGTTCGCTTACTACAGAGTTTGTCTTTAACATTGTCAGCCTCTCGGGAAAAGAATTCAATGAGTTCATCCTCGTATTCCTCCACAATGCTCTCACACTGTCAACCCAAGGGAGAAAGGAGTGAGAGAAGACAGCAAGGGAAGCCTCTGGTCTCCACCTCCAGAGAGGAGGACAAGGACATTCATCCAACTTTCCACTTGGGCTCTCCAATAATTCCCCTAGTTTCCAAGAACTGGCTACCCACTCCCATAGCTCACCGCGAACTTGAGGGTGCCACTGATGTCTGAATCAATTCGGATCCCCTGTTGGTCCAGTTCATTGGATTCTCCATTCCGGCCCACTACACGTACATAGTTCTTGCGGTGGGTGGAAGGGTCAATCTGTTCCCCATACTCCTTCATCCGGTCGCATACCTCCTCTAGCAGCTCTGTGAGGTGGGCCTCTGAGCGAGCATAAGGCACCTAGAAATGTCCTCAGCCTTGGGTCATATTTTTCTACCTCTGTACATTAGTAATTTATATCCTTACTTTTCCTTCCAAATCTAGCTCAACCAACCTATTCTAAAAAGCCTTCCCTAATTTAAAAACAGTATGATTTGTGTAGTTCCAAAGTCCTTTCAAATATGTGATCTTATTTACCTCATTATACAAACCTAAAAAATAAAATAGGTGTCATTAGCTCCAAATTATAAATAAACAACCTCTTTGATTAACCTTAGTCAACTATGTGTTCTCTTCCTTTGAATTCTTTTAATTCTTATGGCTGTAAGGTAATGATTTTCTTTTTTGTATTAAAATGAGGCTAATACCTGCCCTTAATAGGAGGAGAGCATTAGAGAGGCAGTATGGGCTTTGAAGATAACTATTAAAGCATTTCACAAGCATCATAACCTTAACATCTCCCAAATGCCCACAGGGTACAGCTTTCTGTGTTATGTTTCCACCTGAAATAAATTTCCTAAATGTAAGGCTAAGACCTATTTTTTTCGAATGAATGTTTGTTTGTATACCATACTGCCATAGTGAAAACACAAGTCACGTGGATTAAGGATGTGGAGAAGGGGGCTGATCAAGGTTCCCTGTCTGCTAATGACTTCTACAACAGAAAGTATTAGGGTTTGGAGCCAAGGAAGCAAATGCATAGGGTATAAGCCTCCAGCCTCTTCCAAATAAGACAGCCCAATCTTTTAGATACCTATGTGGGTCAATGTTTTCTACATTCCTATTAAACTAAGGTCCTTCTTAATTAGTTAGAGTGAGCTATTTTATTTGGGGGAACAGTCAGTTACCTCCACCACTGACTGGCTGCCATCTGGATTGATTCGGAAAGAGCCCATCTGAATGGTCTTCTTGGGATCCACCTGGGCAATTTCCCACTCTAGTTCATCCACCAGAGCCCTGCAAGCTGGTGCAAGGGGGGGCAGGGGGTGGGGAGAGAAAGGAATCAACCCAGGGACTTCCACTCATCCTTCTCCCAGGCCTTGGATCCCATGCCCTCCAAGGCTCTATCTTCCCCACCCACTCTTCCTCCCGTTTCTTTTGTGCCTTTACCTCCACAGTGTAGATCCTGGCTCCTCCGGGCCCAGACAGCTCCCAGCAGGGCCCCCAGAAGCAGGGCCAGCAAACCCCAGCCCTTCATCTTTAGCGCAATGGGGTTGCTCCACCTGGGTTTGGATTGGAATAAAGCATAGGTGTGAGGAGCCAGCTCCATTCTCCCCTGCACCTCGCCCCCCACCCCCACCCCCGCCCAATCCTTCATCCCAAGGCCTACAAAGGCCTCAGTGTGATCTGGCTCTACTTTCCAGGAAATGGCCCGGACACAAAGGGGCTCCTCTGTTCCGGCGCTCGAGGCTCCGGACGCTCCGGGGCGGTGGGTGAGAGCGCTGAGCTCGGAACGTGGGGCTTAGCCCCAGACACTACGTCGACAGGTGAGGCCTTGGATGTTGGTACTTAAGCGTCCGCTGCCTAGGATTCACAGGGCTATGTGGCAGCCATGGGTTGGTGGCTAGGATTAAGCAAGGACGACAGGCACAGAGGAGCTGCTGGCAAGGAGAGTAGCTGATTCTGGCCAGGAGGTGGCGAGGTGGCTGGCTGACAAGAGGAGCACCCGATAACTAGGGCCTATTTGGACCCAGCACCGAGACTGCTGCATCCCCACCTCCAGCCTATAAGCTATTCCCCGTGCGGGCCAGCCCCCTTTCTAATAACCCCACCACTGCCTTCTATCCAGTGCAACCCCGACCCTCAGTGCCACTCGCATCCGTCCCACCTCTGCTCCCAGGGCCGCCGCCGTGGCCCAGGCGCTGGAAGACAGCCGGACTCTCACTTTAGCTCCCGACCCTAGCACCTGGCTGCGGGAAAGCGGGGCTGTCCAGGCTTCTCCAGAGCGCTCCTGCGCTTTCCAGACACGGGGTGCCCCGGCGACTGCCTGAGCCAGCACCTCGAGCCCTAAGTGGACGCCTAAGCAGGTCTCAGATGCGCTACGGTACGAGTCCCACACTAGAGACCGACCCCAAACCCGCCCCTCCAAACTCTCGCGCGAACAGGCAGCGTAGGAGCGGCTCCCAGGCGGCAAGGACCCCGGTGGATCGCAGGACCCAGACTTGCGTGGCGAGCAGCTCCACGTGACCACCGGGGGCGGTCAGCCGAAGAATAGGAGTGGCTTGAAGCAGAGTCAGAACCTGACGTGGTGCACGGAGGCAGTCAGGCTCGCGCGTGCCAATCTAGGTGGGCTCGGACCTTCAAAAAGAAAGGTGTGCCGCTAGCCAGTGAGAAGCCCTGGTTTCAATACCCAGAAAACTACATCCCCCAGGAAGCACTGCGGCACCACACAGATTCTTTATTAGTAGCTACAGATTTTAAGATGTCCTGGGACCTGTAGTTTGTCAGTTTCTCCAGCTCCCCTTTTACACGTAACAGGGAAACCATACTGTACGTCTTAAAAGAACCCGACCTTAGGGTTCTAGGCAGCCACAGCAAAGACCTAACACTGCCCAGGAAAGGCATTCTCCTCCAATATCCTAAATTTTGGACTCCAGAGTTTTACCTTCATTTCTGGGTGTAAATTTGAAAGCCTTAGTTTTTTCCAGTTGTAACAGAAACACAGAGAGGAGAGCTGAAGTCAAGAGAACCCCACACGCACACATTTCTAATGAGATAGATGACACTCAATAATATTTTTGTTTTTATTTTATAAAACATGCAGTTTAAGACAAAAATTTTTAAAAAATAACATGAAAACAAAACCTGGAACAGGAGAGTGGATGGAAGACAGATGCTTCTCAGCTGTCAACAGGAGTGAAGCCAGCAGTGAAGCTTTGTCTAGGACCCAAAGGCCCTTTCGGCAATAATAATGTTGGCAACACTGGTTTGCTTGGGACCACCAGACTCTAAATGCTGGCCCCTCCAGGCAACCCTCAAGCAGTCAGACTTAAGCTAGGTCTTGAGCTATTGTTGTATCCTGTCATTGTCCTGGACTTCAGTACTTAGCCAACTAGAAACTGAGAGTTTTGGTTCCAGGAGCTTCTTTGCCTGGGCATTAATTACCCAGGATATCTATTAAGAATATGAATTACTTTCCATCTGGGTCAATTCTAGACTCTGTTTCTGGCCCACTATTTTGCAAAGGATGAAAAAGGAATCTGGCTCCTAGACCCTTTGCAACAGTTCTGCTGCATTCCAGTTCTATTAATAGCACCATCTGTAGACCCTGAGCAAGTCCAATTCTGGAAGTAGACAGGGTATAGCCAACTTGGGAAGCCATCTCCCACTTCTAGGGCCACAGAAAACTGAAGGGAGAGGGAATTGTTCGTTGGGAGAGGGTGAGGTCAGAGCGCCAGCACTGAAGAGAAGACAGCTGCATCTGTCAGAGACAAAACAAAGAGCATTGACTCCTAAGATGAGTGGAGAAAAAGCACCTGGGGCACTTCTTATGAAGGAAAAATGCAAGAGGAAAGAGGGCGTGGACCTGCCCCAAACATTTTAGAACTTGGCAAGAAGAGGTTAGGACCAATAGAGAGTTTCAATAATAAAATCAATTTCACTGAATGTTTTGAGGATTAAGTGCTTTGTAAACTGTTAAGTGCTTTATACTACAACCTGTTGGGGCGGTACTGTTGTTAACATCATCATCATTCTTATTACGGTGGGTATAATCTTCACATATACAACCAAAACCCACCCAGTCCAGCTTCCCCTGTCCCATCCCAGGCCTTACTCTTGGGACTTGTCTGGCCCTCGGGCTCAGGCACCTTCCAGTCCATCTTTCGGCCTTTCTCGTAAAGGCCCTTGAGCACTTTGTGGAAGGACTCAGGCTCAGTGCCATTTTTGCTTAGTTCCAGATACTTTCGGTAAAGCTGAAGGGCTGTGCGGGCATCCTCAATACTGTCATGGGTCTCCCCTTGAATCTTCAAGTCTGGGGAAAGTAGAGGTGGAATAGTTTGGGGCCTAGCAAAGGGAGGTAAGGACATGTCCTCTACTCACACTCCCAACTCCCAATAAACAACAACAAAAAAACCCTGACTACCCTTAAGGGAAAGAGCCAAACATCAACCCTAGTGCACAGAAGGGATACTGAAGCTAATTAAATCCATCAGTAACTCTCACCACTAACCCAGGGTCGTAGCTACTCCCCTTGGCCTCTCACACATTTTCATGCTCTTGCTGACCACAGCAAGAGCTACAAGGCAGAGCAACTCACCCAGAAAGTACCAAGCAAGGAATCGCAGGGAAATCATTCGTTTTCGGGGCATGTGAAATAGATAAACAGTGTCAAGGACTTGGTCCTTGGGCACCTGCCAGGGATAAAAGAGTGGGAGACTGAAGGTAGGGGATCCATAATTTCCCATTTTCCAAAAGCACAATGTATACCCTGGGGGGCCCACACACAAAGAAAGACTCTTAAAAGAGCCCTGCCCGAACCATGAGGTTGATGACCCGGAAGTCCTTCTGCAGACCGTGACCCACAAACTTGACTCCAATGTCTATGAGAAAACGAAGCTTTAAGTAGGTAGACTTTAGAGTTGTAAGGTGCTTAGAGGAAATCTTGGCATCAAGGTCTCCTGGCTTTATCCCTGAGTACTGAGTCAAGTAATCCACCACCTAGGGATAGAGAAAAGGTCAAGCGACCCAGGAAACGAGGTGCACAGTTCCCCCTGCCACTCTTCCCTGGGTTCTAGGGCACTCTATATAAGCACAGGGTCTCTCTCACTTGCATCTCCACATCCTATTACCTGCTCCTGGGTAGAGATGTAGTCATCAATGAAGGGGATACCCTCATTGGGTCCCTGGCCCCTAACGCAGGTAATCCTCGCTACTGACATCTGGCTTGGCTTGATGGTAGACTTGGTGCCATCGCTGCGCAGCTCTGCTTCTTCCTATATGAGAAGAGTTCATAAGGAAATCAGAGAAATGCTTATGACTCCTAATATCCCCAGAGTTCTGTTCTAACACCCCACCCTTTTTGGTCTTGGTTACCTCATTAAGGGTGACAAACTCAGCGTCCAGGCCCACCAAGTCCCCAACCTGTGGCATCTCATTCAGCATCAGGGGAATAAAGGTCGTATGTGTCTTCCGCTGCTTCCGTGCTAATGAGGCTTCAGCCAGCAGAACACTTGCCTCGATGGGGTTCTTAACTGGAAGGGAGAATCCAGAAGACAAGATGGCTCGGGAGAGGGAAGTGACCAGGGGAGGGAAGCTGGAGTGGCTACCAGAGACCAGGTCTACACTGTTATCCCAATAATCAAAGCATGTGAGTAAAAAGATCATGTCTGATGGACAGAGGAGGTAGACAGAACAGGTCAAATCAGAAAATTATCGGGAAATATGCTAAAAAAAGCCAAAAAAGTTAACAGACAGGAAGGAGTAAGATTCTCACTTTAGACTTTACCTTAGTAAATCCAGAAAAATAAAGTTACAGAGAAACTATGGTTTAAAGGCATCAAAAAGGGACTTAATAAGGAGTTCATCACCAAAAAAAGAGATCTTCACTTGGGGATAAGAATGGTTAGTCTCAAAATCATAACCTTAGCCATTTTGATCACACTTCCCCCCCATCACCTCTTCCCTCGACACCCTCAGTATCTCCAGATTCTAAATTTAAGGCCTGATGAGCAGGAATTGCTCTACTGTCCCTGGAAATATTAACACTGGTCGCCAGTCCTAATCTTAACAAGCTATTTCCCAGATCTCTTCCTGAGACCAATCTAATTGCCCACACCCTTGGATCTACACTGTATCACTTACTGTTCAGGTTGTATTTGGAATTAAGATTCCTTTTGATGTAATAAAGGATAGCAGGCACTTTCCAATTCATGTCAAACTGCACAGCTTCATGCTATAAAAGAAAAAGCACTTAATGGCCTACATATATGCCCCTTTTCCCTTTATCCCAAGTCAGAGAGAAGACAGGACTCAGCTGCTATTTTTAGCTCTGCTTTTTATTATTGAGGCCCCATCCCTCCCTCTGAATCTGCCTGGCACTCTCTCAGGCACTGAGGATGAGGATGCTAAAAAAAGGGAGATGAAAGGGGGAACGGAATGTATTACAACTAACCTTATCAATAGGTTCAATGAGAAAGTCGTTGAAGAGATACCACTGCTGGTGGGTAACACCCTGTGGAGATACAGAGACACAGTGATGCCAAAGTGATGGCTGGAGCATTCTGGCTCAGACTTCAGATAAGGACAGACCTGGGACTCCACTGTGGCCACCACCAGGAGTGTCCCTGCCCTGTATTACCTCACTCACCTCCTTGCGCTGGTGGTAGGTCTCTCCAACTTTGATGTGAGCCACCAGGCTGCCCCCTGTGCGTGAGTCCAGGATGTGTACCACAGTAGCCATCAGGTCATACACATAGACACCATGCTCCTCCTCTGCCCTGGCTGGGCCCCACTGTGAGGGGGGTACCCAGGCTGCTAAGCTAAGTTTAAGGATGAGGAAGGAAGGGGAATGGGGATAGAGGACAGGGAGTCTGGGGTATACGGATGGGGGACGAGGGTGGGTTCTTTCCATCCTAGCCCATCTATGACTCCCAACACTGAACTGAGTCACTCTGGAAAAGCCCACAACTGGTGAATACTAGGCCTTATTCCCTTTTTTCCCCTATGCTAAATTCCACCTTCCCCTTGCCTTGCTTCTGCCCCGACCTTCTCTCTCTCTTTTTTTTTTTTTTGGGCCGCGCCACGCGGCTTATGGGATTCTAGTTCCGGACCAGGGATCGAACTCGGGGCCCCAGCAGTGAAAGCGCCGAGTCCTAACGACTGGACCGCCAGGGAATTCCCGGACCTTCTCTCCCTTATTCCCCCTCCTCTTCCCAGTTTTTCAACAACCTGCATCTCATCCCCATCAGTCCAATTGCAAACATCCAGCCCTTTGTTCTTGGTCATCTTCATTCGAATGGAGAAAGGAAGCCAGACATTCTTCAACTCCTCAATGGAGGGACACATCAGCATGCCCTCTGGACTCCCTAGTTCCTTCCTATCAGGACAGGAGAATTGGAAATTTGTTCTGAGGAGATCTGACCAGTGACAAGAGAAGCCCCTGAGTAGTTCAATCCTTTGACCACTCTATAGACAATACCTACCAATCAGCCAAAGCAAACTCCTTATTCTTGGAGATTTCCCCACCATGCTTCTTTATTGCTATCTTGAAGGCAACCTGAACACAAAGGAGAAAATATCCAATTCCTCAGGAACATTAATCATATATGGAAGTCAAAAGAGGGAAGAACTAAAAAGTACTCCTAAAGTCCTGTTTCCAGACTCAGTCCTTACCTCAGCCTGCATTCTCCAGAAATCAGCTTCTTTCAAGCTGTTCACCTCACAATTGATGACAAGAATATCTGGGAGATGGCAGATGTTGCGGGTCTGAATCTGAGAGGATAAAACAAACAAGGAATGGCAGGCGGCCTACAGAGAGAGAAACCTGGACATGAACAGTTAAGCCTGGATCTGCATCCTCCAGTTGGAGTTCTTCCCACTCCCTATAGATCGCTGGATGGTGGTGCTGACCCAGCCAGTCCCAGATGAGACCATGGCCGAGTCCCCAACATGGCAGGACTCTAGTCCAGTGCAACAGCCCACTCACCGTGGGCTGGTACTTTTCACAGTTGTCACACCAGGCCTGTGTATTCTGCTCCAGGCAGATGCTTCGCTTCAGCACCTGAGCAAAGTCACAGTTCTTCCCGGTTTTATCTGAGGGGAAACTGGATGCTTCATTCCAGGTCCTCCCTGTACCCACTGTTAGCCCCCCAACACCCTCTCCTTGATGTTACAGGACATCTGGGGGAGCCTCCCCAACCCAGCTGCAGGGTATACCAGTGTTGCTACCCTCAGGGTAGGAGAGCGTGAAGAGCAGGGTGGATGAGGCTCGCACGGTCTCACTGCCACAGCGGCAGAGGCTGCAGTTTTCCATCTCACAGCTGAACAGCTGCCCAATGACAGAGTCTCCCGACGAGCAAAAGCTGCTAAGAATGGGGAGGGCAATATATGCACACTGAGGGAGTTAGGAGACCCTTTAAGTCACAGTGGGGCTTATCATGGGGGCTTTAACTATTCCTGTCCCAATTCCATACCTGCCTCCAGCACCTCGATAAGCCTGGGGTACTTCCAGCTCCTGCAAATCTTGATGCAGTTGAGTGAGAATGAAGCGATTCCACCTCTGAATGAGCCTGGCCAGATTGCCCTTGCCTGAAGCCTCATCCGAGTCAGCCAAAATCAGACCAAGGGCCGAGGCCTCAGGAATGGTGCGGAACGCCCGAAGAAAATTACTGCCCTGGAATCCAGGAAGTGTGTTGGTGGAAAAGGGTTATTTTCATTTTTGTGGCCATCTGCAGAGTGATGACCCTGCCTACTGTCCACCTCCCTTCCCCTTTTATTGTCCCAGGTCTCCAGGCACTGACCTGACAAGGGTCACCTCGGGAGAGGTCCAACATGTGGAAGAGGAAGCCCAGCTCACACGCTAGGCAGAACTCCTTCTGGCAAAGGTGGTTCTGGATTAGACAGCGAACAGGCTCCAGGAAATAGAGCACCTGGAGGGAAGAGCAGGAGATATGATGCAGACAACTGGTACAGGGAGGAAGAGAAATCGGAAGGTTAAGAGATGGTGGAGAATACAGAGCTGGAGTCCACTGAAGAAGCAGAGCTCACAGAGGAGACCTGAAGGCTGAGGGCCAGGAAAGAATGGTAGAGGAGGTCTAAGTGGACTTGGCTGGGGAGACCTGGAAAAAGACGAGGGGTTGGGGGGCCCACAGAGAAAAACAAAAGCAGTAGCCATGTTCAAATCGCAGGAACACCCAGCCTTACCTGGATCATGCAGTTACAGTAGGCATTGGGGATGTGGGGCTCTAATCCAGCAAACAGCGTCTTATTGTAGTGTTTGAAGTCAAAGTCCTCCAGCCCTAGCTTGGAGTATTTGATGGTCACCTGAAGCAGAAACAGTCTGAGCAAGAGGAAGACACCCTCAGAATCCCCTAAATCTTTGCAGTAGCCATAACCTTCCCCCAAACCTCCCTCCTGAGTCCAGAGTGATAGGTGAAGGCTTCCTGAATGAGCCCTTCAATTCTTTCTCATGTGACCCCCTTCCCCGGGAACCTTTCCCCACATCCCAGAAGGCCCATTCCTTGGTATCCCCCAGCACCTTGCGGTATTTCTTAGAGACCATGTGGCGATGTGGCTCCTCTTCCCGCCCTATTGGTGACTCAGTGACCTGGCTGAAGCTGTCAAATTCACTGTCAGACTCCTTGAGTCGGTAAGGAATCTAGGGTTTTTAAAAAGAGGTAGCCTCGTTGGATGTGTATAATCGTCTTTGGTTTCCCCCTACCTTTATTCCAACACTGAAGCTATCATCACCAAGTCCTGAACCTTCTAATTTCATGGGATTTTCAGCATCCACTGCTTCCTTTTCATTCCCACTGCCACCACCCTACCTCATCACAGCTGGACAATGCCGATGGCTTCCACACTGGGCTCCCCCACGTGCACTCTGTCCAGCATGCCGCCACCAGACTACCCCACCCAGAATGGCCCTTTCGGTGCATCACTTCTGCTATACACTGGTATGCAAGGCTTCACAACTGGCCCCTTTCCAAACTTCATCTCTCACTGTTTCCCAATACTAACAGCCACTCCAGCATAATCCCTGTCAGGCCTTCTGAGACTTCAGTAACACTGTTCTCTCATCTTGAAAGCCTCCCCTGTTACCATCTACTTGCCCGTCTTTCACCTTTCCAGCTCAACATCCACCTCTTTTAGTACTGCCCTCCCTGACCACTCTAGCCCAGAGTACAGTTTTCCCTCTAAACAGCTCTCACACTGAATGCTTCTAACATTCCTTTAGCATTTAATGATAGAACATAAATAATTTCTGCTATGCACAGGTCTTACCTTCACCAACCGAACACTAAACTTCTTAAGAGCAAGGGACCCTATCTTTTATGTCTCTGAACCCTAACACCTAGTATAGTACCTTCAATTCAGCAGGCTTCAAAAAACCTTTACTGACTGACTAAAAGCAAATAGTAATGAGAAGGGACTTCACTGGTGGCACAGTGGTTAAGAATCCGCCTGCCAATGCAGGGGACACGGGTTCGAGCCCTGGTCCGGAAAGATCCCACATGCCGCGGAGCAACTAAGCCCGTGTGCCACAACTACTGAGCCTGCGCTCTAGAGCCCGTGAGCCACAACTATTGAGCCCACGTGCCACAACTACTGAAGCCTGCACTCCGCAACAAGAAGCCACCGCAATGAGACGCCCACGCACCGCAACAAAGAGTAGCCCCTGCTCGCTGCAACTAGAGGAAGCCTGCACAGAGCAACGAAGACCCAACGCAGCCAAAAATAAATAAAGAAAGAAAATTTATTTTAAAAAAATTAATGAGAACTACCAAAGGAAAAAGACAGGAGAAACACCAATGGCCTGGGGTGGGGGCTGACCCTCTCCTCTCTGAACATACCTGATTGCGCAGCCTGGTGCGGGGGTTGGGTGCATAGCCAATGAAGCCCACCTTCTTCATGGTGCGCAGAATCTCTGCATCCACAGGGGGTGCTCGCCTATAATGCAGCATAGTTCTAGGGCTTGAAGGTTGTGGTGTCTGCCCATTCAGCCCCAATCCCCAAGGGACCAGAAAAAAAAGAAAATACTGAGAGTAGACAAAAATCAGGAAAGTAGTAGAATAATAACACGGCTTGCAGAGAATCCTGGTATCTTGGCCCTTTCCCCCTCCCTCCTTTTGGCCCAGAGGTGAGGTACAACCTGGGAGCTGGAGCGGAGTTGGCAGCAGGCCAATCAGAGAGAAGCGTGTCAGTGGTGAGCGGGACAGGGATGAGGGAAAGAGGCAGCAGGTCCTGGCTCCAGTCCAGAGGAGGCAGTGAGTCCACGAGACAAGGCAAAGCAAACTCGGTCTCACGGGAGTAGGGGTTGAAGGAAGGCTCAGGGGAATCAGTCCAGAGATGCACACAGCCCTCAGAATCCCCAAAGGCGAGGGCCTGCTTGCTGGCTGACACGTCAAACGTCATTAGCAGAGGCCCCACAGGATTCACGTGAAAGATGTCTGCTGGATTGGCCAGCCCTGTGGGCTCACAAAACTGGCACTGCCCTAGGAGGGAGAAGGAAGCCCACTGAGCCCTGGAAGATGAAAGGGAGCCATCCTTTTATGCCCTTCCTACCCTCTTCCCCTGGTATCAAGCAACGATGGGCCCCAAATCCATTCCTAGAGATAAGAGAAAGTACCATCTGATGCCTTCCCATAAACCACAGGGAGGTTTGCTACCCAGCAAAGGACAGTTCTAAAGTTGTTTTGCCTGCTCTACCTATATTTTTTGTATATGTGTTCTTCACACTCGGAGAAAATAAAACCTCTAATCTCTTACCAAACCTAAGTGAGACCCTGAGATCCCTCAGAAAGGTTACTTTTTCCCCAACAAAGAAATTCCAGGGAGCACACTTCTTCTCGTGCCTAGTTCCCCTTCACTCGTTAACTCCTCCTACCCCATCCTACATCCCCTTCATACCTGACTGGGAGATGATAGCAAGACGAGAAGTATATGTAGGGATGAAGCGTAAGAAGGCAGGATCCACATGAACTTGAAGTGGTGTGATGGCACGCATCATGCGTAGATCATACACCTTAAGGAAACGGTCACAGGCCAGGCCGGTGAGGCGGCTGGAGAAACCACAAGTGGCTAGCAAGTTGCCGTGCACATCAAAATCCGACAGACTCCCTGAGAAGGCATCAAACTCATGCTCCACCTTAAAAGTACGGAGGTCTCGCAGGGAAACCTGAAGAAGAGAGAACTTGGTTATCTGTCAACGCTGCTATCAGGAAGAGGACCTGCCACCTACCCAACCTTGTGAGGCCCCTACCCAAAGAACTACGGCTCTGGGCTTCCCTGGTGGCGCAGTGGTCGAGAGTCCGCCTGCCGATGCAGGGGACGCAGGTTCGTGCCCCGGTCCGGGAAGATCCCACATGCTGCGGAGCGGCTGGGCCCGTGGGCCATGGCCGCTGAGCCTGTGCATCCGGAGCCTGTGCTCCGCAACAGGAGAGGTCACAGCAGGGAGAGGCCCGCGTACCGCAAAAAAAAACAACAAAAAATACAAAACCAAAACAAAACAAAAAAAACTACGGCTCTAGGATACAGGCAATTAAAGCATTAAAAAAAGCAAAAACAGACGCCAAGAGCCGGATGGGACCCCAAAGAGAGCTCTTGTTTACCCCTTTGCCTCTGAGATACCCATTTACAATAGAAAACATCAGGCTGAAAGATAATCTCATAGTATAACATGGCTAAGTAGGAACTCAATCCACTCCTCCCACCCTCCAACTACAGTCCCAGAAATGAGGAAAAGGCAGAGCCCAATCACATATCTGGTGAAACAGGCCCCATGGTGGGAGGAAAAGTGGAACGTAGTCAGTCACCCTGCCAGATGTGTGGCCACAGAAGAAGAAGCGATTCGTCTGTCTCATGATAGTGACTCCAGGTGTCTCAACTGCATACTGTGGAGGGAAGCGGGAGAAACCAGTGAGCATGATTCTTCCCACAGACCAAAGAAACAGAAAGGTCGCACACATCACAGGCATTTCCAGCTTATACTTCCCCCAATAACCTCAGGCCCTGCTTGTACCTTCTGAGTCTCCTGGACAGTGTTAAGGTCAATCTCCAATATGTGGTTCTGCAGCCCACCAACGAGCAGAGTGCTGCTGTCAGTCAGCAGCAGACTGTGCATATCTTCACTCTCATCCAGCCTGTGAGAGAGGAAAAGCTAAGGTGCCGGGGTCTCAAAAGTTTCCCATTCTCTAGACTTCCCACTCTGTGAGGGACCCTCTTTCCCAGTCCAGAGGTGAGAAACTACTTACAGGTAATCAAATATAATAAGGCCTCCACGGGCCATATACTTCAGGTTGTTCTTGGTAAGAAAAAGGATGCCATTCTCCAGGCTTTGGATCTGCCGAATGTCATCACTGCCATTGACCTGAAATGATGAGTAGCGTTCCAAAGCTGGGCCGAAAAATGACGTGGCATGGCCCTGTAGTGGACAAAAAGATGAGAGACATCCTGAGTGGAGGGGCAAGGCCAACCCAGATACAAATCAGAGACTGGACATTGCTCAGTTTTTCTCCACTCTTGCCTGGCCTTTCTGGCTAGCAGTGACTAAGGAATAAGGCTGAGCACCAATCTTAGTGATAAAATCACTGATAATATTATCTTATGTTTGTTTAATGCTTTACAAAGTAGTTCTATAAACTCTACCTCATTTTATCCTCACAATGTCCTTGCTGAATAGGTAATGGCTCAGTTGGTTAGAACAGTGCTCAGAAGGTCAGGGATGTGGGTCCAATCCTCCAATGGCCAGCTGGCTTTCTTATGTTCCACAGTCTTTTTTTTTTGTTTAATAAATTTATTTATTTAATTTTTGCCTGCTTTGGGTCTTCGTTGATGTGCGCGGGCTTTCTCTAGTTGTGGTGAACGGGGGCTACTCTTCATTGTGGAGCATGGGCTTCTCACTGTGGTGGCTTCTCTTGTTGCGAAGCATGGGATCGAGGCTCACGAACTTCAGTAGTTGCAGCATGCAGGCTCAGTAGTTGTGGCTCGTGGGCTCTAGAGCACAGGCTCAGTAGTTGTGGCGCACGGGCTTAGTTGCTCCGCAGCATGTGGGATCCTCCCGGACTAGGGCTCGAACCCGTGTCCCCTGCATTGGCAGGCGGATTCTTAACCACTGCGCCACCAGGGAAGTCCCCACAGTCAAGTCATAATCTCTACCAGCCAACTGGGAAATGTGTACTGTGGGTCACAGGCTGGAATAGAGAGAATGTGAAACTCATGCCATCCTTGGCTCCTATGACATCATCCACTCCTGGTTTCTCTCCTGACTCTTAGTTCACTATCTTCTCCTTACGTGCAACCCTTATGACCACTCTTGAAACATGGCTATTCCCAGCCCCCTATCTTCTCACTCTACTTTTCTTCCTAGATAATCTCACCTACTCTTAAGGTTTTAACCATTCATCTTAAAGTTGATGAATCCTACTTTTCTCCTCTAGCCCAGACCACTGCCTCAAGCTTCAGACTCATACATCCAAATACCTACTATATGTCTCTCTTTAGATATCCCATGAGAACCTCAAACTTGTTACATCCTAAATCAAATTCACCATCTTGGGCTTCCCTGGTGGGGCAGTGGTTAAGAATCCACCTGCCAATGCAGGGGACATCGGTTCGAGCCCTGGTCCGGGAAGATCGCACATGCCGCAGGGTAACTAAGCCCGTGTGACACAACTACTGAGCCTGCGGTCTAGAGCCCACGAGTGTTGCAACTACTGAAGCCTGTGAGCCTAGAGCCCGTGCTCCGCAACAAGAGAAGCCACAGCAGTGAGAAGCCCGCACACCACAACGAAGAGTAGCCCCCGCTGGCAACAACTAGAGAAAGCCCGCACGCAGCAACGGAGACCCAACGCAGCCAAAAATAAATTAAAAAAAAAATTCACCATCTTTACTCCATTTCAATTCCTCTTAACTGTATTCCCTATGGTACCATGATCTACTCAGTGGAGTAAGTCACTGGTAGTTGACTTAAATCTTATTTATTTTACTTCCTAAATATTTCTCAAATCTGTTCTCATGGATAAATCTCTACAGGGCTTCATTCAGGCCTTCAATGTATTTTATGTGAACTACTACAACATACTGCACACTGAGTCCTGCCCCATACCCCTTAAATCAAACTCTATTCTGCTACCTCAGCACTCCACCTAAGATGCAAACCGGACCTTGTCTTTCTGGATAAAAACCTTCAGTGGACTGAAGAATCAGTTCAACTCTTTTAGCATAGCATATGAGGTTTTTTAGAATGTTCTCCCCCCGATATCTGCATGGCTCCCTCCCTCCCTTCTAGGGAGATTAGAATGGACATCCTGGCCTGCATCCAGGTCTCTACTCAAATGTGACTTTATCAGAGAGCCCTTCCCTTGACCAACTATGTAAAATAGCAACACCTCCCACCCTTCAATACCTCAACTCCCTTATTCCACTGTATTTTTCTTAAGGATTCTAAGCAACACCTGATATGTCATAAATATATTTGTGTTGCCTTTTAAAATGCTTATTCCAAACTTAGACCCCAGAGCAAGGTCTGGCACCTTAAAGGTGCTCAAAACACACTGGCTGAAGAAATGTCTAACTCTTCAGCTTCATCGTCTAGTCCAGTAAACCCTACTTGCTTACAGTTCCTGTGCTCCGCAATCATCATGCTATATAATATCTTGGGAATCACTGTTTACCCTGTTGCTTTTGCCAAGATAGCATTTCCTCCTCTTCTTCACCTGACTCCTACTCATCCTTCAAGACTCAACGCAGGTGTCACTTCCTTCTGGAGATCCTCTAATCCTCTTCTATGCTCACCAACACTCAGTACGTATTTTCACACTGGCATTTATTAGTTTATATCCTAAATTCATAATTATTAAGTGAAACATTTTAGTTTCTTTTAAAGTGCCATAAAATTATCTGTTCATATGTTTTTTTGTTTTCCTTGTCCTGTGAACTCC
Source organism: Stenella coeruleoalba (assembly GCF_951394435.1). NCBI lineage: Eukaryota > Metazoa > Chordata > Mammalia > Artiodactyla > Delphinidae > Stenella > Stenella coeruleoalba. Next base: position 58,510,174 of record NC_137157.1, on the reverse strand, counting down.
TTGAGGGCAAGGATTATATTTTATTCAGCTTTATTCCCTGGGCCTAGCCTGTCAGTAGACACTGCCTACTGAATTGAGTATATTACCCAAAAAACCACTCATTCCAATGGAAAAACAATTCCCGCCCTATGGAAGGTAAATTAGTAAACCAAGGATACCATGTTATTTCTTACAAAATCTTTGGGCTCCCTAGCATATTGGCAATATTGATACAGTTTAAGAAATTAACAATGATAACTGCTCTCAGAGAGATTATAATCAGCCAAAGACAAAATGATTCCATGTAACACATGCAGAAACATGCACTAAACATTCTACAATTAGGGAATTCCCTGGTGGTCCAGTGGGTAGGACTTGGCGCTTTCACTGCCAGGGCCCGGGTTTGATCCCTGGTTGGGGGTACTAAGATCCCACAAGCCACGCGGCACGGCCAGAAAAGAAAATATTCTATAATTATAAAAATGGAAAACAGAGGAGGAGCATTAGAGACTATATTTAGATGGCTATAGGCTAACTGATGTGTACAGTTATTAAGATTAATCAAAGCATGGAATAGGCAAATTGTGGTAGAACTGGGATGCCTTCTGAAAAAGAACACCTATGTAAAGCATCTCTGGATCCTATGACTCCCTCTTTCTCCCTCCACTCCCCTCCTCTTGGCTTGACTTGGAGACCCAGCTAACTTTCATCACCTCAACTCAGTTCTGGCTCCCTGCAAAGCATCTGTTCTTGGGTTAAAACCAGATAAAAGACCTCCAACATCTCCGTCCAGCCATTACAAAGGAGTACAGTTCTTACCCCATGGCTTCCCACCCACAGCATCTCCTCGTGCAAGTCAAAGTGGGAGACGGAGACAGGCACACCCACTTCAGCCACCACACTGTGCAACTCAGAGTAGACACCTTCCATTATGTGCACTGACTCCTGGACGGGAAGAGCCTCTAAGGCCACTCCCTCCGGGTCCAGCTCCACATTCTGTAGCAGACTGGGGTTCAGGTGGGCATCCAGGACAGGATCCAGGGTAGAATGCATGGCTGGAGCATACTCTGCTAGTCCAGGGTCCAGAACCTCGAAGTTCATGATGATGATGATGATGATGATGATGATGGCAGCAGATTAGACCCGTGTCACACCCTCCCTTGCCACAGCCCCTTTGGATGCCTGACCCAGCCTTCAGCAGGATGACACCAGTGGACCTAGAATGGACATCCTGACCTGCAAAGGGAAAGAGATAGCTGAGTCAGGAGTAGGCCCAGGTACTTGTATTTAGGGTGTTCCAAGTTTTACCGGCAGGGAGGAGATGATGCAGGCAGAAAATGTGAGAATGCTAGGCACGGGACGAACAAGCAGGAAGGGAATGGGCATTGGGATAGAGGTGGGAGAAGTGCTGTCCCTTCCTCTTCTCCTCTAGGCACTCTGTACTCCCCACCACCCCACTAACTTAATCCCTGACTTCCCTTTCACCTCTCTTCAGGCCTGCTCACTTGCCTGGTTCATCTCTGAACCATCAGTAGTAAGAGCAGCAACTGCGGGGGTAGGGGTTAGGTAGAGGGAGCTAACGTGCTTGTTTCCCAGAATTAGGGGTGGGGGTAGGTGGTTGAGAGGGGAGACCAAGAGAAGTCAATTTCCCAGAATCCTCTGCAATGTTACCCAGGATTCTCTAGGGGAAAATAAGAATGGCCAGTTACCCACAGTTGGGGCGGGGGTAGGGGTACGTGATGGAAATAGCTAGTTACCCAGAATTCTCTGGGGGAACCAGAAAAATCAATTACCCATAATTCTCCCCCGGCGGCGGGGAGGGGAGGGATTAGGGAAGGGGTCAGATGTGTTCCCGGGATGCTTACGGGGATTGGATCATTACCAAGATTTCTCCATGGCGGATATTTTGGAGCGCGTGGAATTAAAACGAGTACGGGGGAGAACAAGCGCCGTCAGCTCCGCGGGAAATTCCAGTTTCCCCAATTCTCCCCCGCGCCTCTGGTTCAACCAAACTCCACGACGGAAAAGACGGCGCACTCCTAGTCGTCGCTTCCAATCAGGAAGGGCTAGGGGCTCACCTCAGCCAATCGGAAGGAGCCAGGTACAGCCGGCCCCGCGAGAAGACGTGTGACACGGGAGCTGGGCAAAAGCAAGAGCTACGGGGCGCGGGTAGGGACAAATGTAGTCAGACCTTGTCCCTGTTTGTTGCGTTAGAAAGTAACCTCTTCTCTTTTAAGCCTTCTTTAAACAAAATTAGAGAGCCCCAGGCTTGCAGATCGAACTTTCATGCTCCCTATAGCTTTAGAAACTAGAATAAGGGGCGCCCAAGGCAAAGCATTGGGAATCGATTGCTGGGTATTCCCAGTATGGCCCAGTCCACCCCCTCTTCCTGTGGTGCTCTTGTGAGCACTCAGCCACCTCCGACCCTGTAACCCCCGAAACTCGCTGGCATTTCCTATCATTTCCAGGCATGGGAGAGAAAAAAGGAAGCGGGAGGCAGCCTCCTAACACGGCCCAAGTAGCTGTATCTTCTATGATTCTAAAGGCAACCGTCTGAAACTCCCATCTGTGATTGTTCCCTCCCCAGAGGCGCCGGTAATATTTCCAGGGAACAGGACTCCTCAGCTATCAAATTCCCCTAGCTCGTGGACATTATTCCTCAGAGGGACAGGGCATAGCAAATTGAGACATTTGCCTTCCCCAAACTCTTACAGATTTAGCGTCAGCACTTAGGGATTCTTGGGGTCCAACTCTGAGCTTGAACTGCTTTGGAATAGATCCAGGTTGTTTGATGTCTGTGGGGTATTTTAGCTCAGTTTCTAAAGGCCACATAGAGGGCCTCTGGTGGAAGGAATTCCTCATAGAGGATACAGTTTTAAAGCATTTCTCTCTCTCAATAAAGACTGGTAAATAGACCTTCATAAAAGAACCCAAGAATTTAGTTTTCCAGGACTCAGACGGGTTCTAGACTTGTCAGAGGTCATTGATGGAGAGAAAAACACCTTAACTCAGAGGGTCTCTCAAACTGATCTGACTTCAGAGGTCCCTAGATTTAAAATCTTGTAAAAAGATGGGTGCTGAGAGACAGGGACAGTACCTACCCTTGAGAAATTTCTATATTGAGGTCTCTAAGAAAGGCTCAACAGTGAGAATTAAAGGGCCTGAGATGCCAGATATACCTGGGCTAAATGAGCTACTTTATTAAGATGCTTAGTGTTGCCTCAGTGTCCAATATAATGGAATGACTGAGAATGCAGGATCTGGAGTCTGCACTGTAATTCTGGCCACTTAATAGTGATCTTAGGCAAATTACTTATCTCTGCACCTCAGTTTCCTCATCTGTAATATGGTGATAACGATAGTACCTATCTGATTGTGTTGTTGTGAGAATTAAATGGGTTAATATATGAAAAGTGCGTAAACTAAGTACTTGGCGTAAAGTGAGAGTTGGATATAAGCCATCATTACTAACCACCTCGGGAAACTTCAACTGGATTTGGCGTCTGGGCATCCAACTGGAAAGGCCTGTTTGTCAGTATAATTTGCATTAACGGTTGAGGTCCTGCTGACGTCAAGGTCTCCTTGCAGCTCCAGGTCAGACCTAGTCCTGGAAGTAGTTCCTGTCACACAACAGTCCCACAATCGCCCCACCAACCTTGCTTCCTACCCAACTCCCGAAGCACCAGGAAGTGAAACAAAGCCCCATGCCTCCAACTCACCCTTGTCCCTCTCATCCCATCCCCCAGCGTTCCACTTCCTCCTCCTGCTTTTCACCTTCCATCTCCCATCCTAAAGGGCTCCCAGAATGGGAACCAGAGGCAGGAAAAGCATGGGAGACATTATACAAAAGTGAGGTGAGCTCCCCTACCCCCACCCCCACCCCCAATTTCCTTATTTCATTTGTATTCACCAGTGTAACGAGAGGCAAACCATTTCTCACTCAAACTGAGGTAACCTCTCTGATGCTGCAAATGTTTTATCCAAAGGGTGGATTTACTGCAGAGTCATATTCGAATCAGAGGTTTCATTGGGCAGTTTTGAATAGTCCTATGAGAAGGGAGACCTCTATCGAGGGTGTTTCTCAGAGAAAAAGGGTCAACCTCTTGGAAAGCCTTTGGGAGCCGTCTGTGTGGTCATCCATGGCCTCATTCTGACGTCCAGATTGTCCTGGGACCCTCCAGTGGGGTTGGGGCAGTCCCAGATTTGGACCACCTTCCACTCCCACGCCCAACTTCACAGTCTCAGCTGTTTCACTGAATGTTGCATCAGGGATGGTGATGAAATCAGTGTCAGCGGATTTTACCCATGGATGCAACAGGCTGAAGGACCAGCCAGGGTCATTGACACTGTGCACCTTCAACTACCCAGAACCCTGGACTTTCTAGCCACGGTGAAGGGCTGGGTGCTGGAATATCTCAGTTGGATGTCTAGCCCTTGCTTACACTGGTGTCCCCCACCCCCAAATCACCTGAATCCCACAGAGCCCAAGAAACTTAGGCCACTAAGGTTGAGGAATCAGATGGTTCTTAGCAACAGCTCTTTCCTTCCAACAGCCCTCCTAGCCTCCAGAGTGAGGCCTGAAGTGAGGGAGCAATAATACCTTATACCGAACTTATGTGGTTTCCCAGTTCACAAAGTGCCTTCATGTCCATTGTCTCCCAGTGAAAATAACACCGTTCTCAACAGAGACTAAGAAGCCCCCTTATTCTTAGATTGAGGACATCAGGTGGGAACCAAACTTCATTCCAAACTGAGCTTGCCATCCTATTGGGAGATAAATGAATGCTTCTGTTTTGATTTTTACTCAGGCAGGCAGGGGTGAGGAAATTAGGTTTGAAGGGAGGGAAGATATAGCTTAGAGAGGCAAAAAGATGAAGGAAAGGTTAAGCAGGAAGGAACTTGAGACTAGATTCATTTAAATATTCGTTACTCCCACCCCACCCACTTCTACAGCCTCTTTGATTCCTGGAGAGCATTACACGTTAAGTCCCATCACAGGCCTCCAGTCACGGCAACCACACGACTCATTTCCCCTGGAACTGAGGCTACTTACCTGGGCTCCCCACGGAGGGAGATGATGCAGGGAGGGGAATCCCACCTGCTGTGAGTCACCTGCTAGTATAAAGGGCGGGTCTTACAATGCAGGGAACTTAAAAAGAGACTCAGAGACAAGGGGAGAAAATCTACAGAAAGCAGCTCAGAAACTTGGTGGACGACAGAGGGAACCAAACCAGAGACGCACAGAACAAAGAGAATCAGGCTCAGAGCAAGGGGAAGTGGACAGAGATTCCACAGGGACTGCAAGGCACAGAGCCAGCCAGATCTGAGAAGCAGGCAACGAGATGCTGGGGAGCAGAGCTGTGCTGCTGCTGCTGCTGCCCTGGATTGCTCGGGGCCGGGCTGCGCCTGAGGGCAGCAGCCCTGCTTGGGTTCGGGGCCAGCAGCTCTCACAGCAGCTCTGCATGCTGGCCTGGAGTGCACATCAACCAATGGGACATGTGGTGAGTGGCAGCCTCTGGGACCAAACAGGAGCCTATCCAAGCCCTCCAAGGCTGCAGTGGAAGACTCTGTGGCCTAGGGTGGAAACTGGAGGGTTGAAAGCCATCAGAGGGTAAGAGAGGACAGGGGAGTGGGGTTCCAGGGAGAGTCACAGCCTGAGGATCCAGGTGGGGTTTGAAAGTACTTCTTTCTTTACTCTTCCCACCCCTCCTCCATTCCAGGATCTACCAAGAGAAGAAGATGATGAGACTACAAATCATGTCCCCCATATCCAGTGTGAGGATGGCTGTGATCCACAAGGACTCAGGGACAACAGTCAGGTACTAAGATGAGGCTGGGCTGCAAGGAAGAGGGGACTGGGGACAGAGCTGGACACCATGGTGAATTAGTAAAAGTTGTATCTGTCCTTGTCCATTCAGCCTGCTATAACAACAAACCATAGACTCAGTGGTTTATAAACAACAGACATTTATTTTTTATTTTAAAAAATAAATTTATTTTTAAATTTTTTATTTATTTTTGGCTGCGTTGGGTCTTTGTGGCTGCGTGTGGGCTTTCTCTAGTTGCGGTGAGCGGGGGCTACTCTTCGTTGCAGTGTGTGGGCTCTATTGCAGTGGCTTCTCTTGCTGCGGAGTATGGGCTCTAGGTGCGTGGGCTTCAGTAGTCGTGGCACATGGGCTTAGCTGCTCCGTGGCACGTGGCATCTTCCTGGACCAGGGCTTGAACCCGTGTCCCCTGCTATTGGCAGGCGGATTCTTAACCACTGTGCCACCAAGGAAGCCCACCACAGACATTTATTTCTCACAGTTCTGGAGGCTGCAAGTCCGAGATTAAGGTGCCAGCATGGTTGAGTGAGGGCCCTCTTCAGGTTGCAGACTTCTTGTCTCCTCACATTGTGGAAGTGATTAGGGAGTTCTGTGGGTCTCCTTTATAAGAGCAATAATCCCATTCTTGAGGGCTCCATCCTCATGACCTAATAACCCCCCAAGGGTCCCACTTCCTAATACAGTTACACGGGGATCAGGATATCAAAATATGAATTTTCTGGGGACACAAACATTCATATCACAGCCGTTTCTAAGAATGGCAAATATCAGATGGGTCTTTGGTGAAGTAATTAGAAAGTATCTTTTTTCTTTTCCTTTCTCTTTTCTTTCCTTCCTTCCTTCTTCTCACTCTTTGCTTTCCCCTCCTTTTTTTCTCTTTCTTTCCTTCCTTCCTTTTTTCTTTTTCTTTCTTCCTCTCCCTCTCTTTTTTGTTTTTGGTGTTCTTTTTGGCTGCGCTGAGTGACATGCGGGATCTTAGTTCCCCAACCCGGGATCAAACCCATGCCCCCTACGGTGGAAGCACGGAGTCTTAACCACTGGACCACCAGGGAAGTCCCTGTATCTGTTTTCTTTCACTGCTTTCTTTTCTCCCCAGTCCTGCTTGCAAAGGATCCACCAAGGCTTGGTTTTTTACGAGAAGCTGCTGGGCTCAGATATTTTCACAGGGGAGCCTTCTCTACTCCCCGATGGCCCTGTGGGCCAGCTTCATGCCTCCCTACTGGGCCTCAGGGAACTCTTGCAGGTATGAACTAGGGGCCTGGAGAAGTGGGGCTTGCAGGTGTCAGAGACAGGGCCTGGCGGGGGAGTGAAGGATCTAGAGTCCTCTCTGATTGTGTCCTGTGTCCTTTCAGCCCGAGGGTCACCACTGGGAGATTGAGCAGACTCCAAGCCCCAGTCCCAGCCAGCCGTGGCAGCGCCTCCTTCTCCGCCTCAAGATCCTTCGCAGCCTCCAGGCCTTTGTGGCTGTAGCTGCCAGGGTCTTTGCCCATGGAGCAGCAACTCTGAGCCCCTAAGCCAGCAGCTTAAGGATGGCACCCAGACCTCCACGGCTCAGCAATGCTAAGATGAATTTATCAGCCTAGACACCTGTGAGCCAACAAGTTAATCAGTCCACTAATTTTAACAGGACTTGCTCTGTTGAAAAATTACCAAAACTGACTTATGATGCTGACCTAGAACAGGTTGAATATTTATTACATGGGAAGGGAAATTTTGGGATTATTTATCGTCGTGGCAGCAGTTTGGGGAGGAGGATTATTTATTATATTTATACTGAATTATGCACTTTTTTCAATAAAGACTTATTTATGTGGATATCTAAGTCTAATTTCTAGGCTTGTTAGTAAAAAGAAACAGAACGGAAAAACAGAGCCAAAGGACTACAAAATGCATCCTTCTACTCTGCAGGGCTATGGTGGAGAGGGATCTTTCCTCATGACCCCTTGGTATATAGAGTAACCGTGATCTTTTTGGCCTTAATCCCTACATGGCTAAGCAAGCTGAATGAGATTACAAGGGACTGTGATTAGGAAGTGGGGGTCCTAAGTGTGGCCCTCTCTTGCTCCCTGACCCAGGGCTTCCATCCCTGCTTTCCTGGCCAAGAGTGTATTTGGCCAAAGACAGGAGTTCTGAATCACTGCAGGATCAGAAGTCAGAGCTGTTTTGAGCAGAAAGGGCACTCCAGGAAGATGAAGTAGGCACTAGGTTAGTCTTATCAGCTACTAAAATGTTGAAAGCCTTCCATATTGGAAAGAAGCCACTGCCCTGAGCCCTCCAAGTACCTCCTAACTGTTCTGGCCTGCTCTCAAATTCCTATACCTCCCAGCACAGCAGGCAGCCTCCAGGCTCCTAGCTGGAGCTATGGGTAACATCTGTTCTGATTCATTGGTGACTGTTCCTTACCCGTATTATGCTTCTACCTCTCACTCCAAATCCCACGGTTAACCCAGTTTAGAAGGAGCACATGCCTGATTTCCCATCCTTGGAGAGCAACATCATGATGTGAGAGGTAGGAGGGGCAAAATATATGGAAAGAACAGAGAAAATGTAGTTTCTAGTAGTCAGAAGGAATCAAGGGCCCATCTGTGTAGAAATGGCTGCGAGGGAAGATGTAAGCTTCATCCACGGTGTTCTGGCCAGCCAACAGTGGGTCACCATTTGGCATGATTTCTTCCATCTTCATGCTGTTTCTGAAGACTAGATAGTCCAGAGAAAGAAGTCAGGCCCTGATCTTAGGCAAGGAGTTCCCAAAGCAGCAGGGAAAGTGAGAGAGGATGGCAGCAGAGGCCTAGACAGGGCCTGAGGGGGTCACTTAGGTGGGGCGGGGGAGGCGTGTGTGTATTTCCTAATAAAAGGAATCACAGGGATATAAGCCTTTCTCCAATGAGGAGCTCAGAACTGTCTTCTTCTGTAGTGGGTGAGGGAGGGAGTTGGGAACGGGAATGTGTCCCCTCTTCCCTAGCCCCATCTCATCACTTACTTTCCATGTCCTCAGTGTTCAAGTGCCTCAGATCATGGGGCAAATCCGGCTCTGGCAGTGGCTGTGAAATAGGCTCTGGAATAGGCTCCAGCTTCAGTCCTGGTCCCAGGTCTGGCACTGGGACTCTCTGTGACACCTCGCCTAGTGTGGGCTCCAGCACGGGCTCCAGAGTGGACTCCAGCACGGGCTCCAGAGTGGACTCCAGCACGGGCTCCAGAGTAGACGCCATCATGGGCTCCAGAGTGGGCTCCAGAGTGGACTCCAGTGCTGGCCCCAAATCCAGCCCTGCCTCCAGCAGTGGCTCTAAGTCCAGGCCCGGCCCTGGCTCTGGCCCTGGTGCCAGCCCCAGATCCAGCTCGAATGACTCCAGTTCTGGCTCCAGCTTAAGCTCCGGCAGTTGTTGCAGCTCATCCACCTGTCTGGATACCCCAATACAGACAAAGGAGCAGGGCTCAGTCGTTTAGGTAAAGTGGGGAATGGTAGAGAAAGCAGAGGCTATCTCTCTAGTCTAAAAGGCAATAGAGCAGAGGGCTTAAGGTTAACCAGAGGTTTAAATCCTATCATTTACGAGTTGGGTGACCTTAGGCAAAGTGACCTAACCTCTCTGACCTCAGATTTATCATCTGTAAAAAGGGAACAACAATACCTCATAATACCTGAGAGGCAGTAAGATGTTAAAAGCAGGGCTTTGGAATTTGACAGACCTGGATCATTGATTAGCCATGTATCTTAGGTATGCCACTTCACCACGCTAAACCTCAGGTTCCTCAGCTGAAAACAGTAATAACAGTATCTTCTGCCTCATAGGACAATTATGAAGATTCAATAAATGAGAAAATGAACACAAAGCATTTAGCCCAGTGCCTGGAACATAATAAACTTTCATTAAATGTGGCTGTTATCATTCATTACTGGCTCAAATGGGTTCTCATAAGGATTAAATTTTGAAAATGTTCTAAAAAAATCTAGTACCATGCTTGGCATTAAGTAGATGTCCATTAACATCAATGATTATGACTATTATTATCAGGGAACCCCTGTGGAGACAACCTAAGGATGGCAGCAGGAAAACAGAGAGGAGAGAGACTAAAAGAGCAGGAAACAAACCCAGAAGGCTGGGGAGTGTGGGTCAGTAGGAAAGAAGGCTGGAGAGACCGGAATTGGGCAGGTTTGGGTCACTATATCAGCCAAAAAGAGTTAGGGAAGATGGGCAAAGAGTTCACGTCTCACCTGTTAGAGACCACAATGAGCTTATGTTTCAGGTATTTCTTCCGTTCCTGGAGATTAACTATGGAGGACAGACACAGGAGGCAGGGGAGGTCAGGAGATTGGACACATAGCCCCAGGGTCCCCTAGTGCAGGTGGTCCTGACAGTCATGTCTCCCTACTAACTAGCAGTGTCCCACAGACAAAGCCCTTAACTTCTTTGGATATCAGTTTTCCCACGCTGAAAGGAAAGAGTTGGATGTGTGGATGCCTGTGGATCCTTGCACTCTACCAGTGAAGTATATCAATGCTTCTCACCTTTCTCCTGGGAGTAGCGCCCAAAAGCCTCATCCCGGGGGATTCGTGGGTAGAGGAAGCACAGTGGGTTCTCAGGTATGTTCTCCTCAGTGAGCAGCTGGTACTGGCTGATGATTTTGGCCAGCGGGAGTGACTGCAGCACCTCCTTGGTGAAGGGCTGCACAGAGTAGATGAGCACCTTATCTGGAGAGTGGATACAGGAACAGGCAGGCTTGAGGGAAGAGGCTGGGCCTGGGAGCTCCCCACCCTGGCTGCCCAACAACAAATCTGCTGAGGGATTCAGGACAGAGCCAGGGAAGCCAAGGGCAGGCAGAGGGGCAGCAAGAGAGGCTGTGGAAACAGGAGGGCAGGGCAGCTGACCATCATCTTGGTGTTCCACCCAGGAGCAGGTAATGCCCCCTTCCAATGTTTCACTGAAGCGCAGCAGAAAGGTGCCAGAGATGGTCTTCTTCAGCAGCCGGCGCTCCTGGCTCCGGCTTACAAAGCCCATGATGTGTCTGCAGCACAGAGAGCAGCTGTGAGGGCCTCCTGCCTCCTGCTCCCCTTGTAGAGGGACAGACTGCCAGGTCTGGGCCCTGGCTCTGCCACCTTGTTACAAACTGTTCCATGTTGGCCAAGTCATTTCACTTTACTGACAATATCCACCTCCCAGGGTTGGAAGAGGTGTGAAGCTGCGGTGAGGTCACACAGATGAAAAGCACCTTGTAAAAGGCAAAGTGCTACACAAATGGGCAGGCAGTGTGGTGGAAAGAGCATAGGCGTGAGGTCAGACAGGCCTCGGTTTGAATCTCAGCTCTGCCCCTGGTGTAAGTCCTTTAACCTCTCTGAGCTTTCATTTCCTCCCTTGAGGGTGGCAACACCCATCACCCAGCAAGGTTATAAGGATTACGTGAGAGAATTCATAAAAAGCACCCCGCAGGCTCTGGAACACAGTGGATGCTAGACAAATACGGGCTAGGAGACTATTACTGCAAACGTGAGGGGGTTATGACCTGGCACCAGGTTCTGCTCTCTCCCCCTATTTGCCACATGAGGGCGCACAGAGTCCACTCTCAAGCAGAGAAAGGCAGCAGGGAAGAGAGGGAGGCTGACCAAGGCCTTACCCATCGTTCCAGAGATCCTTCAGGTGGTCATGTACCAGGTCCAGAATTTTGTCGAGCCATATCCAGAATGGTAGCTTGCCAGGGGGGCTCTCTCGCTGAAGGAGGAATGGAAAGGCAGGAAGAGATGTGGAACTGCCCTGGGTGTGGGGAAGGACTAGTAATTGGATGGGGGCCAAGGTCTAGCTGCACAGGATGCAGAGAGTTACCTTAATGAAATTGACCCAGGACAACAAGTCACCCTCAGTCTTGGAGTTCTGCCCTGTGGGCAGACAGACAGTTGAGATGACAGAAGGCAGGGCCAAGGGTCCTGGGACAGAAAGGATGGAGGGTGCGGGCAGACAAAGGCTGGGGAAACGCTGAGAGAATAGAAGGTCTGTACCAAACAGCTTGTCCCGCAGCATGCCAAGCTGGTCTGAGTTGAGGCCTCGGCCAACGTAGGAGGAGAACTGCCAACTGAGAGCAGGGCCCAGCAAGTCCCAGGGGGCCTTGGCGGGGCTGGAGAAGAACTGCTGATTCTGCAGAGGTAGGAAGGGACCGGGCGGCTCAGAAGTAGTGCCCTCACACCAAGCTTCCACGCCCCTCCTTGCCACCCTTCACCTGTTGGCCCCCACCGCCTACCTGGGGGTCTGAGCTGAGCAGATTGAACCAGAGAACCGAGGCCCAGGCGACTGAGAGTTGGTTCATGTTAGAAATAATCACCACAGGAAGGGTGTCTGTCTGGGGAGGAGACAGAAATCACAGAAGAGGGATGTGATGTTTCCAGCTGTAGACATCTGTCAAGGGCAGACAATATTCCACCCTGAGAGGCTTCTGCTTAACCCCTCCTTAGGTCTTCCCCCAAACGCACTCCATTTTCACTCACTTTCAGTTCCTGCTTCAGACCCTGGTAGGTGTATCTGACTGTGAAGCTGATAATGTGCAGTTCCTCTGTCACGGCTAGCAGCCCCTGGGACAGCAGAAGACACAGTGATCAGCGTGCCTTTTGGTAAGTTCCTCCTGCCCCCCAACCCCCTGTCCAGGCCTCACCTTATTGCTGCCCTTTCCTGAACTACCTGAACGCTGCTCCATCAGTGTCTGTGAATTGAGGGGAGGGAGAGAGAAGGCCAGAGCAAGGACCCCAGCGTCCCTGGAACCCCTGCTTTGCCCTCAGGACTTCCCAAGGCCTGGGAACTTCCTCCAGCTTGTTCGATTGGACTACAACCTTAAGATACCATCCCTTCTTACCAGGTAGCCGAAGTCCCAAATTAAGCCCTGACTCTGCCCTTTCTCAGGAGTCAAAGTTTTCTGGTTTGAGGTCAGAATGTTGAACTTCCGGAAGCTATTCCAAGGAGGGAGAAGATATATGCAGGTCAGGAGCAGAGTTATTCTAAAAACTCAGCAGGAAAATAACAAAAGTTCCACTTCATTTCAGACCTCCCCTTCTCCCTCTGTCCATACACCACCCAAATCAACCTCCTCCTTGTTTGTGTCCCCATCAGGGCTGCCACATGTGATGGTACAGGTCAGGCAGTGCACAAAAGTTTGCAGTGTCCTTGTCAGGCACCTACCCTTGTGATTCAGGAGGATTTCTGTAAAGAAAAAAAAAAATCACTGGGAAGCAAAATAGTGTAGAAGTTAGGAATTTGGTCTGTGGAATCAGACAGACCCGGGTTCAAACCCAAATCTGCAGCTCACCAGCTATGTGGCTAGAGACATAAATTATCTGAACTTGTCTCCTCATTTGAATAGTGCCTTGATAATACCTAACTCATGGGGTTCCTGTGACAATTTTATTTTATTTATTTATTTTTATTATTATTTTTTTTTTTTTGCAGTACGCGGGCCTCTCACTGTTGTGGCCTCTCCCGTTGCGGAGCACAGGCTCCGGACGCGCAGGCTCAGCGGCCACGGCTCACGGTCCCAGCCGCTCCGTGGCATGTGGCATCTTCCCGGACCGGGGCACGAACCCGTGTCCCCTGCATTGGCAGGCGGACTCTCGACCACTGTGCCACCAGGGAAGCCCCCTGTGACAACTTTAAATTGGGTACTTGACAAGCTACATGTCACGTAGTAAGCACTCAACAAAAGAGATGAGCTATTTCTATGAGGTAGGGATGGAAGGGAAAAGAACACAGCTCCAGGGCCCTGTTGTGAAGAGTAGGTGCCTCCTCCACCCCACCACCCCACTTCCTGGCCACCCCTTGGTCCCACCCTTCACCTGCCCCAACTTACCTGTCAATGGAGACTTCTGCAGTCAGTGACTCATTGCCTTCCTGGAGTCTCACCAGCAGCCTGCAAGGGAGGGAAGGAGATGGGGGAAAGTGGTCAACTTCAATCTCCTGGATAGACCAGATGTTTGAAAAAAACAAGGGAAGAGATTAGAAGAGGTAAGGAGATTGAGGGGAAAAGAGAGAAGAAACAGCCAAGAGTGGGAAGATTTGTAAAACCAGAAAGCATCAGTGCCAGGGCAGGTAAAAGGAAGTAGGAATGAGTTCTGAAATGCCAACCTTGTTCGGACGGTGAACTTGCTCCCAGTCTTGAGGATGAGGGGTCGATGGGGAGTTTGGGGCATGCAGGGCTGGGTTTCTACTACAAAGGCTCTGGGGAGATGTGGACAGAATATCTAGAGGTCAGTATCTGTAAGAATGGCTCGCCTTGTCCCTTCCCTCTGGCCTCCCTCGAGGTCCCTCCCTGGCCTCTAGACCTGTGGAGCAGGCGAAGTAGCAGCTCTGTGACCTGGGCCTTCCGCAGATCCACCCCTTCGATCAGATGGTCCCCCTGATAGGTGACCATGTGACTCAATCCCTTCAGCTCCTTCAGCAGCTGCCGCAGATGAAACAACAGCTTTGCTCCAGCTGTGAACCTGGGTGACAGAATCCAAGGGAGAAAGAATCCATCAGTTTCCTGGAATCCCCAAACAGGCTCCAAGAGCTCCCCTTTAACTATGTGGAAAGTCAGAAACTGATTGGGACAAAAAAGAATCCAGGAAACATGTGAAAGATTTTTCAACTTTGTTCATAACCTAAGGAATGAATATCAAAGCCGCTTTCACATATAAAATTGATAAAAGATTTAGTAACATAATAAAGCTAACTTTCACATGATGCTTGATATGTACTTTTTTTTTTTTTTTTTTGGCGATACCCGGGCCTCTCACTGTTGTGGCCTCTCCCGTTGCGGAGCACAGGCTCCGGACGCGCAGGGTCAGCGGCCATGGCTCACAGGCCCAGCCGCTCCGTGGCATGTGGGATCCTCCCAGACCGGGGCACGAACCCGTGTCCCCTCATCGGCAGGCGGCAGGCGGACGCTCAACCACTGTGCCACCGGGGAAGCCCTGATATGTACTTTTTATTCTAAGTGCTTCACACATCTTCATGCATAGGGTTAATTCTTACAACAACCCTATGAGGTAGGTACTATTATTATCCCTATTTTACAGATGGTAAAGCTGAGGCACAGAAAGATTAAAGTGACTTGCTCAAGGTCATAAAACTAGTAAGGGATGAAGTTGTATGTGTTTTACTGTCTATATAATAAGAAATAATAATAATAGGCAATATGGTAACAGGAAAACAATTATCCACTACATAAGAGCAAACAGATTGGGATAGCAGTTTGGAACTATTTTTTTAAAAAGCTTCAGGGTACTTCCCTGGTGGTCCAGTGGTTAAGACTCTACACTTCCAATGCAAGGGGCGCGGGTTCAATCCCTAGTCGGGGAACTAAGATCCCACATGCTGCGTGGTGTGGCCAAAAAATATATAAAAAATAAAAAGCTTCAAAAAATGTATATACATTTTGCAGTATTCCATTTCTAAGATATATCCTAAGGAAATAATCAGACAAACAAATGGACAAAGACAGATGTTCATAGTTCATAGCTTTGTTTTCTGTAATAGAAAAATTAGAAAAAATTGGTATTGGGTATATAAATTATGGCATATTGACATCATGGAATACTATGCAACCATTAAAAATAATGATATAGACACAAATTTTTGACAAGAAAAAATTTTCAAAAACATTAAATTATAAAAATTACAAGACAGTATATATATGATATAATCTGAGTTCTGTTTAAAATAGATGTATATTTGTGAATATGCACCAGGAAAATCTGGAAAAATGTATTCAAAAGCATTAACAGGGGACTTCCCTGGTGGTCCAATGGTTAAGACTTCACCTTCCAATGCAGGGGGTGTGGGTTCGATCCCTGGTCGGGGAGCTAAGATCCCACATGCCTCACGGCCAAAAAACCAAAACATAAAACAGAAGCAATATTGTAACAAATTCAATAAAGACTTTAAAAATGGTCCATATCAAAAAATTTTTTTTGAAAAGCATTAACAGTGGTTACCTCTGAATGATCAGATTATGCACATGGGTAATTTTTACTTTTTTTCTCTTATAAGTTTTCTGAAATTTTTCCAATTAGTATATTTTATATTTACAATCAGAAAAAGAAATACAGCTCTTTGTATTAAAAACAATGAAACAAAAGAACAACACAGTAACAGCACCACCACCAAGAAAAGGTATTGGGTTGGCCAAAAAGTTCATTCAGTTTTAAGTAAAAACAAAAAACACATTTTTCATTTTCACCAAGAATTTTATCGAACAATACATTCACTAACCGAGCGAACTTTTTGGCCAATCCAATATATACTTTAACCCAGGAATATCACTTCTGATAACTTACATTACAGAAATAACTGGAGATGTAAATAAAGATGGAGCTATGAGGTTATTTACTGTAGCACTGTTTAAAATAGCAAGAAATCACTCACAGGCCATAATTTGCCAACCCCTGTACAAAATGATGAATACATGTGCAACTGTAATGTAAATACTTATCCTGTACCCTAAGCCCTATATAACTGTTTTCAATTTATCTGAACAGTGGTATATTTTTATTTTTTTATATTAAATTTTATTGGAGAATAGTTGCTTTACAATGTTGTGTTACTTTCTGCTGTACAGCAAAGTGAATCAGCTACATGTATACATATATTCCCTCTTTTTTGGATTTCCTTTCCATTTAGGTCACCACAGAGCACTGAGTAGAGTTCCCTGTTCTATACAGTAGGTTCTCATTAGTTATCTATTTTATACATAGTACCAATAGTGTATATATGTCAATCCCAGTCTCCCAGTTCATTCCATGGGTGCCCCCCCATGGTATATTTTTAATAGTTTAAATTATAATAAATTTTCTCATGACAAAATATCTAAATAATAGGTATTTTTCAAATATGTTGAAGGACACATTAGTTATTTTTTCTACATCACAATAAAATTAATATAAAATAAGGAGTTTACTGGAAAACAAAGAAAGAAATTTGTTTAGGGCTTCCCTGGTGGTGCAGTGGTTAAGAATCCGCCTGCCAATGCAGGGAACACAGGTTCAAGCCCTGGTCCGGGAAGATCCCACATGCCACAGAGCAACCAAGCCTGTGCGCCACAACTACTGAGCCTGCGTTCTAGAGCCCAAGAGCCACAACTACTGAGCCCACGTGCCACAACTACTGAAGCCCGCGCGCCTAGAGCCCGTGCTCTGCAACAAGAGAAGCCACCGCAATGAGAAGCCTGTGCACCGCAATGAAGAGTAGCCTCCGCTCACCACAACTAGAGAAAGCCCACGCACAGCAACGAAGACCCAATACAGCCAAAAAAAGAAAAGAAAAAAAAAAGTATCATGCGTAGGGACTTCCATGATGGTCCAGGGGTTAAGACTCCACCCTTCCACTGTAGGGGGTGCGGGTTTGATCCCTAGTTGGGGAACGATCCCACATCCCATATGCTGTGTGGCATGGCCAAAAGATGCAAAAAATAAAAGTATCATGGGCATGGGTAAATATGACATACTGCTAAGTTAAAAAAAACAAACAAACCCACAGATCTCAAAATAGTATGAACAGTATGATTCAATTTTTGTTTAATAATATTATAGTAGCTACATCTGGATATTAAGGTAACTGGTAATTTTTTTTTTTGGCATTATATTCACTGCACTGAAAAAAAGGTAAAACGATATTTCTCGGGTGATTAAGCAGGAAGGAGAAATCGGATTGTGGATCAATTCATTACTTTCCCCAAAGCAAAGACTGGGCTCTGGGCTCCCTGAGTGGTGAGAATGAAGAGCAGAGCATAGCTGCAGTCAGACAAGGGAGCTGGGATCATTCTGGGGAGCAGAGATTAAGGAGGGCAATATCTCTTGTCATATACAGGGCATTATAACCTACAAAGCACAGGGGGTAGGTAGGACTAGGGCCAGGTGAGCACGAGGGTGGGGAGGTGCCTCTCACCACTTCTCCAACTGCTCCAACCCTCCATCCGGGGGACCTCCAATGCAGGCTTTCTGCTGCTGAACTTTCCACTCCTCCAACTTGGGCAGCAGTAGCTCAATTAGGGTAGTTAATCGGCCTAGCAGTGCTTTGGAGGCATCTAGCACCTCCTATGAAAGACATAAAGTGAGTGCTGAGAGCCTCTCACCATCACCCTCCACCATTCAACCAGGGATGAAGAGACAAAGAAGCCAAGGCTAGGAGGCCCGGGCTCCCGATGCCTCATTTTCCCCAGTTCCCTGCTGCCCACTCCCTCTGTCCTCTGCCACCCACCTTTCTCCTTCTGTCCAGTTCATTGAGCGTTTCCTGCAGAATGTCCTGCTGTCTGGTCTGATGGGGGTCCAAAGAGGGTGTCCTTGCTGGACAGCAGGAGCAGGAGTGAGACAAATATACCTAGGGCTCCTCCCCTTCTCCTTCCCAGCCCAGACCTCAGCCAGAGTCAGGAGTGGGGAGTTCTGAAGGGAGAAGAAGGGGAACCAACCAAAGCACAGGCACCTCTGGGCCCTCATGCAAATTCTGAATGGTCTTGCTAGAACCAGAAGTCCACTCAATCTGCTAAGGCAGTTTCCCAAGCATCCCCTCCAACATTCACTAGCTGTCCCTCAGCTACACCTCCAGCCTGACCTCTACAACATACCCTGGCACCTCCAGCTTTGCAATGGCAGCAGGACTGTAACCAGCAAGATGCAGCCGAAGGTGATTACTGCTTACTGGGGCTTTCCCCTTCTGCTCTATTCTACCCTTGGCCTCCCAGTAGGCATCTTTCTCCCACCCCTCAATGTGCTTTCTACCTGAGGTCTGGATCTTATATCGGAAGCAGAAGACATCCTGCTGGTCTTTCAGTTGGCTGATGGATTTCACCAGCTTCTGCAGAGGAGATGAGACCCTGATGAGGCTGCTTCTGTGAGAGGAGGCAGGCTGAGTCCTGCCCACCCTGGCTCTTGCCACATCTACCAACCTCCATCATAGCCTTTAATTCCAGGATCCGGGATTCAATCTCATGCTGCTGGCTCTCCCCAGGTGCTGCAAGGGCTGGTTCTTCTCCTTGCTCCTGAAATAAGAGGCTCTGAGCACATTTCAACTCTGACCTTTCATCCCTGAAATCCAGGCCTGAAATGAAACCACAGGATGTGGAGGGATCTTGTTCTGAGGCAAATTTGCTGAGTCCTTTGCAGGATCCCTCTCTACTCCAGGAGCTTTCAACATCACCACCAAATTGTTCTCACCAATTGAGCCCTCTGAGCCTGGGTCAGAATTCTTTTTTCTTCCAGAAGGAGATTAAAGATCATCTCAGCCAATTGGGTAGCACCCTGGGGAAAGGCCTGCAGTAGGAAAAGAGAAAGGACTGATTTAACTTAACTACCATCAATGAACTACCACCTCAGGCCCTCCCCACCAGTGACCTCAGTATTCTCCCCTTCTTCAGGGTCCCAGGCCCTACCCCTTTTCACCACTGGTCCCCCAAACCCTAGCCTCTTTCCAAACAGGTCATCTAGACTATGTCCTTCTCTCTGCCAGTGATCTCCCGAGTCCAGACTCTGTCCCATTTTCCCCAGATCTTCCCCTGTCCTTTGAACCTCCAGGTCCTGTTCTATGTTCCATACCCTAAAACGTACTCCTCTACACTCAGCTGCCATTCCTACTTTGTTATTCCTGGCTCCTCCAAGTACCTGAATGTCCCGATAGAATTTTCGCAAGTTGTGCTGTAGCAACAAACACTCAGGGTCCTGGCTGCAGCGGCTACACTCATAGTTCAGTTGGTCCAAGAAGTGGAAGAACAGCATATTAGCCTTGGCCTCATCATTGCCCAGTGCAGCTTCCTGCCTAGGGACCAGGAAGGACAAGGATTAGTATCTCTGCAGGGTTGCTACCATCTTGAGGCCTTCCAACCCCTTCCTGCCCCTGGTGTCTCCAGGATCCTGGGGGCTCAGAAGAAAGAAATCATTTTCCTCATCCCCCCAACTTCCTGAAGGCCTCACCAGTTCTGATCTTCAATCCAGACAGACAAGTTCTGTCGAATGTCCACCGGCAGGAGGCTATTTGAATAGAGCTGGTGCAGCTGATCCTGAAATGGGCTGTCAAGATTCTGCAGCATCTCCCACTGCGCCATTTGGGGTCTGAGCCTAAAGGATGCATGTTCCCAATTGGAAATTTTGCTGGACTAAACCATCCACAGTCTCGTGATTGTTTATTATTACAAATTTTAAGAAATGTTTAATTATACAGGTAAGAAAAAATACAGAAAAAAAGTAAAGTCTAGATTGACTCCACTCCCAATCTTGGTCCCTTTTCCTCCTCTCCAGAAGTAACCAATATTATCAGTTTGGCGTATATTCTTCCAGGGAGTACTATTTAAGAGCTCCAATATGTAGGCCTTTTTGTTTCAATGGTAATTTTCAAACACACAACAAAGTAGAGTGAATAGTACAAGGATCATCCATGTACCCATCATCCAGCTTCAACAAACATGTATGACACTTCCGCAATCTCATGTCATCTATCTCCCCCAATGAATTTATTTTAAATTTATTTGTTCGTGTTTGTATTCACTTATGCTGGAGCATTTAAAGGTCAGTCTTAAGTATTTAAAAAAAGGGTTTTTTAAATTATTTATTTATTTTTGGCCACACCGCACGGCATGCAGGATTTTAGTTCCCCCACCAGGGATTGAACCCACTGCAGTGGAAGCGTGGAGTCTTAACCACTAGACCACCAGGGAAGTCTCAGTCTTAAGTATTTATTTCAGCATTATCCCGGCTGGCCCCAAAGCTTTATCAGAGGCTGAACCTCCTTGGAGATAAACTGCTCTCCATGTTGGAAGGAGGAGCTCCATTCTCTAGAAGATGTTTAAGATATTTAAATACTGTGTAAGGGGTCACTGAATCCCTAAGATTGTGACACTTTTATGACTTCTGTCAATCTCTGATTCTTCATGTGGATTATTAAGTTCATGAGAAAATTCACTCAAAACTTGTTCTTGCCTGCCACCAAGCAGGCTGGGAGGAGCCCTTCTCCCTACCTTTCCCCGCCCACTGCCATCTGTCTGTTTAGGAAATCAAAACATCTTGCAGCCTGAACCTAACAAAAAAGAATTAACACCCACGTCTGTGGTCTAAAAAAAGGTCACATGATTTTATTACAAATCAAATGCTTGGGGTGGGAAAGATTCTTTTCCACCAGTACAAATAATCATAAGCTGCCTTTCTACCTCTGGGAAGTAGGAACAAGGGAAGTAAAGAATTGGGCAGGGGCTCCTACTTTTCACTTTAACCCTTTAGTAGTGCTTGACTTTTTACACTAAAAAACAAACGATGAGGCCCCAGCTCCTAAGGAACTAATTGGCTGGTATTAATAAAGCAAGGCGGCAAGTAAACCCTGAGGTTTAAATACGAAAAACAAAACCAAAAAACCTGGCCTTCTTAAATAGATTGCAAGCACGGAGGTTAAGGGCTGTAAACTCCTTTTTTCTCCAGTTATCCAACACTCTTTTAGGCGCGTATTTTGTGCTCAATAAGCTTTTCTGAAAAGAACTCTAGTTTTCTTTCTTTTTTTTGGTAAGAATCAAAAATAACAGACCGGAAGGTAAAAGCGTTGGCCAAGACACTGAACCAATGCAACAATGCCAGGTTTCGGGTCTTGGAAGTTGCAGGGGCGTTTCTGGAGGGCGGGGTGCGTTACGGTTGGGGACCTAGGTTGGACAGGAGGATGAAGGAGGCGACAGCTCCTGTTTCAACCTGGGGACAGAGTCTGAACCCTGCGGGGCGTACCCCCCAGGGCCTGCCTGCCCTCTCAGAGAGAAACCCCCGCCTCCACCCACACCCCCACGCACCTTCTCAGGGCCGGTACCTGGTTAGAGTCTCAGCCCCCGCTCCCTCCAGTAGCTGCGCTCCAGGCTTCCGGTTCCCAGAGAGAGCTCTGGCACCAGGGCCTCCCGCGCCGCCCTCGGCTTCGGCCCGCCTCTCGAACCCACCCCCTTGCCACAGGCTTGAGTGAGCGGCTGAACCCCGGAACTCGCCATTCCCATAGAGGCGCCCCGACACTGGCTGCCATTCAGCCAACCTCTTCTCCAGGCTGTGAGTTCATTGGCGCCACCACAACTCCTCCTTCTCCGCGAGGCGGGACAAGCGGAGCTGAAACCACACCTCTAACTGCAGCGATTGGTAGGAAAGCTCAAGTAAGCCCTGCCCCGTATCTGCGGAGGGAGGAATCCAATGAACAGAAGAGCTCAGGACTGAAACAGCTGATTTCCGAGAACCCGCACATACGCAGCGGAACCGAGACTGGCTCAGGACCTTGGAGGCGCTGAGCTAACAAGCGAGACGGAATTTCGACATATTGGGACAGGAAGGGGAGGGCTTAAGTAATAACAACAAAACCCACAAAAGCCTATTTATTGTTGGTACCGTGCTAAGCATTAGGACACCGTACCGTTTTTAATTTCCACGAAACCCATTGCATATCACTATTCTTTAGAAATTTAAAAAACTGAGTTTGGAGAAAGAAGGTACTAGTCAATGGTCGCTGAAGCTCTAACAAGTGGAGCCTGGATTCAAAGCCAAATCCTCTGATTCCAAACCACAAACTTTAAAATTTCTACATTTTACAGTACTGCCTTCCTCCTTGATAAAAAAAATCAGAGATTTGGATTTTGAACACACACGTACAACTTGTCAGAATATTAGATCCAGTCATCATGTTTACCACCTTTTTTTTTTTTTTTTTGGCTGCACTGCGCTGGCATGCAGGATCTTAGTTTCCCCACCAGGGATCAAACCCGCACCCCCTGCAGTGGAAGTGTGGATTCTTAACCACTGGGCCGCCAGGGAAGTCCCACCACTTCTTTTATAATTGATTGATTGCTGCGCAGCTTACGGGGATCTTAGTTCCCCGACCAGGGATTGAACCTGGCCCCTTGGGCAGTGAAAGAGTGGAGTCCTAACCACCGGACAGCCAAGGAATTCCATACCACCTTCTTTTATATCTCAGTAGTATTCCCATCCCTAGGATCTAAGCCATAGTCATAGAGTAAGGTCCACTGCCAGTAAGGAACTGAACTTACTACTGATACCAAAGGGGCCATGGTAGTTGTTTCTTCCAGGTGACTCAATTTGAGGTGCCCCCCAAGACCTCCTTGCTGGTCTCTGGTGGAGGGCTGTTCACCTCTCTCTCATTATAATACTGGATCACCCGCTGAACCCCAGCCTTCACTATAGGTTTAAGTGAAGTACTGATCATTACTCCCGTGGGCCCCCCTGACAATCCAGCCATGGCCATCAGAAGTTCATAACCCAGATCTATGACCCCGTCTCGGCCTCGTTCCTTGGCCTTGTCCGAGCAGTTCTGAACAGCATAATACAATGCTGTGGCCAGGTTGTAGAAGGTTCCCACTCCTGGCAACAGCTGGACTACATTGTGCACACTCTGCTCCTGCTCCTGCTCACAGTCCTTGATGGAGAGGGATCGTCGGGCCCTCTCTGGGTCTGGGTGCTCCCTGGCCAACAGCTGCAGAGCAGAGGCCAGGGCATCCACTGACACTCCCGTCCCTGTGCTTCTGCTTTTCTCGAGCTCTTGAAGATGTCTGATGAGGATCTGTGTCGCCTTTACACTCCCCTGGCGGTAGAGCTGAAGCTGCAGGACCCGTACATCAGCTTGACAGCCAGCTTTCTCCAAGGCAATCATCAGGGGCAGGCCTACCAGGAACTTGGGGAGAAGGGCCATGTGGGTGAAGCCAGGCAGGGATTTGGGGAGCAGGGCCCGGCAAGACAATGGGGCTGAGGAAGGTAGCCAGGATCCCAAGGATGAGTGAAGATGCACCAAGACGTTTGTCTGGTTTCCATATGGAATGGCATCCACAGCGTGCAGCAGGAAGCAGCAAAGAAGTAGCTCAGCTGGTACCATGATGAGTCTGAGACCACGCATGTCCGGAGCAGAGTGCACTGGAGACGGGAGAAACCAGAAACATACAAACCGTTTCCGTAAGGACTGTGGTCCAAAAGGAGCCCAGGACTCAGGGAGAAGAACCTCATCTATCACCTCCAAACTTCTGTTCTTTTTAGCTAAAGGACTGAGAAACAGGAAATGCAACCCAATTGTTCCCTCTTGACCTTCTCCATCTTCAGGTCTTCCTCTGCCTGATTTCCACCCATTTAATAGGGAGCCCCAAATTACCACAAAGTCTGGTGATTAAGAAGTAATACGGCTTTGATAGATTTGGTAGCTCCTCGATCCTGTTCTGCCTACTCCTCTGTCGGGTGAAGAAAGTAGATATTGGCTTTCCCCTATTATCAGTAAGAGATGTAATCTCTGCAAATATTTGTCCATTTGTACTGGCTTCTCAAACCTTGTCCCCTTGTCACACACTGGACCTCAATACCTAAAAACTCTGTTCTTTGGCATTTCCTGCCGGTCCCTGTCACTTTCACACTCCAGCTCATGATAGAAGCTGGGAAACCCAGAATCAGAAGAGGTTAGGTATCTATGATTCTCTTTTCAGTTTAAAAATTAAATTAGCAAAAAAAAAATTAAACTAGCAAGATTCAGTGTCTCATTGGAGATTTAGTACAAGGTAGATGAATGAGAAAAAAGTTAAAATGCTTCTACGTGTTTCTATTCTGTAGTTTTGCCTTATTTTTAACTTCCCTTTCCAAAGATAGAAATAACGTTATGCAGCCCATAAGAATCTGCTGGACTCATCCATTGTGGATAACAATTGTTTATCCATCAGCTGTTCTCTATGCTGAGAGAGATTGAGCTCCAGTATAATCCACCCAACTTCCACTTGTTTCTTTTACTAATCCAGTCATTCTAATGGATATAATAATGGATCACAGATTTGTGATATCATTGCTTAGCCATTTTTATTAGTTAACAATAAGTGTCTTTAAGCTTTCATCAGATTGTAAATGTTCTGAACATTTGAAGTTTCCTTGAATTATAAATGTAATTATCAATAAAAAAAATCAATCTGTCTATGTATCTATTTCTCTGTCTTTCTATCTAGCTAATGTTTTCAATAGCACACTTTTCAACATGTGGAGGGAAATATGAGGGACTGGAGAATAGAAAGAATATGATGAAGTTTCTTTGCGTGCATTCCAAAGATAAAATTATCATTTTTTAAAAGAGGAGAATAGAAAAACAAATGAACAAAGAAACAAAATGGGCATAGAGAAGTGTAAGCAACCTATCTATTTAGTTTTTAACACTTCATTAGGGCAAGTCAGCTTCAATGGTGCCTGGGAATTCATTTGGAGGATTGAAATCATATACCTCCTAGAAGCAATTCAAGATTTCAAAAGAATAATTTCTAAGTCATTTGATCTTTGTAACACTTTGTGCTCTACAACGCATCGACAAAGTTCAGGAAAAAAAGTGCTAGGAACCATTGAGTCCTGTGTTTACTTTTCATAACTTTGATGCTTTTTTGTAATGACTTTGAAGAATGAGAACTTATAAAGAGAGGGTAGTAGGAAAGGGTGGAGTGGAGTTTGATAAGAGCTTGTAAGAGACTATTAGCTTAGTGGGCACAGAGTAGAAATAAGATGATTAGAAATTTTAATAACCTACAATGGAAAAGAATCTAAAAACAGCTATAAGTATAAGTATAACTGAATCAGTTTGCTGTACACCTGAAACTAACAACATTGTAAATCAACTATACGTCAATAAAAATTATAAAAACAGAAAAAGAAAGTTAAAATGCTTCTCATGCTTAGACATATTACAGGTACAGTATATGATAACTGAAAGAAAAAATGGAAAATGGAATGTGAAATAAGGACTGAGAGCTACTAAGTGGAGAAAAGCAAGGCTAACACCAGTCACCTGTGTCTTTTAGCACTGGGATGAAATAAAGAGCATATACCTATCCTAAGTGGTGTCCAACATTTCTGCCTGCTTACTGTGTCCCATCCTTGAAAGTAGTCCTGGGAAAGCAGACTTGTCACCTAGGTGGCACTGAATATCTGAAGTAAAGAATCTGGACAAGTTCCTGAATAAATTTCCCCATAAAGCACTTCAGAATAACTGTGGAACATTTGATAAATTATATTGTCATCATCCATAGACACTGAGAGGCTCTTAACTTGGGGGTGTCTTCAGATTTTACCTAATTCTCCAACATGTTCCCAAGACTCATACCTGCAGTTCTAGGGGATGTTGATAGCAAAAGCTCTGAATTGTGTCACCAGCATCATGGGGGATGGCTTCTCAGCAAACTCAATCACCATCCAAGCTAACTGGCAGACCAGCCACCCCAGTGGGCATATTTGCCATCGTTAATACATTCCTCAGGGTGAGTAGCTGAGTTTTGGATTTATCCAAGCCTCCCTGTGGGTCCCCCAAGATCCCTCAGAATGACTTTAGCATTGCCAATGCCTTCTTCCTCATTGTGCTTTTTGCTCTCTCTCATGGATGAGGGTTTAAGTGGTGTCCTTTCCTCCCATCTTAACAAGCTGAAGCTACAGAATGTGGGCCTCAGCTGGGCCGACATCCTCCTCCTGGGCCACCTCCAGAACTAAGTTGGATAGGTACTCAAATAGAGGGGCTAAGGATGGGGCCGTACATAAGAGAACCTGGCAGGTCTTGGAATCTGGGAGAGGGATCTGGTTGGAGAGCATGTTCAGAGGATGCCCAGTTTCTATGAAAAACAGCTGGAAAGTCAGAACCCCTTCCTGGGTATTTCTTGGAAAGACAGCCAATGGAGACGGTAAGATGCAGCAAAGGAGCAGTACAGCCTGGATCATGGTGCGTCAGCAGAACAGCCCTGCTGGAAAGAAGCAGTGCTCAGATTGGGAAGTGGGGAAAGGCTTGGGAGGAAGAGATACTAAGACTGGTCAGAACTAGGAAGTGTCTTGGCCCTTAGAAACTTTGGTTACCTGGGCATACCTCAGGCCCACTATTAAAGGCTATGGGAGATCCTCACTGTTTTGAGGAAGAAACAAACCAGAGGAACAAGAAAGTCCAAAAATCTCCTTTGCTTTGGTATCTTCATGGCTGGAATGACTGTTCTGATTTTTTTTGTTGTATCCCACTTTCTCCTTTGCCCCAGCCAGAATCACGAGGATGCCAGAATGCTGATAGTATCCAAAACAATGAAGGACATAGCATTTGCAAATATTTATTCATCTCTCTCCAGCCCAGACTTTGTCCTCCTCACCTTTGTCCTATACTGACAAATAGGCCTTTTCCCTTTTTGACCCTACTAGTCCTGCCCCATATCCCTATTGTCCTAAGGTTTTACCCTGGACCTATACATGAGATGAGGAGAAGTTCCCCTGTATCTTCTGAAAGGGAGAAGAGGTAAGGCAAAAACGCTGATGACCATTGGCAAGAGACCCCCAAAACGTTTAAAAAGTTCTTATTAAAAGTACACATTGGGTGAAAGTCCAGGGAAACTGAAAATATTGGTAAGTTAAATGAAATCGGTACAACTTCTACTTCTCACTTTTCTAATTCCAATGAAAAACGCAAATAAAATGTGTTCATCAGCTGGGTGGTAACTCTTTCCATATCTAACCAAAACTCCAAACATTGGGCTTCATCTAGGGTTTAGCATAACTGCAGTCCAAAAATTAGGGGAAGAAGGTATCTGATGCCTTCTGAAACTGGTACAGGTTCCTACATATTGTTATGGTAAAAAGTTTCTTTGGTGCTGTCACTCATTTCTTTTTTAAAAATTATTTATTTACTTATTTTTGGCTGCGTTGAGTCCTCGTTGCTGCACGCGGGCTTTCTTTTAGTTGCGGCGAGCGGGGGCTACTCTTTGTTGCGGTACGAGGGCTTTTCATTGCGGTGGCTTCTCTTGTTGAGGAGCACGGGCTCTAGGTGCACGGGCTTCAGTAGTTGTGGCGCATGGGCTCAGTAGTTGCTGTCACTCATTTCTGACAGACAACCAAAAGGAACAGGCCAGAGGGAGGGGTCCAGAGTCCTTCCCTCTATTTCATTTCCCTCAGTTCCCAGCAGCGGTCCCTGACAACTAACAGCAGACAGAAGAAAGAAGAAGGGTAGGTCTGTAAGGATGCACTACCAAAATTGTAGGAAGCAAGAACTAGGTGCAAAGCGGTCCAACACTACCTGAAGTTACTGGTTGCTAAATCCCTAGGGAATCCTACCTAGGACTATACCATTTCTGTGGAGTAACATAACAAAGGATAAAATATTTAACCCTTTTTTCCTAAGATCTATCAAAAAGCAAGACTATCTACTCATCACTTTTTCAGCATTGTACTGGAAGTCCTAAGTAGTGTAATGAGGAAATAATAAAAAATTAATTGCATAAAAAATAGAAAGGAAATTAGAACGGTATTTATTTAGAAACATGATGGTTTATGTAGAAAATCCTAATTTTTTGAGGAACTTCCATACTGTTTTTTACAGTGGCTGCACCAGTTTACATTCCCACCAAGGAAACTAATATAATATGTCAATTACATCTCAATAAAAAGAATAAATGAAAGTGGGGATATTACTATTTGTTTTACGGAAACAAAAAGGATTTTGAGAGTACTATGAATAGGTGTATGACAATAAATTGGATAATCTAGATGAAATAGACAAATTCTTAGAAACATACAACCTACCAAGACTGAATCATGAAGTAATAGAAAATATGAATAGACCTATAATTATAAAAATCAACGGGAAAAACAAAACATAGTTTCAATTTAAAAAATAAACTGAGAAAGGCTTCCCTGGTGGCGCAGTGGTTGAGAGTCCGCCTGCCAATGCAGTGGACGCGGGTTCGTTCCCCGGTCCGGGAAGATCCCACATGCCGCGGAGCGGCTGCGCCCGTGAGCCATGGCCGCTGAGCCTGCGCGTCTGGAGCCTGTGCTCCGCAACGGGAGAGGCCACAACAGTGAGAGGCCCGCATACCGCAAAAAAAAAAAAAAAAAAAAAAAAAAAAAATAACTCAAAATGGATCAAAGACCTGAACATAAGAGCTAAAACAGTTTCTTAGAAGAAAACATAGGAAAAAAATCCTCATGACATTGCATTTGGCAGTGATTTATTGCATATGACACTAAAAGCACAGGCAACGAAAGAAAAAATAAGTTGGACTTCATTAAAAACTTTAAATTAATTAACTTTTAAAACTTTTGTGCATCAAAGGACACTAACAACAGAGTGAAAAAGTAACCCACAGAATGGGAGAAAATCTTTGCATATCATATAGCTGATGGGGGTTAATATGCAGACTATATAAAGAATTCCTACAACTTAACAACAAACAAACAATTCAATTTAAAAGTGGGCAAAAGGGAATTCCCTGGCTGTCCAGTGGTTAGGACTTGGCGCTCTCACCGTGATTGCTAACCACAGTGGGCCCTGGGTTGGACCCCTGGTCGGGGAACTAAGATCCCACAAGCCTCGCGGCACAGCCCACTCCCCTGCCCCCCAAAAAAGGGCAAGGGACTTGAATAGACGTTTTTCCAAAGAAGACGTACAAATGGCCAGTTAGCACATGAAAAGATGCCCAATATTATTAATCATTAGGGAAATGCTAATCAAAATCACAATGAAAGGCCATTTCACACAACCTAAATGTCCCTCACAAATAGGTGAACAAAATGTGGTATACACATACAATGGAACATTATTCAGCCTTAAAAAGGAAGGAAATTTGAACACACGCTATAACATGAATGAACGTTAAGGACATTATAGTAAATGAAATCAACCAGACACAGAAGGACAAATATTATATGATTCCACTTACATGAAGTACTTAGAATAGTCAAATTCAGAGACAGAAAGTAGAATAATGGTTATTAGGGGCTGAGGACAGGGAGGAATGGGGAGTTAGTGTTAATGAGTACAGAATTTCAGTTTGAGAAGATGATGAAAAAGTTCTGGAGATTGATATGTTAACAAAGTGAATGGATATTAACAACAGTGTGAATGTACTTAATGTCACTAAACATACACTTAGAATTGGTTAAAATGGTAGATTTTATGTTATGTATGTTTTACCACAATAAAAAAGCATTAATCATAAAATTAAAGATCAATAAATTGGACTTCAAAATGAAAACTTCTGCTGTTAAGAAAATGAAGAGACAAGCCATGGTCTGGGGAAAATACTTGCAAATATATATCTGACAAAGAATATCTATCACATATGATACATGTGTGAAATTTATGTCAGTGATAAACAGTTGGCCTCAGTATCCATGGATGCAGAACCTGTATGGAAGGTCGACTGTACTATGACATTTTATATAAGGGACCTGAGCATCCACAGATTTGGTATGGGGGGAGGGTTCTGGAGGCAATCCCCCTCAGATACCGAGGGAGGACTGTATGGCACTATAATTTACATCAGTGGTATGATACATGCAATATGCATATAGACACACAATATTAAATAAGCAAACAATTCCATTTTATAAATGGACAAAAGACTTGAACAGATACTCACTTCACAAAAGAAAACAGTGGCCAATAAACATATCAAAAGATGTACAATATCATGTCATCAAAGGAATGTAAATTAATACCACCAGGAGATACCCACTAGGATAGCTAAAATTAGAAAGACAGATAATATCAAGTGTTGATGAGAATCAAGTAGAACTTTCATACATTGGTACAATCACTTTGGAAAACTGGCAGTTATATGTGTATATATATATATATACACACATACACATATATATGTATATACGGTTAAATATATACCCATCCTATTGCCTAGCAATTTTTCTTCTAAATATTTACCAAAGAGAAATGATAACACATGTCCCATAAAAGACAAGAATGTTCATAGCATATTTATCCATAATAGCCCCAAATTGGAAACTACCCAAATATCCACTAACAGGTGCACGAATTTTAAGAAAGCTGTCGTATATTCACAAACTGATATATTACTTAGCATTAAAAAGCTATAAACTACTGATACCCATGAGAACATTGATAAAGCGTAGACACGCTGAGCAGAAGAAGCCAAACTCAAAAGACATATTCTATGATTTCATGTGTGTGAAGTTACAGAGAGGCAACACAACTACACAGATAGAAATCAGACCAATGTTTGCATGTGTGGAGGGAGTCATAGGAGATGGGGAGGGAGTCATAGGAGACGAGGAGGGCAGGGGAGTGAGATTGACTGGGAACTTTCTAAAGTGTAGGACATGTTCTGTACCTTGTTTGGCCTGGTGATGTATCTATGTATCTATTTATGTATCTATCTATCTCTGTGAGTTCCTGTTTTTTTGTGTGTCAAAGCACATTGAACTGCTGTTTAAAATCTGCCTGTTTTATTATAGGTTAATTATACCTCAGCCAAAAAATTATTAACAGAAGTGATCTCTGAGTGATCAAATTTGGGGGGCTTTTTCTTTTAAATTGTCCAGATTTTTTTGCAATATGGATATATTACATTTACTACCAGAAAATAAAACCAATTCTTTCATTTTAAAGAAGATATTAAAAAAAGGAGAAGATATTAATGGATCAACCAACAGCAAAAATGTGTATATCCTTTGACCCACAAATTCCACTTCTGGGAAATTATTTCCGGAAAATAAGAATGAATCCAGGATGGGGGGATGGGTAAATTAGGTTAAGGGGATTAAGAGGTACAAACTTCCAGTCACAAAACAAATGTCACAGGCTTCAAGTTAGTATGAAGAGTAAAGTCCAATTTTTGCTTAAAAATATATGTGCAGGGACTTCCCTGGTGGTTCAGTGGTAAAGAATCCGCCTTCCAAGTCAAGGGATGCGGGTTCGATCCCTGGTCAGGGAACTAAGATCCCACGTGCCGTGGGGCAACTAGGCCCTGGAACCACAGCCTGCAAGCCTCAACTAGAGAGAGGAAGCCCGCACGCCCAACTAGAGAGAAGCCCGAGCGCCACAAGAAAACAGATCCTGCATGCCACAACGAAGACCCGACACAGCCAAAAATATAAATAAATAAATATTTTTTTAAATGTATGTGCATATTACAGTTATACAAAAATTCTATAAGGATAGTTGGACACCCAAATATTAATAAACTAGCCCTATGAGGTGGGTCTATAAGTAATTTTTCTTTACTTTTTTACATTATGTTCATTGCAAACAAAAGTAAAAAAATACTTTACTCATACAAGATTAAAAAGGAAGAAATCAGACTGTCAGATTGTGGGTTAGGGAATTCCCTGGTGGTCCAGTGGTTAGGACTCTGGGCTTTCACTGCCGAGGGCGCGGGTTCAATCCCTGCTTGGGGAACTAAGATCCTGCAGGCCTCATGGCACTGTCAAATAAATAAATAAATAAATAAATAAATAAATAAATAAATAAATATTTTAAAAAGAAAAAAAAGATTTTGGGTTAAACCATCACTCCCACTGAACAAAAGGCTGGGGAGTGAGAATGAGGCTGCAGAGAGGCCATGGAGTCGGGCAGGAGAGATGAAATCATTATGAGGAGGGGAGAAACATGAGACCAATACCCCCTGATGGCTATAGGGTAGTGGATCTCAAAGTGTGGTCCCAAGACCGTCACCAGCCTCAGCGTCACCTGGGAACTTAGAAATGTAAATTCTTAGGCCCCATCCCAGACCTGCTAAATCAGGTACTCAGAATAAGCTCAGAAATCTGTGTGGGTTTTTTTTTGTTTTGTTTTGTTTTTTCCACTCCACGCAGGCTTTTGGGATCTTAGTTCCCTGACCAGGGATCGAACCCAGGCCGTTGGCAGTGAAAGCACGGAGTCCTAACCACTGGACCACCAGGGAATTCTCCAGAAATCTGTTTTAACAAGCTCTACAGGTGATTCTGATGTATGCTCAAATTTGACCACAGCTATTGTACCATTGTACCATTAAAGGTTAGGAAGCACAGGTGGCAGTGTGGGGTAAGGGTAGGGCGGGAAGTGCTTCTAGCCACTTCTCCAGCTGCCCCAAATATATTTGTTAATTGTGTAAATTACTGAATGGATCCTAAAGATCTAAAAGTGAGTAAAGCAGGATCCTTACACTCTAGGAGCTCACAATTTAGGGGGAGAAGTAGGAAATGTGCTGTGACACCAGAGGATTTGTGCTATAGCAGTGGAAAGAAGAGAGCTCAACTGCCAAAGTTTCTCCATAGATTCAAAGGGTAACAGGGACAACTTTTCAAAAGGAGTGACAATTGAGCTGAGTCTTGAAGGCAGAGGTTTATCCGGAGGACAGGTGAGGTATGTGTGTGTGTGGTTGGAGCCTTCTAGTAGAGGGACGGGCATGACCAACCATTGAGAGAAAAAGCCTGCTTTTGGAGTATGGAAAGTAGTCCAAGATGAAGATGACTTCAATGTAAAGTAGGTATGTGGGTGGCATGGACCTAAGGCTGCCAAGGTTGGACAAAGACCAGACACAGAGGCTCTGGACTCTGTCTTGAAAGTAGTGGGGAACCATCAGGTTGTCTGGACAGGGGAGTGATAGAATCAAACATATGTTTTAGAAAGATAACTCAAGAGGCAATGTGGAAGGTGGACTTAGGAGGAGGGGAGATTAGAGTGAGGAGGACTAGCAGGATGGCTGCTGCAGGAATCTCAGTCGGAGATGACAAATTGCAATGAGTAGGAAGAGATCTAGAGTAGTCAAAGTTATAGAAACAGAAAGTAGAAGGATGGTTGCTGGGGGCTGAGGGGAGGGGGAAATGGGGAGTCGTTTAATGGGTAGATTTTCAGTTTTTCAAGGTGAGAAAGTTCTGGAGATGGGTTGCACAACAATGTGAAGGTAGTTAACACTATTGAACTGTACACTTAGAAATGGTTAAGAAGGTATATTTTATGCTATGTGTTTTTTACCACAATTTTAAAAAAGCTAAACTGGGACTTCCCTGGCGGTCCAGTGGTTAGGACTCAGTGTTTTCACTGCCGTGGGCCCGGGTTTGACTCCTGGTCGGGAAACTAAGATCTCACAAGCTGCGCAGAGCAGCCAAAAAAGAAAAAAAAACTAAGAAAAGAATGAAGAAGAAAAAATTTTCAGATTGAGTAGACTCACAGGATACCAGAAAATAGGTGAAAAAAACCCCATACTTAATGTATTAGTGTGCCAGGGCCGCCATAACAAAATACCATAGACTGGGTGATTTTAACAAAATGAATTTATTTCTCATGGTCTGGAGGCTACAAGTCCAAGGTCAAGGTGTTGGCAGGTTCGGTTAGTCCTGAGACATCTCTCCTTGGCTTGCAGATGGCTGCCGTCTTGCTGTTCCCACACATAGCCTTTCCTCTGTGTTTATGCATTTCTGGTGTCTTTTCCACTTCTTATGACACCAGTCCCCTTGGATTAGAATCCCACTCTTTTTTTCTTGTTGTTGTTTAAATTTTATTATTTATTTATTTATTTTTGGCTGCGTTGGGTCTTCGTTGCTGTGTGCGGGCTTCCTCTAGCTGCGGTGCAGGGAGGGCTACTCTTCGTTTTGGTGCACGGGCTTCTCATTGCAGTGACTTCTTTTGTTGCAGAGTGTGGGCCCCAGGCACGCGGGCTCAGTAGTTGTGGTGCTCGGGCTTAGTTGCTCCGCGGCATGTGGGATCTTCCTGGATCAGGACTTGAACCCTTGTCCCCTGCATTGGCAGGTGGATTCTTAACCACTGTGCCACCAGGGAAGTCCCTAGAACCTTACTCTTATGATATCATTTAACCTTAACTACCTCCTTAAAGGCCCTCTCCCCACATATAGTCACGTTGTGGGTTAGGGCTTCAACTAATGAATTCTGAGGGGGGACACAATTCAGTCCATAACACCTAGAGACATTATCATGTAATACCAACAATAAAAACTATGAATAATAATTTAAAACTTGGAAAGAAAAGTCAGTTTCTCAGTTGTACCACCCACATTTCAAGCACCCAGTAGACACATAGGGCTCGTGTCCACCATATTGGACAGCACAGATATAGAACATTTCCATCATCTCTCAAATTTCTGTTGGATTGCAGTAGTCTGGAAATTGTGGGAGAAGTCATAAAACCCCTAAGATTGTAATTGACTCTATTTTAATACACCCCCAGGTCCCTCTTCCCTATCTTAATCAGAGGGATCATCCCCGTTCCAAACACCTGGAATTTCAACAAGGACTGGTAAGACTTGTCACCTCTGATTTTCAGTACGTGGATTAGCACATCTGTGAAAGACCTGCTGGCCTGGGCAGCATTCTTGCTCCTGGGGCCATCTGATCTTTGGGAAATCTCAATTTATTGCAGTACCCAGAGCCTAACAGAATAAAGCAAGCATGTATATGATTTAAGGAGTCGTATGATTTTATGATGAAGGGAAAAAGCCTGTTTTGTTTTGTTTTTGAGGGAAGAGGATTCTCTTCACTACCATGAATAATGACAGACTGACATAATCATAGTTGAATATTCTACTCCATATCTGAAGTTTAGGATAAGGGAGTTGGTGATAATTTTAAATTCAGTTTAATTCCTTCTGTGAATAATCTCTTTATTTATATAAAGCAGAAGATTCCTACAAAAAGTATCTAAGTCATGGCCCTTGAATAAGGCCCGAAATGAGTAGGAGCTGACTTTACTTCAGGAGTCTTGTCTTCCGAGGCCATGGTTGTTGTTTGTCCCCCTGGGTGATTTACATCTGTGGTGCCTTCCAAGCCCTCCTCCCTAGTCTCTGACAGAGGGGTATTTGCCTCTTTTTCATGGTAATAATGGTTCAGCTGCTGAACCCCAGATTTCGCTGCAGATTTAAGCACAGAGCTCACCAGTAGCCACTGGGTCCCCTGATAACCTGGGCATGATCATCCGAAGGCTGCAGCCTAGGTCTGTGGCCTCATCTCAGCCTCACTCCTTGGGTCTATTGTAGTTCTGAGCAGCAGAGTACAAAGCTATGCCTGACTTCGTAGTAGATTCCCAGTCCTGGCAACAGCTGGACCACGTTGTACATATGCTGCTTTTGCTCATACTAACATTGTAGAGTAGAGAAGGCACATCTTTATCTCCCTGGATCAGGCTAAACCCTGCCTAAGAGCTGTGGAACAGAGACCAGGGCACTCCCTGGGAGGCCCCTCCCTGTGCTGCTGTCCATGTGGCAGCATGGCAGCATGTATTTGATTGAAGAAAACCTGCATGGCTTTCACATCCTCCAGGCTATAAAGACAAAGCTGCAGGGTCTAGGAATCAGTCTCATGATCAGTCTGCTCCAGGGACACCCTTGGTGGAGTACAAAGCGGGTGAGGCCAGCCAGGGACTTTGGGAGCAGAGTCTGGCAGAACCAAGAGCCTGCTGTGGGTGGCTGGATCCCCAGAGATGAGGAAAAAGGCACCAGGGTCTTTTTCTGGGCACCACATGAAGTGACAACCACGGGGTACAGCAGGAAGCACTAAAGGAGCAGGTCATGGTGGGTCTTGGTGATGTCTAGCTGGATCTGACTATACTAGAGTGGAAGACAACACACAAGCTGTTTCCTTTGGGCTGTGGTCTGAAGGAATCCAGAGCTCAGTTAGAGGACATCTCACCCATCAACTCCCAGCCTCTCTTCCTTTTAAGTTTGCGGCCAGGGAATGGGACTCAATTGCTCTTCTTGGTCTCCCTATCCAGATCACCAGGGACTTCCTCTGCTTTACATGGGCCCCATTCCATGCAGGTATGGGGCCCCAAATTACCACACAATCCAGTCAGTGAGAAGTGAAACTGCTCTGGTAGATCTAGACCCACTCTGCCCAGTTCTCTGTCCCATAAGGAGGAAAGATGGTTGCTTTCCCCAATGATCAGCAAGGGATATGACCTCTATAATTATTTGCCCATTTGTATTGACTGCTCAAACCTTGTCCCCTTGTTACACACTCAGCCTGAAAATACATTGGCACTTCCTACATGTTCCTGCCACATTTCATCTCCAGCTCACAAAAGAAGCCGTGGAGGGAAGTTCCTGGTGGTCCAGTGGTTAAGACTCGGTACTTTCAATGCTGTGGGCCTGGGTTTGATCCTTGGTCAGGGAACTAAGATCCCTTTTTGCACAGTGCCCCACCCCCCAAAAAATGCCATGGAGACCTGCCGTTAAGAGAGATCAAGTAACAGTGATTCTGATATAGAAGCAACATTTAATTTCTCTTTTCAGTTTAAAAATTAACACAAGCAAGCTATAGCATCCAGTTGGGGAATTAGAAAGTAAAAGGTAGATGAACGGGGAAAGATTACAATATCCTTCGTGTCTAGTACATAATATAACCACAGTATCTTTTAACTGAAATAAAGAGAAATTGGGAGAAAAAAATAGGGGCTAGGACCTATTAAGAGAGGGGGCAAAGCTGACTCTGGTCACATGTCTTTCAGCACTGGGATCAAATGAATAGCACACTTCTGCCCTAAGCTGTCTCAACATTTCTAACTACCTGTTGTGCACAGTCCTTGTACACAGTCCTATCAGAGACATTTGAGACAGGAGATGGGATTCCTCGGAGGCCTTCCCTATCCAAAAAATGTCTGGAAATGTTTTTGTATTAGTCCCAGTATAAGGCACATCAGAATAGTTGTGGAATGTTTGACAAAGTATATCTGATCTTCCATAGGCATTGTGAAGTCTTTAATCTCAGGGCTTTCCATCAGCCGTTTGCCTACTCCTTCCAAATGCTCCCAAGATTTATCCGTGCACTTCTGGGTGACACTAATGACAGAAATCTTTAACTCTGTTACCAGCTCAGTGGAAGGGAGCTTCTCAGCAAATTCAACTATCAGTTGCGCTGTCTCGTAGAGCACCCACTTATGTTCCTGCCTACATGCCTCAGGAAGGGTAACAGCGCTGTACCCGCCTAAGCTCCCCTGAGGATCCTCCCAGATCCTTCAGAATGACCTTAGCATTACCAATCTCTTCTTCCTTATTGTTGTGCTTTTTGCTCTCATGGATGAGGGTTTCAGTGGTATCCTTTCCTCCCATCTTAACAAGCTGAAGCTGCAGAATGTGGGCCTTGGTTGTGCAACCAACCTCCTCCAGGGCCGCCTCCAGAGCTAAGTTGGATAGGTACTCAGAGAGAGGGGCTAAGGAGGGGACTGTGTGCAAGAGATCCCGGCAAGTATGGGGATCTGGGAGAGGGATCTGGTTGGAGAGCACGTTCAGAGGATGCCCAGTTTCTGTGAAAGATGGCTGGAAGTTCAGGGCCCCTTCCTTCTTGGAAAGGCAACCCCTTGGGACAGCAAGACACAGCAAAGGAGCAGCACAGCCTGGATCATTGGGTCAGCAGAACAGCCCTGCTGGAAAGAAGCAATGCTCAGATTGGGAAGTGGGGAAAGGTTTGGGATGAAGAGACACCAGGACTGGTCAGAGCTTGGAAGTGTCTTAGCCCCTGGAAGTTTCAATCACGCTGGACATCAAACCTTATAGGCTGTGGGAGATACTCACCTGCTCCTGGTAAAAAAAGAAGCCAGAGGAATGAGATGGTCTGAACATGTCCTTTGCCTCTGTGCTTCTCTGATCTGAATGACTGCTTTCTAGATCTGACCTTCTCTTTACCCGAGACAAAACAGTTGACCCCTCTGAAAACAGTGAAGGACATAACATTCACAAATATTTATCTGCCTCTTCTTAGTTCAGGCTTTGCCCTAACCTTTGCCCCATGCTGAAATCAGGTTTCTCCCTTTTCCTGCCCCGTATCCCTCTCATCCTAAGGATTTCTCTAGACCTAAACTTCGATGAGAAAAAACTCCTCTGGGTCTTCTGGGGAAGTGAGAGGTGAAAGGCAGGGATACCAGTGATTTCTGGGTAGGAGACCCCAAAATAGTTCTTTAAAAATTTTTATTATTACTATTATTATTATTATTTTTTTTGCGGTACGCAGGCCTCTCACTGCCGTGGCCTCTCCCATTGCGGAGCACAGGCTCCGGACGCGCAGGCTCAGCGGCCATGGCTCACGGGCCCAGCCGCTCAGCGGCATGTGGGATCTTCCCGGACCGGAAGAAGAACCCGTGTCCCCTGCATCGGCAGGCGGACTCTCAACCACTGCGCCACCAGGGAAGCCCATAAAAATTTTTATTATTTTTTAATTGAAGTACAGTTGATTTACAATTTACAATGTTGTGTTAGTTTCAGGTGTACAGCAAAGTGATTCATATATATATATATATATTCTTTTCCAGATTCTTTTTCATTATAGGTTATTA
The DNA here is from genome assembly GCF_951394435.1 of Stenella coeruleoalba. Classification (NCBI taxonomy): domain Eukaryota; kingdom Metazoa; phylum Chordata; class Mammalia; order Artiodactyla; family Delphinidae; genus Stenella; species Stenella coeruleoalba. The sequence continues at coordinate 58,471,367 of NC_137157.1, read as the reverse complement.
CAAGATATTGAATATAGTTCCCTGTGCTATATATAGGTCCTTGTTGTTCATCTAGTTTACCTATAGCAGTGTGTATCTGTTAATCCCAAACTCCTAATTTATCCCTCCCCCCACCCGGTTTCCCCTTTGGTAACTGTAACTCTGCCCAAAATATTTTATTTATTTATTTGGCTACGCCAGGTCTTCGTTGTGGCACATGGAGTCTTTAGTTGTGGCATGCAGGATCTTTTAGTTGCGCATGCACGAGGGATCTAGTTACCTGACCAGGGATCAAACCCAGGTCCCCCGCATTGGGAGCACAGAGCCTTAACCACTGGACCACCAGGGAAGTTGCCCAAAATAGTTCTTACTCAATGGATTTAATAGGTAGAGGAATAGGACAATAGAATCCACCAGAAGTCAGACCAGATAAGAGCAACTTTTCAGTGTTTACATTAATTCCAGTGCAATTCCCTAATTAAATGCATCCATTACCTTGATAGTACCCCTTTCTAAGCCTACATCAAAACTATAGGAATAGGGCTTCATTTCTCATACAGGGGTCTAGGTGAGAAACTGTAGTCTGAACAGTAAGGAACAATGGCATATGGTGCCTCCTAAAACTGGTACAAAAGTCCACACATCATTGTGGCATAAAGGTTTCTCTCTGGTGCCATAACCCACCTTGGAACACAACCAAAGGGAACAGGTCAATGAAGGGGTCTTGGGTCCCTCCTCCTATCTTATTCACTCCTCTCAGTCCCAGGATGGCTCCCTAATAAGCAAGAAGACATCAGTCCCTAGAATAAGAGAAGTTAAGTCTTCAGAAAGCTACAGGGACACATTCCTAAAACTGGGAGAACTAGATGTAGAGGTATCCAACACTATTGCCTGAAATTCTTGGACCCTAAGTCCACAGGAAACCTCAAGACTCTACTGCTTCCGGAAAGCTTAGAGAAGTTTTTGGGTCCTGCCAGAGTCTCCCATTTCTGACTTGAGTTCACCATCCATAACTGGACCTCCAGTTCTACAATCAGCGTCATCCTCATCCTCAATATGAAAATTACTTTTCCTTGAAATTCCTTGAATTTCCAACTCTGGTGCCTTGGGAATGACAGGGAAGAGAGATTGTGCAAATATGTAGGGGGATGGAAAGTGGTGGTGAGCTTGTCTCCAGGACTGAGGAATGACAGAGGGATGAAGACAAAGCCAGGTCCCCCCAGTCAGACTTCCTACCTTTGCTCCTGTCCTCATCTTCTATCTGTTCATCAATTCCCATTAGCTGTCACTTCTTGGATGATGGGTTTTTTGTTTTAATTAATAGTTCATTTTTGGGAATTCTCTGGCAGTCCAGTGGTTAGGACTCCATGCTTCCACTGCACGGGGCACGGGTTTGATCCCTGGTTGGGGAACCAAGATCCCACAAGTCATGCAGCACAGCCAAAACAAATATATAAATAAAATAAAATGGCTCAAGAAGCAGAGTCCAAAAAAAAAAAGTTTATTTTTTAGAGTAGTTTTAGGTTTATAGAAAAATTGAGCAGAAAGTACAGAGTTCCCAAATATTCCCTCTCCCCCAACCCCTCAGTTTCCCCTATTTTTAACATCTTCCACTGGTATGGTACCTTAGTTACACTTGATTGTTATATTATTTAAATGTTACGTATTATTATTACCTAGGTCTACAGTTTACATTAGGGTTCAGCTCTTTGCATTGCACAGTTCTATGGGTTTTACCAAATGTATAACGTCATATATCTACATTTACAGTATCATACAGAATACTTTCACTGCCCTAAAAATCTTGGGTGTTGTTTTTAGTTGTCAGTCCCCATCAGCCTGGTTTCCCACTGAGCTAGGAGGCATCGAAGTAACTTCATCAGCCCCCTAGACCAGCAAGGCTGGTACATAAGTAATCAATAGCATTCCTATTAGCCCCTTGGGACACCAGACCTGCTCTCCTTTTGCTGGCTAACAGGAAGGCCCTCAGGGCTTGTGCTCAGTACTCCTCCTCAGGCCTTACCCTCCAAAGACTTCAGGTTCCAGCACTGGCTGAAGCTTTCCTCCTCCTCTGAATGACTCAAAGAAGCATCTAACTTTCTCGGGGTTCAGCATGTCTGGACTCCACAGGAAGTTTTCCCATGGGGTCAAAGAAGTAGAAAGTGGCAACAGAGTAAAAGGACTAGCCTCTAGATTTACCAGATTGTTAGTATTAACAGCTACTCTGTGCTTAATGCTGCACTGGTGAAGATCAGTAAGCGCTGGGACCCTTATTATCATCGCTTTATTCACCTCTGTATACCTAGTCTTTGGGTAATCACATCCAATTGACACGCAGTGCCCAACACAGTGACTCCTACGTAGGAGGCATCAATACACTGTTGTGTTAGTTGGATATATTAATGAATGTACCTGTGGGATCCAAAGGTGAATACACCTGATCCTGGCTTTCAAGTTCACAGTCTAGTGGGAAAAAGAACAAGATGAAACCCTGTAAGACTGGTGCTTTATCAGGGGAATGAACAAATCCCAGCTGTAAAAGTGATTGCTTTTGGTTTGGGGTTCAAAGAGTGACAAAGGGCTTCCCTGGTGGCGCAGTGGTTAAGAATCCTCCTGCCAATGCGGGGGACACGGGTTCGTGCCCCGGTCTGGGAAGATCCCACATGCCGCGGAGTGGCTATGCCCGTGAGCCACAACTACTGAGCGTCCGTGTCTGGAGCCTGTGCTCCCCAATGGGAGAGACCGCGACAGTGAGAGGCCCACACACCACGATAAAAAAAAAAAAAAAAAAGTGACACAGACTGCTTCACAAAAGAAAGCACATTCGAGCCGATTCTTGGAGGATGGGCTAGGAGACTGGCAGAATCAACAGCTTGGTGGTGTGAAAAGTTCCCTCTATGAGAAAACACAGCAAAAACATCCTTCAGAAATTAAGGTACAATCAAGATGTTCTCAGATTAAGGAAAACTAAGAGAATTAGTCACCAGCAGACCTATTCTAAAAGAATGGCTAAGGGAATTTCTTTAAACAGAAAGAAAATTATTAAAAAAAAAAAAGCTTGAAATGTCATGAAAAAAGAGCAACAGAGTGAAAGATATGTATAATAATATACCATCTTATTCTCATGAGTTTTCTAAATCATGTTAAGTGATTTAAGTAAAAATTATAACATTGCCTTATGTGGTTCTCAGCATAGAGAGAAGAAATATTTAAGATAATTACAGTATAAGTGGGGAATGTAAAGAGACCTAAGGGAACGCAAAGTTTCTATACTTTACTCAAACTGGTAAAATGTGTCTTAGCCCTTGAAAACTCCAATTACCCTGGACATAGCTTCACCTCTACCTTCAGAGGCTATGGGAGGCAAAAAAGACAAATTAGAGAAACAAGACAGTCCAAATGCATCCCTGACCTAGGGCTCTCCCTAATCTGAATGACTATTTTCTGAATCTCACCTTCACTCTACCACAGCTGGAAACATAAGAGGGCCAGGAAGCTAATGGTTTACAAGAATTGGGAAGGACATGACATTTGCAATGTTTACCCATCTCTTTCTTGCCCAGACTTCCCCTATGCCCCAGGCTGACAAACTGGCTTTTCCTCCCTTTGTGTCTCCTTCCCGAGGCATACTTTTTTAAACAATTGAGGTATGGGACTTCCCTGGTGTGCCAGTGGTTAAGACTCCACGCTCCCAATGCAGGGGCTCCAGGGCAGGGGCTCCAGGTTCGATCCCTGGTTAGGGAACTAGATCCCGCATGCCGCAGCTAAAGATCCTGCACGTGGCAACTAAGATCCTGTGTGCCACAACTAAGACCCTGCACAGCCAAACAAACAAATAACTGAGGTATATAATCAGCTATAAAAAGGAGCGAAATTGTGCCATTTGCAGAGACATGGATAGACCTAGAGATTGTCATACAAAGTGAAGTCAGAAAGAGAAAAACAAATATTGTATAATATTGCTTACATGTGGAATCTAGAAAAATTATACTGATGAACTTATTTGCAAAGCAGAAATAGAGACACAGACGTAGAGAACAAACATGAATACCAAGAGGGGAAGGGGATGTGGGATGAACTGGGACATTGGGATTGACATATATATGTTTTCCACAGCGGCTACACCAATTTATGTTCCTACCAACAGTGTACAAGGGTTCCCTTTTGTCCATATCCTCACTAACATTTGTTATTTGTGTTCTTTTGGATGATAGCCACTCTGACAGGTATCTGTCAGATATCTCTGTGATATCTCATTGTGGTTTTGATTTGCACTTCTCTGATTAACGACATTGAGCATCTTTTCATGTACCTGTTCTGATGCATACTCTTTTTACCCTAAAGATTTATCCTAGACAAAGGATCTTGAGGTGAGTATGTTTTTCTGTGTCTCATGTAGGGAAAGCAAGAGAAAAGGGAAGGCTGATAGTCTCTTTTAACCCTAATAGTTAAAAGTTCTTAAACGAACATAGCAGGTGGAGGGTTGAGGTATTTAGACAGATTGACAAGTCAGATCAACATTGGCAACTTTTAATTTTACATGTTTAATTCAATGCCAAACACCAACCAAAAACGTTCATCATCTGAAGAGTACTGCATCCCAACCCTATTTCAACATTAGGAACTGGGCTCAATCTGGTGTTCAACGGGTGATCACAGGAAAGAAAATGAGGATGGGCTCGTCTAGTGCCTTTTAAAAATGGTGCAACATCCCCACTCATCATGTCACAAAACCCCCCATCTAGTGCTGTGACCCACCTCCAGCAGAAAGCCAAAAGGAACAGACCAGTAAGAGGGGTCCAAGGTGCCTTCTATATTCACTCACTCCTCTCCTTTGCCAGGGTGTGCTATTAACCAAAGAAGAAGAGGAATAAGTCTCCAGAGAGCTACTGAGGCACACTGATAAAAGTGGGAGGAGCAAGAAGTGACTGAACAGGAGGCCAACACTGTTGCCTGGATTTCCTGGACCCTAGATCCATGGGGAAGCCCAGGGCTCCACAGCTTCTGTCCAGTAAGAGGAGTTTCCAGGTCCTGTATGCCCCTCCAAACTCAGATTTAAATTCACCACTTAAAAATGGGTCTGTTTCTGCCCCTAGGCATCTGGCTCTTCAGTCGCTCTCATCGTCATCCTCTATCTGAAACCGCTTCTTCTTCCGGATTCCTGGAGCTCCCAACTCTGGTGCTATGGGAGTGACAGGGGTGAGAAGACAGGATATCTAAATTTGTTAAGGGGGAAGGAGGATGGTAGCATTTACCTTCAGGACTGGAGGGAAGAGTGCTAGAGGTTAGAAGAAAAGGCAGATCCCGACCAGACCCTCCTACCTTTGCTCCCGCCCTCATCTTCCTCCTTTTCCTCATCGCTGTCCAACAGCTGTCGCTTCTTGGGTGCCACTTTCAGCTGCTCTTTCCCACCATCAGTCCCTTCCTCTGGAACTACCACGAGAGGCATAAAATTAGGGAACTAGGTCCTCATAGTCTCAAATACCCTATCAGCCCTCTTGATCACAGGGCTGGGTAAGTATTCAATAGTACTCAATAGATAAGTGGTCCTGGTATTACCCTCTGGGGACAGCAGGCCTGCTCTCTCTTTCCGGGCTGACAGGAGGGCCCTCGGGGCATGTGCTCGGTGCTCCTCCTCAGGGCCTTGCTCTCCAGGGACCTTAGGTTCTAATCCTGGCTGAAGCTTTTCCTCCTCTTCTGGTTGGCTCAAAGAAGCTGCCATCCTCCGGAGCTGGGTGGGACTCAGCTTGGCTGGAATTCGCCAGAAGGTTTCCTACAGGGGCAAAGAAGTTGAAAATGAGAGTAGTGGGAAAGGAGCAGCCTCTAGTCCATCAGATTTTGATATTATTCATTGAATAAATATGAGCCTACATTGGTGAAGCTCCTTAAGGGTTGTGAACTCTACTTATTGCTTATTTATCCAGTATGTGCCCAATGTCTAACACTGTGCCTGATACACCAGGAGGTTCCCAGTAAATACAGTTGTTAATTACATAAGTAAATGAATGGATTCTGGGGATCTAAAGGTGAGTCAGATATGATCCTTGCTCTCAGGGAACTCACAATCTAAGGGGAGAAAGAACCAATGTACTGTAACACCACAGGATTGGGGCTATATTAAGGGAATGAACAAATCACAGCCACCAAAATGATTACAGTTGCCCCTCTGTGTCCGAGGGTTTCACATCCATGGATTCAACCAACTGCAGATGAAAAACATTGGGGAAAAAAATGAAAAATTCCAGAAAGTTCCAAAAAGCAAAACTTGGATTTGCTGCACATTGGCAACTATTTACATAGCATTTACATTGTATTAGGTATTACAATTAATCTAGAGACGATGTGCATAGGTTATACGCAAATACTATGCCATTTTATACAAGACTTGAATATCTGTGAATTTTGGTGTCGGGGTGGGGGGGTTGAAGGAGGGATAGAGACTGCTTCTCTGAGGAAGTGACAACTGAACTAACTCTTCAAGGTTGGGTGGAGTGTTCATCAGGAAAGATGGGTGATCTGCCACCTTGTGTATGAGGCTGGAGCCTTCCAGTAGGGGGACTGGCATGATCAACTGTTTGGAGGTATGAAAAAGCCTACTGTTTGGAGGATGGAAAGTAGCTCCGGATGACTGTAGTGTCAGGCAGGTGTGTGGTGACGTGGCTGTGAGGCTGCAATGGCTGGCCAAGGCCAGAGACACCGCCCCGGAGGCTGTGGACTTTGTCCTGCTAACAGTGGGGAACCATCAAGTGCTCTGATCAGGGGAGTGATATAATCAAAACTGTAATTTAGAAAGATAACTCGGGGGCAGTGCGGAAGATGGGTTTAGGAGAAGGGAAGATGGGAGAGATTAGCAAGACAGCTGCTGCAGGAGTCACGGTCAGAGGTGACAGGAAATGAGAAGGAGCAGATGTATCTTAAAGTAGCACCAACATGCTTGGTTGATGCTGTAACTGGTGTATTTACCTGCCCAGAGCCAGGAGGCCGAACCCTTAGCTTTTGTAACAGCTGCTGAAACTGTTCATTTTCCATTGCTTCCTCATTTTCTTCTGTCAGTGGCACCAGTGGAACTGCCTGAGAGCAGCCTAGGACAGGGTCAATGGTCACATGGTGAAGATGTGAAGAAAGAACTGGCCCTCCATCCCACAACCAGGTCTCCAGCAGCCTCCAGACCCCAGTCCTCCTGAAACCGTCATTTATCCACTCACCAAACTCTTCCCGATCATCTGCTGCTCGAATGAGGCAGTTCTGGAGCCACAGGAGGGGAGCAGAAAAGCCTAAGGGAAGGTGGAAAACTTATAACTGGCCCATACAACCAACCCCACCACCTGAGACATCTCTCCCAACTGGGCCCTCACCTTCCTGATGCAGGTTTTGCCCAAGGTTTTGAGTTGAAAGGACGGAGCCACCGTGGGCTTGTTCTGCTTCTGAGCCCTCCTCTTTCTCTTCATCCTCTTCACTCTCTTCCTCTGGCAGGTTTTCCTCTTCTTCTAGATCTTCCTGGCAAAAATCGTTCAAGGACTCCTCTTCATTAGGCTAAAATTAATTGGGATGGGTAATGAACAAAAGGAGACAAGACGAAGAACTGAGTGGAGTCCTCTGGTTCCTGACCACCGCGCTGGGGGGATCTACTCAGAAGAGCCTGAGACAGGAAGAATCTGGGTGGGCTACTTCTAAGGAGCACTTCAGCGGGGGCAGGCCCAGCTGGCAGAGCCAGGGTAAGACTGTTACCAAGCTTGAGGGCGCCAACTTCTTCTGGCGTTTCTTGTACAGCTCCCGCCGCTCAGCCACCAGCCCCAGAGCCAGCAGTTTATCTACTATTCGGGCCCGTGAGCGTTTGGCTGTGATGTTCTTCATGATATTACCCAGGATATCTAAAGAGAAAGAAAGTGTGAATGCCCAAGAGCAACAGGGGAAAGGGATTAGTAAAGGAAACAGAGGTCTTTGGAAAGAGGCTATAGCTCAATTCACTCCAAAATGACACCACAAAAAACAGTATGGAGGTCTCTCAAAAAACTAAAGATAGAATTACTATATGACCCAGCAATTCCACTCCTGGGGATATATCCAAAAAAATAAACAAAAACACTAACTTGAAAAGATACATGCACCCCAATGTTCATGGCAGCATTATTTACAATCGCCAAGGTATAAAAGCAACCTAAGTGTCCATCAACAGATGAATGGATAAAGAAGATGTGGTACACACACACACACACACACACACACACACACACACACGAATACTACTGAGCCATACAAAGAATGAATTTTTGGCATTTGCAGCAATATGGATGGAGCTGGAGGGCATTATGCTAAGTGAAATAAGTAAGACAGAGAAAGAGAAATACTATATATCACTTATATGTGGAATCTAAAAAATAAGACAAATGAATGAATATAACAAAAAAGAAGCAGACTCACAGATATAGAGAACAAACTAGTGGTTACCAGTGGGGAGAGGGAAGGGGGAGGGGCAAGATAAGGGTAGGGGATTAAGAGGTACAAACTATTAGGTATAAAATAAGCTACAAGGATACATTGTACAATATGGGGAATGCAGCCAATATTTTATAACAACGATAAATGGAGTATAACCTTTAAAAATTAGTGACTATAGTGAATCACTATATTGTATACCTATAACTTACATAATAAAAATATATATATATATAAAAACAAACAAAAATGACACCACAAACAGAGCAAGTGGACAGGAAGGAGAGGATAAGCCTTCCTTGGGAACAGGAAGCAGCAGGAAAAGAAACTGAGAGCTTGGCTCTCATTTCAGAGGTTCCCTGAGCTTCCACCTCACTTACCATCAGAGCCCTGGAACTCCTCAAAAAGCCGCTGCAGCTCCAGCTCCTGCTCTTCCGTCCACAGTACAATCTGGGTTCCTTTCCTGTTCAGGGCGGTGTCAGTGGAAGGGGGAGCTCAGGGAGTGAAGAGTGGATTCCCCATCTCAGTTCCCTCCAAAGCATGTGCCTCTACCTCTGGAAGTCCTTGACGCTGTCAGCCAGTCCCAGCTGTACCAGACGGTGGATGACCTGCTTGCGTGTCCGAGGAGCAGTTTTCAGGTGTGCCAAGATGGTGTCCACCACATCCTGACCTGAGGTGGAGGAGGAGTGAGGGAGTGAAGAGGGGTCCCGGAGCTCAGGCTGCCCTCCTCATGCTCTTCAGACCTCAAGGCCTCATACCTTCCACATCCTTATGGGCAAGGTACAGTTCCTGAAGCTGGGCCTCCTCCTCTGGGCTCCACACAGGGGGTCTGTGACTAGAAGATCTAAATGGGGAAAGGAGAAGGGGAGCATGTAGATTGTTGGCTCAAAAAGAGGAGACCAAAGGTCTTCTCTTCTAAAAGGAATAAGGGCAACGCAGGTACCACAGAGGAGCCAGCTAGCAGAGGCCTAAGGTGTGCTTCCTTCCTCTTACTCTCCTTCCACTTAAGAACCCAAAAGTCAAAATAAGATTTTCCAGGTTGGGCCCATGGAACCTGACACTGCAGGGGCTGAGAGTATTATGGGAAAGAGAGAGAAGAGTGAAAGGAGAGGAGCTGAGATACTCAGGGAAAGAGGACAAATATTTCTATGCATCCTTATGGCTTCCCAGCACATCCTGGGATAAGGCACATATAGACTCTCTCTGGGGGGGCCACCCCACTCTGACTGCCCCCCTGAACGCTGGTGAAGAAGGAAACTAGAGTAGACAGGAGACCTAGGGTCAATCCCAGTTCCTCTCTCAGGTGACCTCAGGTAAAGCATTTCACCTTCGGGGCTTGTTTTCTCACCTACGAAAGGGAAAGAAAGGTTACACCAACTGATCTGCAAGCTCTTCCAGCTCTGACACTCTGTGACTGTGTCACCCCCTTCCCCATCGCCAAGCCTTCCCCATCCTCAAGCTCACCTGCCATCCAGGGAGCCATAGCCCTCAGTCATCTCTCGAACCACAGCTGTGTTCTTCCAGAACAGCAGCTCCACAAAGGCTTTCTGGTTGACTGTGGCCAGTGCAAAGAACTTGCCCAGGATGTATCTGGAAAAAGTCACTAGCTCCTGAGGGAGAGGGAGACTGCTGTGAGGCCTGTGGCCTAAATGTACATAAACATGGGCCTTTAGGTATTTTTTTCTACGCCTGTTCCCAGCTGCCCCCTCCTCGCTCAGCCTCTTCTATCCTTCCCCTTGCAGCTCTCTCAACCTGCCTGTCTACTTCCTCACCGTTCTCTCATCGTTCAGCCTTGACCCGGCTCAGGGCACTTTATCCCCTAACCTTTTACCCCAGGACTCCCCTACACCTCTAGAACCCCATTCTTTGGTATCTCCTTACTTTGTAGGCCCCAGCCGCAGGGTCGCTAAGCAGACGATTGAAGAGGCAGAAGAGGGAAAGCTGGAAAAGCAGGGCTTCCATTTTGAGATCATAGGCCAGACGGTGCAGCATCTTGACGACACAGTGGTTGGTGTGGGCGCTATTTTGCTTGTAGCTCCGCAGCAGCAGCACGTAGGCTTGGATGACAGTTGAGTTTGCAAAGCTGCACCGAGACAGGGAGCGAGAGGATGTCAGTGTGAGGACGTGTGGTTGTCCTCACAGCCCCACGGTCTCCACCCTGACACCAATTCCATCCTCCCGGCCCGCACCGTTTCAGGTAGTCCAGAAAGTTAAATTCTTTCTCCAACACCTCGACCATGTGCAACTCTTCCTCCTCCACCTCTTCTTCATCTTCTTCCTCCGCCCCTTGTTCCTCTGGTCCCTGCTGCCCTATAGAAAGACTGAGGATTACTGGGTGTCTGTGACGCTGGCGCTAGAGAAGAGCTGGAAGGAGAGAGATGAGAAGGAAATGGGAGACTCACGGGGAAGCGGGGCCCAGACGATTTGCTTCAGCAGCTGAATCTCCTCCTCTGGGGAAATGTCCTGAGAGCCAAACACATCTCCTTCTGGCCACACCTCCCTGGAGCACAGAGAGAAAAAAGGCTTTTTTTTATAATATCTTTTTTTTTAAATAATATCTCAGTTATAATTTGAAGTGGGAGAAGGAATTTAGACTTATTTTATTTTCCAGGTGGAAAGAGAATACAGACTGTTATTTCAAAGATGAAACAAAGACTCTAGGGAAATTTTCCCTCATAAGCCACACTGCAAAGAAAATCATACAGGAAGAAAAGGCAAATAATCTAAACGCGTGACATTTGAACAAATGTTGAACAAATGTACATATTCACACAATGGTGTTTTTTGTTTTTATAAATTTATTTATTTATTTGCCGCTGTTTTCACAATGGTGTTTTAAAGCCATGAATAATTGCAGAAATATATCTGACGAGAAGTGATGCTCACAGGACTTCCCTGGTTGTCCAGTGGCTAAGGCTCCGCGCTCCCAATGCAGGGGGCCTGGGTTCAAAACTTAGCTGGGGAACCAGATCCCGCATGCCTGCTGCAACTAAGAGTTCACATGCCACAACTAAGAGTCTGCATGCTGCAACTAAGAAGTCTGCACGCTGCAACTAAAAGATCCTGCATGCCGCAGCAAAGATCCCACGTGCCTCACCTAAGACCTGGTGCAGCCAGAATAAATAAATAAATATTTGAAAAAAAAAAGAAATGATGCTCACAATATATTGAGAAGTGAAAAAAAATACTATAAATCAGTATTGCAATATTTCAATCTTGTAAAAGAAGGTGTATGTGATATGTCTATATATAACACAGAGGGAAAAACTCTGGAAGATAACTCATCAAAATGTTAATGATGGCTATCTTTGGCTCATAGAATTAACTTTATTTTTTTTCCCCAACTAACTGTGCTGATATTTCTCAAAAATGAAACAAACACAAATAATAAACCTCCCAATAAACCAACCCAAACTCCCCAGGACTCAGTACCCTGTACAGAGCCCCAGCGCTTCTGAGGGAACTTCTCTCTTGAAGACTGAGAACCCTGTGCCACAGTGAAAGCCACTCCCTGCCCCCAAAAGCCCAGGGGCTGGATGTGGGAGGACGGGTAGGCGGGGCTCTTACCGGGCAGACCTAAGAAGGGTCAGGGCCTGTGGGGCCTGGCCAGCCAGGAGACAGTCTTGGATCCGCACCATGGCTTCTGCCCGCTGTTCTTCCACGGGCACCTCTGAGGCCGCATCAAAGGGAACCATGGAGTCCAAACTGAGCTCAGGATCCTAGAGAGGGATTATTAAAGCTTTGGTAACAGTTGGTGGGGCAGTGGGGGGAGAGACCCAGAGAGCCTGCCCAGAGCACTACCCTCAGGAAACAGAGAGTAGGACTTCCCTGGTGGCACAGTGGTTAAGAATCCACCTGCCAATGCAGGGGACACGGCTTCGAGCCCTGGTCCAGGAAGATCCCACATGCCACGGAGCAACTAACCCCGTGCACCACAACTACTGAGCCTGCGCTCTAGAGCCCATGCGGCACAACTACTGAAGCCCATGTACCTAGAGCCCGTGCTCTGCAATAAGAGAAGCCACCACAATGAGAAGCCCACGCACCGCAATGAAGAGTAGCCCCCACTTGCTGCAACTAGAGAAAGCCTGCGTGCAGCCATGGAGACCTAACGCAGTCAAAAATAAATATTAAAAAAAAAAAAAGAAAGAAAGAAAGAGAGAGTTTCTGCAACTACTTATCTGGGCACAGCACTGTAGCTGCTCGGCCAGGGAGGGCCACACAGACTCCAGTTCCTCTGGGCTGTAGGGGACATTACCAGAAGCTACGGACTGATCTAGGACATTCTTTTTCTTCTTTCTCTTCTTTCGTTTGTTCTACAGAGAAGGAACTGTGTTAGGATGGCACAAGAGCTAGGGAGGCCTTTTCCCCATCAATGTCCTCTATTAACTAATTATTTAGATGTCTGAATTAATTAGACATTCACCGAGTGACCACTATGTGCTACTCCATGACAATGGGGAAGCAGCAGTGAAGAGCACATTTCCTTGCCCTTGAGGCACTTGTGGCCTAGTGGGGGAGACAGGTAAGTAGACAGGTAAATGACACTACAGCCTGGATAAGACCTAGAACATGGCTGAGCATAAAACGCCATAGCAAAACCCAGGAACAGCACGTGACTCATTTCTTGTGGAAGTGATACCTTAAACAGAAGCCTAGAGAATAAGCAAATTTGCTCTGAGGATAAAAAATTCTATATGAAAAGGCTTTATTAAATGCAAAGCACTCTGCAAATGTAAACTACAATTTTTTCTCCTGAAAAGCAGGAGAATGAGAATCAATTCCCCGACCCCACTCCCCCAAGTCATGGCTGTGAACCAGTCTTCGCTGTGGGCAAACAGGAGGGCCTGTGAGGCCCTTAATGAGGTTCGTCCTTTATTCAAGGAACTTATAAACACACTAAAGGTCAGGAGCATGCGTCTGGATTCCAGCAGACCAGGATTTAAGTATTGATGCTAGCCATATACCAGCAAGACCTTGGACAAGGTGCTTAACCACTCTGCGCATGTGCCCTAGTGCTATTGTGAGGATTATAGGGAAACCTTAGCACAACGTCTGAGACATAGTAAACGCTCGATAAATGGTAGAACCTATTAGTACTGCTAATACAACAGAGCTCCGAGTGTAAACAGACCTTTCAGAAAAGGCTCATCGGTACTACAGCCCCTTTCAAGCCCAGTTCTGACTGAGTTTTAACCTATAGCAAATAGAATTATAGGAAAATTTTTACAAAGCAGAGTCCTTGTGTCTCCAGGATAGAAATTCCTTGAGGTTTTCTTCTTGTCCCAGACTTTTCATTTATTATTTCATTTCAGGCTCATGGGTAGATGTTACAACCAACTTTTAAAGATCAGGACTCACACAAGCAGCTTAAGTTATTCTAACAGTAACTAATACAGGATGAGATCCCAGACCTCCGAGTTTTTTTTTTTTTTGGCTGCACCATGCGGCATGTGAGATCTTAGTTCCCTGACTAGGGATCGAACCTGGACCCCTGCAGTGAAAGTTCAGAGGCTTAACCACTGGACTGCCAGGGAAGTCCCCAGACCTCTGACTTTTAATGTAAGGTCCTTTCTATCTCATTACAGTGCTTCTGAAGTATAACCAGGAAATAGCACAGCATAATTACTAAACTCTAAAATTATCAACCCCCTGGGACTTCCTTGGCAGTCCAGTGGTTGAGACTTCGCCTTCCAATGCAGGGGGTGTGGGTTCGATCCCGAGTCGGGGAGCTAAGATCCCACATGCCACGTGGCCAAAAAAAACACAACAGACACAAAACAGAAGCAATATTGTAACAAATTCAAAGAGACTTTAAAAATGGTCCACATCAAAAAATAAATAAATAAATAAAATAAAATTATGAACCCCCAGAGTTCATGTGCTTAGCACAGAGCAGGTGTTTAATAAATGTTTCCTGAATGAATTAAGATACTTATGGTAGATCAGGGATCAACCTAATGAGAGGAGACTCACAAGGCAGAACTACATTGGCAACACCAACGAAACTCTTGCCCTTCGTTCAGAGTAGTTCTAACAGACCAGCTTAAGCTACAGAAAATGTGAGGAAAAAGAGCCCCCTGTCCTTTCTGTCCCCCACCCTTTCTCCCCAGCTCTTTCCACACCCTGGGCTGCCCAGTACCTGCACCATCAGGTTCCCACGGCTCCGGCAGAACCGCTCCAACATCTTGAGGAAGAGGTGGGTGGTTTCCACCAGGTCACGAAGGAAAGAGCGGGGCTGGCATCTCTCATTGAACTTTCGAAAGAGTGCCAGGAAGAGCTCTCGGTACTCCATCACATAGAAAATGTTGTCTAGAAACAGGGAAGAGAAAGGAATGGAAGGACTGACCTGGAAAGCTTGGGGAAAGGAGAGACGGGTGAAGCTGGGTCCGGGAAGAGTGAGATTCGGATCAAGAGGCAGGGAAGGGGGGATCAGAGACCAAGCGAGGCCTCACTCTGGATGATGCGGCTGCTCTCCCTCACAGCCTCGTCTGGGGACGCATTCATCTCATTCACTGTGGCCAGCAGCTCCTGATAGGCCTTCAGAGCCAGGTGCATCCTGTGAGAGGGAAAGAGGTAAAACGGAGGACAGCTTAGGACCTTGGTTCGTGGAAACAGTATCACCCTTTGCACCCTCGCCTGCCAAAACAATTCCATCAAAAACTCAGTGACCCAGCCAGTCCTTGCTCCCCAGCTGACCACCTGAAGCCTGAGACGGGACAGAAAGTACCATCCAGAATTCAGGCATTCAGATTCCCAGCCTGGCCAAGATGCCCACTCTGACCCCACTTCTCCTCCCGCTCACCGGCGTGCCCAGGAGGTGGCTTCCTTGCGGTCGGTCAGCATCATCTCATAGTAGTTGGTGAGGTTCTGCTCAATGAAGTGGAAGGTGCGCACAGTGAGGGTCTCAGAAACCAGGCCTGGCCGGAAGGAGGCAGCTCGGTTGAAGGCCATGAAGAAAGCCAAAGCCCACATGTAGTAGGTCTCATCGTGCTGCTGAGCCTTCTCCCGAAGCAGGTGGTCCTGATGTCAAGGAAAAACAGGCCACTTCATGACCTCAGGGCTTCCAACTTCCTCCTGTCCTATGATGACCAGGTGGACCCTGGACACCACTGTAACAATACTATAGGACCCAAATCTCCATCCCTTTCTCATTCTCCCCACGTTCCCTTCCCCTTCCTCTGCGGCAATCTCTAGAGCTTTTTTGGTCATATCGATAACCCACTCCCTCCTGACTTCGTCACCATGTCTCAGGGGCACCCTACATCCGTCTCACCTACTAGTCCACTCTCCATGGTCAGCTTTCCATGGGTTCCTCCCCAGCTTGCCCTTCTTACCCACCGCTACCCCAATCACCTCTCTACTCCATCTTTCCTAGGCTCTCACCTTCACCGAGCCCATGAGCCGGTTGTAACAGTTCTCCAGGAACTCAGAGCAGAAGTCTCTGAGAAAGAGTCTCACGTTGAGGGCAGAGCGGCGCTGCACGGACAGCTCCCGGGCAGCCTGGCGACGTTTAGGTACCCGTCGGGGCTGCTTTCCCAAATCGGAAGTGTAGTTTTGGAGCTGGGGATGTAGGTTGAGGGAATTAGAATTACTCCTAACCACCTCCCTCCCCGGCAGCTCTTTACACATCCTTGGTACTACAGTTTTCTCAGAAGAAACTTGTAGAAGGTAGAACGTGCTCTCCCTCTGGTACTAAGTGAAGATGCAGGTAAAGACAATGCCAAAAGCTCTATTTCTCCTAGGTCTCCAACTTTCTAAGCCCAAGAACAGAGAAGCTTTACCTCCAGAGAGGTAAAGGTCCCCCACTCCACAATGTTCCCACCCCTGACGGGAGCAGACTCACATTGTGGAGACCTTTGTGAAAGATGAGGTCCCTCTCCCCAATGGATTTCAAGCCCTGGACAATGTAGGAGCCCCCAAATCGAGAATGCCTGCAGAGAAAAAAAAGTCCAGGGTGATTCCTCAATTCTCTGGAGGTTCCATCCCCGTTCTCTTCCAGCAGCACATCAGAGCATGTTGTAACTGCAAAGTGCTCTCGTCACCACTGCCTTAGCATTTGGCCCAAGCCCTAGCATTCCGTAGTGCAGGAATGGGAACATGGGTAGAGTGGCTCTGCACCACTCACCTGTTGCCTCGCTGCAGGGCTCGAGTCTTCTTCTCTGCCATCTCTCGCTGGCGCAACACCTCCAGTTCTGCCACAGCTGTCCTCTGCTCCTGAGCTAAGCGTCCCTGCCCCACTCCTGCCAGCTGCTCAGGGTTCTAGATTTAGAACAAGGAGCGAAGAGTCAGAAGTACAGTCATTTCCTATTCTGAGTTCACTCCTAGTGGGGACAGAAAGAGTGAACAAAATAGGACTGTTGATGGGACCCTGTACTTAAGAAATGGCTATTCCACCTGGCACCTGCCTTCCCCAGGTATTTCAGTCATGATACAAGAGCAATTCCGGCTGCACAGCAGAAACGGACATGAGGGAAGGGATTGAGGCAACAGGTGAGTGTCTCACCTGGTCACGAAACATAAGGGAGATGATCTCCAGCACGTGGAGGCTCCACTGATGCTCCGCAGTTGAGCTGGCCAGGAAGAGGAGCAGGTCGTCCAGGCCACTGAGGTGAATCGCCCAGAGAAGCCGGTCGTGGACACTGGCGTCATCATCGATCCTCTGAGCAGTGAGTGGTGAGGGAGAAAGGGGAGATCAGTCAGTTCTACTGCCCTGCCTTGAGGTTTTCTAATTCATTCCTTGACGAAGGTCCCTCCCGAGTTTCGTCAGAGGACAGAACAGCGAAAAAGGGGCAGCCCAACCTAATCAAGCACAAGAACTCGGACCAGCCAAGATCACCTTCTCCTGATCAAGGTCGGCTGGGACATGGAGAACATTTCTGACCAGCAGCAGGATCCGCTCAATCAGCAAGCTGTCTTCCTCCTGCCGTTCCTCCCAGCCCTGGTCAGAAGAAGGAGAGTTAGAGGACAAGACCCCCTGTGGAAGGCGGGAGGCATCTACCCTGATGGGGCGAGAGAGGCACAGAGAAGAATCAGGATTAAAAAGAAAGAAGGAAGAGTTCGAGTAGTCCCAAGGCAGCAGAGACAGCAGATTGGACTTGTACCCCCGAGGACTGGGACCGTATCTCCAAACCCCGCGTGTTGTGACGCCCCACCTGGGGTTCTGCCCAGGGAAGAAGCAGGGCGCTAACTGTCCCCTGGAATCTTGTGAGGCGGAGACTCACCAGCTGCAGCAGCTCATACAAAGTTTCACTGAGGACTCCAAAAGCCTTCTCGCTGGCAAAGGCCTACGAAACAGGGGGATGGACCTTAAGTAGTCCCCGCCCTCTCCTTTCCCACGGCCCCCAAACTCTGCCTCGGGATTCTGGAGGAAAACCTCACCTCTTTGTAGGCCTGCAAGTACGCTAGCACCTGCAGAAAGTGGTGCCGGAAGCTGGGCTCCTTGGGCACGCTGCCAAAACAGAGCAAGGCTGGTTGTGTCAAGTTCACCATCAGCCTGGGGAGACCATGAAGGAGGGAGCAGCTGTTCAGTTTCCTCACCAGGCACAAATACCAAAGGCTGGCACACAGTACATGTTAAAAAGCTGGGGGATCAACAACAAGGTCCTGCTGTATAGCACAGGGAACTATATTCAATATCCTGTGATAAATCATAATGGAAAAAATATAAAAAAGAATGTATATATATATATGTATAACTGAATCACTTTGCTGTATAGCAGAAATTAACATAGCATTGTAAATCAACTATACTTCAATTAAAAAAAAAAAAAAGCTGGGGAATCAACCTGATAACAGCATGAAAGAGAGGCTTGTCCTGGCGGTGTTGGGTAAGGATGGGTAGGAGGTCGCTCTGCAGGATTTGCGCTGCCCCCAGCTGCTGCCGTACATCTCGCGTCTCATCCTCATGCCTCAAGTAGCGGATCAAATCCTTCACACTCTCTTCAGGGACAGAATAAACACTTACATGGAACCCTGGCAGAAGCTCTACCCAGGCCCATGTGCTTTTCATACCCATGGCTTGAGAAATTCAAAAGACCTAGACTCAAGCAAGTGTTGTTTTTTTTTTAACCTGTTACCTCAAAAAGCGACTCACCTAAGCAATCTGGCTCCTTGTGGTAAGTGTCTCCCTCCAAGTACCCAAGAGCACTGCATGTGGCTAGAAGTTCACAATTCATCATGTACAAGTCCACACATCAGTGGACCAGCCGTTAGAGAAGAAAGGCAGGTGGAGCCAAGGGAGCTAGAAATGATGAGGCCTATAGAGACAAGGAAAGATAACAAATGTGGGGGACTTCTCTGGTGGCGCAGCGGTTAAGAATCCGCCTGCCAATTCAGGGCACATGGGTTCGTGCCCTGTTCTGGAAAGATTCCACATGCTGCAGAGCAACTAAGCCTGTGCACCACAACTACTGAGCCTGTGCTCTAGAGCCCATGCTCCTCAACAAGAGAAGCCACCGCAATGAGAAACCCGTGCACCACGACAAAGAGTAGCCCCCACTCGCCGCAACTAGAGAAAGCCCACGTGCAGCAACAAAGACCCAATGCAACCAAAAATAAAAATAAACAAATAAATAAATCTAAAAAAAAAACCCAAAACAAAACAAATGTAGGGTCCTCCCCATAAAAGGGAGGGGGGAGCAGGCAGGACCCTGATGCTCTGAGTATTCTGATCAAGGTCCTCAAATGTTTCACTTCTGTCAGCACCGGAAGTGCTGTTCCCAGTCCCGGGGAAAGCTTTAAGTTAAGACTTCTACCCAGGAGGCTCCGAGACTAAGAATTAAGCCATCCCATCCTCTAAATCGGGTCTGAAACTGTAGAAACAGTATGTCTGAGTCTAGATAACCTAGTAGAAAGAAAGGCTGGTTAGCAAAGGGCATCAACTCTGAGAATTTCACCCTGAGAAAGCTCTGCAGCCTTGTGAGAAGGTGGGAGAATGAGCTTCCCTCTGCCTTAAAATTGCTGGGGGAATTCCCTGGCGGTCCAGTGGTTGAGACTTAGCACTTTCACTGCTAAGGGTCCAGGTTCAATCCCTGGTTGGGGAACTAATTCCACAAGCTGCGCAGCATGGCCAAAAATAAAAAAATTGCTGGACCCGGTCCCCCTCCACCTTCCACCCACACAGTTAGAGCTCTTCTGTACCACAAGAACTGAGAAAACCCAGCTCTGACTGTACAGTGATCCCACTGAGGATCTGATATATCCCAGGAGCCCTGAGGCTTCTGAGGCTCTGGGGATGTGTAAAGAAAGTTCCTTCACTCTCCTCCCCAAAGTTACTCTTAAATTTTGGTGATCTTAGTAGAAGCCAGTACCTAACAGAATGGGTGAGAAAAAGAATAGGAACTAGTTAAATTCCTTGTCCCTCTCCACAGAAGAACCATCTTCCTTTTCTGAAGCACACCCCCTTTTATTAAGATCCCTAAACCCTCATCAGATAATCAAGTAGGCACAGATCCTGGATGTTTCAGAACCTGACACTAGTCATACACACACACACACACACACACACACACACACACACACACACTCTACATTCACTATGCGTCCCCTTGTCACATTCAGCCACACTCTCAGCATGCAGCAGCTTCCTCTAAAAACACCTTTCCCTGTTCCATACGTACCTCCAACTGCACCCCTGTTCCCCCACAGGAAATAAGAAATGGGCCATGTCCAAAGGACCAAGGTTTAATGCCTGATGTTATCTCCATGCATTTATGTAACTGGGCTACTTCTCTAGGCTGCTGCTTTCCCTTCCCCTACCCAGTGCTAATCTCCTTTCTGACCGCTCAGCCCAGCAACAGTGAGCCAGTAAACCACAGAATGACCAGGAAAACTGAAGGGATACCTGCCTTCACTGCCCTTTCTCATGGGACTTGCAGACCCTAAGACCTGGGCTCCAGTGAGGCAGGTGCAGTGTGTGAGATCTGTGACTCTCCTCCAAGATAGATCTAGCTTAAAAAAAAAAAAAAAGATACATCTAGCTTTTCCAGACAGACCACTGGTGTATACACACATACACACACAAAGCAGACCAATTCTAATATTCAATATTTGTAAAACTGGCCCCGGCAGAGTACTCAAACCTCTGCTTTCAACACATTGGTTTACCTGAAAGGCAAAAATAACAGAGGTGGTAACTGCTGTTACCTGGCTACCTAAATAAAAGCTGGAGGGGAAAGAAGATAGGGAAGGAGCATCCTTGCAGATGTGAGAAGGGAAGAGGTTATGTAAGAGACCTAAGACTTCAGGTTCTAATCCCCTGCAGTTCTGACAGAACCAGAGAGCAACAAGCACAGTAGAGGAAGAAATGGGTAAGATGACTATTATAAAGCTCCCAGGCAAGCTGGGTTTACATGAGGCAAGCTGGCAGTCTTGGGCCTATTCATTAGAACTGGAATAAAAGAGCTCTAAACAGGAGTTCCAGCCCTCACTGGTGGAAACATACTATTAAAAAAAGAGCCAGGGACAGAAAACTTACAGTTCACTCTCTTTTCATGCAGTTATCTAGAAGCTACTCACCTAGTCTGTGTGGCCTCATCTTCCTCTCCTAAACCACTTATAATCTGATTATCTGTCTTATATCTACTTCACACTTACCCATCCAACCCACCACTTCTTAGATCCATGCCTTAGGTGCCTCCTCTGGCTATCTAGTCCCCCAACCCAGGAACATAAACATACACATTCCAAGACACAGAGCCCCCTCACGCTCTCTAAACCTTGCTTCCTCCTTCTGGAAGGTCCACCTCCCTTAATTCCAGAAGTTCTAAGCCTACCTGACCTTCAAGATCCAGCTCAAATGCCACTCCTCCACGAAGCTCTCCCTGATAGCCTACAGCAGGACAGGATCTGACTGCACATATCACTCTAAATGGACTTCCTCCTCTGGCACTGTACTACTTCGTTTTTTTTAATTTTTTATTATTATTATATATTTTTTGCGGTACGCAGGCCTCTCACTGCTGTGGTCTCTCCCGTTGCGGAGCACAGGCTCCGGACGCGCAGGCCCAGCGGCCATGGCCCACGGGCCCAGCCGCTCCGCGGCATGTGGGATCCTCCCGGACCGGGGCACGAACTCGCGTCCCCTGCATCGGCAGGCGGACTCTCGACCACTGTGCCACCACGGAAGCCCTGAACTACTCCTTTACGTTACAATAACCTGGAGTACATCTTTTCTCCTCTACTAAATGTTTTATGCATTTCTGAATGCACTGAATTTCTTTCATAAGATAGACATTCGGTAGAAACTGTTAAATGCAACTTGGTGTAATAGAAAGAACAGTACAACATTCAGAAGGTGGGGTCAGAGTCCTGGCTTCACTGCCTACCGGCCCATTTATTCCTCATCAAGTCAGTCTTAGCTTCCTTATCTGAGAAATAAGGTAAAGGATACTGTGGCAGCCATGGAAGTGCCTGCTCAGATTTCTCAAGAAAGAACTTTCCATTCAGCTGCAAAGAATGCAGTTAGCTGACAGCACCTCCAGGACCCACCTCAGCCCTACTCTTCCTGGGCAGACCCCCAGCTAATGACTAAGCACAGGGCTCACTACAGTCATAGTGAGCATGGGCTCACGATAGTTACCACCACCAAATTCTTTCCTCTTACAAAGAGGGAAAAGGAGAAACCACAAGTGCTATTCAGGACAACGGGACAGAACAGATATATACAAGCTTTTAATTTCTCTTTGTTCTAATCGGAGTACTTTACTCTCCTTCCTGAGTTTTCTACTTTGAAAATAATTCTCCCCATGCCACTTCTTTGACCCAGAACAAAGGCAAAACAGGAAAACCAGCCATTCTGGCTTGCCAAAGAACCAAGAGAAAAAAGAAATTCTTTTTTTTTTTCCTGAAAAAATGTTTATCTTAGAATTAACAAAACATGCAAGTAAAAGCATTAACATTATACCCTCAATGTCCCAACTACCTAAACAGTCATTCTCAAGCCAGGCTGTACTTTAAAACCACCTTAGGATACCTGCTTAGGCCCTGTCCAAATATTCAGAAACTCCAGGGGCTGGCGAGAAGGGGCACAGGCACAGTATTTAGGAAACGCTCGCCAAATGATCCTATAATTGGGAACTGCTTTAACATATACAAGACTATTATGCTGAAGGAAAATCAAGATGCAAAGGTGGGGGGAAAAAAAAAGATGCAAAGGTGGTCTACAACTTTATTCAACAATCAGCAGTTAGTTCTCATCATTTTTTTAATTGATGACCTTCTAGATAGGGTTTTTTTGAGTTTTTTGTTTTGTTCTGTTTGCTTTGTTTTGAAATACTGACTGGGGTAATATAGTTGTTTCCAAACTTCTGGATTTCATGGATGGGTCTTTAATTTTTTTTTCAATTTAGGGAGACTAACCTAAGGTGGCAGACTCTAAATTTTGTAACTTAAGGACAATTAAAAAAAAATACAGACGCACAAACCTCGTATATTGCTGGTAGGACTGTAAAATGGTGCAGCTGCCGTGGAAGTTGGTTTGGCAGTTCCTCAAAACGTTAAAACAGAGGTACCATAGGACCTAGCAATTCCACTCCTAGGTACATATCTGAGAGAAATGAAATGTACATCCACACAAAAACCTGCACACCAATGTTCACAGCAGCATTTATAATAGCCAAAATGTGGAAAACCCCAATGTCCATCAATTGATGAATGGATAAACAAAAAGTGGTATATCTACACAATGGAATATTATTTGACAATAAAAAGGAATGAAGTACTGATACACGCTACAATATAGATGAAATTTGAAAACATTACGTTCCATAAAAGAAGCCAGACACAAAAGGTCACATGTTGTAAGATTCCACTTATATGAAATGCCCAGAATAGGCAAATCCATAGAGACAGAAAGTAGATTAGTGGCTGCCAGGCACTGGGGAGAGGAGGCAATGGGGAGTGACTGCTAGTAGGGACCTATGTGGTTTCTTTTGGGGGTGATAAAAATGTTCTAACATTAGCTGGCAGTAACAGTTGCATGTCTCTGTGAATTGTACATTTTAAAAGGGTGAATTTTATGGTATGTGAATTATATCTCAATACAGCTGTTATAAAAAACACCCACACAATTACTATACATTGTTTTCAGTAAACACCAAAAAAACCCCACAAAAACCTAAGAAGGACAAAAATCCCAGAATAAAGTACAGTCCTTTAATACATTTAATTTTATGAAAAAACTCATTATGTTGCATTTTCACATTTTATCATAGACAGATGAGAACTCTGTCAAATACCTTAGACAAAGCAGATCTGGACATTTAAAAGGGATGTTAGTTACTTTTCTCACTCAACTAAGTACTAAGCAGTTGAGATGAAGCAATAATCATCTCAAATGCAGGCCTCAAAATGCAAGAACCAAAGGAAAATAAAGGATAAAATATTAAATACGCTTGCAATTCAAAATAGAAAATTAACACATTTCTTGAAAACAAAATAAAACCAAGCAAAAAACTCTGTCCCAAACCAACCCTGCTCTAAGAACCAGCTCTGAGATTCACTAGTATGAACAGAATGACGCTTGGCATTTGAATTCCAGTTCTGTCCAGTACTAAGTTGGTGATCTTGAGCATGTGGCTTAACCTAAACCTCAGTTTCCTTATCGGTACACAGAGAAAAATACGTAGGGGGTGGTTCAAATGAGATCATGGAAATCAGTGTCATTTGTGGACCAACGGACCATTGCTGGTCCACAAACTGTTAGCAGTCTGCATCAAGATATGGACAAAAACAAAACATAAGCATTTAGAACATCTTATAGCAATTTGATGCAGTTGATGTTTGTTGAATCTAATAGTAAAAATGCCTATATTCTGTATGTCTTTTTTTCACGTTATTTCTCTAGTAATTTAATTTTTCTAATAATACGATTCTAGTTCTACTATTTTAGAAAAGTACTTTATATTTCAAGTGATATATCACAATAAAGCTAGAAAAAAAAAGAAAGAAAGAAAAGTACTGGCCTGCAACAGCCTGGGGGGGGGAGGAAACACTGGTCGTTCACCACAAAAGTTTGAGAAGCTCTGATATCAAACACTTATACTGAGTGTTGAACACAAAGAATTCTCAAAATATTAATTTCCTCTCCATCTACTGGACTCTATAGTCAGTCACTAAGTGCTTACGAAAATCCTCCTAGGCAAAAGATAGTGCTGTGCAGGTGCAGTGTGGCTGCAGTGCTAAAGAAATTTAAGGAATTTAGTTGCAGAAATAAAACCCACCTAATATAGAAGAAACAATGTAAAAGAAAGTCAGTACTAGCTCTAAGTGATATTTAAAAAAAAATTCTGAAAAACTAGGGCTCTTTTCAGGTTAAAGTGGCCAAGGAGGTTTTGTCAGAGAAAGTGTGATTAGAACTGGGCCTGTGAAGGCTGCATAGAATTGAGGCAGCTGAGAGGAGGAGGGGAACTTCAGCAGAGAATTTGCCAGAGTAAAACCAGAGAGGGAGCCACTATGAGTAGAGGAGTCTTAGGAAAAAAATGGAAAAGAGGGTTGGAACCGGCTTTATGGGAAAACTTGGTCTTTGTCTATCAATTCAAGGATTTAGAACATAAGCCTGGGACTAACTGAAGATTTCTGAGCTGAAAAACAAAACGATCAAACTGGGGTCGCACAAGCAGGAGCACATATCCTACTGGTGTATCACTAAACGTATCACTCTCTGTAAGGTCTCAATCTTTTTTCCTTTTACTGCATTCACTCTGCAAAAGATCCCAACCGCAGATCAATGCAACCATTTGCTTTCTAGACTCCTGGATTCAAATCTAGACTCAGATTTGCTAGAGGAAACCAAACAACCCTGCAAAATGATACACAACAAATGTGGTCTCCAATCTGAACAGGTCCTCAGCCTGGCCCAGCAAATCCTTCGTGTTCCTGGTCCTCTCCCTCTTCTTCCCAAGGAACAGCTGTTTCTAACTTTCACCGTTACCCTCAAGCCCCTTTATTCCACTGCTTCCCACACTTCTCAGCTGGTGTCTCAGGTCCCTTCCTCTCAGAACAACTGAGATCATCAGAAATGAACTGTCTCAATTCTCCCCACCCAAGCCTAAAAACATACGTATTTCAAATGAATCTAAGCCCTCCATTTGTGAATGATCAATTACTTCTCGATCCTCAGTTGCTTCTTCCTCATTCTTCATTTGTTTCCAATTTTCTCTTTATACTGGCTCCATTCCCATATGTTATGAGTTGCTCAAAGCTCCACCATCTTAGGGGGTGGGAAAAACCCCCAAAACAAAACAAACACTTTTCCTTGACCTCACATTGGCTGCTCCTGTACTCCTCCTTAAGAGATGTTGCTCCTCAGGCTTGCATCTTTTTCTTCTTTTGGTAGCCCTGCCACACAGCTTGGGGGATGTCAGTTCCCCAACCAGGGCTTGAACCCGGGCCACGGCAGGTATCATAAGTGTTCAACACAAGCTTTCTAAGCTGAAGTAGACAAGTTTCGAAGTTGAGGGAGCAGAGGATGGGGCTGGAGATTTGGAGGCATCAGGATGTAAGGTGGTGTGTCAAGTTGTGAAAGTAGATAAACTTACTCAAGAGAGTTCTGAGTGAGAGGAGTAAGGAAGCCAGGGCAGACTTCTTTGTCACCCTGTAACTGCAGAGGACTCATTTACATGTGTTCTTCCTTCCAGTTCCTTAAGGGCAGGAACTCTGTTCTATTCATCTTGTCCACCTGGTACTGAGCACACGGCACAGTACATGTTAGGAGCTCAGTAACCTTTTACTCAGTTGTGTAAGTGCCACTGATAATAGAGGGAGGTAAAATACTTCAGGGACACAGAGGAAGAAGTGACTACTTTGGCCCAGGAGGGCTGGAAATAGAGGTTTTCAGCGGGACAACTGAGCTCCTGAAAGAGAAGTTCACCTGGCAGAGAAGTGGCAAGAACTTCAAGTCGAGGGAACAGCAGGAGCACAGGTACCAAAGCATGAAAGAGCACAATGCAGACACACCCTTTCTATAGGTTTGGGAGTCAAGTGCATGAGATAGAAAAAAATGATAGGGAGCTTTAGAAAATCAGCTGAGAGGATCAGAGTCAGACTGCCAAAGGCCATGGACACCCACCTAAGGATATAAACTTGACCGTGGGAGGCCAAAGAGGAGTTTTAAATTTAATCTGAAATGACCAGATTGACTTTTTAAAACGGTAATTATGTAGTGGCAGCACGAAGGGCCAAGAATTGAGAGACTCAAGGGAAGGAGCTTAATTAACGACTGATGGTCCGGCTAACAAACCCAAGCAGAGGCTGTATCCTCCTTAAGCCTTCTACCCGAGGGAAAGGAGGGAAGGGAATGAGAAATCCATTTTATAAAAACTCAAGATTTAAGTCAAGCGACCAGTGAATCCCAGCTCCTGCTGACCACCAAGCTGGACACCTATTTTTTTCGGGTCTGAACTGGATGGAAAATTCCGAAGTGGAAATGCCCGGGAAGCTTCTGTCTTATTGTAAGGGTTTCAAGCCCCTTCCCATCACAGCCGCACCGCTGCGTGAGGACCTATCTGTGTAGAATGGCGTCGGGAAAACGAGGGGACGTCCCAGGAGAGCTGGAAACCCTGCGGCTCCCACACAGGACGCGGGGTGGGGACGCGTGCGCACCTAAAGCGCGCGCCCCGCCCCCTGCCTTTAAACCGGGTGACGGGAAAGGGAACTCCGCGCCTCCCAGAAGAGCCCCCGCGGCTTCGAAGGGACGCAGTCCGCTTAGAGCCCTCTCGCCCAGACACTCACCCGCTCCCCGCCGGTCCTCAGGGTCCCCGCGGAGACAGCACCTCCCGCTGCATTTCCCGCCACCCGGCTGGGCTGGACCACACCCCGCCTACGTGGGGAGCTGGGCGGGGAGAGCGGGGCTGGTCCATGTGACCCCGAGCGGGCGGGGGAGTTGGTGATGAAGTAAGGAAAAGGGAAGCGAGTACAAGTATTCTTTTATCTGAGTCGATCCCTTATATTGAGCCCCAAATCACAGCACAATGGATTTCCTGCTGACTTAAGATAATTGGGATCTAAGTCCGATTAGAGGTGAATTTACAAACATTCTTCCCCCTGCACCTAGTGAAGTGGATTATTCCAAAGTCTTAACAAGGTTAGTTAGAAAAGTTAGGCTTTATTTGTGAGGAAATGGAGAGCTCAGCTACGTAGAAGAGTGGTCTTTTGCGGGACTGGGGTGTCTGTCTTACTATAGGTATAGGTTTAAAGCTTGCGCAATACGCAGGAGGCTCCTAAAAGGAAGAGGTCAACACAAGTATTCATCGTCAGGTCAGGGTCTCCTCTGGCTTCTGTTGAGATGAGTGTATTTTCCCAACAACAAAAGAAAATAGGGATCAAACAAATAATATCTTGTGAATAATTAAAATTTGAATGGAAGGAATCAATTTCTGGGACATGTAAAGGGTTAGATTTGCTGAAGATGAAAGGACAGATGAGAGAAAAATGAAAAGACACACACAAAAATGGAAAATAAAGAAGACTATAGAACTAGTGATAAAAGCAGAAGGATGCCATTTGAAGAGTGTTTTGGGCTGCTCTAAATTAAAACTGAGGGTCAAATCCTTTTCCTCCTATGTCCCCCACCCCTACCTCTGCATTTGCTCCAGGCATCAGGTTTCCTGTTTTGGCGTTAGGGAGCTCTTCTGGGCTTAAGTACCACCTGCTTGGAGGCCACATTGCGGGTGTGTCAGGCAGAACAGTTAAGCTACTTAATTTTTCTAGATTCTAGGCTTACCCACCTTTTGCTTAGGTTGGGAGCTCAGTGGCCCAGGGCCTCCAAACAGATCCATCATGCCAGAATGCACGCAAAACCCAGCCAGTGGATGTAGATAGGTTGATGTGGATTTATAGAATAGTTCAAACCCCAGTGTTCACTTTTCTCAGAGCTACTGCCCCACCCAAGTCCCTGGGGCAAGCATTTCTGAGATAAGTAGGCTACACCCTCGGGTTAACTACTCCAAAACTTTTTGGCATCCTGATCTGGGGCTGATACCTCCATTTCGTCCACCATGCCCAGCTGCTTCTACCAACTCTTGGAATGCCTCATCTCCTCCACTTCTCTCCATCTGCCTCCTCTGAGGAGTAACTAACTGCTTCCCTGCTCCCTCAGAAACCTAGAGCCATACACTTGACCAGCAGCAGGGTAAAGGCCAGAAACTTAAGGTCTTGGTTCCCTGTACTTACCACACTGGGTTGGGAGAGGAAGGTATAGGGTGACACCTCTTTTCCCTTCCCTACCTCTCTGCCATGCCCCAAAACTCAGACACGGTCACATTCACTCACAGTCATACGCACAATCATGCACACACAGCGGCGAAGAGAGGTGGGATGGGGAGGAAGGGAAGTTTGCACCAAACAGCTCATGAATGCAACTTGAAAGATTTCACACGGCAAAAGGCAAAAAAATAAAACACACACATAAATTTAAAAATAAAGAAGTACATGCCCCTCCCCACAGTCTCTTTCTTTATCCAGGGGCTGGCTCAGCCCCTCCATGTAAACCCAGAAGCTTCCTATTCCCTCTATTCAGCTGGAGCTTTTACAGGGCCTGGGTCTTCAGTTCAACAGGTTCCCCTGTGCCCTCTGGTTGTCCGTTGGATTCACTGGGCCTGGCACCCTTGAGAATAGACAGTCTCTCAGAAACACTCTTGAGCCGGGGGAAGAGGAGAAAGTCATAAAGGAGACTGCCCAGGCCTGCTCCAATGATTGGGCCCACCCAGTATACCTGCAGGAAGAGGAAAGGAATAATCAGGTTTGGGGAGGGGACCAAGAGCGAGGCTGCTCTTTTTCCAACCCCATTGTTGTAAAACACACATCCTGCACTTGGCAATTACAGCTGGGCACTATTTAAGTAGAAATCAGTGTTTGTTTGTTTATTTTAAAACTTTAGACTCCTGCACTGCCTGCACCACAGAACTTACCATTTCTTTTCCGACTCATTAAATTATACCTTTATCCCACACATTCTTAGCACATGTATATTCTATTTTTTGCTATAAGTTTGTACTAGTTTCCATATTGCTTTGAGAATTTCTTTTTAATTGTGGTAAAATACACATAACATGAAATTTACCATCTTAACCATTTCTAACTGTACAGTTCAGTAGTGTTAAGTATATACATGTTGTTGTGCAGCCCATCTCCAGAACTTTTTCATCTTGCAAAACTGAAATTCTATACCTATTAAACAACTCCCCATTTCCCCCTCTCCCCAGCCCCTGTTACCTACCATTTTGCTTTGTTTCAATAAATTTGACTACTCTAAATACCTTGTATAGGTAGAATTATATAATATGTGTCTTTTTCTTTTCTTTTATCTTTTTTTTTGGCTGCTTCTGGGTCTTTTGCTGCCTGTGGGCTTTCTCTAGTTGCAGAACTTGTGGGACCTCTCTAGTTGCAGAGAGCGGGGGCTATTCTTCATTGCGGTGTGTGGGCTTCTCATTGTGGTGGCTTCTCTTGTTGTGGAGTATGGGCTCTGGGCGCACGGGCTTCAGTAGTTGTGGCTCGCAGGCTCTAGAGCGCAGGCTCAGCAGTTGTGGCGTATGGGCTTAGTTGCTCCGCGGCATGTGGGATCTTCCCGGACCAGGGCTCGAATCCGTGTTCCCTGCATGGCAGGCAGATTCTTAACCACTGCGCCACCAGGGAAGTCCCCAATATGTGTCTTTTTCTGATTGGATTATTTCACTGAGCATAATGTCCTGAAGGTTCCTTCATGTTGTATATAGCATGTATAGAATTTGCTTCTTTTTGAAGGCTGAATACTATTTTATTGTATGTATATACTACATTTTGTTTATCCATTCATCTGTGAGGGACACGTGGATTGCTTCCACATTTTGGCTCCTGTAAATAATGCTGCCATGAAAATGGGTGTGCAACTCTGAAAAATTTTTTGAGTTATTTCCATACGTTTAGCTGGTATATGGCCAAACAACACAAAAATAGCCAATTTTTATTGAGGACTTATTCCATATCAGATTCTGTGCTAAATATTTCACACATATAATTTTCACGTTTATTTCTCATAACATCCCATTTTGTAGTTAAGGAAACTGAGATGCAGAATGATTGAGTTATTTGTCATGGTCACACATGAAGCTAATAAAGTGCGAGAGCTGGGATGAAGCCCAGGCCCATTTGTGCTCATACATATCCTGGTCTCTGAGAGTAGAAGCTTCTGTCTTCCCGATCAGTATTCTGTCCTCTTAGCTCCTAGTTTGGAATCCAGTGAATACTTAGTAAAAATCCCTAACTAACTAGTGAAGGAACAATATGAACAAGAGCCTATCTTTCTAGCAAAATAATGAATCCTGCTCACACAGGCATGCAAACTCTGTGCAGCCCCCTTAGCTGAGTGTTGGTAGAGCAGTCAACACATCCAGATGGAAAGCAGGAACCAAACCTGGGAACCTGCAGTCCACACCCATGCAGGAGGGCCTCAGGATCTTGCCCTTCTCCTCTCACTCACCCAGTGGTTGGTGAAGTTTCTGGTAAGAATGGCAGGAGCAAAGGAGCGGGCAGGGTTCATGCCTGCACCAGTATAATACATCTGCAAAAGACACAGTTGTAACTGAGACACTTCCCGCCCACTCCACCCTGGCTTCTCTCCCACCACCCACCTGCCCACCAAGGGTTGGCACCTTGCCTCCAGCCAGCAGCAAGTAGGGGAGAACAACCTGCATGGAAGTCCCACAGTGGGGTGAAGTCACTAATGCCCCATCTGGGGACAGACTATGGATCCCCCGGCAAAACCCACATCTACCCATGATGCATGCCTTTCCTCCTTGGGGTCAAGAAGGACTAGATAATGCCATCACAAGAGAGGAGAATAGGGACTTCCCTGGCAGTCCAGTGGTTAAGACTCCGCGCTCTCAATGCAGGGGCATGGGTTTGATCCTTGGTGTGGGCAAGAAGAATGCTTAAAAGTCGACAAAGGCTTGGGGGACCGGGAATCCTTAAACAAGAGTTGCTCCCCTCTCCTGCTTACCCCAAAGAGGTGCCCCAGGGTGAGGGAGAAGCCAACGGCCAGGGCCACGGAGCCCAGGCGGCCATTCCGCCTCTCGTCGTATGTGGCAAAGATGCAGAGCACGAACTGGAGCGTCAGGAAGATCTCCACTATGGTGGCCTGGCCCACACTCACCCCAGGGTGCAACTGGGCAAAGGAAGAAGAAGGGGGGCAGTGCATTAGGGCTGCCACAGCCTTACCTACTCAAGGCTTCCCCGGCAGGTACCCCCTTACGGCATCCATTCCGTGGAGAGGAAGGATAATACAACCTCTTTCATAGTAATTGTATTTGCTCCTTAATTTCTCCTAATAATACTCCTTCATAGTAGAAATAAATGCACCCACTAATATGGATGAGGAAACTGAGGCCCCATAAGGTAAAATAAGTTTCTTCAAGAACCTACAGGAGTTGGAAGAAAAGCTGGGACCTGAACTCAGGTCCAGGGCTCTATGACTTCCTTATCCCTCCACAGCACCTGTGATCCTCCCCACCCTGAACACACACACACACACACACACACACACACACACACACACACACACACTGTCCCAGACCCCTGGGGAACTGATCTACCTGCACTTCAGGAAGGAAGTCAGGGCACCAGGTTCCCCCAGCCCCACTCAGCCAACCATTACCGTGTTAAGTGCTAGGTTTCCTCGGACGGCAGTCGGGGTAACACTGTACAGCACGGCAGCCCCAGCCACGGCTCCCAGGAGTTGGGCTGCCATGTAGCAGAAGGCACGGAGCAGGGACATCTGGGAGCCCACAAGGAAGGCAAAAGTGACTGCAGGATTGACATGGGCTCCACTGATGTGGCCCACAGCCTGCACCAGTGTAGCCAGGGCCAGGCCAAAGGCCAAAGCCACCTGCAAGATATGCAGTGGTCCAGGGGCCCAACGCAGTGAGGCCCCTAGCCCGAAGAAGACATAGAAGAGGGTGGCAAAGAACTCAGCAGATATGGCCCTCCAGAAGGAGGCTGACCGCAGTTCCCACATGGCACGGGGGATAGGCACAATGCCTGGGTCCCTGATACCCCCCTGGCCTGATCTGGATGGACAGCCCCCTTTATAGAGGACTTTTAATCCCTGGGAGGGGCAGGCTGAGGTGGCTGGCCCAGCCTCTTAACCCCTTCACAGCTGCAGAGGGCTGGGACCACTCTTGTGCATCCGATAAAGCTGCTGCATTTTCCCCTCCCTCCTCAATTGGGAGATGAGCACAGCCATGGGTGTGAGGGTGGGGATAGGGTCAGGGCTTATGTCAGGCTCTGAGAGAAAAGGACTAAGAACAGGGAAACTGGAGGAATCTGTCTTTCTCAAGTCAAAGTTGGGGTTCATAGTCCTGACTGACATCTATATTAGAACATTCCTCAACTCTGCTTGGGAGGTTAGTGAAGCTGAGTTCACTTCATGGAGTATTTGACTGCTCCTGGGGGCCTCCAGGTTCCTCTGAACAAGCCGGGGTAAGGGTGGGGGTGGGGATCAAGAGTGGGGTCCAGCAGGGAAGTTGGATAGTTGAAGAGAATCCTTTAGTTCTCTGGGATTAGAGGGCCTTCTCCCATTGGCTGGTTTGGGCTGGAATCTGTGGACCCTGCAGCTCTGGGACAGAATAGTTCTGCTGTGTCTGGCTTTCTCTGAGCCCGGGTTCCCTCCCCCTGACCCATGCCAGCACCTCCCTTTCCAAACCCTCAGCCTGGCCTTTTATTTTTATTATCTGTCTATCTATCTATCCATTTATTTTTACCACACCGCACAGCTTGCAGGGTCTTAGTTCCCAGACCAGGAATTGAACCTGTGCCCCCTGCAGTGGAAGCTTGGAATCCTAACCACTGGACCGGACTGCCAGGGAATTCCCAGGCTGGCCTTTTAAACCACAGGGTAGAGAGCAGGAAAATGCTATCTTCCATGGATAGGCTGAGAGTGGGGTTGGGGAGCTGGGGAGGGGAAAAGGGGTGAGTAGTTAAATCTCAGACTCAGTTTGTACTTCATCTTTCCTAACTCTAAGATCGTAGCAGGAAGTACTGAGAGGAAGGAAACTGAGTCATGCCTATGAAGCAATGGGAGTGTCTAATTCCTCCTAAACTGGCTGTGATCAGGACACTGGAGTCCTAAACCTCTATGCCTAGGGAAAGGTCTGGGGGTGTGGGTATCTGGGGAAGCAGGCTGGTCAAGGAGAGAGGAAAGGACAAGATGAGGAAGAAAAGCTTGGGGAAAGAGGTTCAGTTGTGGACAGGCTTAGCGAGGGACTTGGGATGTAGAGATGGGGGCTATGTGGTGGCGGAGAAGGCAGAATGGGACACACTGATAGGCTCCACCATCTCCACATCGTGGCAAGTCACAGAGATCACAAGCTGTTCCCGTGTGAAACACCGGAATTGGGAGTCACATATAGGCTATTGAGAAGGGGAGGTCATGAACAAAGGACTATTCTGTGCACTTGAAATCCATAAAGAATAGCAGTAACAACAAAAATCCTGGCTTTACCACTTTCTAGGTGGGGAAGTTACCCCACTAGATACAAACTCCAGGAGGGCAGGGACTTGTCGATTTGCATGCAAACCCCATGCTTGACACACAGTATGCAGTAAATAAGTATTTGTTGAATAAATTAATGTAAGCTCTCTGAGCCTCAGTTTTCTCTGGATCAAATAAGGTAATGTAGGTACAAGCCCAGGATGGTGCCTGGCACAGAACAAAGCACTTAATAAATTGGAGCCATTTGATGAGGGTTTTATCAACAGGAACCATTAACCCTATAGCCTCTTATAGTAAGGAATAGAAGGGCAAAGAGCAGCTAATTTGGTGCCCTTGTAGACACCAAATAAAATGGTTAAATTTCCTTATTTGGAGCTACCAACCTCTCTCCTTCGCTCTTTTAAAAAATTAATTAATTAATTAATTTTGGCTGTGTCAGGTCTTCGTTGCTGTGCAACAGGCTTTCTCTAGTTGCTGCGAGTGGGGGCTACTCCTTGTTACGGTGCGCGGGCTTCTCATTGCGGTGGCTTCTCTTGTTGCGGAGCACAGGCCCTAGGCACCCAGGCTCAGTAGTTGTGGCACGTGTGCTCCATAGTTGTGGCTCACGGGCTCTAGAGCACAGGCTCAGTAGTTGTGGCACACGGGCTTAGTTGCTCCATGGCATGTGGCATCTTCCCAGACCAGGGCTCAAACCTCTGTCCCCTGCATTGGCAGGCAGATTCTTAACCACTGCGCCACCAGGGAAGTCAGTCCCCTTTACTCTTTATCAGATGTTGATAAGAACCCCATGGAGAACTGAACCCCAGCCCATTTCCCTTCACATCAGCCTCCCTACTTAGCTGAATGCCAAACTTCCAAACTAGGGATGAGCTCTCAAAAGCGCACATGAATTTTTGCATATCTTTACATGTAATTAGCATACACAATGTTTTCTATTAGCCTAGCCTCCTGAAGGAAAAAAAAAAAAAAGCTGTGTCTCCTTTGAGGAATGGAACCCAGCCTTCCCCAAGACTGCTGCTTGGTATGGGTGGGGTTCTTATCTATGCCAGTACTCCAGAAGTCACTGAGAAACCCACTGCCAGACTGCCTGGTCTACCTGCTGGTGAGCCACGGCAAACTGGAAAGTGGAGAAGAACTTCATGCCTTGGCCCTGGCCTATATAGCTCCTCTTGCTCATCTGGAAGGGACCAGAGATGCTAAGACCAGGGGTGGAGGACACATACATCCCTCCCACTGGCCCACAGCTCCCACCATCTATCCACAAAGGCAGCTTTGAGCAGAATCTGCAGCAAGTCACCCAAATTCCTGAGCTGCTGAACCTGACTCGTTGGCCTATTGCATCGTATTGAGTGGCTTAATGAGAGGATGCACAGAGCAGGGCTGCCCTCTCTTTTGTTCATTCCGTAAAGTCCTAGCCATCCACCCTCCTTAACTACCTAATGTCGTCCTACTCAGGGAGAGGGGCTGCTGCTTACCTGAGAGACCAGCTAGGCTGCAGTCACCCATGGCAGTACCAGGTAGAGGAGGACTGAGGCCAGGATGGCTGCTGTGTCTGGGCCAGAACATAGGATACCCGCTGGAAAGGGTCAAGCCATTGGGCCCAGAACAGTGCCAGTGGCAGGGCCGGATTTGTCTGGGCCCCACTGACCTCATCAAAAACCTGTGCCAGGCTCACCACTACCAGCCCTCCAGGCAGGGGGTGAGAGACTGTGCCTGACACGGAGCTCCCACTGGGGCATGATGCCCTAAGGACAAACCCCATAAAGATCAGGGTATCCAGGCCTTCAGCCAATACCTCTCTCCAAAACCGCCGGCTCTGTAGGTCTTGGGGGAGAGGAAGAAGGGAAGGCGGCAAGATCATGCTGTCTTCTCCCCACTGTTCTCCCACCCCTCTCCTCCTTAACCTCTCTCTGTCCCCATCCCCTTTAACAAACTCTCCCAACCAGGCCTCAGCCTCTTCATTCTGTACCTACTGACCCCCAACCACCTGTTGTGAAAGGAAGGAAGAAGGACTAAGAGACAGAATAAGGAAGTGATCAGAGAATAAGGCCCCCTTGGTTGGACTGGGATTTATTTTATTTTTTGTTTTACTATTTTTTAAAATTATGAG
This sequence comes from Stenella coeruleoalba, assembly GCF_951394435.1. Classification (NCBI taxonomy): domain Eukaryota; kingdom Metazoa; phylum Chordata; class Mammalia; order Artiodactyla; family Delphinidae; genus Stenella; species Stenella coeruleoalba. The sequence continues at coordinate 58,435,377 of NC_137157.1, read as the reverse complement.
GCAAAATATTTTTATATTTATTTATTTCCTTTATTTTCTTGGTTGCGTTGGGTCTTACTTGTGGCACGCGGGATCTTCATTGCAGCATGAGGGATCTTTTGTTGTGTCGCGTGGGCTTCTCTCTAGTTGTGGCATGCGGGCTCCAGGGCCCGTGGGCTCTGTAGTTTGAGGCACGTGGGCTCTCTCGCTGAGGCTTGCGAGCTCAGTAGTTGTGGCGCGGACTTAGTTGCCCTGCGGCATATGGGATCTTAGTTTCCCAACCAGGGATCAAACAAGCGTCCCCTGCATTGGAAGGCGGATTCTTTACCACTGGACCACCAGGGAAGTCCCTGGACTGGAATTTAATGGCAGAGAAGATGAAATGTCTTGGCTTCAATGGGAGAAGGATGGAGTCTATAGAAAAAGATGGTGGTTCCTCCTCTCTCCAGGAATCTGACCTCCCAGGTCACCATTTTGCCAGCCTGGTCTGGAGTCTCTGTTGGGTGTCCTGCTCCAGTTTGGAGACTGCTATTCTAGGCCTAGGTGGGTGGAGTTGGGAGATGAGGAACAGTTGTTTCAGGTACTGGAGAAAGAGGCAGCCAGAGAGATGAGAGCTCTGCTCCTGTGTCAGGGAACATCCCTCATCTCCTTCCTTCAGCCAATACAGAGGAGCCTCATCCCTCAACCTGCTACCCCTAACCCCAGTCACTGCCCTTCCCAAGGCAGCCTTCGACATTTGTACTCACACATTCTCACACCTAGGCATCCACTCTCCCCAACCTCGGCGCTTCTCTCTCCTACCAAGCTTTTCTTCCTCCTTAGCCCTTCAACCCCAGCCTCACTGAGTGAGGGGCTGGAGCTTATAATGGCTTCAGTCAACCAGAGGTACTCACAGTGAAAGGAGAGACTCATTCTTTCACTCCCTAATCATCTCTATGAACCTGGGTTTCAGGAGCCAGAGAGGTAAAGAGGAAAGCTAATGTGTGGATCTGGAAGACAATGAAAAGAATTCCGGGGAAGGGGAGGTAAGGCCATTCCCATCCCTCACCAGAAACAAAGTCAACCAGTGAGAAAGTACCAATGCTGAAAGAGCACTTGGGCCACTGGAATGGGCAACGGAAAGCACCTGTGAGGAATTGCCTGGGAGTGCAGGGGATTCTTGGGGTCAGCACTCGGGATCACCCAGGACACACCCTAGTTCATCTTTGGCTTCTTTTCTGGCTAGTTCGTTCACTTTTTTGCTACCACTCTACTCTACTCTTGTATTTGGGGCTCTTTTCAAGGATTGCCAACGAAGTTTACTTCTAGATTCTCCACCTTTCTCTCTCTGGCCTTAAGTAAACATATAAACATTTTTGAAGTTTTTTCCACTAGGAACTGCAGAAATGGATAAAAGGGATTTGTAAAGTAAGAAACTTGGGGTAGTTACAGAGTTATTTTAAGTCTTACTGGCTTGTGGTAGTAAACATCCTGGAGTCTCATCTAGCTCTACACTTGATTTATCTCTTGGTTACTAACCATCAGCCTTTCAACCTATTTATATTCCTGGAGCTAGTGATCCTAAGTTTACTCCCCTCTTCAATAAAGAAGGCCCGATTTCTGTCCCATAGAGGTGCCATAGGAAGCATAATCCACACTACTAGGGATCAAGTGAGTCTATAAAGCTTAGGGACTCTTCAGGCAGAGCTACTGGTCTTGCTTCATTTCTCCACAGTGGGTCCCATGTGATTACCCACTACCTTTCTGAAGCTACTCCCTAGCCAGCCTGTAACACCAGGACCTAAAGAATAACCCAAGTTTGAGTTCCATAAAAACATCTACTGACCATACAGGATTGTACGAGGATCAGATGAGATATGCCCAAGCAATATACACAAGTTGGCTGCCTTAAAGTATAAATGAACTGATTCATGAACTAATCTGATATAAACATGATTTATGATTTAGTATCGACCACCCTCTCTAACAATTACAATGTGGTTGAACAGCGATATGGTCCTGAGGGGCTGGGTGGCCATCCATCTCTGCTTCTACCACGTGGAATCTCTATCCCAGCCTCATATTTAGAGTGCCAGGTCAGCATGTAACCCAACTCCATTGTGTGGACAGTTTCACTAGGACAAAGGCTGCAGCATAGCACAAGCTAGCAGCCCCTTTGGCTAGCTCCTGATGGCCCCCCTTCTCTCACTTTCTCTGGTTATGCTTTGCTGACTGCTGACTCCTGGCAAAGCCCAGAACAATCACCAAGCTCTGAGTGCATCATCCCTCTCCCACTCATAGCACTTAGAAAAGACCAGGGCCCCCACATGTTAGAAATGGGGTAATCCAAGAAATAAAGAGTAAACACACTGGCCTATCCTGTCCTTTCCTCCTTCACTACTTTCTTTCCTGTGGAGTCAGATACAACTCCAAGCCAGGCAGACCAATGCTCACTATGGGTCAGGTCCTGTTCCAAGCACTTTATATGTGTTATCTCAGATACTGGTATTCCCTTGGATTGCACCTTCAGTTTATTCCCTAATTACTCTAGTTTACATCCTCTCCTTGGATGACTTCATCTAAGTCATCTCCTCCCTTGAAATTTATATCCATATATCTATGGAATGGTTTACCTACTTGGGTATCCCACTGACCACAAATTCAGCCTGTCCAAAACTGAACTAATTATTTTCCCCCATCCAAACATGCTTTTCCTTCTGTATCCCCTCATTAAGTCAGAAACCTATGTATCAATTTTCCTTCCCCCATCCTCTCACTCCCATCTAACAGTCACCAAAGTTCTATCAGTTCTACCTCTTGGATAGCTGAACCCACACCATGTCCCACCTAACTCTAGTGGCCTTGGACCCTGCTTAACAGTTTCTAGTCTCATCCCCTCCAATTCATTCTCCATGCTGCTGCCAGCCTGACGTTTGTAAAAGTACCTGTAATTTGTCACTTCCCTGTGTTCCCTTCAACAGCTTGTGAATGTCTGAAAGACACTCTTATCAGGGCATACATGACTCTTCATCATCCAGCCTCAACTTTTCTAACTGCTCTCCTCATCTCCTTAGCATGAAACTCCAGCAATACTGTGCTCCTTGTTGTTCCTCAAACACCCACTCTGCTTCATAACCCAGTGCTTTAGTCTAAGCTGTTCCCTGTAACTTGAATGTCTCTTCCTCTTTCTTCTGTCAGGTAAAATTCTATCACTTCCTAATTATTATGCATGGAAATGTTAAAGAGTTAATTACTTGTTCATTAGCAACGAGGCAGGTAAATCATCAGAATGAGGGTGAGTTTATCAGATGGATAGTCAGTCTGTTAAAGTGAAATAATGCAAGCGATGACAGTTAAGACACTATACCCTGAGCAGGGAATAAAGTAATAGAGTTGTGTCTAAGTGACAGTGTAAGGAATGTGCAGTGATTGCTTCAGCTCTCAGGACCAAGTGGAACCGAGGGAGAAATCCTACAGAAACAGTCCTGGAACTCTTCTCTCATTACTACCAAAATGCAAAGTATTGACAGAGCAGGACTTTACTGAAGGAAATGTCGTCTTCACGCCTTTCCTCCCAGGATTGAAAAGAATAGAAACCTCTCTTCTCACATACTAAGTAGGATGAAAAGGCTGGACCAGGCTGACCCCTGGTGGAAAGAATGAGCTATTGCATGCAAGAATCAGCACAAAACTTCCTTTTTAAAATTTTTAAATTATTTTTAAAATATTTATTTATTTGGCAGCATCGGCTCTTAGCTGCGGCATGCAGGATCTTAGTTGCGGCCTGCGGAATCTTTCGTTGTGGCACGTGGGCTCTCTAGCTGCGGCACACGGCCTTAGTTGCCGCATGGCATGTGGGATCTTAGTTCCTTGACCAAGGATTACTCCCGTGTCCCCTGCATTGGAAGGCAGATTCTTAACCCCTGGACCACCAGGGAAGTCCCAAAACTGCTTCATTTATTCATTCAAAAATAGTGGACTGCCATGGTGGCGCAGTGGTTAAGAATCTACCTGCCAAAGCAGGGGACACGGGTTCGAGCTCTGGTCCGGGAAGATCCCACATGCCGCGGAGCCTGCTCGGCAACAAGAGAAGCCACTAAAAAGAGAAGCCCGCGCACCGCAACGAAGAGTAGCCCCCATTCACCACAACTAGATAATGCCCAAGCGTCCAGCAACGAAGACCCAACGCAGCCCAAAATAAATAAATTTATTAAAAAGAAAAAAAAATTCACAACCTAATGATGAGGTAGGTAGCTACCTCTTTAAATGTTCCCACAGCAGCACTGGGGAGAAGGTAAGACCAGTTAGAAAGCCAGTGCAGCAGTCCAGGGGAAAAATAATGTGATAGGGATTTAATAACAATCAGATATGTGAAGTGAGGGAAACAAGTGAAGGGCTTCCAGGTTTCTGGCCTGGGCAAAGGGCTGGTTGTGGGTTGCAGTTCACCAGTCTGTGTAGAAAAACGAAATTAGCTTTAGACATGTTAAATTTGAGGTGAATGGAGGACATTCAGGTAGAAATGTCCAATAAGCTTTTGGATATACAGATCTGGAACTCAGGAGAGAAATATGGAGTAGAGATTTTGAGAGTTCTCCAATAGGTGATAGTGGATTCTGCCTTCGGGGAGAAGGCATTAGATGAAATCTTAAGCAAACTCGGGTTCCTCCACCTGAGAAAACCAAATATTGAGTTAAACCTTCCATTGCCAGTCCTGAAAACACAAAACCAACACTTATTTATTAGAACAACTGCCACTTACCCAGTGACTGCTATTTGTCAAGATGTATCCTAGGTAATTCTCTCGTTTAATTTTTACTACGGTCTGACGGCTAGACATTTTTGTTTTACAAATAAGAACATTAAGGCTCACAGAAGTTAAGTGATTTGCCCAGTCACACAGAGGAGCCGGGTTCGAATAATACAATTATTGTTTAATTCTGAAATCTATACCTTTAACCATCTTGTTACCCCATCTTTCTAAACGTCCTATTTAGTTAAAACGTGAACAGCATTCCTCTCCGCGGAAAAATTGAATAAACTGTTCCGAACGCAACCAGAACAGAATTCACTAAAATGGCGGCTCCCTGCGGGGCGCTGGCTCTCTTACGTCATCACACTGCGCTGCTGCCTCTCGCGCACAAAGTGCCAGGAGAGCAGGCGGGCAGATGGAGGGGTCTCAGCCAGTGCGGAGGGGGGCGGGGCGGGGCGGGGGGCGTGCCCTGTTCATCCGTGGCGTAAGATGGCGCTGCCCTTTGGTCGTTCGCTGTGCCTGAGCCGTTGGGGAGCCAAACGATTGGGGGTTGCCGCCGTAGATGCCCGCAGAGGTAGGATTATATCATTTTACTCTCTTTTACTTCCAAAATAGTTTCCGTCTGTTATTCCTGGAGCCCGCTCGGAGAAACAACTCCAGCCCCTTCGACTCATTCCTCCTCCCCCACCGCGTTGGTCTTGAGATTCCAAACCTGGGACACTCTCTGGTTTCTTTAAATTCCAGGGCTTCCCCAGTCCGAGTTTTTCGGATCCTTGGGCTGCCCATACTAAAGCGCCCCCATTCTCTTACCCTCTTGACGTTCCGACTCTTCCGTGTTTCCTCGTGATCTCTTGACTGCCTGTTTCAGATCGGAATATGTACGTCACTGGTTCTAGAGTTCTAGCGTACGTCATTATCCAGCCTCTTTGCTCTGCCCGCAGGCGTCAGTTTCAAACTGGAAGAAAAGACCGCTCACAGCAGCCTGGCACTCTTCAAAGGTGACACAGGTGTCAAATACGGCATGGTGGGATTGGAGCCCACAAAATTGGCCCCGAATGTGGAGCGCTTCCGGGAGTGGGCAGTGGTGCTGGCAGACACAGCGGTTACCAGTGGCAGGCACTACTGGGAGGTGACAGTGAAGCGCTCCCAGCAATTCCGGATAGGAGTGGCAGACGTGGATATTTCCCGGGATAGCTGCATCGGTGTTGACGATCGTTCCTGGGTGTTCATCTATGCTCAGCGCAAGTGGCACACCATGTTGGCCAACGAGAAAGCCCCTATTGAGGGCATTGGGCAGCCAGAGAAGGTGGGGCTGCTGCTGGAGTATGAGGCCCAGAAGCTGAGTCTGGTGGATGTGAGCCGGGTTGCTGTGGTCCACACACTACAGACAGATTTCCGGGGTCCAGTGGTGCCTGCTTTTGCCCTTTGGGATGGAGAGCTGCTGACCCATTCGGGGCTTGAGGTGCCTGAAGGCCTCTAGTATGTCCATCACTGGAGTCCCTAATCACGCTCTTGGCCAGCCTCCTGATCCAAGTGTCTGAAACCTTTTAACTGTGCCCCAAGCAACTGCTAGCTCCCACAATTCAGTGATGGATCCTCTGTGCAATATCTGTCAGCTTCCTCTCCCCTACCTTGTGAAAGCTAGGCATACAGCTACCCTCTCCCCTCCCCCAGACTATTGCCAATTTCCTAGGCTACCATGAATGTACTTTCTCTGACTTGCTTCCTTCAGTCTCTCTGCCTCCCTGTGCCCAGGACTTTCTCAGACTGTATTCAGTCCTAGGGTCTTACTTTTCAGCTTTGTTTGAATTTATTCATCACTGTGCTACTTCTCCTTCCCTTTGCCCACATGTAACCTGTTTGTTTTGGGGGCTCTACCGAATCTCTCCAGAGTAAATCCTTTCTACCTCTGGCTGGAGGAGTGGTGCAGTGAATGACTTTGCCCTTTCTGTACAGCACGTACAGAGTCTGGGCTCTGGCTCCCTCAGGTAGTGCTTTATTGACTGTGTCAGAAGGAGAACAGAGCCCTCCTTGCCTAATACCTCAGTGTTACAGACTCTCAGCCCCAGACAGCTGCAGCTCTCCTCACCCTGAGTCCATCTGCCTTAATTTGCACACCTCTGACACTTGGTCAATCTGTTGCAATCATTGGACCAGTTACAACCATGACCAAAGGGGAAGAGACATGTGGGGATTAGTACTAGAAACTTTATTCTTGAGAAGTTCCATCTTCATTTCTGCTATAGTTGTAACTTGCAGAGGGAGGAGGGAGGCCTGAAGTCTTGCACAATCCATTTTGGGGCCTGTTCAGACCCAAGCACTTGTCCCCACTTAGAGCAGAATACACTTAGCCTAAAGCAGTATTTGGGATTGAAGAGAACCTAGTGGCGTGAGTATATATGTGAAATATGTATTCTTTGGGCTCTGTATGACCCTGTGGTTCCATCTTACTCTACCTTTATGATGGTGATGCAGCTGGATGGCCCTGGGGGAGAAAGAGAAGGACTGGGTCTAGCAAAAATAATAATTTGTGTAATTAAAGTTTATTTGAGCACAAAATACTTCCTCTGTCTATAAAATTGCTGTTAGCAGTAGCAGCACCTCCTGGTCAAGGGGGGCAGATCTCTCCAGACGACTAAAGCCTGGTGCATAGCTCCTCTCTTTCTCTGTGGATATATACATGTGCGTGGTGGCTAGAGCCCCTTACCAGAGTATCTCTCTCTCATAATGGCTTCTTCAGAGAGAGGAAGAGGGGACCTGCGTGAAGACCTGGGATGATCTGGAGTGGGCTAAGCCATTAGGCTGTCCCTTAAAGAAGCCCACAATCTTCATGGATAGCTCTACTGCAGGAGTCCACAAAGGCACTTCTCTATACTCTGTCTGCCAAGGGAATGGGGTATTTTGACTCTCACTGAAAGCACTGCCCCCCCCGCCCCCCCCCCCACCACCACTGAAGCAGTGCGGCCCTCTGTAGCATGTTTGGTGGTTATATGTTAAGTGTGTGGCCAGCTCGTGCTTCTCTTATGCAGGGACTGTGCATGCCCCATGCTCACACCATGCTCTCTAAGTTCTCTTTGGACAGGGCCTCAGCTGTTGCTTCAGCCTGAGTCTCAGATGGTGTGTATGAGTCCTGGTAATCTTGGAGCAGTTTAACCACCTCCAGGTGGTTGAACTGCACAGCATCATCCAGGGGGATGTTGCCCCACCTGAGAGGAGGAACAAAGACCATGATCAGGCAAAGAAGACATCAAGAGTGCCCTGGTTATATACATAACTGTGGTGGCTGGAGGGCCGTGGTGGAGAAGCTGCTGCCCACCTCCCTTCCCCCCACTTTCAGCTTAATCCTACTCACCTGTCCTTGACAAAAGGATTCACTTTGCAAGCCTCAATAAGGAATTTAACAACTTCAGTGTGTCCTAGGAATACAGGCAGAAGGAAAATGAGAGGGTATAGATCCTGACCCTTTTGGTGTTAACATTAGTACAGACCCTTGGCAGCTGGAGTCTGAACTAAAAGGGGAGGGGGGAAAGGCCTCTTCCCATTTTCGCTCCCTGCAGCACCCAATAAGAGCCTGCAAACTGAAGCACAGCTGGACAAAACTAGTTGCTGCCCTTGTAACCTTGAGGGCACATACAATGGGGGGTACTCTTGGTAGAAAAGAAAGGTCTTAGGATCTGCTTCCTCTCTTATTTAACCTTCAGATACCTTCAGCTGCAGCAACATGCAGGGCTGTGCGGGAGTCATAGTCTTTCTGTTCCATGTCCATGGCTGACAAGGCAAACCTGAGAGGAGTGGAAAGTAGCTGGAGTTACCCAGATCAGCCTAGAATCACTGGTATCCTTTCTGAAGTGGGGTCAGACTGGATGAGTTCCAGAAAAAGCAAAACAGAGCTTATACCAAGATCTGTAGACCGTGTACAGTCTGTGTTCTCTATCCAGATGAGACTGTTACTCCTACGTCAGAGAGATGGGAGTGTGATGGTTCCAGAAACATCACTGCCTACCTGTAGTAGGTGCCCAGTACATATTTGTTGATGTTGGTAATCCATTTGAGGCAGGGTCCTTACCAGCCTCCTAGGACTCTGCTTTTAACACCCAGGTTAATCATAACGGTGGCTACCATTAATTAAGTTCTTATCACATGGCAGTCACTGTACTTTTTTAAAAAAACTCATTTAAATGTAGTCTCTGACCATTCAGTCTGACTCTAAGGCTGAAGCACTTAACTATATTGCTATGTTGACGGCTAATGAGATCTCTGACCAGGAGTATTTTATTGTGTTTATTTGGTCAGAGTAGAAGTACCTTCGAAGAGCTGAGACATCTCCACTATAGGCAGCAAATAACAGGTTCACCACAGTTTTGTTCTGGAAAACAAATCATACCCACCTGAGATTAACTGTGACTTTGAACCCACCCATGCCCAGCTCTACCCTGTCGCCCTCCCCCATGGATGCTTAGCCAAGGGTTTTACTGAAGTGTTACGGAATATTGTCTTCTGAAATAGTCTTACAAGCCACCTGGGGTTTTCCTTACCCGAACTTCTCCTCCTTCACGCCGTGGGTCTAATTTCCGAGCGCAGTGCCTCAGGTTGTCATAGTTGTGGAAATTGAAGAGAGATACCAACTTCTAGGATTGTAAGGCAAAAAGATTGTTTACTTCCTCCCTGCACTTAGTAGGAGCTCAAAATTGCTTTATTTTCTCATTCAAAAATATTAAGTACTATATGCAAAGTGACTTACTTGGCAGAAGCTGACACCCCTATAGCTGTTCCCCAGCTTGTCCAGGGGAGGTGATAGACACATCATTCCCATGATATTGGGCACCACCAGGAGGATGGCTCCTGACACAGCTGACTTGGCTGGCAGGCCCACCTTGGGGACAAAGTTGGAACTGTGGATGAGCAAGAGGTGCCCCAAGTCTGTGTTAACAAGTTAGTCTATCCCAAATGACTTCATGGGCAAGGCCACAGCCATCTCAACCTATTGGCTTGTTAATTAGCTTTTCTTACTCCTGTCCTCCCCTGCCCCCTCTTAAATTTATGGCTTCAGTAAGGAAATATTTACTGAGTATCTACTCTGTGCCTGATGATGTGCTAGGACTAGGACAAGGTCTCTCAGTTAACTTACATTCTGGTGGTAGGACAGAGACAATAAATAGGTAAACAAACAAATAGACAAAAATAATCACAACTTATGATAACATGTTAGGAAAAAAGGAGGGTGCTGTGATAGAGAATGATGTGGGAGGGAGAGCCCAGTGGAGAGAGGGTGGTCAGAAAAGCCTCTCTTTGGAAGTGACATCCTGTATGAGACCTGGAAGAGAATCACCAGCCATGTGAGGGGCGGCAGAGGAGTGGTTCTGAAGTTGCACTGTCATGTGTTTATGTGTTTGAGGGACTTACTGTGTTTGACAAACTCCCCTAAGGATTCTTGGCCTAATTGCCCGGCTGGAAGTTAGTGAGTGAGAGGCAGGAACAGGTGTCCACCTCTCCACCTTCAGAGACTCGGTGTCCCCTTTTCTTGGCTCTGGGCTCATGGCAAATGGATGGCAGGGCCAGAAGCACTCACATGGAAAGCAAACTGGCCCGAGAGGTCATACATGCCGCAGGAGTGCATGAGGCTGAGGGTGTTGCGCACTGCTTCAGCGCTCAGCACGCTCTCGCCTGTGATGGGGCAGATCCCGCCATTGGCCAGGGTGGCTGCCATGACACTGCCTGATTCACAGGTCACCTCCACGGAGCACAGCTGTGGAGACGAGGCAGAGGTGAGGGTCCGGTGTGGACCTGAATGCTGTGCTCTGAGGTGTAGAGCAATGTTCTTGACATCCTGATCCTTCAGTAAGTTCCCCTGGTGTTTCTGAAGGATGCCAGAACCACTGGAGATGAGTATCCCTCTTGTGGGTCAGAGCAAGGAAGGCAGTGTGTCCCATTCCCTTGGCGCTGGGCTGAAGGGCGGCATCTGCTTACCTGGAAGTAGAGATCCAGGGCAGCCATCATGTCCACCCCTTTAGGAAAGCACTGCAAGGAAGAAGAGGGGAGAGCGTTTCTCAGGCCATCAGCAGCCCCTGTCACACTGCCAGGACCTCAGCCGAAGTCCCCAGCCCCCATCGCCCTTCCACCAGCCACAGAATTCCCAGGGACTGGGACCGGCCTCTCCCAGTTACCTTCTTTTCCTTTAGATAATAGCCGATGGCATAATTCCGATCCCCTGTTTCCTTCTCTGACTGGAATCTGAAGCAAACACCCAATTTAGTACTTGACATTTGAGGGATGGGTGTGAGGAGAAGGGGGAAAAATACCTTCCCTGAGAGAGACAGAACTAGATCACACATGTCAAACTAAATCAGCCCCTTTATTAATTCTCACACTTACAATGGAGAAAACTTCTGAACCTGAGAAAGCACTGGGTCCAGCTTTATTGTAAAGTGTGAAAAACAAAACCAAACCCAAAATGATCTAGTCATTTAGTCTAGGAAAATGAGGTTTTTGGCTTTGAGAGACTTGGCAAGAGAGGGCCCAGGTGCAAACTCTCACACTGTCTTTCTCATTAAGTACCAAATAGAAATGGAACAGATCCTTTTACAAAGCAAACAAATGTCCATGAAGGGGCTCAGAGGAAGCTGAAAGGCCAAGGTTCCCCTGGGATTTCTTCTTCCTAAGATTCTATCCTCCTCCTCCATTCCCCGCCCCCCACATACGTATACACACACACACTCAAACACACATCCCCACACACATTCAGCCAATCCTGTGAACAGGGCCTTACGTGGCATTGCTGAAACCCATGTATTCATTCCCAGCCATTTTATTCAGATACTGCAAGACCTGGAAGAGAAAAAGGGGCATGGGAGGCACCCCATGCGTAAGGACCCCTAGTAAACACATAGGCTGATTAACCCTTCTGCACTCCTCAGTCCTTATCCCAGCAGGGACTTCAGGAGGCTTTCTTCCCTCACGCCAGCAGATTCCTACACCTCTGGAAATAAGGCTTCTAGTATGGGCTGGTACACCATCAAAGTGGGGTTAGAGCCAGGCACTGGGGCAGCTGGAATGGACAACATGCCATGGAGAAAAGCAGCCAGGGGCTGAGCAGTGAGGGAACTTACAAAATCAAACTTCTCTGCTTTGTTACAGTCCATCTGCAAGGAGACAAAAAGAGATATCAGTATTCTAAGCCTAGGAGGATGACAGGGAGGGTCAGAAGGATGTAGTGGAGATAAAGTGTTAGACCGGTTTTGCTACTGGGTGTGTGTTGCATTTTACAATTTTTTTTTTTTTTTAACAACTGAGACTTTTTTATATCCATACATACCTAGTGATCTTAAAAAAACAAATCATTTAGATTTTATTATCAGGTAATGAGTACAGATAAGCTCACCCCAGCTATGAGTCTCACCCATCCCTGAGTCTCACTCTCATTTCCATTCTCAATGCCAACCATCATCCCTGACTCCCACTTTCATTTTCCTGATTCCAATCCTGTTCCCAAGCCCCACCCCTATTCCTGGTCCCCATCCTCATTCCTTACACCCCAGGCTGGAGGCTTCCTCTATCCTACCCCTGACTCCCATGGCCATTTCCAAGACTGGAGTGAGTGATGGGAATGGGAGGACGGTGTGTGTTGCATACATTATAATATTCAGTTATATCAATTATATTGATAACTGAAATAAAGCTAAAGATTTTAGCTAAGAGTCAAGTCAGTAGGGCCTGTTTAGATGGGAATGGGATGAGGCAGGCCCCAGATACAGGGCTGTAGATAGAGCTATCCCGGAGCAAGGGGAGAGCCTGAGCCTGGTCCATCCCCCTCCCCCCACCCCACAATTGCTTCCTGTACTCGTCAGCTATAGTGTCAACACCACAGGGACTCTGACACTTGGGTCCCTGGGGGGAGGGTTCCTAACACCACCTTCCCCAGGAAGGGTTGTGATTGGCTCTGGATTGTTGCTGCCCACACTGCTCTCAGGTTCTTGCTCAAGCCCTGGGAGACCTACAGCTGACAGGCTGGCCAGACACCCTTGCTCAAGGCCAACTCACAGCTCCAGGTGACGTGAATAGCTGCCCTGTTCTGGCCATTCACCCTTCTTTCCATGTGTCCCTCACCCACAAGTGGCCAATCAGTACCTAACAGAGCTGTCCTCCCCCTGTGTGTGGCATTTGGTCCTTCGTGCTAGGCTGGGGTCAGGACCTGCTCACTTCCCTCAGAGCCAGGAAGCTCTGGGCTCCAGACTCATGGGTAGGAGCTGGGATACAGTTCCATTTACTAACATCCTCAGCATAATTTGTGAGTCCCTGCTGTGTCTTCACTGCCTCCTGGGCACCCTCAAAGGAATCAAGTCCCCACCAATCTCCCTGGAGAGACAGGCAGATACGAGGGATATAGGAACAAGGGGGTTTAGAGAACAGTACCTTCCAGAAGGCTAGGGTGGCACTGACCTTGATCAGGGAGCTCACAACAATGGCACCAGCATTGACCATGGGGTTATGGGGGATTCCTGGGGAAATACAAACCACCCAGAGTCTTACCAGCCACTGAGCAAAACCTTTACCGCCTGCCCACTCTGTAGGGTAAATGGGAAAGATCTCTTTGCTGGGGAGGATGGAGTGACAGAGCTGATCAGGAAGGGCAGAGAAACACACACCCTTGGGAGGAGGGTAGGGTAAGAAGGGGGCATCTGTGAGTCTGGTCTGAGCCCAGGGAGTGCTCACCTTCCTCATTGAGGGAGAGCTTATTGTAGCGCAGGCCGCTGGGCTCCTTGCCCACGAACTTGTGCACGTAGTCAGTGCCTAGGGTGCTTATGGAGATGGCATAGGTGAGGGGCTTCACACAGGACTGCAGGCAGAAGGGGATCTTTGTGTGGCCCACGGAGTGCCTGGAGGCAAGCAGGTGCCATGAAAGGGGTCGGACTATGCTCTGCCCATGTGCCCTGCCTCCCCTTCCTCACCCAGCATCTCACCGCTGACCGTCCACAGTGCACAGGGAGACGCCCCACAGATCTGGATTTGACTTGGCCAGCTGAGGGATGTAGGCCGCCACCTGGGTATGAGTGGGTAGAGAAAACAGAGACAGGATGAAGACATGGATGTGGAGAGGGGGAACAGAGCTGAGGTTCGGGTCAGGAGAATCTTTTAGATAAAAGCTAAAATTCTGTCTTCTGCAAGACAAACAGGGTTCCCTCCTGCCTGTTGTTCCTAGAGACACCCAAGCCTTAAGTCCTAGAAGGCCTTGTATTTCTGCAGCCCCACTCCTATAGAGATGGCAGTAAAGCCCATAGAAGGTATAAAGAGAATTCTGGGGTCAGCTTCCCTTTTCTGCTCTTAGGCTTAATTACCCTGTAGGTCTCTTTCAAAGTTCTATTGAATCCTTATGTCAGCTGTCTCCATAAAAACTTCAGATTCCCTCACCTGTTCTAGAAATCACAGGTAAAATACATAAAGCCCTTGTCCCCATTTTTAGAGGTTCTGCTTCTCATCACTCATCCACTGGATTCCCAGCCCCAGGAAATCTCTGAGAAGCAAGGTATATCTGGTCCAGAGCCCTTGCCCATCCCTCAGTCCCCTGGCCCTCACTTTGCCTCCAGTGAGCTCTTTGGCATCCTCAAAGATGCGGTCCACATGGCTCGTGAACTCCTCAAAATCAGGAATGACGAACTTCTTTCGGAATGCCTGGGTCAGGAGCACAATGTTCCTGCTCACACACCTGGATCCCAGACACGATTGGGTTAGGGGGCTGGAGAGATGCAGCTGTGACTCACTCTGGAGCCATGGAAGTTGGGAATGAAGAAAGTGTGAGTGGTCATTGGGTTTGGGACCAACAGCTGTGTAACCTTTGGCATATCACTTGATCTTTCTGGGTCTTAAGTTTCTATGCCTCTAACATGAGGGGTTGTAATGATATGTAAAGATATTCCAAGACACAGTGTCTTGGGATAGGAGAAAAAATAAATACCTGAATAATATGTATGGTAGGTCATCTTTATATTTTAAATCTTAAATTATACAAGTATGTTTACATATATTCCTATATATATATGTAAATGCTTAGGACATTATCTAGAAGATATCTACTAATCTGTTAACAACGTTTACTTCTGGGAAAAGGGACAGGGATGGGGAGAGAGGGAAAGGAGAACATGTATTTCTCTGTTGCTTGAACTTTTACAATACGTATAGGCATATATATGTGTTACTTGTGTAATAAATAAGTAATAAAGTTGAGGGGTTGAATTATCCAATCCCCAGTATCCCTTCCTGCTGTCAAAGTCTGTGTCCAAAGAACTGCTTTGAGAGCAGTGCCCTTGTTTCCGGGGCCCTCACTTTCGGAAGAGATCTCGGTCCAAGAGGCCACCACTGCTGGTCTCTCGAACCATGCGGCGCATCTGGCTCATGCAGTCCCGGAGCCGGGGATCTGACGTCTGCAGTCCAGTGGCCTTCAGTGCCTTCAGGGGAAAGGAGCCTGGTAAGGTCAGCTACAAGGACAATAATCTAATCCTAATCATTTTTCCCAATGGATAACAATTAACTCAACCCCAACTACTACAACAGGTGGAAGAAATGGGTTTGCAGACCAAGAAAGGATGGAATATAACAGTTTTGAAGGCTAATAGGGGCTTCCTGCCCTTTTTCATCAAGGCAGCTGGTTTCTGAACCCCTTGGGTCAAAGTCGCAAACCAAAAAGATGGGCTGAGTCAGAGGGTTGAATCATCCCACCTGGGGCAGGGATGGGATTGCCTCATCAGCCTAGGTATCTGCTATCATCAGCTATTCTTCATCCTCATGAAGCAACCCATTAGCTGCCCTGTACTTGTCCTACCTTCCTTTCCCCAGTTTCCAGAGATCCTAAGGGATCAGTGTTCTGAGCAGGTAGAGAGGAACTTACAGTAGTGAACTTGTGGATAGGGATTCGTTCCTGTCCCTCAGCAATAGTGTAGAAGAGCAGATCACCCAGACGGGACAGCATGCCACTCTCTGACGAATCACTGTTTGGGGGCAAACACAGGGGAGGAGGACAGGAACCTGAGAACTCCTCCCTGCTCCTCCTCCTAGAACAAGGGCTTAGCAGCAGGTAGGTGTCCTCAGTCTACACCTTCTCCCTGAACCATCTGATCTACCCCTATAATTCCAACCTTCACATCGGTCCTGAGAAGTCTTAAATCCTATTCTCTTTCTTTTGTTCCTAAACTTCAGACATTTATTTCTAGTTGCCTTCTAAATACTTCCATTTCTAGATATCCCATAGGCACTGCAGACTCAACATGTCCAAGCCTGAGATCATCTTGCCTCCCTCCCTCTGCTCCTCCTCTTGTGATTCCCATTTGGATTAATAGTGTTACCACTTACCCGGGGGCGGGGGCAAGCCGGAAATGTGGAATCATTTGGATAATTCCCATACCTTACATTCATAACCAACATTGGATGAATCTACCTCCATAATGTCTCTCAAATCCACCCTCTTTTCTTCTCTTCCCCTGTGCTAGCATGGTGTTGTAGAAAGAACCAGTTTGCCTTTAATAGCTGTGATCTTAATATGGATAGTAAGTCAGGTTATTTAATAAAGCTGAACCTGTTTCCTCATCCCTAAAATGAGGGTTTAACATCTGCTTCACATGGGTGATGTGAGGTTTAATTTAAATGCCATTCCATGAAAAACCATCTTTCACAAAGTAGATGCTCAGTAGCTCCTTGTTGTCTGTTACCTATCTGCTCCTACACTCTCTTGACTTGCAACCCACCTTCCACAATGTGCCAGTTATCTTTCTAAAACTCAAATATCATTTCTCTACTCAAAAACCTTTGATAGCTCCCCAGTGCCTACAAAATAAGTTCTTATTCCTTGGTATGGCATTCAAGGCTCTTTAAAACCTGTCAATATTCCTTTCCTATTCTCCACTATGCCCCCATACTCCAGTTATGCCAGGTAATAAATAGGTGGCCTAGGCACTGTCAGGCTTCCTGGCCCTTGTTGTTTACACTGAAACTTCTGCATGGAAAGACCTTTTCCTCCTTCACCTGCACAGTCCTGCTTATCCCTCAAGGTCCAGATCAAATGTTACTAACTCTGTAAAGCCTTTCCCAAACTTCTTGATTTTGCTTATGCTGCTGGTATGACACAACATACCATCTTATTGACAGAAGACAATCGCCCTTGCTCCACTGTTATGTCTTCGTGTTTTATACATCTTTGTCTTCCTAGAACTGAGCAAAGTCCCTAGCACACTACGGATCTTCAATAAAGAATCACCAAGTTACATTTCTAGGAATACCCCTGTTCCCTAAAGTATCTCTCTCACTGGATTATAGCACCTAAAAATACAGGTACTAAAGATTTTTGATCTTCAAGATTTCTTCTATTAATATGTTAACAGATTTAGAGGAATTATTTTATCAGCTCATTCCAAATATGATAACTATGAGATTAGACCCTTCAAAACCCTTAGATCCAACAATTTGACTTCCAGGTATTTACCATATAAGTGTATTCACGTACCTACAAGGTAACATATTCACAGTCATTCATTGCATTGTTAGTAATAGTAACACTGGAAACAACCTAAATGTGCATCAACAGGGAACTGGTTAGGTAAATTAGGGTATATTCATATGATGGAATATTATGCAATGTAGAAAAAAGAAATGAGGGCGTGCTTTAAGTATTGATATGGAATGATCTTTAAGATGTAATATTAACTAAAAGAAGAAAGCTGTAGAACAGCGTTTATAGTATATGGTACTATTTATGCTTAAAAGGGAACATATATATGTATGTTTTTTCAGGCACAAAATATTTCTGGAAGGATATATAAGAAACCGGTAAGACTGATTTAGCTCCCTCTAGGGAGATGAAGCAGGTGCTGGGCAAAAGAAGCAAGAGGGATGCTTCCCACTACATATCTTTTTATATATTTTGAATTTTGAATCATACAAATATGTACATTTTACCTAATGGATATGATATATTGATATATGATTATGAATATATTATCTATTGAAACAATGCATTTAAAAATAAAAAGCCTCTCAAGGAACTTGGCATAGACTAGGCATGTGTGTGTTTTGGGCCAGGAGGAATACCAGGAGAGGGGGAAGTTCTTCTGTTTCTGAAGAAATCCAGTTGTTATAATGAGGCTGGTGCCTATAGGGAGGAAAGGATCCATGTGGTGGCAGAGGAAGGGAGGAAAAAGCTATCTGAGGAATAACTCAAGAAGGAAAGTACGCAGGAATATTTTGAGGCCAGGTCTCCTTGCCTGGAAAATGAAGGAAGACAGGAAACAATGCCACACGGCTGAATGTATCACAAGCATTTAAAAAAAAATTGCATACCCTTTGACCAAGATATGGATTGATCTGCAAGATAATGTTGGGGGTGGGGTAAGGTGCAGAATAATATGTATAGTATGATACCATTTGTAAAAAGTGGAAATAATATCATCATATATTTGCTGATATATGCATAAAATATCTCTAGAAGGTTATACAAAATATCAGTGACATGTCTCTGGGGAGCAAAATTTCCTAGGAATTTAAGAAATAATTGAACAAGTGCATAAGAATATGGAGTAACCAAATTGAAGACTGGTTAAATAAACTGATACCTCATACAATGGAATCTTAAAATGGCAGCCATTAAGATGACATCATGCATGCCCACATTAAATCATATTAACAGCTGTTCATAAATGGGAAATATAGGCTACCAAAGAATAAGAATACTATGATCCTATTTTTGTTCAATTTTATATATACATATAGAGTATATATATGGGTTTAAATCATGGATAGATATTAAATATGGATATATGGTTCCCTCTAATATTGGGATCTTGATTTTCTTCTTGATACTCTATTTACCTGGTTCTTTAATAATTAGAAATAAAGTTAAATATTAAAGAAACAAAACAGTAACCTAAATAACAGGGCATTTTCTCTTTGCTGCCCTCCTTATCCACCAAGAACACTTCCCCTCATGGTGTCACACTCCCAGAACCCATCCCCCTCCATGCCCTCAACTCCTGCCCAAAGGAGCATTGGTCCAAGGCCTTTACCAAGAAGTCCCTGGGAGCACAGGCAGCAATAGGCAAGAGGATTAAGGTTCCTAAAAACAATTCCAATTGTAAATCAACTATAGGCCAATTAAAACAGCAACAACAAAACAAACCACTTCCATCACCTGACACTACAGGGTAAGGAAGGGTGTGTGTGGAGGAACCAGGGATGCTTCTTGCTCCCCATCCCACAGAAGGTGTGAGGGTGAGGGAGGTTAAGCCTTTTCTCTAACCCACCACCATTTCTCCCAAGGTGATTATTTGGGAAAAGTCAGGATGGAGAGTAGACCAGGAGAGAGAGGGTTTATTCTTTAAAATTTAAACATTTTGTGTCTCCTTGAGAAGAGGCTGATGGAAAAGTACAGCATAATAATAATTCTCATTAATAATAAATAGATAATACCTTATTGGATGTTACCTATCCAGGACAGGGACTCCAGTGGTGGTGAGGTAGAGGACAGAGCAGTCTGTCTGGCTACTTTAATTATGGTGTGCATGTCTTTCTGAATGTCATCAGTAGATATCAATGACAAGGGAGATGGTCCATTTCCTGTTCCTGCTATAAAAAAGCAGGGGCTACTTGGATAGTGTCTATGTTGGCTTCTGGAGAGGACAAAATTCCCTGCTCAGCTCCGTTTCTGCGTCTCGAAGAAGCTCAGCCACCAAGTGTTCCAGGGTGGTGGGGGAGAGAGGTGCAGCCTCTCGGGCAGAGTAAGAACCCAAGGGAAGAGAACCCCTTAAATCAGGGAGCCGCCTGAGCAGCACATAAAACGGCTCTGACTGGCTCTGGTTTGGGAGATCTGCGTCTTATGATTCTCCCCCCCCATTATAAAGATTTTCCTCCTTCAAAAACCAATCGGAGAACCACCCTTATTCTACAGATTAGGGAGCCCTGATAACGTACACACCCAACACATACGCAAGTATCTGCGCACCAGTAACACACGAGCATCACACACGCCGAAACACAGATCGACCACACACAGACCCAAGAACACTGGGACTCTAGGCAGGCTGTTCTATACCCACGCATCCCCTAATATACACACGAGGACAGGGGAGAGAAGGAGGATTAGGATGGGCGGTGCGCACACAGCCCTGCACTCAGACACGCGCACCAAGCAACACTCCGCACCCACCTGCGCTCCCAATTAAGTACGCACCTTGGACAGGCACCATCCCGAGGACCGACCTGCCCAAACGCCTTGCCGGGCGGACGGCACGTTACCGCCCGAGCGCGGCGGACCCAAAGCCCCAAATCTAAAGGAAAAGGCATCGCAGGCCAGTAAGCGAGGAGAGGAGAAGGGAGATGCGAAGCGCTCCTTGAGGAAGGGGACTCGGAAGCTAGTGGGAACGACAGTGAGAGTGCCTGTCCTCTGCCCCTGTCCCGCGAGCCTTACTGATCCTGATGCTGCGGCTGGTGGCTGTGTGGCGTCTCCCTGCCCTGCGCCGCGGCCTCACTGAGGTGGTGCCAGACGCCCCCGCCAAGGAGGGGGCTCCGGCTCAGGTGACCCCAGCCTCCTCGCCGGCAGTAACTGCCGGCCCCGCTCAGCGCATTCTGCAGAGCCTTGATGGAGCGCATCCCCCCAGCGCGCCGCCCGCTCGGCCAGAGCTCCCAGGGCTTCTGAGCGGTGGTCGGAGGGAGGGGCGGAGGAAACGCGGACCACGTGGGGCGAGCTAAGCAACGGAGTGCCGGACCTGCGGGGTGGAGAGGTGAGACCCGGTAGGTGGGGTTGGAGCAGGAGGAGGGGCCGGTCCCTACAAGGCTCGGTACACTGCCAGGTGCACCCAATCCTCGCCTAGACAAGGCGTCGATGTGGAGTGCACGCGATAGGGAACACAGAGCGCAGGGTGTCTAGTGGCTGGTGAGAAGTGGGCGGTGCCTGAGAGTTGGGATGGACAATGCCCAGGCCCAATCATGAGAAAGTAAAAAACTTGGGGGCGGAGATAAAACGAGGCTACCCAATGAAAGCAAGGCGGTGGGCCGTCCACAAAAATCCGGCGGATTCCTCCGCGTTCCGGCTCGCTGCGGCCCGCCGTGCGTGCAAGCGCCGAGGGCGGGAAAGCTGAGGTGGGGCAGTTGTGAAGGCGGAGGACGCGGCGGCGTCAGAACGATGGAATTCTCGGAAAGAGGGGAAAGCGGTACCTCTCTACACTCGGATAAGAGTGAGCCCTGCTCAAGAGGCCTCTTAGTGACCTCCGATATTCGAAGTCCAAAACCGGCCTTCAGTATCCGGCCTTGTAGCGCGGCGTGGAGGCCCAACGAATGCCTTGTTTCCAGCACGCGGTGTTGGTGAGTGAGGAGTCATGTGGCAGGAAATTACCCCGACCAGAAACAGCGCCCAGGAACTTCAGTGAGATCATGAGGCGGGGGAAAGGTCATCCTGGGCTGCTAGGGTGCCTGGGTTCTCGTTTTACCTCTGCCAATTATTTGGTGTCTGTTTAAGACTTAGGTGTCCTTAACTCTGAGGCCTTAAACATTTTATAAGCCGTTAGGTGTCCCCTAAATTTTAGCTAATTTAATTGCTTGCCTCTGTATTCCTCACAGGCAGAAAAGATGTACAAAAAGAATTTTGAAAACTAAGCACATTCGGGAATTTTATCATTTGCAACTAGGAGAACATTCACCTATATCTTCACAGCATCCGTATTTAGTAGGAGCTCATGGAAATAATAGCTGTTATGGTTTGTCAACCACTTTATATAGTGTGTCTCTCCTTCTTACCAGAGACCTAAAGAATAGTTATTACTAGTCCCATTTTGAAGATGAGGAAACTAAGACTCAGAAATTAAGACTTTTTCTTTTTTTAATATTTATTTATTTATTGGATGCATCAGGTCTTAGTTGCAGCATGTGGGATCTTTTGTTGCAGTGCGCGGGCTTCTCTCTAGTTGTGGCGCAGGGGCTCAGTTGTTCCCCGGCATGTGGGATCTTAGTTTCGCCACCAGGGATCCAACCAGCGTCCTCTGCACTGCAAGATGGATTCTTAACCAGTGGATGACCGGGGAAGTCCCAAGACTTTTTTGAATAAGATAACCCATCTAATAAGTACCAGAGTCAGGAATCAGACCCAAGTCTCTGACTACAAGGCTCTCTCCATCATGCAGCTCATCCCAAAATTAACCACTGAATTATTCCAGTTGCTCCTAAAGGAAGCATTTACGTCGAAGCAGTATAATACGGTACTGAGAATTGGCTAGAGGCTGGCTGTATCACAAAATGTCACTTGCTTTTCTTTTTGTTTTTGGATTAAAATGAGCATCAAGGGTAACTGTGGGAAAAGAAATATCAAAACGATACTCTGGTGTGTTCTGTGGAAAGGCAGTTCTCCTTTGGCTTGGTTAAGGTCAGAGGGTTTATTTAGTTTGAAACCAGGTAGAGTGACCTTCCTTTTGTTTTTGTTTGTTTGTTTTTCCCTTCTGTAGTTATTCCTTATCTGCCCTATCCATTCTCCTATAGGTAGGACTCTTAATTCAGGGACTCCAGCTTACCCTGGCTGCCTTATTAATGGCTTTGCCCATTACTTCTTTAAGAAAGTTCTGGGTCTTAATACTTAGTATAAATGTGAGCCAGCATTAACTTTTCCAAATGTAGTAGGCTAATCTTATCCTTGTTTCATAGGAATGTTATATCTCTGAAGTTTTTTGAGCTGTCACGAGAAAGATAACATGTGTTAGGGAATTTCTAAACATTACCCAGGTGTTTGCTTCCTTTTATTTCCTACCCCTGCTTTTTTGAATTAGCTTTAATTATAATCAGTAACAAGTTCCTCACTCTTTTTCTTCCCAGGTCTCTCTGATAGTAGGAACTGGTTGGGCAGTGAAGAAAGTCTGCCTGTAGAAGGGGAGGTTCTTTGCATAGAGATCTAGCACTTTGACCTTTGGACTGATTCTTCTTCCACTATAACATTGCTACTTTTGTATGAGGATGGAGGGTGAACCGGTGACTTGGGAGGCCCACAGCATTGTGTAAAGTATAAGATATTTAAGAACAAGTTTGTCATCCCAGGTGGTTAGAGTTTGGCAATGTTAAGTTCTTTTTTTTATTTCTGATTTGAAAAGGTCCTATCCAGTTAAATCTTTGCAAAAGTACTAGCCAGCTGTGACATGGCCAGCTAAACCTGAAGCTTTTCATAAGCTTTCAGGTATCTCTAACAGTAGGTTTTTAGGCCAGTCCCTTGTTGTGCTAGAGTTTTGTGGTGTATGGGGAAGGATTTTGAATTTTTAAATCAGAAAAGCTATATCCTCTGTGGTACAAAATTGGAAACTTGATGCTTATGTTTGGAGGATGTATGTTTGTTATGATTTACAGACTGTCATTTGTTCTACTCTTTAGATTGTAGTTAGAATCTAAATTAGTCAGAGTGAAAGATTATTTCACATAAGTTATTTTTTTCATTAGCGTTTGTTCTGCAGAAGTTACTCTTGGTGCACATTCCTTCCTGCCTTAGTTTCTCCATTTGTAAAAGATAATCTTGTCTTTTACTGGGTAAAATATAAGTACTGGGAGCTCTGACATAATCATCTTCAGTTCATTCAATGAATATTTATTCATTGGCCTATAGTGTGCCAGGCCCAGTGCTAGGAAATACAGAAATTAAAAACAAAAAACCAGTTTCTGATTATTGGAAGAAATGAGAAAGCCAGTGTTTAAAATTCCTAATGAAAAATGCTGAGGTGAAGAGATATGAAAAAGGAAGTAGAAAGAAGGGGCATCTAACTAGGCTCGGGGTGAAGGGTAGCTAAGATAAAGGGGGAGGGGCATCAAGGGAGGTTGGGGGATTGGAGCCAACTCTTTTTCTTTTTCCCATTCATGGATGGGTTTTTTAAACCCACTTTTTAAAAAAATTTTATTTTATTTATTTATTTTTGGCAGCATTGGGTCTTCGTTGCTGCACGCGGGCTTTCTCTAGCTGCGGTGGGTGGGGGCTACTCTTTGTTGTGGTGCTCAGGCTTCTCATTGCGGTGGCTTCTCTTGTTGCGGAGCACGAGCTCTAGGCGTGCGGGCTTCAGTAGTTGTGGCGCACAGGCTTAGTTGCTCCGCAGCATGTGGGATCCTCCCGGACTAGGGCTCGAACCTGTGTCCCCTGCATTGGCAGGCGGATTCTTAACCACTGCGCCACCAGGGAAGCCCTAAACCCACTTTTATTCGTTAATTGTAAGTAGTACAGATATTCCAAAAATATAAACAGACACTTAATGGCGTCCTACATTTCAAGTGTTGGTTTTTTTTAAATTTTTATTTATTATTTATTTTTAGTTTTGGCTGCGTTGGGTCTTTGTTGCTGTGCGCGGGCTTCTCACTGCAGTGACTTCTCTTGTTGCAGAGCACGAGCTCTAGGCGTGCGGGCTTCAGTAGTTGTGGCCCACGGGCTCAGTAGTTGTGGCCCACGAGCTCTTGAGCGCAAGCTCAGTAGTTGTGGTGCACGGGCTTAGTTGCTCCGCGGCATGTGGGATCTTCCCTGGGCCAGGGCTCGAACCCGTGCCCCTGCATTGGCAGGCGGATGCTTAACCACTGCGCCACCAGGGAAGCCCCTCAAGTTTTTGAATACAACAAGTTTATCAAACCATGAACCTGTGAGCAAGGTAGTCAGAACCCCACAGCCCAGTCACGTTGGGAAGCAGATCTCCCCCACCCTCCAAACGGTATCTTGAAGGGGGTTACGTGGCACGACATGGAACATGTAAAATCTGAGATACTACAAGCAAAGAAGCTCACGGGGCGCAAAGAGGAGGGTCTGCTCCAGGGGCAAACCCCACAGCAGTACAGGAATGGTGCAGGGGGCCAGACCCCTGCCTTCCCTCCCCTGCTTGAATGCAAGTATTTACCAGTATTAAAATAAAAGGACAAAACTAAAACCCCATTTTACAAAAAAGGCGACTGAGGGGCAGTAGTGGCAAGTAACCGACTGAAGACCTGAAGGGGAAAACAGGCTTACTTTCCACAGACACTTGACCTTTCTGGGACATGGGATACAGGACAGCCTTACGGGGGGGTTGCCTTATTGAATGAGGCCTCATGAACAGGGTAGGGGTAGCAAAACAGGACGGGATCCATTTCCCAGGGAATGACTGCCTTTAGACTTCCCATGCTTTTAGCACAGAGAAGTTTCTGCGCCACTGTTAACAGGTGAATTTGTAAAATGGTCAAAATCTTTGGGAGGCAGGAGGGAATTAAACAGAAGGTCCCAGGTTAACTGAAGGCAAATTTACTCAACCTCGCTATAGTAAGGGACCCATGGACCTACAGTGTCCCCTCTACAATGTGCAGAGTGGAAACTCTGACCCT
Organism: Stenella coeruleoalba; assembly: GCF_951394435.1. NCBI lineage: Eukaryota > Metazoa > Chordata > Mammalia > Artiodactyla > Delphinidae > Stenella > Stenella coeruleoalba. Next base: position 58,410,338 of record NC_137157.1, on the reverse strand, counting down.
TTCCAAATTGGTCCTGTGTCCAAAGCTCCCCCTATGAGAGGGACACGAACATCAGGCTTTTGATTTAGAAGCCCAATCAGAGAGACACACTGTGTCCCTGAAGAGGCACCTTAAAGAACTGAACCTGGCAGGTGGGCAGATTCCTGGCACGGTGTGAACTGGGGTCGACCAGGCCTGGTGGCCTATTGCTTCCCGAAGACCAGCCTCAAACAGGAAGGGCTGGTAGGAAACCCCGGAAGAGATCCTGGGGTGAACTGGCTCTCTCTCAATCTTGCCTTCCTCCAAAACTGAGTCTGGCCTGATTCCTCTAAGGAGCACGTCTTGCAGTCATCTCTTGCCCCTAACACACTGTGAAACTGGAGACCAGAAGGTGCATAATGACTTCAGGCTGGCTCTGGTCCACACTGATGGACCCTGCTTAGACCTATTTGGCTGAGCTGCCTCTCCAGGGAAGGGAGGAGAGGGTGAGTGGGGGTGTGGCATTTCCGGTGAGGAACTGCGTGGGGGCAGGGCAGGGTTCTGGCGAGAACGAGGCCTATGGAGCCAGGCTTCATGCAGAAGCAGCGGGGACACTCCCACCAAGCCATGCTGGGCTCTGGTCATGAGTCCCTTGGAACACTTGGACAAGTCTGATAGGAAAGCGGGTGGCACCAGCTCTTCCTTCACCTGGAGGCAAGGAGACCCAAAGCAGGGCAGAAAGGGGCCTCGGAACTGGATCAGCTTAGAGCCTCTTATTGCTTATTTAGTCAGAAAAGCATAGCTGGACCCCATGGCAGATTTGGCCCAAGGGCTAATCCTTAGGATGGGGCTTGGGAGAGAGGTCCCTCCTGCAATATTAGGATAGAGGCCTAGGCCAGGGCCTTAGAATCAGAAGCTCCCACTTTCCTTCAGGAGGTGTCGCTCCTGGCCAGCCCTGGAGCCCTCTTCCCCTACATGCATGAAGCAGGATCCCACAGGCACCAGGGAATGATGCCTGGGAAATGATCACATGGGCTTTGGGGACCCTGTTCTACTCATGTGACACCAAAGGGAAAGACAAAGCCTCACAACCTTGGGACAAGGAGGGGAGGTGGCATCACAATGCTAGAGAAGGATGCTAGGCGCTCAGAACGCCACGCTGCTGCTCCACCACCTGGTCCCGGCTAGCTCCTCACACTGCCCTAGTGTGTGGCCAGTCTGAAAAGGATAATGGGGGTAAGTCCTGAGTGGCCGGTGTTCTTGCACCTGAAGCAACTTACAAATGCTTTGTGACATCTGCCTCCAGGGAAAACAGAGAGGGGGATAGGAACCCCTTCCCACCCAAGGGAGGGAGGGGAAGCCATGGTTAAGGCAGTGATGCTGAACTGAGGCTTCCTCTGGGGGATCCCTTGTGTGGAGCCAACTCATAAAGGTTGAGAGATGTTTGCAGGCACATAAGGAGAAAGGTGTTCCAGACAGAGAGCTCTGCAAGAACAAACATCATGAGAGGAACAGTTGAGGGACTCTAGATGAGTTTGGTTGGAGTGAGTTTGGTTGGGAGTGAGAATATGTGGACCAGTGAAGCTGAGGATATACTGGGGGCTGCATTATGAAGAGTTTTGAATACTGTGATAAGAATATTCAGCCACAGCCTAAAGGCAACTCCATAGTAAACCTTCTTTTAAAGCTCCTTTCATTTAAACTTACCATCCCATTGCTTCATAAAGAAGCCCTCAATTTGCCTGCCATTACACTCATAACCAACATCTATCTCTTCAGATACTATTTAAGAGGACTCCTTCCTCCACTCTCAGGTTAATCTCTCTACTTACTTTGCTCTATTTTTCAACTTCTTCTGATGACTCCATCATTCAGCATTTAAATATGCTCAAGACTCTGCCATCTTAAGAAACAGCCACTATATTTTGACTCTTTTTGTGTGTGATTAAATTAAAATATATTTCAGTTAAGTAGCTTTATGCAATTCAGATTTTCCATCAATATTGCTTTTTTTTCTTTTTTTAAAATTTGAGATATAATTGATATATTTTTACTCTTATCTGTATTCCTTCCATCACCAAGTTTTTTGAAAAAGTTGTTACACTTACCACTTCTTTATGCTCAGTTATTATTTATTATGGTGAAACTAAGCTGATGCTGCCATTGTGTTGCTTTAGGCTCATAGGCTTTAAGGGATTCAGTGGAGTTGAAAGTTTAAATAATAATTCATCAAGGTCAGCAAATAGATTAATATGTTTAAAAACTCCTAAGACATCATTAGTTAAGCACGTGTATTGGAATAAGATTTTTTTTTTTTTTTTTTTTTTTTTTTCGGTACGAGGGCCTCTCACTGTTGTGGCCTCTCCCGTTGCGGACGGAGCACAGGCTCCGGACGCGCAGGCTCAGCGGCCATGGCTCACGGGCCCAGCCGCTCCGCGGCATGTGGGATCTTCTCGGACCGGGGCACGAACCCATGTCCCCTGCATCGGCAGGCGGACTCTCAACCACTGCGCCACCAGGGAAGCCCTAAAAATTTTTTTTTTTAACTTTTTATTTTATATTGGGGTATAGCCGATTAACAATGTTGTGATTGTTTCAACAGAATTTTTATTATTCAGCATATAAGCTCAAGCAGGGAAAAAATATAGGTCATAAAACTTATCAATTAGCCAACTCATTAATAGGACCATTTTCTTTTAAAATTTTATTTATTCATCTGGTTCAAAGTTCAAAAGGTACAAATGGGCATATGGTGAAGTCACCCTCCTGTTTCTGTTTCCTAGCTACCCACTTCCCCTTTCCAGTGGCAAACGTTGTTATTGGTTTTCTATATATCCTTCCAGATATATTTTATTCATGTCTAAGCAATTATATTTTTCCTCTTTTACACAAATGGTAACATAATATAAGCACTGTTTTATATTTTTCCTTAAAATTTTTTTTTTTTTACTATACATCTTAGAGAACCTTCCAAATCAGTGTATGATGTGCTTCCTTTTATGGCTATGTAGTATTCCATTGTCTGGATGTATCATTATTATTTAAAAAATCCCCTATTGGTGAATATTTGTATTGTTTTCCATCTTTTGTTATTATTAGAATGACTTCATTTCCTGGTTTGTTTAGGACAGTCTCAGCTATGCCAATTGTCCCAGCTTAAATTTTTTTTTTCTTTATTGGAGTATAATTGCTTTACAATGATGTGTTAGTTTCTGCTTTGTAACATAGCGAATCAGCTATACATATACATATATCCCCATATCTCCTCCCTCTTGTGTCTCCCTCCCACCCTCCCTATCCCACCCCTCTAGGTGGTCACAAAACACCAAGCTAATCTCCTTGTGCTATGCTGCTGCTTCCCACTAGCTATCTGTTTTACATTTGGTAGTGTATATATGTCCAGCTTAAATATTAATAGTGTCCCTTTCTCTTATAAAAGTGTCCCGATTTGGACAAAACAAAACAATTTATTTTATGGTTACCTTAGCTAATACAATGCTGCAGTGAATAAGATTATATATCCAGTTCCCTTTGCAAATATAACTAAGTTGAATCCTAGAAGTAGAATTGCTGAGTCCAAGAGCCCGCATGCAACAACGAAGACCCAACGCAGCCAAAAATAAATAAATAAATTTATTAAAATAAAAAGGTCTATACATTTGTAATTTTGATAGATGTTGCCATATTGCCTTCCATATTGGTCATACCATTTTCCAGTCTCACCAACAATCAGAAGAGTACTTGTTTTTCCACCCTTACCTCAGTTCATTATCACTTTGTTATTTTTATTTATTTATTTATTTATTTATTTATTTATTTATTTATTTATGGCTGTGTTGGGTCTTCGTTTCTGTGCGAGGGCTTTTTCTAGTTGCGGCAAGTGGGGGCCACTCTTCATCGCGGTGCGCGGGCCTCTCACTATCGCGGCCTCTCTTGTTGCGGAGCGCAGGCTCCAGACGCGCAGGCTCAGTAGTTGTGGCTCACGGGCCTAGTTGCTCCGCGGCATGTGGGATCCTCCCAGACCAGGGCTCGAACCCGTGTCCCCTGCATTGGCAGGCAGATTCTCAACCACTGCGCCACCAGGGAAGCCCATCACTTTGTTTTTTAATGTTTGTTTTTCCAATAGGTATAAAATGCTATCTCAGTGTTTGTTTTTTTTTTTAGTGTTGTTTTTATTTTACTTTTTAAAAATTACCAATGAGGTTGAGCATCTTTTTATGTGTTTAAGAACCATTTGTGTTTCCGTTTTTATGAATTATTCATGTATTTTCCTATGTTTTTGTTGGATATTAGCCTTTTGTGAAATGAGTTGCATACATTCCTCCTCCTCCCAGTTTATCATTTGACTTTTGGTTTTCCTTTTGCAGTTTTGCCATGTAGGAATTTTTTATCTTTACGTAGTCAGATTTCTTCATCTGTATTTTCTATTCAATGAATATCAAAATCCATTATTCAGCTGGAATCACGTGTAATCTTTGATTTCCTCATCCTTCAGATCCTATAATAGGTCTCAAATCCATCTACTTCTCCCCATTCTTACTATTCTAGTTAAGCTTCTTAATTCAGTTCTCCCTCCCATCAATTTCACTCACTTCTATTCTTAACAGCATAGCCACAAGTGATCTTTCAGAAATGCAAATCTGGTTACGTTGTGTTTTTATGGAACCCATTGATGATTTCCCAAATCTACCATAACTTAAAATATAGAGAAAAATGAATGGGGAAAAAAACAAATGAGAGATGAGGACACTTAGCAAATGTAGATTACTCTTTTTTTAAAAAAAGATTTATTTATTCATTTTATAATTTTTTATTTTTGCTGCGTTGGGTCTTTGTTGCTGTGCGCAGGCTTTCTCTAGTTGTGACGAGTGGAGGCTACTCTTCACTGCAGTGCGCAGACCTCTCACTGCGGTGGCTTCTCGTAGCGGAGCACGGGCTCTGGGTGCATGGGCTTTAGTAGTTGTGGCGCACGGGCTCAGTAGTTGTGGTTTGTGGGCTCTAGAGCACAGGCTTAGTAGTTGTGGCACATGGGCTTAGTTGCTCCGTGGCATGTGGGATCTTCCCGGGCCAGGGGTCAAACCTGTGTCCCCTGCATTGGCAGGCAGATTCTTAACCACTGTGCCACCAGGGAAGTCCAGATTACTCTTGACTATGGGGAAAATTAAAAGAACAGGAATAGCTAGAGAAGAATCTATAGTTCAGGGAAGGGGATTTTGTTTGTTTTGCATGTTTGTTTTTGTTTTGTCTTTTTAAGAAAATCATCATCTCAGTATGCTGAGGAGGAAAGCCAGTAGAGATGAAAAGGTTGAAGATAGCAGGTGAATATTATATGCTAAGATTATAGGGAGAAAAAGTGAGGTAGAAAGCTTGAGAATGGTAAATATTTAGAATAGCTTTTGTAGAAGTAAGAGAAGGCACTAACTAGAATCTTGTAGGAGTGTTGGGAAATATCTAAGAGCCTGTTTGAGATGAGAAGTTTGTAGTTTAAACATTTACGCAGAAAAAAAAAATACAGATAGTTTTATGTGGGAGTGCTGTGAAACTTTCAATGGACAGATAATCCCAATCTTATGCACTTTGTTCCATGAAATAGAAAAAGAAGAAAAACTTTACAACTTGTTTTGTTAAATTACTGTATATTTTAAAACCAAAACCAGACAAGGACAGTTTAGGAAAGATAATTATAAAGACATAGGTGCAAAAATCATAAAACATACGTTTTATGATCAGGGAATTTTTATCTCAAGGATGCTAGAATGGTTAACATTAGAAAATGTGCATAATTACCAAATCAACAGATTAAGAGAGAAAATCTATTTGATCCTCCTGGTCACTGCAGAAGAAGTATTTGATAAAATTAAATACCTATTCATCTTCAAAGTTCTTAGCAAACTAGACAAGGAAAGGAATATCCTGATAAACCTGACAAAGGGTTTTTCAGGTAACAGGCCTGGTATCACAACTTCTGTTAAATATTTTATTGGAGGTCTTATTATTGTCCAGTAAGACAAGAAAAATAAACAAAAGATATAAAGGTTACAAGAAAAGATACAAAATTGTCATTATTCACAAGTGATATTTATGAGGAAAATCCAAGTGACAGGTAAATTGTTGGGGCTAATAAGAGAGTTAAACAAGGTTGCTAGATAAAAGATCAGTATCCAGAATTCAATAGCATTCCTATATTGAAGTAATAATTATACCTATTTCTTATGGCATTACAAACTGAGAAGTGCACATGAATAAACCTATTATAGGATGCGTAAGAATTTTAGGGAGAAATTAGTTAATGGAAAGGTATACCGTATATTGCAAATTCTAAGCTGGCTCCCATGATCCCCGCCTCCTGATATTCATGCCTTGTGTAAACCCTTCCTCTTGAGTATGAATGGGAGCTGTGATTTGCTTTTTTAAATTTATTTTTATTTATTTTTGCTGTGTTGGGTCTTCGTTTCTGTGCAAGGGCTTTCCCTAGTTGTGGCAAGCGGGGGCCACTCTTCATCGCGGTGCACGGGCCTCTCACTATCGCGGCCTCTCTTGTTGCGGAGCGCAGGCTCCAGACGCGCAGGCTCAGTAGTTGTGGCTCACAGGCCTAGTTGCTCCGCGGCATGTGGGATCCTCCCAGACCAGTTCTCGAACCCGTGTCCCCTGCATTAGCAGGCAGATTCTCAACCACTGCGCCACCAGGGAAGCCCTGATTTGCTTTTAAGAAATAAAATCTGGCAAAGGTTACTCTCCCTTGTTGGCATTCAAGAAGCAAACTGCCATTTTGTGAGCTGTCCTAAGGAGAAGGCCACATGATAAGGAACTGAAGGCAGCCCCTAGCCAACACGCAGCAAGAAATTGAGGCCCTCATCCAACAGCCTGCAAGGAACTGAATGCTGCCAAAAATCATGTGACAGAAGTGGATCCTTCCCAACTTGAGCCTTAGATGAGAACTCAGCCCTGGCCAACGCTGACTGTAGCCTAGCTAAGCCATACCCAGACAACTGACCCATAGAAACTGTGAGATAATAAATATGTGTTGTTATATACTACTAAGTTAATGATAATATTTTATGCAGCAATAGACAACTAATATACTGTGTTAAATGGAGGGAAACAATCAAAAATATGGAGGCTCTCCCCAAAGTAACTTATAAACTTAATACAATTCCAATTAAAATCTCAACAGGGTTTTGCACAGAATTTTCATGAATCCTAAAATTTTATTGATAGTAGAAGACAAAACAGAAGCCAAGATAATTTTGTAAAAGAGTGAAGAAGGGTCTGGACTTCTCTACAGGATATCAAAACTTTATAAAGCTATGTGGTAAAGATGTGATTAACTTTTTAAGAAACTGCCAGTTTTCCAAAGTGGCTTACCATTTTAAATTCCCACCAGCAATGTATGAGAGTTTTGGTTTCTCTACAGCCTCATCAACACTTACTATTGTCTGTCTTTTTTATTATAGCCATTCTAATGGGCATATAGTAGTATCTCATTGTGGTTTTAATTTGCATTTCCCTAAAACCCAATGATTCTGAACAGCTTTTTATGTGCTTATTAGTCATTTGGGTGTCTTTGGTGAAGTGTCTATTCAAGTCTCCTGTACATTTTTAAATTGGGTTATTGCCTTATTATTGAGTTATAAGAGTTCTTTGTATATTCTAGATACAAGTCTTTTATCAGATATGTGATTTGCAATATTTTCTTCCAGCCAGCGGCTTGTTTTTTCATTTTGTTAATTGTATCTCTTAAAAGTCAAAAGTTTTAAATTTTATTGAAGTCTAATTTATCATATTTTTCTTTTATGCCTCATGCTTTTGGTGTTGTCTCTGGGAATTCTGCTAGCCCAGAGTCATGAAGATTTTCTCCTGTTTTCTTCTAGAAGACTATAGTTTTAAGCTTTTTCATTTAATTCTGTGATCCATTTTGAATTAATTTTTGTGTATGGTATGAGGTAAGGGTCTAAGTTTTTCTTTTTTGCATGTGGATATCCAATTATTCCAGCACTATTTTGTGGAAAAATTCTTTCCTCATTGAATTGTCTTGACACCTTTGTTGAAAATCAGTTGACCATTAATATAAGGGTTTCTTTCTGGTCTCAAAATTCTGTTCCATTGATCTACATTCCTATCTTTATAATAATACCACATTCTCTTGAGTACTTTAGCTTTCTCATAAGCTTTGAAATCAATTACAGTTAGTGTAAATCTTTCAATTGTTCTTTTTCAAAATTGTTTTGGTTCTCCTAGGTCTTTTGCACTTTCATCAGCTTATCAACTTCTACAAAGAACCCTACTAGGATTTTGAGAGGAATTGCATTGAAACTATATATCAATTTGGGGGAAATTACCATCTTAACAATTACTTCTTTAATTTCTCTCAGCAATGTTTTATACTTTTTGGTGTATACATTTTACATTTGTTTTGTTAAATTTATTCCTATTTAATTCCTTTTGATATTATTATGAATGGAATTGTTTTCTTAATTTCATTTCAGTCTGTTTATTGCCAGTGTATAGAAATATAGTTGATTTCTGTATATTGATCTTGTATCCTGTGACCTCCCTGGACTCATTTACTAATTCTAGTAGTTTTATTGTGGGATTTTCTACATAGACTGTCATGTCTTGAATAAGGACAGTCTTATTTCTTCCTTTCCAATCTGGATTCCTTTAAGCTATTTGTTTTTGTTTTTGTTGTTTGTCTGCTTTTTCTTAGGGCATTGTCTAGAACTTCCAGCATAATGTTGAATAGAAATGGTGAGAGCAGACACCTTTGCCTTGTTCCTGATTTTACAGGGAATGCATTCAGCCTTTTAGTGTTAGGTATGAAGTTAGCTGTAGGGTTTTTATAACTTTTTTTCTATCAAAATGAGGAAATTTCCTCCTATTATTAGCTAGGAGATTTTATCATGAATGAGTATCAGATTTTGTCAAATGCTAGTTCTGCATTTACTGAGATGATCATGGGGATTTTGCCTTTATTCTTTTAATATGCCAAATTACATTACTTGATTTTTGAACATTTAACCAGCCTTGGGTTCCTGGCACTAACTGCAGTTGATCATGGTGTTTACACCTTTTTTATATGTTCCTGAATTCAGTTTGCTAATATTTTTTAAAATAAATTTAGTTATTTAATTTATTTATTTTTGGCTCTATTGGGTCTTTGTTGCTGCGCGTGGGCTTTCTCTAGTTGCGGTGAGTGGGCTTCTCATTGCTGTGGCTTCTCTAGTTGCGGAGCATGGGCTCTAGGCATGTGGGCTTCAGTAGTTGTAGCATGTGGGCTCGGTAGTTGTGGCTTGCGGACTCTAGAGCACAGTCTCAGTAGTTGAGGCACAAGGGCTTAGTTGTTCCGCGGCATGTGGGATCTTCCTGGACTAGGGCTCGAACCTGTGTCCCCTGCATTGGCAGGTGGATTCTTAACCACTGCGCCACCAGGGAAGTCCCTTGGTTTGCTAATAATTTTGTTGAGGTTTTTTACATCTACATTCATAAGGGATATTTGTATATAGTTTTTTTTCCTTATGATACCCAATCAGATTTTAACCTAATGATTTTTAATAACCTTTGATAATCATTACCCAAATGAACTGTTTCACTAGGGGTTGCAAAGTGTTGCTATTCTATCATTCCTTATTTATTATTTTAAATTCTTCTATAAATAAGGACTTTGCTTTGTCAACTATTTGGTCATTCAGGGATACAGTTCATATAGAAAAGGTAGGTTGTATATTTGATCTGTTTCTCTTTATTTGCTAAGTTATAGAATAATAAGTTGGTTCTGTAATATCCTCCAAAGGTTATCAGAGTTTTCAAAATTATTATGATTTTGAACAACTATGATATGTTTACATTCTTTGCAGTTGTTATTCTTTTTGATGCTCAAATGTCCCATCTCTGGACAGTGGGAGTCCCCTCAAGTTGACTCTTGAATTCTTTGACACAACCCCAAGTAGTTTTGTTTTGTTTTTTTGATGGTTGACAGATCTTTTATTAACAGTCGAAAGACTTCACACTTGTTACAATAGGAGAATAAGTGTTTCTTTAATGAATAATTAAATGAAAACTACCTAGGACCTTATAGGATTTTTAATGTGTACTAGGTTTGATACATATCTTAGAAGATAGGACTAGCTTGCTGGAATCATGAGGGTATGACTGAAAATTAGGAACAGTAATTTATAAAACATTCACCTAGATGCACCAGAGGGCAGACAGCAGAAGCAAGAAGAACTACAATCCTGCAGCCTGTGGATCAAAAACCACATTCACAGAAAGATAGACAAGATGAAAAGTCAGAGGGCTATGTACCAGATGAAGGAACAAGATAAAACCCCAGAAAAACAACTAAATGAAGTGGAGATATGCAACCTTCCAGAAAAAGAATTCAGAATAATGATAGTGAAGATGATCCCGGACCTCGGAAAAAGGATGGAGGCAAAGATTGAGAAGATGCAATAAATGTTTAACAAAGACCTAGAAGAATTAAAGAACAAACAAACAGAGATGAACAATACAATAACTGACATGAAAACTACACTAGAAGGGATCAATAGCAGAATAACTGAGGCAGAAGAATGGATAAGTGACCTGGAAGACAGAATGGTGGAATTCACTGCTACAGAACAGAATAAAGAAAAAAGAATGAAAAGAAATGAAGACAGCCTAAGAGATCTCTGGGACAATATTAAACGCAACAACATTTGCATTATAGGGGTCCCAGAAGCGGGAGAGAGAGAGCAAGGACCCGAGAAAATATTTGAAGGGATTATAGACGAAAACTTCCCTAACATGGGAAAGGAAATAGCCACCCAAGTCCAGGAAGCACAGCGAGTCCCATACAGGATAAACCCAAGGAGAAACACACCGAGACACATAGTAATCAAATTGGTAAAAATTAAAGACAAAGAAAAATTATTGAAAGCAGCAAGGGAAAAACGACAAATAACATACAAGGGAACTCCCATAAAGTTAACAGCTGATTTCTCAGCAGAAACTCTACAAGCCAGAAAGGAGTGGCATGATATACTTAAAGTGATGAAAGGGAAGAACCTACAACCAAGATTACTCTACCTGGCAAGGATCTCATTCATATTCAATGGAGAAATCAAAAGCTTTACAGACAAACAAAAGCTAAGAGAATTCAGCACCACCAAACCAGCTCTACAACAAATGCTAAAGGAACTTCTCTAACTGGGAAACACAAGAGAAGAAAAGGACCTACAAAACCAAACCCAAAACAATTAAGAAAATGGTAATAGGAACATACATATTGATAATTACCTTAAACATAAATGGCTTAAATGCTCCAACCAAAAGACACAGTTGCTGAATGGATACAAAAACAAGACCCATATTTATGCTGTCTACAGGAGACCCACTTCAGACTTAGGGACACATACAGGCTGAAAGTGAGAGGATGGAAAAAGATATTCCATGCAAATGGAAATCAAAAGAAAGCTGATTTTATCATATCAGATAAAATAGACTTTAAAATAAAGACTGTTACAAGAGACAAGGAAGGACACTACATAATGATCAAGGGATCAATCCAAGAAGAAGATGTAACAATTATAAATATATATGCACCCAACATAGGAGTACCTCAATACATAAGGCAACTGCTAACAGCTATAAAAGAGGAAATCGACAGTAACACAATAATAGCGGGGGACTTTAACACCTCACTTACACCAATGGACAGATCATCCAAAATGAAAATAAATACGGAAACAGAAGCTTTAAATGATACAATAGACCAGATAGGTTTAATTGATATTTATAGGACATTCCATCCAAAACCAGCAGATTACACTTTCTTCTCAAGTGTGCACGGAACATTCTCCAGGATAGATCACATCTTGGTTCACAAATCAAGCCTCAGTAAATTTAAGAAAATTGAAATCATATCAAGCATCTTTTCTGACCACAATGCTATGAGATTAGAAATCAGTTACAGGGAAAAAAACGTAAAAAACACAAACACATGAAGGCTAAACAATACGTTACTAAATAACCAAGAGATCACTGAAGAAATCAAAGAGGAAATCAAAAAATACCTAGAGACAAATGACAATGAAAACACAATGATCCAAAACCTATGGGATGGGCTTCCCTGGTGGCGCAGTGGTTGAACGTCCGCCTGCTGATGCAGGGACACGGGTTCGTGCCCCGGTCCGGGAAGATCCCACATGCCGTGGAGCAGCTGGGCCCATGAGCCATGGCCGCTGAGCCTGCGCGTCCGGAGCCTGTGCTCCACAACGGGAGAGGCCACAACAGTTAGAGGCCCGCGTACCGCAAAAAAACAAAACAAAACAAAACCTATGGGATACAGCAAAAACAGTTCTAAGAGGGAAGTTTATAGCTATACAAGCCTACCTCAAGAAACAAGAAAAATCTCAAATAAATAATCTAACCTTACACCTAAAGGAACTAGAGAAAGAAGAACAAACAAAACCTAAGGTTAGCAGAAAGAAAGAAATCATAAAGATCAGAGCAGAAATAAATGAAATAGAAGCAAAGAAAGCAATAGCAAAGATCAATAAAACTAAAAGCTGGTTCTTTGAGAAGGTAAACAAGATTGATAAACCATTAGCCAGACTCATCAAGAAAAAGAGGGAGAGGACTCAAATCAATAAAATTAGAAATGAAAAAGGAGAAGTTACAACAGACACCGCAGAAATACAAAGCATCCTAAGAGACTACTACAAGCAGCTCTATGCCAATTAAATGGACAACTGGAAGAAATGGACAAATTCTTAGAAAGGTATAAGCTTCCAAGACTGAACCAGGAAGAAATAGAAAGTATGAACAGACCAATCACAAGTAATGAAATTGAAACTGTGATTAAAAATCTTCCAACAAAAGTCCAGGACCAGATGACTTCACAGGTGAATTCTATCAAACATTTAGAGAAGAGCTAACACCCATCCTTCTCAAACTCTTCCAAAAAATTGCAGAGGAAGGAACACTCCCAAACTCATTCTATGAGGCCACCATCACCCTGATACCAAAACCAGACAAAGATACTACAAAAAAACAAAATTACAGACCAATATCACTGATGAATATATGCAAAATCCTCAGCATGCAAAAATCCTCAGCAAAATACTAGCAAACAGAATCCAACAGCACATTAAAAGGGTCATACACCATGATCAAGTGGGATTTATCCCAGGGATGCAAGGATTCTTCAGTATACGCAAATCATCAGTGTGATACACCATATTAACAAATTGAAGAATAAAAACCATATGATCATCTCAATAGATGCAGAAAAAGCTTTTGACAAAATTTGACACCCATTTAGGATAAAAACTCCAGAAAGTGGGCATAGAGGGAACCTACCTCAACATAATAAAGGCCATACATGACAAACCCACAGCAAACAATGGTGAAAATCTGAAAGCATTTCCTCTAAGATCAGGAACAAGACAAGGATGTCCGCTCTCACCACTATTATTCAACTTAGTTTTGGAAGTCCTAGCCATGGCAATCAGAGAAGAAAAAGAAATAAAAAGAATACAAATTGGAAAAGAAGAAGTAAAATTGTCACTGTTTGCAGATGACATGATACTATACATAGAGAATCCTAAAAATGCCACCAGAAAACTACTAGAGCTAATCAATGAATTTGGTAAAGTTGCAGGATACAAAATTAATGCACAGAAATCTCTTGCATTCCTATACACTAATGATGAAAAATCTGAAAGAGAAATTAAGGAAACACTTCCATTTACCATTGCAACAAAAAGAATAAAATACCTAGGAATAAACCTACCTAGGGAGACAAAAAACCTGTATGCAGAAAACTATAAGACACTGATGAAAGAAATTAAAGATGATACCAACAGATGGAGAAATATACCATGTTCTTGGATTGGAAGAATCAATATTGTGAAAATGACTATACTACTCAAAGCAATCTACAGATTCAATGCAATCCCTATTGAATTACCAATGGCATTTTTTACGGAACTGGAACAAAAAATCTTAAAATTTGTATGGAGACACAAAAGACCCCGAATAGCCAAAGCAGTCTTGAGGGGAAAAAATGGAGCTGGAGGAATCAGACTCCCTGACTTCAGACTATACTACAAAGCTACAGTAATCAAGAGAATATGGTACTGGCACAAAAACAGAAACATAGATCAATGGAACAAGATAGAAAGCCCAGAGATAAACCCACGCACCTATGGTCAACTAATCTATGACAAAGGAGGCAAGGATATACAATGGAGAAAAGACAGTCTCTTCAATAAGTGGTGCTGGGGGGCTTCTCTGGTGGCGCAGTGGTTGAGATGCAGGGGACACGGGTTCGTGCCCCGGTCCAGGAAGATCCCACATGCCGCGGAGCGGCTGGGCCCGTGAGCCATGGCCGCTGAGCCTGTGTGTCCGGAGCCTGTGCTCTGCAACGAGAGAGGCCACAACAGTGGGAGGCCCGCGTACTGCAAAAAAAAAAAAAATGGTGCTGGGAAAACTGGACAGCTACGTGTAAAAGAATGAAATTAGAACACTCCCTAACGCCATACACAAAAATAAACTCAAAATGGGTTAGAGACCTAAATGTAAGACCGGACACTATAAAACTCTTAGAGGAAAGCATAGGAAGAACACTCTTTGACATAAATCACAGCAAGATCTTTTTTGATCCACCTCCTAGAGTAATGGAAATAAAAACCAAAATAAACAAATGAGACCTAATGAAACTTAAAAGCTTTTACACAGCAAAGGAAACCATAAGCAAGATGAAAAGACAACCCTCAGAATGGGAGAAAATATTTGCAAACGAATCAACGGACAAAGGATTAATCTCCAAAATATATAAACAACTCATGCAGCTCAATATTAAAGAAACAAACAACCCAATCCAAAAATGGGCACAAGACCTAAATAGACATTTCTCCAAAGAAGACATACAGATGGCCAAGAAGCACTTGAAAAGCTGCTCAACATCACTAATTATCAGAGAAATGCAAATCAAAACTACAATGAGGTATCACCTCACACCAGTTAGAATGGACATCATCAGAAAATCTACAGACAACAAATGCTGGAGAGGGTGTGGAGAAAAGGGAATCCTCTTGCACTGTTGGGAATGTAAATTGATACAGCCACTATGGAGAACAGTATGGAGGTTCCTTAAAAAGCTAAAAATAGAATTACCAAATGATCCAGCAATCACACTACTGGGCATATACCCCGAGAAAACCATAATTCAAAAAGACACATGCACCCCAGTGTTCACTGCAGCACTATTTACAATAGCCAGGTCATGGAAGCAACCTAATGCCCATCGACAGACAAATGGATAAAGAAGATGTGGTACATATATACAATGGAATATTACTCATCCATAAAAAGGAACAAAATTGGGTCATTTGTTGAGCCGTGGATGGATCTAGAGACTGTCATACAGAGTGAAGTAAGTCAGAAAGAGAAAAATATCGTATATTAACGCATATATGTGGAACCTAGAAAAATGGTACAGATGAACTGGTTTGCAGGGCAGAAGTTGAGACACAGATGTAGAGGACAATTGTATGGACACCAAGGTGGGAAAGCCGCGGGGGGGTGGGGATGGTGGTGTGATGAATTGGGCGATTGGAATTGACATGTATACACTGATGTGTATAAAATGGATGAGTAATAAGAACCTGCTGTATTAAAATAAATAAATAAACAAACATTCACCTAATAGCTTTCCTAAACATTAGTTCCCCTGAAATTAAATCAGGAAATAAAATTTCTGTTTATACCCAGTTTTAGATATGATTCATAACAGATGTTAATTTTATAATTTTTTTTTTTTTTGCGGTACACGGGCCTCTCACTGTTGCGGCCTCTCCCGTTGCAGAGCACAGGCTCCGGACGTGCAGGCTCCAGACGCGCAGGCTCAGTGGCCATGGCTCACGGGCCTAGCCGCTCTGCGGCATGTGGGATCTTCCCGGACCGGAGCACGAACCTGGGTACCTTGCATCGGCAGGCAGACTCTCAACCACTGTGCCACCAGGGAAGCCCTAATTTTATAATTTTGATGCTACCTTTTTTTTTTTTTTTTTTTTTTTTGCTGTACGCGGGCCTCTCACTGCTGTGGCCTCTCCCGCTGCGGAGCACAGGCTCTGGACGCGCAGGCTCAGCGGCCGTGGCTCACGGGCCCAGCCGCTCCGCGGCATGTGGGATCTTCCCGGACCGGGGCACGAACCCGCGTCCCCTGCATCGGCAGGCGGATTCTCAACCACTGCGCCACCAGGGAAGCCCCTGATGCTACCTTTTTAAAGGTACTCAATAAAAATTCAAATCTCATTTTTTAAGATTACGAATTTAAAGTGTGCAGTAAAACAACCCCAGTATTCTTTGATAGCTTCCTTGCTTACTGGTCTGGATATGCATTGTACATGTTGTTTTCTCTTATTTTTGCCATTATATCTTTGGAATATATTCCTAGAAGTAGAACTGTTAGGTTGAAGGGTAAAATGATATGTAATTTTGCTAAATAGTGCAAAAGGAGTTATGCTATTCTCTATTTCCACGAACAATATATGACAGCCTTTTTACTACAGTCTCTCCCACTTGTTTGACTACTCAGATTGTTGTCAAGCTTTTGGATTTTTGCCAGTCTGGTAGGTGAGAAATGGTATCTCCAAGTAGTTTTAATTTTAACATATTTTTCTGTTCAACAACACATTTCAATAAGTTAATGATAGTGAGTCCACATTAACATATAAAGAAAGAAATTTGCCATTAGGCATCTAAAATTTTATGAGTTGGCTCTGATTCTCAAGCTGAAGATTATTTACTTAGATTTGCGGTAAGGAATAAGATGGATTTGTTTAGACAACTATTATGTTAATAAAATATTCAATAAAAAAAGATGGATTTGTTATACTCAACATGGCATAGTAAATATCAACTCTGGTCTCACACTTGGAAAATGCTTTGTAATCAATAGAGTACTTTTACAGTCATTATCTAATTTGACTGTCATGATTATCCCTGAGAAATAGAACAGATACTATGCCCATTTTGTAGAAGGGGAAACTGATGTTTTAAAAGATTGAGATTTTCCAATTTAACACAGCAAATGATAGAGCTGGGTTTAAATTTCAAAGTTCTGATCTACTTACAAATTCTGTGCTTTCTCTTCCTGGTATTTGCTAAAGGGTGCATGACCTATATTATCCAGGCGGTGGCAGTGTTCTCTTAATGTTCATTGAGATTCACTTTCCCATTGGAGATACTTAAAAGAAATTGGGGCTTCCCTGGTGGTGCAGTGGTTGAGAGTCCGCCTGCCGATGCAGGGGACCCGGGTTCGTGCCCTGGTCGGGGAAGATCCCACATGCCGCGGAGCGGCTGGGTCTGTGAGTCATGGCCGCTGAGCCTGCGCGTGCGGAGCCTGTGCCCCACAACGGTAGAGGCCACAACAGTGAGAGGCCCGTGTACTGCAAAAAAAAAAAAAAAGAATAGGCCAAAATATTAGGTATCACTGCTTTAACACTTAAGATAAAAAGCTGATTTGAGGAAAATGGTTGAACTTTCACCTCTGAAATCCTAGGATTATTTCTTTATTATTTCTGACCCCGAAAGATATATATATCAGAATTCTAAATTTTACAGTCAAATCAGATTAGTATGGGAACAATGTTGAATTGAGACAGAAAGTCTGGATTCTGGTTTCAGATATTTGACCCCTATGACCTTATGCAAGTGAGTTTACCTTTCCGGGTTTTTTTATTTTCAATCTGAAAATAAGAGAGGACAAAGGAAAGGAACTATCCAATTCATCAGTATTCTGACTCATTATCATCTCCACAGTCTCACCTTTCTTGCAGTGTTAGATTTAACCATATGAAATTACCAGTATTTGACTATTTGAAAAGATTTATATTTAACCTACATAAGCAGCCATTTCATTTGGTTCTAATTGTTCAGTTCAGTTGTGGACGCTTATGGGGATCATCTGAGCTATTTATTTTAGGGATAGCTGAAGCCAAACAAAATTAATGTCTCAAGTGTAAAGGAAACATACATTTGGAGACTATAATATTACCCATCAATGCAGTCCATTCTGGGTATGCATAGAAACCAGTCTAGTCTTTTCTTTCTGCATTATACTAATTTTCTGGTCCAGTGATTCTAGAAGATTTGATTCCTGTATTTCTTTAGTGTCTGGCAAAGGAAAAGTCTACTTGAAAATTTTGTTAGGATATTCTCTGTAGTAAGTTTTGGCCAGAAATATCTGTTGTTATAGAAGAGGAGAATATACTATTAGCACTGATATCCAGGGTATGAGATAAATAATTCTTCAGAGTTGCCTGTCTTTTCCCCTGTTTTCCAATGAGTTAAGTCAAGGAGTCGAGAGGCCAAACTTTCCCAGTTTCTAGTTTTAGACCAATTTTGTCATTCCATCCTACATTCGAAGGGGACAGGGCTAAGCTTTTCTAGTTGTTTGATTCAGATCCTTAAATTTTCCTACTTAAGGAAGCTGATGTGTTAAACTTTTTTTTTTTTACTTCTTCTTAAGGCATTACCTCATCTCTTTACCATTAAATAAATTGAACTTTTTGGTTTTTTTTCATGACCTAGACTTTTGGGCACAAAAGTTAATCAGTGGGAGGAAAGATAATCCACAGAGAATATATATATATATATATATATATATAACATATATTTATATAAATATAAATTTATATTATATATTTATTTGAAATATATATATGTATGTTTTTTGGCCACGATCTTAGTTCCCTGACCAGGGATCAAACCCGCACGCCCTGCAGTGGGAGCGCGGAGTCTTAACCGCTGGACTGCCAGGGAAATCCCCACAGAGAATATGAATAGCTGGGGAAAAAAAAACCCTTGGCCCTAATATATTTATTCAGGTCTCTGAACCATATTCAGAGCTCCACTAACAAACTTGGTCCTGTCTCACTGCTGGCAGACACATGTGCTACATCAGCCTGGCTCTAGTCCTATAGTTAGGGTCTGGCATATCTGCAGGTAATACATTCCTTGAGTTCTCTACTCTGATGTGGAGGGCCCAATAGTTGCATGCAGTCATCTTTCAACATACAAGTAAGGGTTGATCTGACCCCAACTGCTCTGTACCTGAGACACATACTTAAAAGTGTTGTTTTGTTACCAAGTCCAAGCTCGTGCTGCTTGCCAAAGGACAGGCCAGTAAACTGAGAGACAAGTTGTTGGGGCAAGGAATAGTGACTTTATTTGGAAAGACAGCAGACCGAGAAGTGGTGGACTAGTGTCCTAAAGAACCATCTTACCCAAGTTGGAATTTAGGCTTCTTTTTTACTCAAAGGGGAGGGGGTGTGGTTGGTTGCTGCAAACTTCTTCGTGTCAGAATCCTTTGTTCTTGCATCTGTCCAGGTAGGTCAGGTCATATTGTTCCTGTAAACCTCCAACATGACAAATGTTATTCTCTGTTCTGCAACTTTTTATCTCTGTAGGAATGGAAAAGTTTTATGCCTTTAAAGGTCAGAGCCTTGAGAATGGGCTATCGTGTATATTTCAGGCTATAGGCAACATTCTTAACTTGTAACAAAAGCAATAGAATACAAAGGTTAAAGTAAAAGGAACAGGTCCAACATGGAGTCAGATTTGTTCTTCCCTGTTACAGTTTTTCTGGAGAAATCACAAACCAGTCTATATTGAATCTGAGGTATAAATGTCTCCGTCCAAGAGATGTTCCAAATAACTTATTTTACTTTTTCCCCTCAAAACAACTTTTGGGTGCTGGGCTCAAGAGAACCAAGAATTTGAGAGGCATTGACTAAATCTGGAAAAATGTAAGCAATATAACGGGCAAAGCAGATGGGGGGTGGTGATCAAAGTAAACACACTGGAAGAAATAGGATTCTTCCTCTTCTCATATACTTCCTGAATATAACCACAGAACTCCATTACCTTCTCTGTCACTTCCACAAGATTCCATCACCTCCTTTAAAAATATACTTACCATAGTAAAGGTTGTAGTTTCCAGTCCTGTTGGTGCTCTTTGACATAATTGACCTTTGGCATCAGTTCACCAATCTGGGTCATTTTACTTTTATGGCCCTAAACTTATAATCAGAGTATAAACATACAGGTTTTTGTATTAGTAAATACATATGGAATTTATTTATATAGAATTTATAAAATAGAATTTATTTAATTGGATCTTTTTTTTTTTAATAAATTTATTTATTTGTTTATGGCTGCGTTGGGTCTTCGTTGCTGCGCGTGGGCTTTCTCTAGTTGCGGCGAGCGGGGGCTACTCTTCGTTGTGGTGTGCGGGCTTCTCATTGCAGTGGCTTCTCTTGTTGTGGGGCACGGGCTCTAGGCATGAGAGCTTCAGTAGTTGTGGCATGTGGGCTCAGTAGTTGTGCCTCGCGGGCTCTAGAGTGCAGGCTCAGTAGTTGTGGCACGCGAGCTTAGTTGCTGCACGGCATGTGGGATCTTCCCGGACCAGGGCTCGAACTCATGTCCTCTGTATTGGCAGGCGAATTCTTAACCACTGCGCCACCAGGGAAGTCCCAATTGGATCGTTCTTTATCTCCCTTCTGATACTTTCTACTTTTTCTAGATCTATTTCAATTTCTTAGAGTAGTAGGACTCTAGAGAAATGGGAGCTGGGATGTCTTGTCTAGTGTACTTTGATTCTGTACTATTTTGTTTCCTTTTTTTCCTAGAGATAAGAGATGATCCACCAATTTCCAAGAGATGGGGAGTTATGAAAAGAATTTACAAATAATCGGATTGTTTGCTTCTAGAAGGCAGAGAAATGAAATTGGATTGGGTGATTTCTGAAATTTCTTATTCAGTATTTTCACTTATATAGTTTCGCCTGCCTAGTCCTAGTATGATCTTTTGAATGTAACTAAGATACTAGTTTTTGGAAATGTTCACTTCAGATCATAAAATCTGGGTTATACAATACCCAGAGGGATACACTGGGAGACAGTAGGGTAATTAATCAAAATGGAGCTAACATCTGTTGAATGTGTACCAAGTGCCAGATACCTGCCTAAGGGCTTTATATACATTGCCTTATTTCATTTCACTACAATTTAGGAAGCAGAGACTATTTATTTTGTATATTTTACAGAGGAGAGAAGGTTCAGACATGAGGTAATTCTCCCAGTGTCACTCAGCTTGTGAGTGACAGGACCAAATCAGAACTTAGATTTGATTCCAAAGGCAAATGAAGTAGGTATTATCTCCATTTTGGAAATGAGTAAATTAGAGATGTTAAGTAACTTGGCCTAAAGTTACATAAACAGTAACTAACAGTGGTGTCAGAATTTGAACTCATGTCTGCTTCTCTCTAAAACTTACGGTTTTAACTATATTAAATTCTAAGATATCATTGAGCGTTAAGGAATACAGTAAGAGAACACAACACGTTGAGAATATTAGAAGTTTTAAAAAATTAAATTAGGTTGACTGCTATTATAAATCCCATTATAAATCAGGCCTTAAAAATGAAGGGTTTTTACCACATTGTTAGGCTTAGGGAGAAGACATCAACCAAGGACCTAAATGGCAATGATAACTTGGCATATCATGAATGAGAATCTCTGAGGGCAGAAAAGGGACTTTAAAAAAATATGGTATCACTGAGAGATGCCTTTATTGATTTATTGACTGCATTTGGCTGCTGTGCTTCCAATCTCAGTTGCAGTTCCCACATTGAGGCTGTTCCCACCCTTCCTGTGTCCCTTGAGCTGAGCAGGAACTTCCTGTCCTATTGGAAATGAAAGTTAGAGATTGGGGGTATGGTATGTGTGTATTTACTCTGCAGACTGTTGGTACTGTCTGTCCCATTATTATAGCAAAAAGGTGACAGGAAAACTAGAATAGAGACTGGGACTTCATTTAAGGGACGGTTTGGGCTTAATGTTTTTTGTGGCAAAGCAGACAGGGTTAATTTATTATTTAGAATATCCACTATGGCTGTGAGGGGGCCTTAAGAAGTGATTTGAAGGCTTTCATTCTATATCCCTCTTCTACTTCGACTAGATTGGTAAATTACTGGGTATCATTCTTAAATTTTTGTTTTCCAACAAGTTTCTTTTATTGTTAAGGTACCTTCTACAGGACATTCCTTTGAAAGTATTAGAGGTGAGTGTTGCAACTGTGTTCAATTCTTGACTCTAAATTAATGTTCTTCTTTCCTAAGAACTTTGTATTTTTCTTCTCTGTGAAGCATATGTTTTTAAAATAGTTATTTATTTATTTTTTTCTACAGTTCACAGACAGCTTGAAGCAGACATCCCAACTCTGAACTTCAGCTTGGGCATAAATTTCAGGTTGGGTGAGTAACTAATTGTTCAGCTTCATAGACCTTGAAGACTAGGAAATAGTGGGATAAAGATTCAAATAAGATAGCTTACAATTGAAGAAATCACTAGGCAATTATATCTCAATAAAGCTGGGGGAAAGAAAAAAGAAAGCACTAGGCACCAAGTTTCATGACATAGTCCAGTTTGAAAATTCCTTCTCAAGTATTAAGTCATAGCTGGGAGAATCTGAAAAGGATTAAGAGACATCAGCCCATCAGCATAACCTAAGAGGAGTAAAACTATCCAAGGATCTGAAACTAGTTATTTCCCATCCTCTGTTTTGCTTGTTTCTGCTCTTTGGTGAGCTCTTCTGTTTGTTCTTTCTTTGTGTGTTAAGGTCGCTCTAAATATAAAGTGGGGGGTAAGTCCTGAGCTCACCTCACATATTCTTTTTCAGTACTGTGATTTTCTTCACATGTTCTCCAAAGCAGTGTCCCAGTGGCCCCTTTAAAATCAAGATTGGAATCTTCTTATAGCTGAGATCTAAGGAGAAAATACCCTCATTTTTTCATGGGAATCTGAACTTGTTCATATAGGAAAGGTGATGGAGTTGAAAGGGGTAGACTTAAGAACTTTTCTTTTGCTTTAACTGCTAAGCCTGTGGGGGAAAACAAGAAACTAAAAAACCAAAAAAACATCTTGGGCATTAGGACCCAGTGGAAGAGCCTCACTCAGACTCGGGGTTAAGTTCTATCAGTGACGTAAACAAGCAGCCCTAGCTCATTCTTTACTCCCCCCTCCTTCTCTCCCCCTTTCTCCTCCCCCTCCTTTCTCCCTCTCCCTTCTCTTCCTCCCTCCCTCCTTCCCTCCCTCTCCCTCTCTCTCTTTCCTCTCCCTTTCCCTCTCCTTCTTCCCCTCTTCTGTCTCTTAGCTTCCTAACATTAAAGAGAAAATGCTGCTATCAGTGACTTCCAGGCCTGGGATTTCGACTTTTGGCTATAACAAAAACAACAAGAAGGTAGGGAAAAGTGCTTTTTTGGAATCCAGCTACTTCCTTTTCTGGGGATCGGGAGTGCCCTTGGCTTTAACATTCTCCTTAAGAGGGGAACGGGATTCCTCTCCTCTCACCGCCTCTCTTTTTCCATCACTTTTTTTGGCATCTTTTCTCACCTGGTTCTGAAGTTTTAGGAATTTATAGTCCCTGATGTGAGGCCTGAAGGCAGTGGAATTAAAAACAAATTAAGCTTTGCAAGTTTGTATCTTTGTGAAAGGAAGTTAGTTTGACTTCCTGCTGATGTATCCAATTTTCACAGGGAAAATATGTCACCTCAAACCCTGGCCCCCAGCCTACCACCTCCAAGGTTATTTTGTCATTTTGATTAACTGTTTGCATTCTCCCCCCAGCCCACCTTCTTTCCTACCATTCCTCCAGCATTATCAGGTAGCTGAATACAGTCAGTGAAATCACAACAGCTTCATCTGAGGACTGAGTCTACTCTTCTAGCTTTGATAAAGACCCTACCCCACCCAGCCTGTAGGGAAGGAGTTTTAAGAGAAGACGTACCTTGGGAATTAAGGCAGAAAGTTCTGTGATTCTTTGGGGTCTGCTGCTGAGCTGGGCCTTTCTGCTCTGCAGATAGCCAGGCTCAGCAGAGATATCTGGAGTCTATGCTTGGGCACAGGGGCAGTCTGGGGAGAGGTGTACAGGCATCCCCACAGTTGCCAGGGAATATCTTGGGCAGTTTCTTGGCATTTCAGTGCACACCGTGCTGATTAGGAGGAACTGTATGCTGTAGCAGAAAGACCATTTACCCCGTCTCTTCTTTTTTTTTTTTTTTTTTTTTTTTTTTTGCGGTATGCGGGCCTCTCACTGTTGTGGCC
Source organism: Stenella coeruleoalba (assembly GCF_951394435.1). Taxonomy (NCBI): domain Eukaryota; kingdom Metazoa; phylum Chordata; class Mammalia; order Artiodactyla; family Delphinidae; genus Stenella; species Stenella coeruleoalba. Next base: position 58,386,231 of record NC_137157.1, on the reverse strand, counting down.
TCTCCCGTTGCGGAGCACAGGCTCCGGACGCACAGGCTCAGCGGCCATGGCTCATGGGCCCAGCCGCTCCGCGGCATGTGGGATCTTCCCGGACCGGGGCACGAACCCGTGTCCCCTGCATCGGCAGGCAGACTCTCAACCACTGCGCCACCAGGGAAGCCCTATAGCTGTTTTTTGAAGAAAAAAGGTGCCTTAGACATTTAAGGATCTTTTGCTCATTTGATGGATTGTTGGGCAGTGGGTAAGAATTCCTGATGCTTTCTTATACACCTAGGGAGACTGTTACAGGTGAACAAAGTATCTGATCAAGGCATTGGTAAATGTTTAGACCCAAAACACCTAGTGTTAGTTTATGGGTGTTAGTTTATGGGCGTTAGTTTATGGGTGTTAGTTTATGTGGTATTCATTCTGTTACATCCTTAAGAAATATGGGTTCATATTTGTTATCAATTTTATATGTACAGACACACACACATAAATCAATATGATTTTGATAGATATCTAATCTGTCTTTATTCTTTTCATATCTTGTATAGTACTGTATGAAATCTCCTTCCTAATTTTTTCCCTCCAAGTCTGTCAGGTTACCCATTAAAATACAGTAAAATGAATTCCAGAAATTGGTTTTTTCCCTATTAGCGGCTTCATGTATTTGATGCTATCTAAAATATTCTCTTTTCTTAGCTCTCCACTCCCTTTCCCGCTTGTTGTATAGGAAACATTTAACTAGCTTCTAAATCTAGGATAGTGTAGGGGACAAGAGGTATGATTGCGGACTGGGATTCAAATCTCATATCTCTTTCTGATAACTTGTAAGGTTTGAGAAACACATTAGGAAACCTGGGGTAAGGGTAGATACATACTTACTAGTGTATTTGTCAAGTATTCTTTGAGTTCTTACAGGTCACTGCTATGATGACATCACTTTGTGACTATATCGATGACTCCTTGTGTGTATATATAGGTTTGTGGGTGTTGGGTATATTTAAACTAATTGATTACTACACTGCTCTTTGTCTTTTTGTTTATATGTATGGCCTAATGTGTTCATTCATTTTTTGGGAAGAATGTTTCGAGTGAATTTGCTCATGTAATTTGTCCATTTTTATACTGAAAATTAAATTTTTAAAATAACTTATTAGTTTATAGTAATAAATGTAAGAAATGTCTATTTTTAAAATTTAAGCATAAAGAGGCATATAAAATAAAAAGTCAGGTCTTCCCTTCATGTCCTGAAGTTCCTTACCTAAATCCCACTCCTTAAGGGAAATAACTAGTAGCAGTTTGCTCTCTCTATTCTACCAGACTTTTTTCTATGACAAAGTAAAGTTTTAATTTTGACATTGGCTTATTTGCTCAGTTCCTCAAGTAGGACAAGTCTATGTAAAAAAGTTCTTAGACCTGTCTGGAACATTTAAAAAACTGAAATAAAAAACAAAATTCTTAACTTCTGAAAAAGTACACATAAATATGTGCTTTTATTGTCCATCATTTTGTTATACCAGAATCTGGAAATAATAGATTTGCAGAAATCTGCCTTCTTTAAGGAACATTTTTACATCATAATTTACTGTAGTCATCACTTCTGGTTGGTGGAATAAAAATAATTTCCAGTGAGCTCAGTTTGAAAAGACATTTGTACATTACTGTTGTGACTTCATTAGTTTTATTTACTTGTCCTTATTATTTATTTATTTATTTATGTCTGCATTGGGTCTTCGTTGCTGTGCGCAGGCTTTCTCTAGTTGCAGAGAGCAGGGGCTACTCTTGGTTGTGTGCACAAGCTTCTCACTGAGGTGGCTTCTCTTGTTGTGGAGCACGGGCTCTAGGCCCGCGGGCTTAAATAGTTGTGGCACGTGGGCTCAGTAGTTGTGGCACACGGGTTTAGTTGCTCTGCGGCATGTGGGATCTTTCCGGACCAGGGCTTGAACCCGTGTCCCCTGCATTGACGGGTAGATTCTTAACCACTGCGCCACCAGGGAAGTCCTGCTTGTCTTTAAAAAGTAGGATTGGGGCTTCCCTGGTGGTGCAGTGGTTGAGGGTCCGCCTGCCAATGCAGGGGACACGGGTTCGTGCCCCGGTCCGGGAAGATCCCACATGCTGTGGAGCGGCTAGGCCCGTGAGCCATGGCCGCTGAGGCTGCGCGTCCAGAGCCTGTGCTCCGCAACGGGAGAGGCCACAACAGTGAGAGGCCCGCGTACCGCAAAAAAATAATAATAATAATAATAAAAATAAAAAGTAGGATTGTCTGGGGACTTCCCTGGCAGTCCAGTGGTTAGGACTCGGCGCTTTCACTGCCATGGCCAGGGGTTCAGTCCCTGGTCAGGGAACTAAGATCCTGCAAGCCCTGCGATGTGGCAAGAAAGATAAGTAGGATTGTTTTATTTTGAAACATATTTGTATACTTTATCAGGGAAGTTGTTAACTGAGGAGCCCAGGACAATTATCGTTTTCTTATTCTTTTTTGGCTGTTGTAAATATAGGCATACAATCAGCAAATATATAATGCCTGATAAAGGCACATTCTTTCTCAGGATGTAGTGTTGAATATCCTTTCCTTTCTTTGGAATTAAAATAGTCACAGAAGGGGGAAAATGTGGATTTCAAAGAGAGATTCTGCAAAATTATGGTACATGAAAAAAAACACATCTATTTTAATGGCCTTCAATTATTCTTTGTTCTTAAAAAAAAAAAAGATCAGAGTTCTAGGGTCTCAACACTTCCTTCAGCTTTTGAAAGAGTTGCCTCAGTAGAGAGATTTGAGTATAGGTGAGATTGAAAGAGGAAGTGTTTGGGACTAAAGGAATTTCAGACTTGTAAAGAACCTAACCACGCCTTCCCTGACATCATCTTCCTGGCATGTGTTATTATAAGTTAACTCCTCAGAGCATCAGCAACCATTCCCTTTGGAAAAAAAGAAAAGGGACTGTGTTTAACTTGGGATAATTTGCCTTCCCCAACCTATTCTGCATAAATTTCTATTTCTTCTTGATTTTAACATATTGAAGACCATATTGGGGCTGGGAGTTGTGGGGAGTGGAGGCAATGATGAGAGTAGAAGTGACTGGTAGGCACTGCCAGACTTTCACTCTTTAAGAAGTTTGAGTTACCTGAAATTTTTGGAAGAATTTACTCAGGAGAGAAGAAAGTAGGAAGCAATACTAGAATTGTTTATACTTCTAACAGGGAGAGAGAATTTTTCTGTGTTTACTACATTTTCATCTAGTTTCCATCAAATCAAATTTAGTAGAACTTTTAAAGTCTAACATCTCTTGACTGGGGGCAGCTAATAGTTCTGTTATCAGTAATAAAGTTAACTCAGTTGGTTGAAGTTTAGTAGTAATGTCTTTCCATTGATTCCTCCTTTTTTTTTTTTTAAGCTCTACTACACTAACTTATGCCCTCATTACCACAGCAATAAACATTCCGCATGATCTCCTTGTCTCCTATTTCTCCACTCCCTACCCCTTGACTCCAAGTAATTTTATACCTGCTACCAGAATAATCTTCCAACATTCCAGCAGTTTAGTGCTGAGCATTTCTTATATACAAACCTTTAATGGCTATGTATTACCTGCTAAACAAAGTCCAAATCCTTAGCCCAATACCCACTGTTTATCCAGCCTTTCCTTATCTTCCCCACCTCTCCTGTATGATTTCATCACATTGACTCTGCTCTAGCCAGTTGTGTTACCTGCAGTTCTCTGGATATAACCTTTGGTTGTCAGTTTACATTTCTCATCCCATAAGAAAATATGCTATATAATAAAACAGAAAAATATAGAAAAGAACAGGACAAAATAAAATATAGATTAGAATAGGAAGTCAGGGGCTTCCCTGGTGGTCCAGTGGTTAAGACTCTGTGTTTCCAATGCAGGGGATGTGGGTTCGATCCCTGATCGGGGAACTAAGATCCCACGTTCCACGTGGTACGGCCAAAAAAAAAAAAAAAAAGTCAGCTGGAATTAAAATGCAGATGTGCAAACCATAGAATTAATCCTGGAAGATGAAGGCTGATGAATAGTCATTGATTTTGTCAGTGTAGAGGTGGTTGGTGACTTTGACATGCAATTTCAGAGCGGGGGAGCAAAAGCAGGGTTGGAGTGGGTTGTTGAGTGAAAGAAGGTAAGGAAGTATAGATGGTATATATAGACTAATCTTTTAAGAACTTTGATTAAGATGAAGAGCAGAACCCAATTTAAAAAATGGGCAAAAGGTCTGAATAGATATTTCTCCAGAGAAGATCTACAAATAGCCATGAAAAGATGTTCAGCATCATTAGCCATCAAGGAGTCAAAACCACAGTGAGATACCACTTCACACCCACAAGGATGACTGTAATCAAAAACACAGATAATAATGTGTGGTGTAATTGGACCCTTATACACTGCTGATGGGAATATAAAATGGTGCAGCTGCTTTGAAAAACAGTTTGGCGGTTCCTTAAAAGGTTAAACACACTCCTAGGTATATACCCAAGAGAAATTAAAACATGTCCACACAAGAGCCTGTACATCATTGTTCATAGCAGCATTATTCATAATAGCCGAAAGGTGGAAACAACCCAAATATCCATCAGCTGATGAAAGGATAAATAAAATATTATATATACCCATACAATGGAATTTTGGAATTTTATTCAGTGATAAAAAGTAATAGAGGGACTTCCCTGGTGGCACAGTGGTTAAGAATCCGCCTGCCAATGCAGGGGACACGGGTTCGAGAAGATCCCACATGCTGTGGAGCAACTAAGCCCGTGCGCCACAACTACTGAGCCCGCATGCCACAACTACTGAAGCCTACAGGCTCTGCAACAGGAGAAGCCACTGCAATGAGAAGCCTGTGCACAGCAACGAAGAGTAGCCCTTGCTTGCCGCAACTAGAGAAAGCTCGCGCAGCAATGAAGACACAACACAGCCAAAAAATAATAATAATAATAGAGTACTGATACATTCTACAAAATGGATGAACCTTGAAAACATTATGTAGTGAAAGAAGCCACTCACAAAAGAACACATACATTTGACTCTTGAACAATGCGGGGCTTGGGAAAATCTATGTGTAAGCTATAGTCGATCATCCATATATACATGACTCCTCTATATCCATGGTTCTGCATCCTAGGATTCAACCAACAGCAGGTCTTGCTGTAGTGTAGTATTTACTATTGAAGAAAATCCACATATAAGTGGACCTGTGCAGTTCAAACCTGTGTTGGTCAAGGGTCAACTGTATTTGATGCTTCCATTTATATGAAATATCCAGAATAGGCAAATCCAGAGAGACAGAAAGCAGATTAGTAGTTGCCTAGGGATGGAGTAGGAGATGGTTAGGGGGGAAAAGAGGAGTGACTGGTAATGGGTATTGGGTTTCTTTCTGGGGTCATGAAAACGTTCTAAAATTGACTATGGTGATAGTTGCACAACTCTGTGGTCCAAATACCATTGAAATTATACTTTAAATGGGTTAATTACATGGTATATAAATTATATCTCATAAAGTTGTTATTTTAAAAAGATAGGGAGCAGAGAAATGAGATAAAGCCTGAAAGAGGATGGTGGTAGTGTTGAGAAAATTTCCTTAAAGATGGGAGATATGGGAGCCAAAATGTAAAAAGAATCATGATGAGTAACTTGATACTTACTTTCCAAATATATATGTTCATATTCATATCCCTCCTACTCTCTGATTCTTTTGTCATTGTGCCTCATGTAGTATTCAGCCTCTGATCCTTTTGTTGTTGTTGCTTCCTTTTGGAATGGCCTTTCTGTTCATTTGTTCACTCTGCCCACATTCGTTAAATAGCTCCAGAATGCTAGGACCTGGGGCTAAGGCATGATGGTGGCCATTCAAGAGCTCACAGTCAAAACTGTCTTTCAAAACCCTAACTACGCTTTAGAAGTTCAGCTGAAATGTTACCTCTTCTATAAAGCTTCTCCTAATCCCTCTACCTCCTAACCCCAAAGGGGACTTTTTTTCTTAGCCTCCATAATATTTTGTACTTCATATGTGGTATTTATATAATTTTGCATTGTATTGGAATCATTTAGGTGATTGTCGTATCTTCATTGCTGTAGTGTAAACTCTGTAAAGGTAAAGACAGTGTTGTTCAGTTTGTTATCCTCTGAAACACCTGATATAGCATCTTAAGCCTATCTAGTAGATACTTAAAATATATATCCTAATAAATGTAATTAAACTAATGTTAGGCATTAGATTAAGAAAAGGAAAGCAGCATTTTGTTCTATACAAATTGTGAAATTTCGAAGGGGGTGGGAGGGAGGGATAAATTGGAAGATTGGGATTGACATATACACACCACTATATATAAAATAGATTACTAATAAGGACCTACTGTATAGCACAGGGAACTCTACTCGATACTGTGTAATGACCTGTATGGGAAAAGAATCTAAAAAAGAGTGGATATATGTATATGTATAACTGATTCACTTTGCTGTACACCTGAACCTAACACAACATTGTAAGTAAACTAGACTCTAATAAAAATTCTAAAATAAAATAAAGTTGTGAAATTTGGAGTTAGATCTGAATTTAAATATGGCTTTTGTCACTTATTAGATGTGTGACCTAGTTCCAAGTTTCTTAGGCTCTCTGACCTTGAGTTCTTCATCTTAAAGTACTGATATACTTTATTGGGTTATTTTTGAGGATTGGTAATATTTGTTAATATTTATAATCATATATCAGTATGTAAATAGACTGTTTCATCCAAAAAAAACCCTTTTTCTTGATGCCATTTCTTCCTCCACCTGCTGCCCAATTTCTCTTTTTCCCTTTATATAAACTATCTGAAAGTGTTGTTTATTCAAGAGTTATATACTTGCTGTCTCCAATTTATTTCCTTCCATTACTTTTTCTTTTATTATCTTTAATATATTATTTGATAATACAAAAGGTTACATGTAACTCTAAAGCATAATAATAAGAGGAACACCTGTAAACCCATCTTCCAACTCAAGAACTAGAATCATTGCTTGTAAATTGCATATATTCAGGAGTTTCTCCCCATCCCATCCCCTCCCTCCCTCCCTTCTAGAGGTAACCACTCTTTTAAATTTTATATTTATTATTCTATTGCTTTTTTAAAACATAGTTTAAAGTCATGTTTAATTTGCTTGTTTACATTGTTCTAAGTACTTTATGTATAATTATATATATCATTTAATCCTTATGACAATTTCATTATTATTTTCCCTGTTTCACAGATGAGAAAAAATGAACTACAGAGAGTTTAATAATCACTTTGCTAGTGAACGGCCCAGCTGGGATTTGAACCCACATAGTTTGGCTCCTAGTCTATGCTCTCAACCACTACTATATTGTCTTATTGCAATTAGACAAACAGTCTTCTGTTTGTTTCCATTCAGTATTACATCTTCATGATTAATTCATGTTGTATATAGCTGTTTTATTCATTTTTTCATGTTGTATAATATTTCATTTTGTGAATATACCATAATTTATCCATTCTCCTGCCAATGAGCTTTTGGATTAATCCAGGTTTGTTTTTGCTATTCCTAACATTGATGCTCAGAATATTATCATTTATGTGGTACATTTGTGTAAGAATTTCTTTTGGGTTTATACCTAGGAGTGGTATTGTGCAGTATAGGTATGTGAATGTTCACTTTTAAGAGATAATGCTATGGAATTCCCTGGCGGACTGGTGGTTAGGACTCTGCACTTCCACTTTAGGGGGCACGGGTTGGATCCCTGGTTGGGAACTGAGATCCTGCATGCTGCACAGCATGGCCAAAAAAATTAATTAATTAAAAAAGAGATAATGCTAAATTGCTTTCTAACTATACCACATTTGTTTCCATCAACAGTGTAAAATTTACTGTAGACTCACATCCTCTCTACTTGTTGATAGTGTCATACCTCTCATTTTCTCCTAAACCTAATCCAGTTAGGCTTTTACTCCCACCACTCCACCAAAACTGCTCTTATGAAGGTCTGCAGTGACTTTCACGTTCTTCAGTGATCAGTTCGTAGCCCTCATCTTACTTTTAATCTATTAATCTATTGTCAACACTTGACACGTTTGATCACACAATTCCTTGGAACACTTTCTTCATTTGGTTTGCAGACCACCATACCCTCCTGTTCCTCTAGTATCTGTGGCCTTTCCTCTTCAGGCTCCTTTGCTGGTTCCTCCCAATTTTCCTGATCTCTAAACCTTGGAGATCCCCAGGACCCAGTCCTTGTTTCTTTTCTATCTACACTTCTTCCTTCATAATTTTATCTAGTCTCGTAGCTTTAAATATCACCCATATCTAATGGAAAATAGAAACCCTGCTGGATCCCATGTCTCCTGCCAGTTACTGTCCCATTTTTCTGATCCCTTTTATAATCCACCTTCTTGAAAAGTAGTTCCTACCTATAGAATCTCTACTTCATTACATCTTACTCTCTTTTACTTAGTATTTGGGGTTTTTTTAAAAAATAAATTTATTTATTTTTGGCTGCTTTGGGCCTTCGTTGCGGTGCGCGGGCTTCTCATTGCGATGGCTTCTCTTGTTGCAGAGCATGGGCTCTAGGCACATGGGCTTCAGTAGTTGCGGCACGCAGGCTCAGTAGTTGTGGCTCCCGGCTCTAGAGCGCAGGCTCCGTAGTTGTGGCGCACGGGCTTAGTCGCTCCACGTCATGTGAGATCTTCCAGGACCAGGGATCGAACCCGTGTCCCCTGCATCGGCAGGCGGACTCCCAACCACTGCGCCACCAGGGAAGCCCTCCATTTTTAAGTATACAGTATAATAGTGTTAAGTACGTTTACATTGTGCAACCAATCTCTAGTAGAACTCTTTTCATCTTGTGAAACTGAAAATCTACACCATTAAACTTCCCATTCTCCCCTCCCTGCAGCTTTTGGCAACCACTATTCTATGTTCTGTTTTTATTAATTCTCTAAGTACCTCATATAAGTGTAATCATACAGTATTTGTCTTTTTGTGATTGGCTTATATCACTTAGCATAATGTCCTCAAGGTTCATCCATGTTGTAACATATGTCAGAATTTCCTTGCTTTTTTTTCCTTTAATTATTATTTTATTTATTTATTTTTGGCTGCATTGGATCTTCGTTGCTGTGCATGGGCTTTCTCTAGTTGTGGTGAGCGGAGGCTACTCTTTCTTGCAATGCCGGGGCTTCTCATTGTGGTGGCTTCTCTTGTTGCGGAGCGCGGGCTCTAGGCTCATGGGCTTCAGTAGTTGTGGCACATGGGCTCAGTAGTTGTGGCTTGCAGGCTCTAGAGCGCAGGCTCAGTTGTTGTGGCACACAGGCTTAGTTGCTCTGCGGCATGTGGGATCTTCCCGGACCAGGGCTCGAACCCGCGTCCCCTACATTGGCAGGCACATTCTTAACCACTGCGCCACCAGGGAAGCCCCAGAATTTCCTTGCTTTTTAAGGCTGAATAATATTACATTGAATGTATTTACTTCTTTTTTTTTTGGCCACACCACATGTCTTATGGGATCTTAGTTCCCCAACCAGGGATTGAACCGGGGTCCACGGCAGTGAAAGCCCGAGTCTTAACCACTGGACTGCCAGGGAATTCCCGCATTGAATGTATATACCACATTTTGTTTATCCATTCATCTGTGAGAGATACTTGAGTTGCTTCCATCTTTTGGCTGTTGTGAATAATGTTGCTATGAACATGGGTGTATAAATATCTCTTCAGACTCTGCTTTCAATTCTTTTGGGTATATTCCCAGAAGTGGAATTGCTGGATCATATGGTAATTCTATTTTTAATTTTTTGAGGAATTACCACATTGTTTTCCTCAGCGGCTGTACCATTTTACATTCCCACCAACAGTGCACAAGTTCTGATTTCTCCAAATCCTTGCCAACACTTATTTTCTGTTTTTTTTTGATGGTAGCCATCCTAATGGGTATGACAGGGTATTTCATTATGGTTTTGATTTGCATTTGTCTAATGATTAGTGATGTTGAGCATCTTTTCATGTGCTTATTGGCCATTTGTATATTTTCTTTGGAAAAAATTTAAGTCCTTTGCCCATTTTTTAAAATGGGATTGTTTGTTTTTTTGTTACTGAGTTGTAGAGTTCTTTATATATTTTGGCTATTAACTCTTTATCAGGTATACGATTTGCAAGTATTTTCTTTTTTTTTCAAGGAATGAATTTTTTTTTCAATCTTTTTAAAAATTATTTATTTATTTATTTTTGGCTGCTTTGGGTCTTCGTTGCTGCGCGCCGGCATTCTCTAGTTGTGGCGAGCGGGGGCTACTCTTGGTTGCGGCGTGCGGGCTTCTCATTGAGGTGGCTTGTCTTATTGCAGAGCACAGGCTCTAGGCACGCAGGCTTCAGTAGTTGTGGCACGTGAGCTCAGTAGTTGTGGCTCGCGGGCTCTAGAGTGCAGGCTCAGTTGTTGTGGTGCACGGGCTTAGTTGCTCTGTGGCATGTGAGATCTTCCTGGACCAGGGCTTGAACCCGTGTCCACTGCATTGGCAGGCAGATTCTTAACTACTGGGCCACCAGGGAAGTCCCTAGGAATGAATTTTTATAAACAAGTTCTACAATGAAAAGTAAACAGCGTCTGTTTTTTAAAATTAACTAATTATTTTTAGTTTTGGCTGTGTTGGGTCTTTGTTGTTGCACGCGGGCTTTCTCTAGTTGTGGTGAGTGGGTCTACTCTTCGTTGCAGTGCGCAGGCTTCTCATTGTAGTGGCTTCTCTTGTTGTGGAGCATGTGCTCTAGGCGTGTGGGCTTCAGTAGTTGTGGCACACGGGCTTAGTAGTTGTGGCTCACGGGCTGTAGAGCACAGGCTCATTAGTTGTGGCAGACGGGCTTAGTTGCTCGGCGACATGTGGGATCTTCCCGGACCAGGGCTCAAACCCGTGTCCCCTGCATTGGCAGGTGGATTCTTAATCACCATGCCACCAGGGGAGTCCTGGAAACAGTATCTTGATACATAAAAGTTTTGTTAAACAAGGTTTTAAAGTTTTTAAATCAGAAAGTGTTTAAGACTAAATTCTCAAATGTTCAAATAAAAACAAAAAGCAACCTATACAATTTCAACAATAAAATGTGTCCTTGTGCACTTGTCTTGGGTACTTTGAACATGTTAAAATTTTAGAAGTTTGAGTTATAGAGGCAGCATTTAAAGGTTTTGTGAACCATTTTTTCCCCAAAAAAGTATACTTTTAGTAAAACATTTTACCATTTTATCTGACCATGCATTTACATTTTTATTCTTCCAGAATAAGGGGATTTACATTAACACTGTATTTTTACTGTAAAAAAATACATTTAGAGATATTTAACTTACTGAGTGGCTTCAGTCATACATCAAACATGATTTAATGAACAAATTCTAAAATTTTATAATGAAATAGCACATGTAGATATATACTTGTATGTTCAGTTATGGTAAAGTTCAAGATTATGTCACAGAACTTACACTTAAGTTCTCTAAGAAGTTAAATAATATGATTTATCCTGAAGCTTTACCAAACAGCTTTCTGAAATGTTAGTAAAATGAATCACTGAAGTTACATTTTCTCATTTATTAACAAAATACTGAGTCATTTCAGACTATCAACTTGAATGTTTTCTATTACACCAAAAATCTGATTCACTAACAAGAAACTTCTTGCAGTACAAAAAGATAACAGATAATTAAAATATTTGCTCCATAATACAGCTAATCCATATAATACATCCCTTCCTCAACTATCTAAAGTGATTAGGAATTGTGGCACCTTCGTTTGCATAAAACCCTTGCCTCCTCTTAAAACCCTGAGGTGAAAGGTTATTAATGTAATAAAACTAGAACCACAATTCTTCTCGTTTCTGTATTGGACTGCTGTTAGGTTTTAAAATTTTTATAAAGAAATGTGGCGACTTATAAAGCTGTTCTATACAGTTTTTTAAGAAAACAGTCCCAGACAAATTAACAAAAAGGGCCTAGAATGACCTTATGAAAACATCCTTTTATCACTTGTTAGTGTCGAGATGAGCACCATTTTCCTTCTCTACCACTGTCTCTTCTGTTATCATAGTCATGGCTCCAGCCATCGTGATTCCTATCTTCATAGAAGAAATCATCTCTGTTTTCTCTGTAATGATGGTCAGACCCATGATCAGTGGTGTAACACTGTTTACGGCTATAATGTCTATCTGCTATGTAGGAGTGAGAATTCTGACTTTTCTCTGTGATAATGTGTATCTTGGCGCCACTGGGAGCTTGAAGATTGGTTAAAAGTATGATTATGTGGGGGACTTCCCTGGTGGCGCAGTGGTTAAGAATACACCTGCCAATACAGGGGACACGGGTTCAATCCCTGGTCTGGGAAGATCCCACATGCCACAGAGCAACTAAGCCCGTCTGCCACAACTACTGAGCCCTCGTGCCACAACTACTAAATCCCGTGCACCTAGAGCCTGTGCTGTGCAACAAGAGGAGCCACTGCAATGAGAAGCACGTGCACCACAAGGAAGAGTAGCCCCCACTCGCCACAACTAGAGAAAGCCCGTGCATAGCAATGAAGACCCAATGCAGACAAAAATAAATAAAATTTTTTTTTTAAAGTATGATTATATGACCGAACTGATGGGGAAAATCCTGATTGATCCAGATATGGAGAACCAAATTTCCCTCCATGTGACATCTGTCTCAAAACACTGTTCATCACTGCTTGTCTCTGAAAATTTTCTGAAGAAGAGAAAGATCTTTGAATTATCTGTGCTGATCGAGTCATTTTAGCTCCTTTCCTACCTACTAGGAGATGTGGAAGTAGGGCTTGAATTTCCAACATGATGCTGGGGATATGACAAACTGACCTCCTGTGAGGCGTGGTTACTTCCTAATCTAATCTGAATTTTGATGGGCCTTCCAAAAAGCTTGATTCCGTAAAGTAGATTCATGGCATAAGGAGCAGATACTTTATGTTCGAAATTCACAAACGCAAACTGCTTTGCTTTACCATCCTTATCTTTTGGAATTTTCACTTTTATTACTGGCCCAGCCTGGTGAAAAAGCTCAAAAAGGAGCTCCTCTGTGACTTTGTTTCAAGGTTGCCCACAAAGAGAGTGTGATTTGCTTTGGCTCGCAAATATTTTCTTACATTCTGTAGGCTGCCTTTTTACTCTGTTGATTGTGTCCTTTGAAGCATGGAAGTTTTAAATATGGATATAGTCCAATTTATCCGTTTTTTTCTTTTGTTACCTGTGCTTTTGGTGTCATATCCAAGAAATTGCCAAATCCAATCTCATGGAGTTTTTCCCCTATGTTTTCTTCCAAGATGTTTAGGTCTTTGATCCATTTTGAGTTAATTTTTGTATAAGGATAATTTTTTACCCTTACAGTGTAAGGTAAGGGTCCAATTTCATTCTTTTGCAGGTAGATATCCAGTTTTTCCAATACTATTTGTTGGAAAGGCTGTTCTTTTCTCATTGAGTGGTCTTGGCACCCTTGTCAAATCATTTGACCATATGTGCAAGGGTTTATTTCTGGCTCTCTACTGTGTCCCATTGGTTAGTATGTCTGTCTTTATGCCAGTACCACACTGTTTTGATTACTATAGCTTTGTAATAATTTTTGAAATGAGAAAGTTTGAGACTTCCAGCTTTGTTCTTCTTGTTCAAGATTTGGCTATTCAGGGTACATTGAGATTCCAAATGAGTTTTAGGATGGAACTTTTTATTTCTGTAAAAAACCCACAACATTGTTTTTCATTTACTTGTGTCTCCTTCCATTTCTTTCAGCAGTATTTTGTAGTTTTCAATGTACAGATCTATCACCTCCTTGTTTACTTTATTCCTATTTTATTTTTGATGCTATTGTAAATGGATTTTCTTTATTTCTCTTTCAGATAGTTTGTGTATAGAAATAAAACTGATTTCATTGTTGGTGTATAGAAATGGAACTGATTTTTGTATGTTCGATTTTTGTGTGTGTGTGTGGTACGCGGGCCTCTCACTGTTGTGGCCTCTCCTGTTGCGGAGCACAGGCTCCGTACGCGTAGGCTCAGTGGCCATGGCTCACGGGCCTAGCCGCTCCGCGGCATGTGGGATCTTCCCAGACCGGGGCGTGAACCTGTGTCCCCCGCACCGGCAGGTGGACTCTCAACCACTGCGCCACCAGGGAAGCCCTGTATGTTCGATTTTGTATCCTGAAACTTTTTTTAAAATTTTATTTTTGGCTGCATTGGGTATTTGTTGCTGCACATGTGCTTTCTCTAGTGTGGCGAGCAGGGGCTACTCTTCATTGAGGTGCACAGGCTTCTCATTGCAGTGGCTTCTCTTGTTGCAGAGCACGGGCTCTAGGTGCATGGGCTTCAGTAGTTGTGGCTCATGGGCTCTAGAGCACAGGCTCAGTAGTTGTGGCACACAGGCTTAGTTGCTCTGCGGCATGTGCGATCTTCCTGGACCAGGGCTTGAACCCGTGTCCCCTGCACTGGCAGGCAGATTCTTAACCACTGTGCCACCAGGGAAGTCCGTGTATCCTGAAACTTTATGGAACTTGTTTATTAGGCCTCACACTTTTTTGATGGAGTCTTTAGAATTTTCTGTATACAAAATCATGTCATCAGCAAACAGACAATTTTACTTCTTCCTTTCCGATTTGGATGCCGTTATTTCTTTTTCTTGCCTAATTGCTCTGGCTAGGACTTCTAGTATTATGTTGAATAGGAGTGGTCAGAATGTTCACCCTTTTCTTGTTCTTGATCTTAAAGGAAAAGCTTTCAGACTTTCACTGTTGAATATGATATAAGCTGTGGGCGTGTCATATATGGCCTTTATTATGTTGAGGTATGTTCCTTCTGTACCCAATTTATTGAGTTTTTATCATGAAACGATGTTGAATTTTGTCAGTTGCCTTTTCTGCATCTATTGGGATTATCATGATTTTTGTTGTTCTGTTAATGTGCTATATCACATTTATTGATTTGTGTATATTGAACCATCCTTGCATCTCAGGGATAAGTCTCACTTGATCATGGTGTATGATGCTTTTAATGTGCTGTTGAATTTGTTTTGCTAGTATTTTTTTGAGAATTTTTGCACTTATGTTCATCATGGATGTTGATCTCTTGTTTTATTTTAATGTCATCATCTGGCTTTGGTATCAGGGTAATGCTGGTCTTGTTAAATGAGTTTGGAAGTGTTCCCTCCTCCATTTTTTTGGAAGAGTTTGAGAAGCATTGGTATTAATTCTTCTTTAAATGTTTGATAGAATTCACATGTGAAGCCATCTAGTCCTGGAGATTATCAGTCTCCTTACTTATTAGTCTGTTCAGATTTTCTGTATTTTTATTATTAAGACTTGGTAGATTGTATGTTTCTAGGAATTTATTCATTTCTTCTAGGTTGTCCAATTTGGTGGCATATGATTGTCCATAGCAGTGTCGTATGATCCTTTGTGTTTCTGTGGTATCAGTTGCAATGTCTCCTCTTTCATTTTTAGTTTTATTTCTTTGAGTCCTCTCTCTTTTTTTCTTGGTAAATCTAGCTAAAGGTTTGTCAATTTAATCTTTTAAAAAAAAACTAACAGTTTTCCATTGTTTATCTATTCCGGATTTCATTTATTTCTGCTCTGATCTTTGTTATCTCCTTCTTTCTGCTAACTTTGGGCTTAATTTATCCTTTGTCCAGTTCCTTGAGGTTGTTTATTTGAGATCTTTTTCTTTTTCTTCTTCTTAATGTAGGCAATTATCACTCTAGACTTCCCTCTGTGCTCTATTTTTGCTGCATGCCATAAGTTTTGGTATGTTGTGTGTCCATTTTTGTTTGTTTCAAGATATTTTTTGATTTTATCTTTGACCCATTGGTTGTTCAGGAATGTGTTGTTTAATTTCCACATATTTGTGAATTTTCCAGTTTTCCTTCTGTTATTGATTTCTAGTTTATATCATTTTGGTCAGAAAAGATACTTGGTATGATTACAGTATTTTTAAATTTACTGAGACTTGTTTTGTGACCTAATGTGCTCTATCCTGGAGAATGTTCCAGGTGCACTTGAGAAGAAGGTGTGTTATGTTGTTTTTATTTTTTTTATTATTTTTTAATTTTTTTTTTATTATTATTTTTTGCGATGCACAGGCCTCTCACTGTTGTGGCCTCTCCCGTTGCGGAGCACACGCTCTGGACGCACAGGCTCAGCGGCCATGACTCACAGGCCCAGCCGCTCCGCGGCATGTGGGATCTTCCCAGACCAGGGCACGAACCCGTGTCCCCTGCATTGGCAGGCGGACTCTCAATCACTGCACCACGAGGGAAGCCCTGTTATGTTGTTTTTAGGTGGAAGGTTCTGTATATGTCTGTTAGGTCCATTTGATGTAAAGTATAGTTCGAGTCCATTGTTTCTGTATTGATTTTCTGTCTGGGTGATCCATTCATTATTGAAAGTGGAGTATCGAAATCCTCTGCTATTACTGTATTGTCTGTTTCTCCCATCAGATCTGTTAATATTTGCTCAATATTTTAGGTGCTCTGATGTTGGGTATATACACATTTACAACTGTTAACATCCCCTTGATGAATTGACCCTTTCTTATCATTATATAATGACTTTCTTCGTCTCTTGTTACAGTTTTTGACTTAAAGTTCTTTTTTCTGATATAAGTATAGTTATCCTTGCTTTCTTTTGGTTTCCATTTGTGTGGAATATCTTTTTCCAACCCTTCACTTTGTTCTTATTGTGTCCTTGTAGTAAATGAGTCTTCTGCAAACAGCATAAACGTTAGACCTTGTTTTTTATCCATTCAGCCACTCTGTGCCTTTTGATTGGAGAATTTAATCCATTTACATTTAAAGTAATTATAAGTAGGTAAGGACTTATTATTGCCATCTTGTTCATTGTTTTCTGGCTGTCTTGTAGTTCCTTTCTTCCTTTCTTCCTCTCTTACTGTCTTGCTTTATGAATTGATGATTTCTGATAGTGGTATACTTTGATTCCCTTCTCTTTATCTTATGTGTATCTGTTATAGGTTTTTGTTTTGTGGTTACCCTCAGGCTTACTTGAAACATCTTATAGATGTAACAGTCTATTTTAAGCTGATAACAACTTAACTTTGATTGCATACAAAATCTACCCTTTTACCCCCACCCCCATTTTATGTTTTTCATGTCACAATTTACATCTTTTTATATTGTGTGTCCATTAACAAATTATTGTAGCTATAGCTATTTTAATACTTTTGTCCTTTAACCTTTATACTAGAGTTAAGTGGTTAACACCACCACATTACAGTACTAGAGTATTCTGAATCTGACTGTATGTTTACCTTTACCAGTATGTTGTATATTTTCATATGTTTTTGTGTTACTAGTTAACATCCTTTCTTTTCAGATTGAAGAACTCTTCAGCATTTCTTGTTAAGGCAGGTCAAGTGGTGGTGAACTCTCTCAGCTTTTGTTAGGGAAAGTCTTTATCTTACCTTCACTTCTGAAGGACAACTTTGCTGGGTAAAGTATTCTTGTTTTGCATTTTTTTTCTTTCAGCATTTTGAATATATCATCCCATTCTCTCCTGGCCTGCAGGATTTCTGCTGAGAAATCTGCTTATAGCCTTATGGAGGCTCTGTTGTATGAGAGACATTTTTTTTTTCAAACTGACTTTTAATTTGTCTTTGATTTTAGATGATTTTACTATAATGCATCTTGGAGAAGGTCATTTTGGATTGAAACTTTGGAGTGAGCTATTAGCTTAATGAACTTGGATGTCCACATCTCTCCCCACATTTGGGGAGTTTTCAGCCGTTATTTCTTTGAATAAGCTTTCTACCCCTTTCTCTCTCTCTCCTTCTGCAGCTCCAGTAGTTCGTAGCTTGTTTCTGTTATTATGCCCCGTAAGTCCCATAGGCTTTCTTCATTCCCTTTCATTCTGGTTTTTGTTTGTTTGCTTGTTTTTTTGTTTTCCTTCTGGCTGGATAAATTCAAATGATCTCTCTTCAGGCTCACTGATTCTTTCTTCTGCTTGCTCTAGTCCATAGTACTTTTAAGTTGCCCAATCCAACTAGTGTTTTGTTTGTTTGTTTTTTAGTTTTTATCTTACATAACCTCTTAGTGGCATTGCTGGAGTTGACTATTCCCCATTTCTTGAAACTCTTGTCTTTTGTTGTCTCTGGTAACACAACCTTCTTGGGTCTTGCCCTTTTGCCCTCCTCTTTTGACCTCCTTGTCAGTTACTCCACTCAAATTCTGAGTGTTT
This sequence comes from Stenella coeruleoalba, assembly GCF_951394435.1. NCBI lineage: Eukaryota > Metazoa > Chordata > Mammalia > Artiodactyla > Delphinidae > Stenella > Stenella coeruleoalba. The sequence continues at coordinate 58,368,027 of NC_137157.1, read as the reverse complement.
ATATTTCTTCAGGCTTTCTTGCCTTCTTTCTAAATATACTTTATTCCTAGATTTCACTTATTACTATGCTAACAGATTTACAGATAATTGCTAGACCAGACTTCTCCTCTGTGTATCCAACTGCTGAATTGATATTTTTTTCCTAGAAATCTCACAGGTTATTAAAATTGACATATTCAAAATGTAATGATTGCTTTGCAGTCCTCAAATTGGCTCTCCCCTCCATCTCTACAGCATTAGTGAATGATACCATCATCCAGCCAGTTACTCAAGCTAGACACTATACTTTCCTGCATCTAATTTATAAGCAAGTCCTTTGATTCTACCTATAAACTACACCTCAGATCTTTCCATTTCTCTCCACCTTTACAGCCATCTCTCCAATTATAGACTATATTGTCTCTTGTTTGGACTATTACAGTGGCCTCCTAATTGAGCTTGCCATTTCACCCCCTGCCTCACTCTTATTTATTCTTCCCATAGTAGCCAGAGTAATATTTTCAAAACATAGATCAGATCTTATAACTTCTCTCTTGCACAAAATCATTCACTGACTGTCTATTGTGTTGAATGAAAGCCAAGTACTTTAACACAGCCTGGAAGTCTCTGCCTACCCTTCCATCCTTCATTACACTCCAGCTTCACTGGCCTTCTGTTTCTTTCAGATTCAGTAGAAAATCTCACTTTGTGTCTTTTGCCCTTTTCTCTTTCTGGAATGATCCTTTATTTCATTCTCTGAGTGGCTAGTCTCTGCTTCTCCTTGAAGTCTCACTTAAATGTCACCTTTCTGACTATACTAACTAAAGTAGGTCACAGCCTTCTGTTCTTTTTTTTTCCTAGCCCATTTATCACACTGGGTAATTATACAATTACTTTGTGATTATTTGATTAATGGCTATATCTCTACTAAACGCTGAATTCTGTTAGAACCATGACCATCTCTAGTCTTTGTCTTAGACCATCTTTAGCTTGGCATTGTGTCTTTGCTGTCAGACATAGTGCCTGGTACTCTAAATCGGGCATTAAGTATTTATTGAATGAATGGATGTGAGCTCCTTTTATATTTCAGGCACTATAAGAGCTTTATATGTATTTATTTCAATCCCCACACTAATCCTATTACATAGGTGCTGTTACTGTCTGCATTTTGCAGGTAAGGTTAAGCAACTTACCCAAAGTCACAGACTAGTACATGGCAACACTAGAATTAAACTATAGTCTTTCATTTTTGAGCCCTTGTGTTTTAACCCCTTTCTGCTAGTTAATGGGCTCTATAGTCAAGAAATATACTTTTGAAAAAACATTTAGTAAACACTGATTCATTGCCTACTCAATTGCTAAATGAATAGTGAATAACTGAGTGCTTATATCAAAACTGAATCTGATTTTTCCTCATTTGTGAAATAAAGGTCTTACATTATAAATGAAAATGATTTTCTTTGTTGTCCCAAATTGAATTATTACTAAATCATTATTTTACAATTATAGGATTTGTAAACTGGTAGGGCCAGGCACACTAACATTTTACCCTGGCCTCCATTTCAACTACCAGAGGAAATACTTGCCTAGCCCTTAAAGACTGCTGGGGTTTGCGGGTTTCAAAGTGAAGCATCCTTCTTCCTCCACTCCAGTTGAGAAATAAGAAGAAAATTGACAAATGGAAATAAAAACAACAACTTTATTACTGATAACACTAATATTCAAGAAGGTAGCTTGTATCTGTGGGCCACTGGATTTCCTACTACTGCCAGAATTAGACAGATTTCTCCATCTAGGTGCAAGCAGTGATCAAAACCAAACCAAAGAGAAACTACAGACCCCCTGTGGGGCAACCCCTGTGAAACCTCACCAGTGTGTAAGGTAGCAAAGCTGAGTGTGTGCTCCCTTCAGGCAGTTGAACCCCCAGAGCGAAAGAGGACACAGCTGTGCTGCTGCTTCTAGAGCTGCCTGCACAGCAGGAGCGATATGCTGATGTCTGTCCCTCTACACTGAAGGGAGCAGTGGAGTGGGCAGTAAGTGTTTTCTCCAGGGAAGATGATGATCAGATTCCTCAGTTTAGTTCCATTTTCACATATCAGACCAGTACTTAAATCTAGTAGATATTTTGATTATTGAGGTAAAATGATAAGCTAAGTTTCTTTATCTGTTTTTTTGGTTTTTTTCTTTTTGACCACACTGAGTGTCCTGTGGGATCTTAGTTCCCTGACCAGGGATGGAACTCACGCCCCCTGCAGTGGAAGCGCAGAGTCTTAACCACTGGACCACCAGGGAAGTCCCTCTTTACCTGTTTTCTGGTGTCATTTTAGACTGTTGATTTGAACACATTTTAGAAATTGATCTCTTAAAAAAATAATTGGAGCTAATTGTTGACCTTGCTTATAGTTCGTGAAAGCCATTGCTGTTCCTGTGTTTAGACAAACAGCAATGGAAAGGATGCGGACTTGGGAACCAGATGATCCTCAGTCAAAAATAAGATTCTACTACTTATTAATTATGTAAACTTGGGAAAGAAAGAACTCCTCTGAACCTTAATTTCCATATCAGTAAAAATGAAAACGGAGGGAATTCCCTGGTGGTCAGTCCAGTGGTTAGGGCTCAGTGGCGCTTTCACTGCCGTTGGCCTGAGTTTGATCCCTGGTCAGGGAACTAAGATCCCACAAGCCGTGCAGTGTGAACAAAAAAAAAAGAGAAAAGAAAAGAAAATGGAAATTATACCTATCCCATTATCTCATTATCATTTTTTTTAAACAAACCTCCACCTTCCTACTTTCTAAATTTCTCTTCTACTGTCTCTTTTATTTATTTATTTTAATTTTTAAATTTTTGGCTGCATTGGGTCTTCGTTGCTGTGTGCAGGCTTTCTCTAGTTGTGGCAAGTGGGGGCTACTCTTTGTTGTGGTGCGCGGGCTTCTCATTGCAGTGGCTGCTCTTGTTGTGGAGCACGGGCTCTAGGCGCGTGAGCTCAGTAGTTGTGACTTGCCAGCTCTAGAGTGCAGGCTCAGTAGTTGTGGCACATGGGCTCAGTTGCTCCGCGGCATGTGGGATCTTCCTGGACCAGGGCTTGAACCCGTGTCCCCTGCATTGGCAGGTGGATTCTTAACCACTGTGCCACCAGGGAAGCCCTCATTATCTTCTTTGTAATGATTATATTAGATAACAAAATCCTATGGGGCCTGGAATGTGGTAAATAGCCAACATTTGTTATTTTCCCTTCCCTTCGCCTGAGAAAAAGATAATAAAATAAAAGGTCAGTTGACTATTGAGATTAACATCAATAGTCACTAGAGAAGCTATGTTGTTACTAGGAAGTTTTGTTTTGATTTTATGTTTTTATGTCATTGTTCTGTTTTTGCATTCCATCTTGTGCCTTTTGAAGGCCAACCTTTTCTCTCATTTTGCATTTCTTCATAGCATCTCCACATGCTACATATTAGATACAATAGGTAATTGTTCAGTTATAGATTCTTTTTTCTATTCTCCAAATAGTACCCACTTAATAAATTTTTTTTCAAAAACAAACAACTTTTTATTGACATATAGTTGACTAGTAATGTTGTGTTAGTTTCAGGGGTACAGCACAGTGATTCAGTTATACATATATATGTATTCTTTTTCAGATTCTTTTCCATTATAGGTTATTACATGATACTGAATATAGTTCCCTGTGCTATACAGTAAGTCCTTATTGTTTTATTTTATATATAGTAGTGTGATTTATTTTATGTATAGTAGCATGTATCTGTTAATCACAGACTCCTAATTTATCCCTCCCCCACCCCCTTTCCCCTTTGATAACCATAAGTTTGTTTTCTATGTCTCTGAGTCCATTTCTGTTTTGTAAATAAGTTCATTTGTATCATTTTTTTAGATTCCACTTATCAGTGATATCATATGATATTTGTCTTTCTCTGTCTGGCTTACTTCACTTAGTGTGACAATCTCCAGGTCCATCCAGATGGTTGCAAATGGCATTGTTTCATTCTGTTTTATGGCTGAATAATATTCCATTATACATTTATATACTGAATCTTCTTTATCCATTCATGTGTTGATGGACATTTAGGTTGCTTCCGTGTCTTGGCTATTGTAAATAGTTCTGCTGTGAACATTGGGGTGCATATATCTTTTTTTTTTTTTGGCCACGCTGCATGGCATGCAGAATCTTAATTCCCCAACAAGTGATCAAACCTGTGCCCCCTGCATTGGGAGCGTGGAGTCTTAACCACTGGACTGCCAGAGAAGTCCCCTATATCTTTTTTTTAAATAAAATTTGCCATCTAAACCATTGTTTAAAATATTTATTTATTTATTTTTGGCTGTGTTGGGCCTTCATTGCTGCGCGCGGGCTTTCTCTAGTTGCAGTGAGTGGGGGCTACTCTTCATTGTGGTGCGTGGGCTTCTCATTGTGGTGGCTTCTTTTGTTGTGGAGCACAGACTCTAGGAGCGTGGGCTTCAGTAGTTGTGGCACGTGGGCTCAGTAGTTGTGGCGCACGGGCTTAGTTGCTCTGCGGCATGTGGGATCTTCCTGGACCAGGGCTCGAACCCGTGTCCCCTGCATTGGCAGACAGATTCTTAACCAGTGTGCCACCAGGGAAGCCCCCTGCCAATATCGTTTTGAATTAGTTTTCTCTGGATATATGCCCAGCAGTGGGATTGCTGGATCATATGGTAACTCTAATTAAATGGTTTTTGAATGGGTTAATTTTTATGCTGGTACAAACATAAGAATTTCCTTCACAATAAATTGCAAGAAATAGGGGACTACCCTTGTGGTCCAGTGGTTAAAACTCCGCACTCCCAATGCAGGGGGCCTGGGTTCAATCCCTGGTCGGGGAACTGAGATCCCACATACCACAACTAAGCCCGCTCGCCTCAACTACTGAGCCCATGAGCTCTAGAGCCCGTGTGCTGTAACTAGAGAGCCTGTGCAGTGCAAGGAAGATCCAGCACAGCCTAAATAAATAAATTTTAAAAGTTCTTAAAGAAAACTGCAAGAAATAGGAATGGATAGGGAACTTGTCGGTTACAAGATGTGTCAGCAACCAGTGACAGTATATGGACCTTACTTGGATCCTATTTCAAACAAATAAACTGGCGAATTCCCTGGAGGTCCAGTGGTTAGCACTCCATGCTTTCACTGCCAAGGGCCTGGGTTCAATCCCTGGTCAGGGAACTAAGATCCCACAAGCCACACAGTGTGGCCAAAAAAAAAAAAAAAATTCAAATAAACTGTAAAACAAAACAAAACAATTCTGACATATATAAGACAATTGGAAATTTTAACTCTATTTTATAAAATTAAGGAATTATTAATTTTTAGATGATATAGCGTTGTTTGGGTTTATATTTTTTTAAAGAGATTTTTCAGAGCTACATGCTGAAATATTTTGTAATGAAATTATATATTTGCTTTGAAATAATATGGGAGGTAAGGAAATAGGTGGAGTTACAAACGAAGCAAGTTTGTCCATGAATAATTGTTAAAGCTAAGTGATAAATGTGTAGGGATTCATCATACTCTTCTTTTGCCTTTGTATGTTTTCCATAATTAATAGTAAAAAAAGTTATTAAACTTTGCTTCTCATCCTCTGAACCAGGACTTTTTTTTTTTTTTTTAATCGGTTAAGATATGAGCAACTTTAATACCACAGCCAGGCTAATTATTACTTAAGGATATCACTGAATGCAACTGTCAGGAGTAAGCCTAAGCAAAGATAGAGAAGAAGGGAAAAAATGGAGGAAGAATGGAAAAGAGCAAGAGAGAGGATGGAGACTAGAGAAAGGGAAAGAAGTGAAGGGGTAGTAGAGGGTTGCCTCTAAGCTATAAGTCTCTTATTCTCATTCTAAATTTTCTTCCAATTTCACCTCCAAAGGATACCAGAGGTAAGTAGGAACCTGAGATTCTGCTCTGTAAGTTCTGTCAAAACTTTTTGTAATAAGGAGAAAGAAAAATCGCTGTTTTGTTTTAATATATCAGCCTAAAAGAACAGGGATTCCCTCTTTTCTATATTCTTTATGGATTAAGTATACTGTAGCTATTATATAAATAGTATATCTTTATGTGGCTATGGGTACTGGACCTTGCAAAAATTCTTACATAACCTTCCACATTACTATCCAGGAATTAGATAGAACTTATAGAACTTTCTCTTCCTCTTTTGGAGACCTTATCACTTTGTTTATAGTTGGCTTTTGGTATTCAGTTCTTACTTTGGCAATCAGTCCTCACCTCCACCCCTTACCTCCGACTTCTGCCCCATTCCCAATTGTAGTTTAAGACCATGAGTTTGATAAACTAGGTTAACACTTTGCCAAGGACTAGTTCAGTTCAGATCACTGTCTTTTTTGAGATTCAGAGTATGTTAGGAACTATGAGAGCATGGGTCCAGGAGTCAGACTGTATGGACTCAAGTGTTTTAACATTCTATCCTAGTTTTAAAAAATTAGTATGTTGGACCTTGAAACTTTTTCTTTTGTTTTTAAATAGATAATAGATGTATGGACTTGGTATAAAATATAAAAGGTTCAAAAAGTCTGTTTTCACTCCATCTTTCATATACCTAGTTCATCTTTTTAGCGGCCAACATTATTAACCGTTTCTTGTGAATCTTTCTGGACGTATTTTATGTATATTATATCAGACTTTGAAAAATTATATCTGCAGTTCTTTGTGACTTGTAAAAAGCAGACTAGAGGGACTTCCCTGGCGGTCCAGTGGTTAAAGACTCCACGCTTCCAGTGGAGGGGATGCGGGTTCGATCCCTGGTTGGGGAACTAAGATCCCACATGCCCTGTGGCGTGACCAAAAAAAGGCAGGCTAGAATAAGGATTAAACTTTATATACCTAACGTAATGCTAGGTGGTTGCATGTATACATTTTATTTTGATCTGAAAATAGACTAGGCATATATACCTTCCATATTCTTTGGTTAGGTTACTTTCTTCAGGTGTGTAGTATTGCCAGTGTTTATTGTTTGGTGAATCAAAAATATTTCTATAATGGTCACAGGAGCAGAATCTTTTCATGACTTTGAGATTTTAGGCCTTGATAAAACCAGATCCCTAATCTACCAATCTGGGAATTCTTTGTATAGGTAGTATAAGGGTGAAGAAGAGGAGTGCTGGTGTTTCCTCACTTCCTATGAGTTTGTGATCTCTGTATTTCTGACCACAATAAAATTGTGTCAGATGATGAAAATAGGGTAAATGACAAGGTAGGGCAAAATAAACTGTAGGCAGGCATTATCTTTTCCTATATATTTTCTCTATCTGAGGCAACTTGATTGTGGAAGAGAGGCACATATACTTCTCTGCAAACTCTGAAGCTCCAATGATGCCGTTATTCTTTTTCACTTTGCAACTCCTTCTCAGGCCATACGATGATCCACCAGCTAGGCTGAATAGTGGAGGGGTTGTGTAATTCAGAGTAGCACTCCATGGGGGCTCAGTTGTATCCTACCCGTGTTCTCCACAAGCAGTTGGTGGTCATGTTCAGACTTAAGCTACTTAACCTTCAAAGATCCTTTTTCTGTCCTGAGAATTAATTAAACTTTTTGCTTTATGGTTCCTGGTACATATGAGATATTGCTGACATGTACCCACAAACTGGTGGCATAGTTGGTTATTCCTTGGGATAGAGGCATGGGATTGTGCTGCCTAAAAACACTGTGCCTAAAAGGGCTCTGCCCCCCAATAGAATTGCCCATATATTTCAATTGAGGGCTCTTGCTCTAGTAAGTCTATGTAAGCACCAGTCTTATGTAGGTTTTCCTCTAATTTATTTGGTTCACAATTCAAATGCCTTTGTTCCTTAAATGTTCTACTTTGACTAGACATTACCTATGGCCAGGGAACTTAGAACTGTTTTCTTTCCAGAAGGGAGAGAAAGGATGTAGGGTCATGGAAAGGACTGCTTTACATGTTTACTCAGCTGGTTGACTTGGTTTGGATACTGTCAGTATTAAGGTTTCCATTACTTGGTTCTGCTTAACAAAAAGTGAAGCAACATAACAGAGGGAATGTTGAAATAAAACTGAACCTCAGTTTCTGAGTTTTAGAAGGGAAATAACACATCACCTGCTCTACTTCACAAAGTTGTCTGGAAGATGATATGAAATCATAAAGTTAAATCAACAGTTTAACTTAAGATACTGTTAAATTGTTGGACGAAAAGAATTCTGCATCAAACTGTGCCTTGAGGATTTTTGCCCAGTGAGGAGGTTCTTTATCCAATCTTAAAGAAAGCAGAGTTTCTCAAGAGTTTCTGGTACATATCCTCTTTTGTTTTTTGGTTTTTTTTTTGCGGTACGCGGGCCTCTCACTGTTGTGGCCTCTCCCGTTGCGGAGCACAGGCTCCGGACGCGCAGGCTCAGCGGCCATGGCTCACGGGCCCAGCCACTCCGCAGCATGTGGAGTCTTCCTGGACCAGGGCACGAACCTGTGTCCCCTGCATCAGCAGGCAGAAGCTCAACCACTGCGCCACCAGGGAAGCCCTGGTACATATCCTCTTGCACCTGAATCTTTAAGGTAGAATGGTTTGTTCATTGTTTAGGGTCCTAAAAGGAAACAGATGCATACCCAAACGGAGTAATTTGAGAAAGATTTAATAAAGGGACTATTTACAAAGGGACTTAGGGAAACCAGTGAGAGGGAGTAGAGTACCCTATGGCCAGCAATTACAGAGCCTACGTACTCTATATCTAAAAGGTCAAAGAACTGAGAGAGATTACCGGAATCTAAGAGTGTATGGAGAGAACTATGGGCTTCAGTAGAGGTATGCAGCCAAATCACGGTATTCTGGCAGGGAAAGGAGCTAGGAAAAGAAATACTCTGGTCTCATTCTCCTCCTGCCCTTTGATATCCTACTGGTATATATCTGGTTAGCCAAACCCAACTGGAAGCCAGAGGGCAAGGGAGCCTGTTCATACACTCTATATGGTCAGCTTCCAAGGCATAAAGCAAGGTGGACGAGAGTGGCTAGTGCATCTGGAAGGGTGAATGGATTCTTGAGCAATGTGTTTGGCTGTATGCTTAACTGAGGATTCTTTAGTTATTTTGACTTAGGGTTTAAAAACATCAATTTTATACTTGAGAACTAGTTTGAGTATCACCTGGTATGAATGTAAAAACTCCCTCTGGTATTAAAGGGATGTAGACAACAGATTGCTACTGTAGTGGTAAGAGCCATGAAAGAGTAGGGGGGAGGAGATGAGGAGCTGGAGATGGTGTCAGGTTTACTTGAGCTAAGAGGAAGTAGTAGAAGTGCTGAGAGTCAGCTTTGAAAACCAGGTATGGGGGCTTGCCTGGTGGTCCAGGGGTTAAGACCCTGAGCTCCCACTGCAGGGGGCCCCGGTTCAATCCTGGTCAGGGAACTAAGATCCCGCATGCCATACCGCGTGGCCTAAATAAATAAATAAATAAAATAAAACCAGGTATGGTGGGCAGATCCGTGGTATGGGTTCTCTGGCTCAGGTGCTGCGTATTCCAGAGATAACTTTCTGTTTTTGTTTTGTTTTTAATGTTATATTTTTTTTCAGGGAGGAGGATTACAGAAAATATTCCTTTCTTGCTCTGATATGATTTAATGTCTAATTCATATTTCCACTTGAATTTCAATAAAATTTATTAATCTTATGAATTTTCTGTCTGGAAATGAAGTAGGGTGATGCCAACCTAGGCTGAATCCTGTGCTAGGTCATACTAGCCTGTGATAGCCTAACATATCAAGAAGTTTTCAATGGTTGGAATGTCCTCTTCTCGCTACCCATCTCTATCAAATTTTTATAACAGCTTTATTGAGATATAATTCACATACTATACAATTCACCCATTTAAAGAGTACAGTTCAGTGGCGTTTGTATATTCACAGAGTCCTGCAACCATTACCATACTTTTAGGACATTTTCATTACCCACCCCCCAAAGAAACTCTGCCCACTTAGCTATCACTTCCCAGTTCTTTCATTATCCCCCTCTCCCAGCCATAGGTAATCACTAATCTACTTCCTGTTTCTAAAGACTTGCCTATTATACACATTTCATATAAATGGAATTATGTAATCAGTGGTCCTTTGTGACTGCCTTCTTTCACTTAGCATATTTTCAAGGTTCATATTATAGCATGTATCTGTACTTCTTTCCTTCTTATGACTGAATAATAAACTCATGTATAGATATACCACATTTTATGTATCCATTTATCAGTTGGTAGACATTTGTGTTGTTTCCACTTTGGGCTATTATAATGCTGCTGCGAAATTCGTGTACAGGTTTTGTGCAGACATATGTTTTCAGTTCTCTTGGGTACATACCTAGGAGTGGAATTGCTGAGTCATGTGATAACTCTGTGTTGAACCATTTTAGGAGCTGCCAAACTGTCTTCCAAAGCAGCTGCATCATTTTACATTCCCACCAGTAGTGTACAAGGGTTCCAGTTTCTTCACAGCCTCACCAACACTTGTTCTTTTAGCTGTCAAAGTTACTTTTGAGTAAAGTCATAGTCTTTTTATTACAGCCATCCTAGTGGATATGAAGTGGTATCTCATTATGATTTTTTTAAATAAATTTATTTATTTTATTTATTTATTTTTGGCTACATTGGGTCTTCCTTGCTGTGCATGGGCTTTCTCTAGTTGCAGTGAGCGGGGGCTACTCTTCCTTGAGGTGTGTATGCTTCTCATTGCGGTGGCTTCTCTTTGTTGAGGAGCATGGGCTCTGGTCGTGTGGGCTTCAGTAGTTGTAGCACGCGGACTCAGTAGTTGTGGCTCGCTGGCTCTAGAGCTCAGGCTCAGTAGTTATGGTGCATGGGCTTAGTTGCTCCGCAGCATGTGGGATCTTCCGGGACCAGGGATCGAATCCATGTCCCCTGCATTGGCAGACGGATTCTTAACCACTGAGCCACCAGGGAAGTCCCTCTCCTTATGATTTTGATTTGCATTTCCCTATGGCTCCCTATTAAAGGTTTAATATCCTACTCATCCTTCAAGGTACAACCCAAACATCTTACTTGAGAAACTTTTCCCTCAGGAATTGTTTCTTCTTTCATGTTCTTATACCATTTTGCTTGGATCCCTATTAGCACACATATTTTTTTCTGCTAGTTATCTAGATTGTACGCTCTGGTTTGTGAAGTACTTAATGGCTTCTTGTGAGTGTGTGTTTAAATTTATTATGAAATATTTCACTTACACTCTTACTCATCTGTGAGTCCCCACTGCATCAAGCAGGGCTTGGACATATTTGCATTCAGATATTTATTGAATGATTCAAATAATGCAAAGGGTCTCATGAGTGAATATTAGGAGGTCTGTTACTTTGCAGGGAAAGTGGACTTTCTCTTATTAGGAGACATTATGACAGAACTCAGAAAATAATGTATTTTTAGACAAAAATGTTCAGATGTGTTATATGTCCCAGAGACCACTGGCTTTAGGAACTTGTCTTGTGGATCATCAATATCCAGGTTGTAATAGGAATTTTGATGTCAGGCCACTGGATTGTGTATCTGTGAGACTTTCTTAGGCGTTTATTAAGATGATACACAATTAGCAAATCCCCTAAGTTTATTTTACTCCTTTTAGCAAATATCCATGCTTATACTCTATGCCAGGAACTTCACTGGGCACTAGACATGGGATGGAGTTTTCTCCTGCTCTGGTGACAGTAAGAGTTAAGGGCTTAGGATGGGGATAACTTTGATAGCAAATGAATGGATACAGGGTTTGTGAATTTTATTAAACCAGGCAAAATGAACACTTGATCAGAGAACCGTATTTTCAGAATAAAGACAGTGTTTCAGTTACATTAGTTTTTAAGTAGCTCATCTGACTAGATCATTCTTTTAAAGATCTGATGAAAACTTAGTGATTGGGAAGTAGGCCTTGTATCACTTCTACCATTATGATCTCTTGCAAGAGAGCAAAAGGAAGAATGCCCTCTTGTCTCCTAGTTTCGTGTAACTCAGCAAGACAGGAAACATAAAGTTCCTTGCTACAGGAAGACGGGAGTTTGATTTTTCTTTTTCTGGATGAAGATGAAGGAGTTATATATTTCTCTATCCCCATACTATAAGCCCTTCCCCGGATTATTATCCCAGAGATTCTTATGGGATATTTTATAGGACAGTTCTCTAACCATCCTTCAAATACCACCCCACCAATCTTTAGGAAATTAAAGTCTCTTCAGTATTTTATCTAAAAGGCCTCAGCCCTAGACAGTAAAAGAAGAACAAAACATAAGGAATCGTTTTATAATCTAGACATAAGTAACTTTCTGAGGAGGTCAGAGAGAGGTAGTTCTGAAGATGGTCAGGGCCTGCTTACTAAGTAGTTATCTCGCTGCCTGCCTCATAGGCTCAAATCTCTTCATGTGCTTTACATAAAAACATCTCTCCAGAGTTTTCCTGGATCCTTAAGAACTTCTGGGGGGTGGGGGGACTTCCCTGGCAGCGCAGTGGTTAAGAATCCGCCTGCCAGTGTAGGGAACACGGGTTTGAGCCCTGGTCCAGGAAGATCCCACATGCTGTGGAGCAGCTAAGCCTGTGTGCCGCAACTACTGAGCCTGCGCTCTAGAGCCCGCGAGCCGCAACTACTGAGTCCATGTGCCACAGCTACTGAAGCCTACACACCTAGAGCCCATGCTCTGCAACAAGAGAAGCCACTGCAATGAGAAGCCCACACCGCAATGAAGAGTAGCCCCCGCTCGCTGCAACTAGAGAAAGCCCACGTGCAGCAACGAAGACCCAATGCAGCCAATAAATAAATAAATAAAAATTAAAAAAAAAAAAAGAACTGCTGGGGAAGCATCAAGTCTCTGCAGACAAATAACAGCTCAACTTGGGTGAGTTATCCATATTCTGCAAAGGAAGGAGAATTTTGTCCTTTAATTATAGAAGAACTCCATTTTTTAAAAGACTCCAAATTTTAAAATAATAACGGTTACTGACAGTTTATACTTGCTGTATGCCAAACACCATGTTAAGTACTTTATATCCATTAACTCATTTGTCCTACCTTTCTTTGCCTTCTTTCAGCTTTTATGTATGGCTGTTTACTATGCAAGGGGAGTGGCCCTTCTAGGAAACAGCCAAGTCCTCTCCCTGCTAGTGTTCTCACACACCTTTTATTGATAGATTCTAGTCTCCAACCAACCTCAAATTTGGTGTTCCCTAGCGTTTGCATTCAATCAATTCGTCTTTGCAATCCAGTGTTCCCTGTTCTGCCTTGGTAACGCATTGCCCATAGGCATCTGGGTTTCACTGGAAGATCCAAAGCCAAAAAGTCCTTGCCCTGAGATTGCTTCCCACCTTTAGCTATCATAACTGAGTTTACTCCACTTCCCAGAGAAGTAGTGCAATACTAGAACTTTCTAAAAGCATTAATACCGCCTTCATAAGCCTATATTTCTAAGGTGGTGGGTTAACTTTTAGCTAAGAAATCAAACTTCCAGGCTCCTCCATGCTAACTACCAGGCTTTTCACGCCTTCCCTGCATAGTATTTTAAAGGTATTTAAATGTTTACTAACTGAATAAATTAACCAGTATTTATTCTAAAAGTATTCAGCATATATCCATCAAGCAGATAACTTCAAATTCTGCCAGTCTGAATTTAACTTCTATACTTTTTCCTGACCTCCCTTCATGTCTAATATCTCCTAACTAGTCTTACCACCTCTGGTCTTCTACCCCTCCGAACCAGCTGGGATAATGCACCTAGTGATAACTTTCTCAGATATATGTTATCATGTCATTTCTCAGCTTATAAACCTGTTCATGTTTCCCAGTCAGAATTAAATCTCCTTCATGAGAAGACTCATACCTAGGGACTTCCCTAGTGGTCCAGTGGTTAAGAATCCACCTTGCAATGCAGGGGACGGGGTTTGATCCCAGTCAGGGAGCTAAGATCACACATGCCGCAGGGCAGCTAAGCCCCCATGCTGCAACTACAGAGCCCTCGAGCTCTGGAACCCGCCCACCAGAACTAGAGAGAAGCCCACGCGCCACTATTAGAGAAGTCCGAGCGCCGCAAGGAAGAGCCCACGTGCTGCAGCTAAGACCCGATGCAGCCAAATAAATGAATAAATATTTTGTAAAAAAAGAAGACTCATACCTACCTTTTCTACTCGATAACTTTACATATTTCTTTGCTACGTGATAATATGCTACCATCCTTTATTTCTAAAGGCAAATCTAATACCATCCCAGGTGTCTAAGATTCTAGGACAAATATGAGGGCCTTGTTTTAAACAGTTCAAATCTTGCTCTTCATTTTTAGCTTAGACTCGGACAGAGAACCAGTGGCCTCAGAGAACCATTACAGACCAACAGGAGTCAAGAGAGACAATACTGCCCCACCCTTCTCTCGCCCAGTAAGAATATCTCAGTCCTCTGGACTCTCATATATACTGCCCTGTTCTCTTTTATGTACATAGGTAAACAAGGATCATTAGTTTACATTAGTTATTATTGTCTCTCCAAATAGTTTCTTTCGGGAAGCCAGATAAGCTTTACTTAGAGGCTTTCTTGACCTTTTTTACTGAATTCTCTTGAAAAGAGAATATTTTTCTATTTTTTCTCTTTGGAGACTATATAGTAGTTTCAGAAGCTGTTTGGGAATAGCAAAAGAGAAAAGTTTTGGGTTTTTATTTTCTGAACTACATCTTTTTTTCTAGGAATTTTTCTGGCCTTGCAGCAAGTTTATCATTGACTAAGACATATTTTTAGATTATAACTAAGACATTAGTGTTAAAACCAAGGTTATAACCGTGGTAGTAAACCAAAAGCTTCTTTTCAATTTATTTCTTTCCTCAGTTACCCTTGTGTTCTTATTTGGACAGTCGTAGCATCATTGATAACTTCCTCTTAGGAATATTCTCTCACATTAGGAAAGGGGATAGATGAACTCTAGCTGAGGCAGGTGATCTCATCTGCCAGTGCTTGGCACATGATATGATGCTGCTAGAGTTGCTTCTGCTATCATTGTTACTGTTGGCATCATCATCACCCACAGGCCTAGAATCTCTTATTTATTTATTTATTTATTTATTTAGGGGCGGGGTGGGGGTGTGGCACACTGTGCGGCTCACAGTATCTTAGTTCCCAAAACCAGGGACTGAACCCAGGCCCCAGCAGTGGAAACGCCGAGTCCTAACCACTGGACCACCAGGGAATTCCCTAGACTCTCATATTAGAAGCAGCTTGGCTTTCTCAGCTAAGGATCAATAATGGCAATTCCTTAGAGATGAGGAAAGGCATATCTTAGTGAATGATCTCCAGCAGTGATCTTATTCTGAACTCAGGAACAGCCATGATTAGAATATAGTTGATAATCTTCTTGGCCTCTACTTTATTTATTTATTTTTTTAATATTTATTTATTTATTTGGCTGCGCCCAGTCTTAGTTGTGGCATGTGGGATCTTTGTTGCTGCATGCGGGATCTTTAGTTGTGACGTGTGAACTCTTAGTTTCGGGATGTGGGATCTAGTTCCCTGACTGGGGATTGAACCCGGGCCCCCTGCATTGGGAGCATAGAGTCTTACCCACTGGACCACAAGGGAAGTCCCTTCTTGCCTCTACTTTAAATCAGATGGTGCACTTACAACAGTAGTGATAATGGAGGGGGCCTAGACCACTAGTATTTGATTATTATTACATGTCTACTAATTCAGTGGAGATTTCAACATCATTCTTAAAGTATGTACTGCCATTTCTAGCACTGAATGTATGACTTTTAGGTTTATTTGCCCTGTTTTTGTCTTGTTTTCTGAAAGTTGCTGAAAAACATGCATGTGCCCTACCCTGCACTTGTCGACTATCACTACCACCACAGAGGAATAATTCATATTCTTCTGGCACATGGATTGTTCTATATGGAAAATCCTAGTGTAAGTGCTGGCAAAGAGAGGGGGACAAGGATAGGAAATATAAAGGGTGTATCAAGAGCTACAATAGGTCATGAGGCTTTGGGCCATTCCAGAATGTGGTATTGGGTTTCTTCTTTGCTGCAGTATAGAGCTGAGGAATGAACTGTGTATTTGCAAATGGGTACACATTTGTGATTATGTATAGTGACAGAAATAGGTAGATACTTGCTTCAACATATTTATCTTGAGCAAAGATTTTTATTTTAAAGTTTGCTAAAGATCAGAGGCATGAAATGTAAGAGGCACATTTCACATTAAGATTCTTTGGGGGGAAGATTTCCCCTCTTTGATATTCATGTTTCCCTTTTTCTTCTGTTACCACTCTAATCCCTTACTACTACTACCAAAGAAGAGAGAGAGGGGGAAGACCTGGAGATGCATCTAGTATTTTATAGGGAAGTAATTCCAAACAGATTTACACTACACAGTGCTTTAAGCCAAGGGAGAACTGGAATATGAGTATGATATAGTAAAATGCACTATGTTATAGGTAATTATGCAAATTTAGAGGATTATGAACCACATATATGTATATACACTAGAAGTCTGATTAGAGCATAAGGGTATAAAATATGCCATGAAAGAAATGGATCCATGTTCCAGTCAACCTGGTAATTTTTCTCTTAACAGAAGTACCCCCCTACAGAAGGGGCCCCAAAATGTAGCAGAGTCTGGTTGCCTGTCCTGGTATCAGTAGTGAAAAATTACAGATGTTTCACCCCAAATGCTGGATTTCCTTAACCATACTTTATCTATTATTCATTCATATTTAAACTTTTAAAAACTTGTAAATAACTTATGACTAAACCCCTATCAGCATAGTAACAAATTTCATTTTTTACTACCTGGCGTGGTAATTAGTATTTCATTTTGTTTGTCTAATCTTATAATAATTTTCAAGTTCCTGCAGGTATTTTGCAGTCTCATATTCTACAGTTTTATGAATAATCTATGTTCAACTTTTCTATACCTTCATCATTTAATAAATTTTTATTAGTTCCTCTGTGATTTTTGAATGGAACCTAGATTTTATTAGTCTTGTCTCATTACACAGTTTACTTAAGAGGCATACATTAGTTGTGTCTCCAGCATCTGTATGATAAAAACGTTCCTCTATAACTAAGTACCTTTTTTCAAAACCTTTATCAAGCTTATTTTGGCCTCTCATTTCCCCTGAAAGTTAGGTAGGACAGTTAAATATTTTCTTATTTTATGGCAGAGAGGAATTCCTTTAGGTTTCTTTTTTAACTCTCTTTTTAAAAAATTAATTAAGGGCTGCATTGGGTCTTTGTTGCTGCCTGAGGGCTTTTCTCTAGTTGCGGCGAGCGGGGGCTACTCTTTGTTGCAGTGCACAGGCTTCTCATTGCGGTGGCTTCGCTTGTTGCAGAGCACGGGCTCTAGGCACATGGGCTTCATTAGTTGTGGCATGCAGGCTCAGTAGTTGTGGCTCACGGGCTCTACAGCGCAGGCTCAGTAGTTGTGGCGCACAGGCTTAGTTGCTCCGCAGCATGTGGGATCTTCCCAGACCAGGGCTCGAACCTGTGTCTCCTGCATTGGCAGGCAGATTCTTAACCACTGTGCCACCAGGGAAGCCCTTTTAACTCTTGTGATGACTTCATTGCTGTTAAAGTTTGGAATCATTCTTTCCAAGGGGCCAAGACCTTCCTCACTCTTCAGCATCTAAATGTATAATTCTTCTGACCTTCTGTTCTTCATGTCTCCCTGCAGCCATATGTGTCGTTGTCTCAGCCAATGGCACCACCTAGTCCAAGCAACAGCACCCCTAACAGCAGCAGCGGGAGCACTGTAAATGACCAGCTGAGTAAAACCAACCTCTACATCCGGGGATTGCAGCCAAGCACTACCGACCAGGACCTAGTCAAGTTGTGTCAGTCGTAAGTTGGGGTACATAGGGGTAGGTCTCCAGGG
Organism: Stenella coeruleoalba; assembly: GCF_951394435.1. Classification (NCBI taxonomy): domain Eukaryota; kingdom Metazoa; phylum Chordata; class Mammalia; order Artiodactyla; family Delphinidae; genus Stenella; species Stenella coeruleoalba. Next base: position 58,350,179 of record NC_137157.1, on the reverse strand, counting down.
ACAGTACAGATTTGGTGATACTGGCTTCTTACCAGATACTCTTATCCTGAAATGCAATATTATCAATATTTTGCTTCTACCCCTATAGTTGCAAGGTTTCTCAGCAGCCCCTCTTAGAGAAATTCTACCTACTACCAATATATAAAACTTTTATGTGTTTCTCTGAGGAAAGCTGGATAGGGCTGACCTTTGAAGCCTAGTTAGTATATGACTTTGTTTCCAGCATGTACCCAGAACTGATGGTCTTAGTGGAAATATTCCTTTCCTTACACCTTGAATAGAAATGCTCAGTATCTCTGAAGATATTGATTAGTAGATAGTGAAAACCAGCAGTAGGGATAGAAGAAAGTGGGACTAGCCAATCGAATTATACACTTAGGAGAGTTTCTGCTGTTAGAGTTATTCTCAGTGACCCAGAGGAGCCCTCAAATTAGTGGATAAAGAAGAAAATGGAGAAAGAGTTGTCACTTGGCATCTACCCCCTAAAGATCTTTGGGGTTTCTTCAGCATAGATTTGAGTCATGAGGTGGAGACAACTACCATGGAATTAGCCCAATTAGGAAAGCTGGAAAAATTGCAAGAATGCAGAGAGGCCAGCTCAATTCCATTTGGCAGAAATATGTGTTTCAAATCATTTATATGGGGGACTGATTAGAGGCAGAAGTCTGGTGGGATGGTAATATTAATGGGGAAGGGGAAATCGAGTTTCGAAAGAAATAAAAATAGGAACCTTAGTCTGTGTAAATTTACCATCTTTTAAAACTCTATTGAAGTGCACAAATCAGAAGTGTTTATAGAACAGTGAATTTTCACAAGGTGAACACATCCTTGTAACAGTCCCTGGTAACCAGATCAAGAAATAGAACACTACCAGCTCTTCAGAAGCCCACCTCCCAGTGACAGTCTCTCCCCCACCCCCAAAGGTATCTACTGTTTGGCTTCTAAACGATTGATGTGGCTTGTTTGAACCTCATATAAATATAATGATATAGCACGTACCGTTTTATGTCTGGTTTCTTTTGTTCAGTGTTGTTTGTGAGATTCATCCACATTGTTGCATATAGCAAAAATTTGTTCATTCTTATTGCTTTATAGAATTCCATCATAGGAATATACCACAACTTATTTACTTGTTCTGCTGTTGCTGGACATTTGAGTTGTTCCCAGTATGTGACTATTATGGATACAGATAGTGCTGCTATGAACTTGTACATGTCTTTTGGTGCATGTGTATAAGTATATACATTTATGTTGGGTATATACCTAGGAGTAAAATTACTAAATCATAGGATATACATTTGTTCAGCTTTTGTAGATACTAGTAAACAATTTTCTAAAGTGGTCAAAGTAACTCAAACTCCCATAACAGTATGAGTATGTGGCAGCTGTTCCAAATCCTGAAGAGGGAGAACATTCTCCCCTCAAAATGTAGTTGTATGCGGCATCAGAGGTACTCTATAAATCCCTTACTCTACTGAGGTAGTGGCTTTTGGAAGTTTGCTAGCACCAGGCTGCACAAAATCAGTCTCTAAAGGCTAGATGTGTGTATAAAATCTGAATCTGTTACCTCGGCTTACCTTGCTTTAGAAGGCTATTTAAATGGAACTCAGGGAACTTAGTCTAGGACTAGTAATTTTTTTGAGGGAATGGGAATTGGCAAAAATGTTGGTTTATGAGGGAAAAGAGTATCATATCAGTCTAGTTCCTTGATTTCTGCACCCTGTATTTCTTTTTTTATTTTTTTTGCGGTACGCGGGCCTCTCACTGTTGTGGCCTCTCCCGTTGCGGAGCACAGGCTCCAGACGCGCAGGCTCAGCGGCCATGGCTCACGGGCCCAGCCGCTCCGCGGCATGTGGGATCTTCCCGGACTGGGACACGAACCTGCATGCCCTGCATCGGCAGGCGGACTCTCAACCACTGCGCCACCAGGGGAGCCCCACCGTGTATTTCTTGTACTAAATATAATGTGCTGCAAAAATCAATCCTCTCACTCCACAAGACAGAGAAAAAACTCAATTCTACTTCACTATACTTTTAGACTTTCATTTTGCCCTTCCCAATAGTTGCCTTACCTTCTGCTATGTCTGAAGGGATGAGAATAGTCAGGGTCAGCATATACAATAAGATGGAAGTAAGGAGCCCAGTAGGGGACCATAGAGAAGTAGGAATGAGGAAGGGAAAGAATAGGTGCTAGATGAGTTATGATGAAAGGGAAGCTGTGAAGAACTGGTGGGTGGAATCCTCATGGGTGTGTGAGCTGGGAGGGACACCTTTCTGTGAAGGGTGTTTCCCATGCATAGGACTTCCTGCCTTTGTCCCAGTTATCTCTCTAGGTTGTACGGGAAGTAAATGTTGCTGGATCCTAAGCCCTGGTGGGCAGGAAGGAGAGGCGTGGAGTCTGGAACTGGAACTCCTGGTTCTCTTGGAGGGGCTCCTTCGGAGGAGGAAGCTGCACGATCCAGCTGTTGCCAGCTGAAGTGGAAATTCTGACTCAAAGTCTCAGGCTGCTCAGACCACAGCAAGCTCCACCCTGGGGCCTCGTTAGGGATAGCAGCGTGTGTGTCCTCTGGCTTACAGTCTCTTGCATCCCTTCCTTTCCTAAATTTGGGAAAGAATCCAAGTATGTAGCCCTGAAGGGTTAGGTTCGCCACATCCATTCTGGCCTCCAGGGCATCGCTTGGCTTATTCTGTCTGATCCAGTGGGTCACAGAGCTCCTCTACAACAGTCAGTGAGAGGCTGCCAAGGAGCGAAACAAATACATCAATCATCATATGTTCTTTAGGGATGGGGTGAGAGGAAAAGTAGAAAAAAATGCTTGTTTCAGGTATTCGTCTCAAATTCAGTCCCTGCCAACTGTTTTCAGTTAAATTTTATACTTCTGACTTTGTTAGTGATTTCTGTTCTGTCTCTCTAATATTTTCACCCTCCTGGGTGGAATGTAGAGACTTCTTTATAGTAGAACACTTCTAATATAATCCCTGACCTGTGATAGATACTCCACTGCTCAAGTTTGGGGAACTCCACATGAATCTGCTGCCAAAGTATAATTTTCAGAAGGTTGAGAAACATAACTCTGCTGCAGATACAGATGAACGCATGCCAGATATTTATTTTACTCATTAGTGAGCGAACTAGCAGGATGGTAAAATGGGTTCAAAGAGTATTTGAGGGACTGAAGAAAGAATGTTGGAATAAGATTACTAGGTTACAGAGAAAACTGGTTCATACCCTATAGGACTATAAAACAGTAACCTTTGGGATCATCTTTTCTAATGGACAGAAATTATTTGTATTTCTACTAGATAAAAATCTACAAATTAATATGTATCGTCACAAAATCTGGGCCCTCATCAGTAATAAATAGTAACTGAAACAAAGAAACATCCCCCTAGATAACAGAATATACTTTGAATGGGCCTTGTAGACAGTGTTCCAGAATGACATTGAAAGAATGTGCAATCCTCATTTTGCCTTATCGTCAAGTTTTGGATAATTTTCTTAACACAGCTGTTGCATTTGCTTTTATGCCCACTCTCCTCCCTAATACACTGAAATCTTGACAATAAGAAATAGAAATCAGGGAATTCCTTGGCAGTCCAGTGGTCAGGACTCGGTGCTTTCACTGCTGGGGCCCTGGGTTTGATCCCTGTTTGGGGAACTAAAATCTCATAAGCTGTGAGGTGCAGCCAAAAAAAAAAGAAAAGAAATAGAAGTCTTAGAGATTAAAGCAGGAAAGAGCCATTTGGTTAAATGTTGAGGTCCCATGAATATAATAATAATATAATATAACATATAATAATAATAATAATAGCAGTTAAGAGTGTTCAGGTGTTTACCATTTGGTAGACATTAATACTTTATATTCATGCACTCATTTCATATTTCCAACAATCCTATCTCCATTTTACAGATGGTGAGACTGAGGCACAGAAAGGTTAAATGACTTGTCCAAGATCACACATAGCTATAAAGTGGCAGAACCAGGATTTGAACAAAAGCAGTTTGGCTCAAGTTGACCTTCACTCAGGGGGCCAGTAGAAGGGTGAAGAGTGGGGTGTCAGAGAAGAGAAACAGTTTTTCATGGGAGGAATGGTGTTTCTTCAAAGGAAAATAAATAACATCAAGGATTATTTTTAGTCCTCAAGGAATTCTAGCCAGAGCTCTGGCCTTACACACTGCTATGTGGACACCACCAAGCTTCTTTCCCAAAAAAAGACAGTAGTCTTTTTCTAACTAGTATCTGAGTCTTATTTGGGGAAGAAGAGAGAAATGTGTTGATAGTGTAGGGACTGCAGTTATCTTATTTCTTGTAGGTACCTTTGGGGAATAGGTTTATATGATAAGTGTGACGTTTTAAATTCATTTCTTCTTTGTTCTAAGGTTTGAGTAGGGACAGTTTTCCTAGTGGGAGTGAAGACAGGGCATGGATTCATCTAGATGTTTCAATCTCTGTCCTAGTCTAAATCCCTGTCCCCAGATTATCACTTTGCATTTTCTTCTCCCTTAGATATGGCAAGATTGTCTCCACTAAGGCCATACTGGACAAGACCACAAACAAATGCAAAGGTAAGAGAACAGCTGTTCTTGGTGGTGGAGAACAGCTGCTCTTGGTGGTGGAGAACAGCTGTAAGTGAGGCCATCCCTTGCCTTTGCCCTTTATTGCTGCAAGTCCCTGGTTTCCAGTGCCAGGGAGGAGTCTTCAGGGTTTTCAGGCTTAAAAGACTAGTAGGTATTTAGATTATTTGTGACCAGATAGCTAGAGCTGAAAATGCTGTTTTGGGGACTCAAGGCTAGAAGCCTGCACAGAGTGCCTTTGAGTCCCCTGGGCCTACTTTGGCTGTCATGTTTCCCTGGATTGGATGGTAGATATTCATTCATAGGTGAGTTTATTTCTACTTAGCAAAGCACTGTAAATGCTTTTTGTTTGTGGAGGTGGGTTGGGTTTGTTGGGGTTTTGAGCAATTCTAGGTGGGGATGGAAGAGTGGAAGGAGGGGAAAGGGCTGTACATTGGGGTGAGGAGGGGCTTCTTCCAGCAGGTGGCTGATGATCTGCTGTGGAGAGGCTGTATTTCCTACATGCCTAGCATTTCTGCGGGTGTGCCTAGAAAAGAGAAGGGGGTTCTTTTGGAAATAGAGGGGGCTGTGAATTATTAGAGGAGCCTAATTCTTGAAACCTAGGATTTCTTAGGGGAGAGGGAGGAAGGCAAGGATACCATAAAGACCTCATTGCCCTTGGCATTCTTAGCTATAAAGTAGCCCAAATCTCACAGGGTTTGAGGAGCACGTGGATAACCACCTGAAACCTCTTCATTTCTCTTCCTCCCTACCACTTCTATTGCGTGGATCGTAACTCCTCCTCTGTTTCCTGAAAAGCCTGGGCCTCCTACCTCCCTCACACCCCCCACCTCCCAGTGATGCTGTTTCCCTGTTCCAGGCTATGGCTTTGTGGACTTTGACAGTCCTTCAGCAGCACAGAAAGCTGTAACAGCACTGAAAGCCAGTGGTGTGCAAGCACAGATGGCAAAGGTAAGGGTACTACCCCGTGCTACCCCGTGTCTGTTCCTCTGAGGGGTTGTAGTTAGCACCAAAGGCTTCCAGAGGTTTAAGAGCCATGCGGTTGATGGGCAAGGGCTATCTGCAGTGCTTTTTAATTTATTTAGTTATTTATTTAGTTATTTAGTTATGGCTGCATTGGCTCTTCGTTGCTGCGCGGGCTTTCTCTAGTGTTGAGCGGGGGCTACTGTTTGTTGCGGTGCATGAGCTACTCATTTCAGTGGCTTCTCTTGTTGAGGAGCATGGGCTCTAGGCGCGCGGGCTTCAGTAGTTGTGGCTTCCGGGCCCTAGAGCACAGGTTCAGTAGTTGTGGCGCACGGGCTTCATTGCTCTGCAGCATGTGGGATCTTCCCCGACCAAGGCTCGAACCCATGTCCCCTGCATTGGCAGGCGGATTCTTAACCACTGCGCCACCAGGGAGACCCTCTCCCACCTCTTCTTGAGAAAAGTCCTCTGACATTAGAGTGACTTTAGACTTCCTGTGAGACTAGAACTTTCAGGGCTCCGTGGTGACCCAGTGAACTATACATCTGGCTCTTAGTGCAACCCTCAGCACATTGGCTTCCCTTTTCCCTTCTCTTCTCCTGCTTTCCCTCCATCAGGGAGTGTACAGGCATTCCTACTAAGAGGAGTCTGCTGTGGCTGGAAGAGCGGAGTGGGGGGATTACCCAGAACAATGCAGCCTGGGAAGCAAAGGCAGTCCAAGAGAATCCAGCCTCTGGGACAGGCTGTTGGGCTGTTGGATAGGAGAGAAGAGCGCTGCTCTGCCTAGTTCTTAAAGAGACAGCCAAAAACTTCATTGATGGCTTGTATTGTGGGCTTGTACAGTACTAGAAATATTAAATCTGTGGGTTTTTTTGGCCCGGACTCAGTTTATAACCCATGACCCATGATAGTGGGACCAGGTGTTACAAATCATTAAGATCCTCTTTGTTTATGTGCATGCCTCCCTGCTCTCTCTTTTCTGAGATGTCATTTTGTGGCTGCCCACTGAGGGTGGGAGAGGGTTAAGAGATATGAAGTTCATTTTTTCACTTCTATTTCCATAGCAACAGGAGCAGGACCCCACAAATTTATACATCTCAAACCTCCCGCTGTCAATGGATGAGCAAGAACTGGAGGGAATGCTGAAGCCCTTTGGCCAGGTTATTTCCACTAGAATCCTTCGAGACACCAGTGGGACCAGCAGAGGGGTTGGCTTTGCAAGGTGAGGGATGCCAAGAATGGGAAATGATGAGATTAATAAGGAATGTCACTTAGAAGGTCACCAGAAAGTCTGTGCCCTGCTCCCCCCAGGACCAAACGATTAGTCGAAAGTACTTGACAGTAAATCAAAAGTTCATTTAATTTTAGGTCACAATACTCACAAACCTATTTTCTCCCAAATCTTTATCCTTTCCCCATTACTTTCTGCTATTCTAGCCTTTGTTTCTTTGATTCAGACCTAACCAGAATAAAATAATTCCATACCTTCTTATAGTTTACTGAGTATTTATCATCCTATTATTTAATCTGCGAAATAAATATTAATTCTCCATTTTATAGAAAAGGAAACCAAAATTCCCAATATGAAGTGATTTGCCCAAAGGTCTCACAGGAGCAGAGCCCTTATCCTTCTGGCTTCAGGATCAGCAGGATGAAATGGAAGATTTGGTACCTTTTCAGATCTGTTGAGAGTCGTAGATTCTAGAACCAGCTCTGCGACTAACTGCCCATGCGATATCAGATCTTTATGAGCCTTGGTTTACTCTGTGAAGTAGAGATTTAGATGAGTGATTTTCTTCAGGTGTTCCCTAGAGCGGCAGAGTTTTTCAGGGCACCTTCTTCTGAGCTTAGGGTCACTATTGTAGGGCTTCAGCCTCTTCTCGCCGACTTAGGAAATGGTTCTGCTTTTATTTAAGATTTTGCTTGAAAGGAGATTCTGTTGCCTTTCTAAAAAGTTTGAAAAGTATTGGAGTAAGTGATCTAAAAGTCCCTTTTTCTTTTATAATATCTTCTCTGGTCCAAGAACATTCCTTCACTCTAGAGTGTTTTAGACCTTGAGAACAAGGAATAGGACCTTTTCCCTATAGCCAACTCAATCTTGGTGGCACCACCTGCTGGCAATCCCAAGTATAACTAAAGGGGAGTTTCTAAAGTTTGTGATCATCAAACTTTTTTGCTCCATACTCTTAAAGCAAAAGCTCCAGTTCATGGCACCTTAGTTGTCTCGATAATTTTTTAGCCCTAGACAAAAGAAATACTTAACAATTCGCTTTATTAAGTAATTAAATGGTCTAGACAATTCAAAAAGTGTTTAATAAATATCTTAACAACTTTGTAGTTATTTGAAAAATACATTGAAAGAGAAAATATTTTTATTTCATTCTTAAATAACTATACTTTCTAGTGAATGTGTGCCTGTTGGACACTACACAACTTCTCAAACCTTGGAATCAGATTGGACACTTACACCCTCATTTCCTGTTACACATTAGTTTTCTTATGGTACTTGCTTTTGTCATAGCAACCACTGAAAAACCAGCTTTGCAAAAATATGTTATCTAAAGGATTGTAGGGTGATCTAATGTTGAAATGATGAACTGTTTAGAGTTAGTCTTCTTTACAGTAGATATCCAATAGGTATTGCTGTATTTTCTTCAGAAAGTTAAAATATCCCTTGTTGTGCCTCTGTGAGCTCATCACAATGGCCCAGGGTGCCTCAAAGCCCAGTGTGGGAAATATGGCTTTGAAAACTTAAAAAACTATGAAATCTCTTGCATGTTTCTACATTAATACCTACAGATTTTCTTCATACATTTAGATTCTTGCAAAGTATAATTTCCAGCAATTTATAAATATTGACATTTTAAATAAAACTGTCATATCATTTAAAAATGTATCTAAATGAGATCTAAATGTCATAGCAATTTAATACACAAAATCATTTTAAAAATTCCTAGGGCATTTTTTTTAAAGTCATAACTCTTACACCATTCTTATAGTGTTCTGTTTTTCTTCTTGATCTTGTATTTCCATTGTATTTCCCTACAGAATTGTATTCTAGTGTAAAATACTTTTTTATAGTTGAAAGTCTTTGTATGAATCATTGTTATACTTCTCTGCAATGAAAATATGTATATAAATTTTTTTCCTGTGGCCCTGAGTCTATATGCATTAATCCATAAGAAAATTATCTTTATAATTAGTTCACAGTTGCCCCAAACAACATAAATATATTAAAATGTTGATACAAAATTGTTTCATATAAAGTAAATTTTATTGGAAATGCTCCTTTTAGATTTATATAATTAGATCATGTAGCCATCAGTGAATATTGTTTATTGCTGTAACAAGACAGAGTTTAGTACCAGCTCTGTTCCTGTGTTTTGTTTTCATGGTGAGGAACCTTGTTCACATAAATAAGTAAATGGGAATGGAAAGAGTTTTGCTAAAATAGGAATTCTTTGAATTCCTTCTGAATTATATGCCAAGACCAGGGTGATCTATCATCCAAAATGACTTTTTTATGTGTCAGTTGACAACTTGTTGAGTCCTCTAGCTTGTGGGAAGGAAGAATTGGAAACATCTGACTTAACAAAAAGATTTGTAACTTAGTCCTCCATGCCTTGTGTTGAGCTTTGGGATGAGTTCGAAGTATATTGAGAAGAGTGGTTGTAAGAGGGGACTTCAGCCTTGATCATTAGTGATCACAGGCTCTCCCTCAGGCACATCAGTTTTAGGAAAGAGTTTATGAGGAAGCTGAGGTCCTGAAAGTGATTCTCTTAAAACCCTCCATGCCTGCTCACCCTTTTGAAAGACTAAGGAGTAGGAGTAACCCAACTCAACACTTTTTGCTCTAGGACACCTAAGGTTATTTTCTCTAAAAGTTTCCATTTGAGGCCTTTTTTAGTAACTGCCTTCATAGGAATGGTTCATATCTTTAGTGGTTATTGGCATAGAAAATATACTGAGACTTACTTTAAATATGGAAAGAGGGGAAGATACTGTACCCTGTATTATATAGATCTTTATCATTTTAAAACACATTTATATGTATTATCTCATTTGATCTATACAGCCCTGTGTAATAAGGTAGATGGAGATTTGAAGCAGAAATGAGGAATGAGTCAGAAGGGTTTTTGTGCATTTTCTAACTCACAGAGACTTTGAGCGGTGAACGGGTGCTGGAATCTAGATTTTCTGATTTTTACTCAGTCCTCTTTCCCCAACAAGACACTTTAACTCAGTAGTTCCTAACATTGTTTTTTCTATCACTCTGGACCATAAACCCTGTCTTAATACTCTTTCCTCCCACAGACTCATGAAATCTTTTTTTTCTCCCATTTTTCAAAAAAAAGTTGAAGTATAGTTGAATTACAATATTGTGTTAGTTTCTGGTATACAGCAAAGTGATTTATATATGTATCCTTTTTCATATATATGTATACATATGTGTTTATATGTATATATAGATAATATATGTATACATATACATATATATTCTTTTTCACGTTCTTTTCCATTATGATTTGTCACAGGATATTTAATATAGTTCCCTGTGCTATACAGTAGGACATTGTTGTTTATCTGTATTATATATATTAGTTTGTATCTGCTTACCCCAAACTCCTAATTTATCCCTCCCTGCCCCGACTCATGAAATCTTAATGATGTTATCAGTAGCTATTTAGACCTTGATAATTATAACCAGAAGCAAAAAATAAATATTGGCAAATTCTTAGCTTGTACAGTTTTATCAAAGTGAGGGAAGAGGGGAACCCCTGGTGGTCCAGTGGTTAGGACTCGGCACTTTCACTGCTGTGGTCTGGGTTCAGTCCCTGGTTGGGGAAGTAATATTCCACAAGCTGCACAGCGTGGCAAAAAAAAAAAAAAAAGTGAGGGAACAATTTCCATTAGGAATTTTGTAATAAAAAATAATGGTAACAGCATTGTATTCTTATTTAGGGACCCAGACACAACACTAGGTCCATCTATCAGTGTCTTCTTTGGAATATTCATGGTTTGAAGACCTCCATTATTCCTTTCAGGACCCCTATAGGAGCCAGTTGAGAAAACCTTCATTAGAAGCTGGGGTTGCCTCTTTAAGATACCTTGACTTTGTGTGGAGGAAACTCTGTATTTCTGTAGCGACAACTTTTGGAGCATTTGTGGGGCTGGGAACTTAGAGTTTTCTCTTCGAGTATAAGGAGAGTACAGATCCTGGAGAAGGTAGACCCTAACTCCTCTTGTGCTCCTTAGGATGGAGTCCACAGAGAAGTGTGAAGCCATCATCACCCACTTTAATGGAAAATATATTAAGACACCCCCTGGAGTACCAGGTGAGGCATCTGGGAATCAGGCTGAGAGGGCCACAGGTTATGACTTCCTGTGAAGATTCTGGAGGATTTTTGCATGAGTGAGTGGACTAAGTGAGGTGGGACTCAGCTGCCTGTCTGCTTTCTCTCTTGGCAGCCCCATCTGATCCCTTGCTTTGCAAATTTGCTGATGGGGGTCCAAAGAAACGACAGAACCAAGGAAAATTTATGCAAAATGGACGGGCCTGGCCAAGGAATGGAGACATGGTAAGAGGCCCTCTAGGAGACAGGAATACTAAGGACATTAAAATGTAATGGATGGGGCTTCCCTGGCGGTCCGGCGGTTGGGACTCCGTGCTTCCACTGCAGGGGGCACAGGTTCTATCCCTGGTTGGGGAACTAAGATCCTGCATGCCAAGCAAAGCGGCCAAAAAAAAAAAAAAAAGGAGAAAAGTGGAATGGAAATTTCCATGGCCTGATTTCTGTGGTAAACTTGAGAGCTACAGTATGTAACAGAGATGCTGGCTGCTTAACATGCTCTTCAGTGTGGATCTTGAATGGAATTTTGCATCCTGCACAACCAGAAAAACCCTGGAACAGTTGTAGTGGGATTAGTTCAGACTTCATTTTTAATCAGTTGAACCAAATACGTCCTCAGCCTTGAAATTCTGGGCTTGTTCCTGTTCTCACTAAGGGCTCACAATGTGCGTGCTGTGTTCTTTCTTTATAGGGTGGTATGGCCTTGACCTATGACCCCACCACAGCTCTTCAGAATGGGTAAGGGTGTTTTCTGTAAACAGGCCACCTGAAAATGACAGAGGCCTGTGTCCAGGCACTCGGATGTTTCATCTTGATATTTAAAGAGTAGTCAGTGGTGGGACTTCCTTGGTGGCACAGTGGTTAAGAATCCGCCTGCCAATGCAGGGGACACAGGTTCGATCCCTGGTCCGGGAAGATCCCATATGCTGCGGAGCAACTAAGCCCATGTGCCACAACTACTGAGCCTGCCCTCTACCGCCCACGAGCCACAACTGCTGAGTCTGCGTGCCACAACTACTGAAGCCCACACGACCAGACCCATGCTCCACAACAAAGAGAAGCCACCACAATGAGAAGCCCACACACCGCAACGAAGAGTAGCCCCTGCTCACAGCAACTAGAGCCCGCACACAGCAACAAAGACCCAACGCAGCCAAAAATTAAATAAACTTATTTAAAAAAAAAAAGAGTAGTTAGTGGGAAATGGCTGTGTCTATCAGGGGGGGCCCTTGCCTTGTAGTTTCCTGTGGCTCCTTACTGATGAGGTCCCTTCCTACAGGTTTTACCCAGCTCCTTATAACATCACCCCCAACAGGATGCTTGCTCAGTCTGCACTGTCCCCGTATCTTCCATCTCCTGTGTCTTCATATCAGGTATGTTGTCTTCATATCAGGTACGTTCATGCCCAGAAAAGGGTGTGGTGGTTTTCCCTACCATTGTGTTTTAGGCTGGGAACTACTTGTTGTTCTTTTGTTTTTTCCTTTATACATACTATACACAAATAGTTTTACATAAAAGCATAACATGTGATCACACTACATGTATATAGACTGTTGTAGAAGCATCCTTTTACTCTCCACCACTCCACAAGCAAACCCATGTTAATTTCCTACTAGTTTCCATATTTTTTGTTATCTGCATATACACATAAGTATAGGGTTTTGGAAGTCATTGTTTATGTTACAAAAATTTTCCATATTAAATATATATTTTTACACTTTACTCTTCTCATTTAAACCAGTGATTCTCAAAGTGTGGTCCCTGGACCAGCAATATCAGCACTACCTGGGGATTTTTAGAAACACAAATTCTTGGACTCCACCCCAGATTCACAGGAACTCTGGGGACGGGTCCTACCAATCTGAGTTTTAACAAGCCCTCCAGGTAGTTCTTATGCAGCTCTGTTCTAATTATTTCCTTTTTAATAGTAACATATTTTATGCTGCACATATACCAGAATTCTTCCACTATACCCCAGTGAAAGGCATTCTTTGGATTTCAGTTTTTATCTGGTGCAAATAATGCTCTAGTAAACATCCTTTTGCCTATATCCTCACATATGAGTGCTTTTGTTTCTGGGGGCTAGAGTCTGAGGGGTGAGGTTGTTAGGTTGAATAATACACGGACTTTCAGTTTTATAGATGTTACCAGATTGCTTTCCACAGAGACTGTGCCAATTCACATTCCACTGGCAACATATGAGAGTACCCATTTCCCTCCAGCCAGAGGTGACATTGCCCTTTTAAAATTTTTTTCTATCCTGATAGATTTAAAGTACATTGTTACTTTAATTTGCACTTCCCTGACTGCAGCTGAGTTTAAGCATTTTTTTGGTCATATTTTTATTTGCTCTTCATATACTTGGTCCTTTTTCCTGTTTGACTATTTGTTCTTTTCCCATCAACTTATAAAAACTATCAGTATTATTGGGACTTCCCTGGTGGTCCAGTGGTTAAGATTCTGTGCTCCCAAAGCAGGGGGCATGGGTTTGATCCCTGGTCGGGGAACTAAGATCCCACAAGCCACACGGGGCAGCCAAAAAAAAAAAAAAAAAACTGTCAATATTATAAGTACTGATCTTCTGAATGTTATCTTTGTTACAAGTTTTTTTTTCCAAATTTAATTGTTTTCCGTTGACTTTATGGTCCTCAAACTTCAGCTGTGCATCAGAATCACTTATTAAACCTAGGTTACTGGGCACCACAGCAAGAATTTCTGATTCAGCAAGTCTAGGGTGAGAGGCAAGAATTTGTATTTCTAACAAGTTCCCAGATGCTGCTCCTGCTTCTGCTGCTGATCTGGGGACCATACTTTGGGAATCACTAGTTTTTGCCATACAAAAGTTTTAAAATTTGTGTATAGTTAAATATGTCTGCTTTTTTACTTACAGCTTTTGCATTTCTTGTCTTAATTTAAAAGGTCTTTCCAGTCCCTATATTGTACATATGGTCCCCAAGATGTATTTCATTGTTTTACATTTAAATGTATAATAACCAGGAATTTATTTTTGTATATGACATAAGATAGGGGTTCTATTGTATTTCCTTCAAAATGTTCACCAGTTATCCTAGCACCAAATTATTAAATAATCCATCCTTTTCCCACTGAATTGAAATGCCACCTTTGTCATATAGTAAACACTGGAATCTTTTTCTGTATCCTTTATTCTCTTCCAGTGATCATTGTGTCTCTTCCTATTTCAATAATGTATTGATTTGATTACAGTGGCTTTCATAGTATGTTCTAATATTTGATAAGACAAAACCTTCTCCACTCTTTCATACTTTTCTTTGCTATGTTTTGGCATTTATTCTTCTGTATAAGTTTATGATCATTTTATCTAATTTTTAAAAATCTGTGAGGGAGAATTTTAATTGGAATTACATTAGATCTATATATTAAAGAGGATTGACTTCTTAAAAAGTACTAAGTCTTTTCACCTAAAATATGGTATTTCTTTTTATGTTCTCAAAGTTTTATGTCCTTCAATAAGATCTTAGTTTTATTTATGTAGGTCTTATGTTTTTCTTGTTAAATATACTTCTAAGTGTTCTGTAATTTTTATAAGCATTTCTAGATGCTTATTGATACACTGAGAAGTTAACTAATTTATGTTCATCTATCTTGTATACTGCTCACTTACCAAATCCTCTTATTACTACTAGTTTTTTTTTTTTACTTAAATCTCTTAGGTTTTCTAGGTATACAGTTATATCATTGATGCAAAATAATAGTTCTCTCCTCCTTTTCAATTTTATGCCAACTGTGTTCTTATCCAATTGTATTTATTTGACCCCACTACCTAATAGGTTACTATAATTGCAATGGTTTTAATATTTCTCTGTTTGGGTTAAGGTTTGCAGATAGTTTTTGGTAATAGCCTTTAATATATGTAAGTAGTTTCTTTCTAGTCTCTATTTTACTTTGTGGGGTTTTTTTTTGTTTTTTTTTTTTTTACGGTACACGGGCCTCTCACTGTTGTGGCTTCTCCCATTGCGGAGCACAGGCTCTGGACACACAGGTTCAGTGGCCATGGCTCACGGGCCCAGCCGCTCCGCAGCATGTGGGATATTCCCAGACCGGGGCACGAACCCGTGTCCCCTGCATCGGCAGGCGGACTCTCAACCACTGCACCACCAGGGAAGCCCTGTGGTATTTTTTAAAATTTATTTTCTGGTCGCACCTCGGGGCTTGTGTGATCTTAGCTCCCCAATCAGGGATTGAACCCGGGCCGCGGCAGTGAAAGCGCTGAGTCATAACCACTGGACCGCCAGGGAATTCCCTACTTTGTGATTTTTTTAAAAAGTAAATGGCTGCTGAATTTTCTAAAATGTCTTTTCAGCATCTAATATTACACTATGGCTTTTTTTCTTCAATTTTGACTTATGTTTGTAGAGCTTCTGATCTTGAACAATCCTTATATTCGTGGAATAAACCTACTTGTCTATCAAGATGCATTTCTAGCTTCTCGTTGCTTTTTTTAATTTTAAAATTCAGATATAACTTACAGACGATAAAATTCATCCTCTTAAAGTGTACAAGTCAGTGTTTTTTAGTATATTTATAGAATTATGCAACTGTCCCCATTATCTAATTCCAGAACACTTTCATCACCTCAGAAAGAAACTGTGTACCCATTAGTATTTATTCCCCATTTGCCCTTACCCCTAGCCCGTGGCAATGACCAATATACTTTCTACGTCTATAGATGTGCCTGTTCTGAACATTGCATATAAATGGAAGCATACAGTCTATGTCTTTTGTGTCTGGCTTCTTTCACTTAGCATGTTTTCAAAGTTTATTCATGTGTAGCATGTATCAGTACTTCATTCTTTTTTATGACTGAATCACATTCCATTTTACGGATATGCCACATTTTGTTATCCAGTTATCAGTTGATGGCCATTTGAGTTGTTTCCACCTTTTGGCTATTATGAATAATGCTGCTCTGAACTATTGTGCACAGTTTTGTGTGGACATATGTTTTCATTTCTCCAGGGTATATACCTAGGAGTGAAATTGCTGGGTTACATAGTAACTCTATGTTTAACTTTTTGAGGAACTGCTAAACTGTTTTCCAAAGCCCCTGTACCATTTTACATCCCCACCTGCAGTGTATAACATTTGTTATTGTGTCCTTTTTTAATTATAGCCATCCTGGTGGGTATGAAGTGGTGTCTCATTGTGGCTTTGATTTGCATTTCCCTAGTGACTAATGTTGAACCTGTTTCGTGTGCATGTTGGCCATTTGTGTATCTTAGAGAAATATCTACTCAAATTTGTAGCCCAGTTTAAAATTGGATTACTTGAAGTGTAAGAGTTGTTAATATTTTTTAAACAGTTTATTCTTAATATTTACAGTTTCTGGGGGGGCACACTCCAACCTTATGTGGGTTTTGCTGAACATTATCAGATCATTGGGCGAAATAATAGTCTCTAGGCAATTAACATTGTTGTTTGTTTATTTTCGCTTGCATTAGAGAGTAACTCAGACATCTCCTCTACAAGTACCTAACCTGTCTTGGATGCACCACCAGTCATACCTCATGCAGCCTTCAGTGAGTGTTCAGAAGTGGGCAAAAGCCAAAGAGGCAATTTGATGTAAAGAAAAACAGTGGGATTTGATGAAATGAGATAAGGGTGTGAGTTCTGGCTCAGTCGCTTGTGTAACCCAGGTGTTTGACCTTAAATTCTGTGAGTTTGCTATTCTTAGACAAGGATCCCTCCAGATTGATGGGCAGTGCCTGTTCCTGCTACATAGCTGGGTCGTTGCTCACCTATCATTTCCCAGGATTTTTAAATGTCTGTCTTCAGTGGTTCTGGTAGCCATGAATCACCACTTCAGGCAGCCTCATAGGATGCTGCCAACTAACCCTGTCCTTTGTTGCTGCTTCTAGGGTTCAGTTCTGACACCAGGAATGGATCATCCTATTTCTCTCCAGCCTGCCTCCATGATGGGACCTCTTACCCAGCAACTGGGCCACCTCTCGCTCAGCAGCATGGGCACAGTAAAGCAGGATATTTTTTTATTATAAAGAATACCTATGTAGTACTCTTAGGTTTAAATACTCTTGAATAAGGATGGGAATCACTTCAGTGTCATCGAGGGCACACTCAGAAAAGGCGATAAACTAAAAAGATAATAATCCGTGAGCTAGGAATACAGCCATTCTGCGGTTTAGCTCATTCATTTTAACTGATTCCTACTCATGCAACTAAATAAATGGTGTTCCTACCTACATATTAGTTTATCTAGTTCATACACTTTCCTAGAAGTCTTTATCAAAGTAGTAACAGGAAGAACGGGTGAAGCTCATTAGTTTTCTTGTAGGTCGGATGCATTCTGATTTGTTCAGGAGGGCTTAAAGCAGAGAAGGCGTTGAGAAAAAGCAGAAGACAGGAAAGAGGAGGAAAAGGTAGTCATGTACGTAGAAGCCTCTCTAAGCCAGTGTACTTTAGAGTCACCTGAAGTGCTTTTAAAAAGCACAATTAGGACAATTAAATTAGAATCTCTGGGGACAGAACAATAGGCACTGGTAGTGTTTACAGCTCCCCAGGTGCTTTAAATGTAGCCAAGAATCACTGCTCTAAGCCTATTGATGTATCTCATTCCAGTATATGCCAACAGCTGCAGCTATGCAAGGAGCGTACATCTCCCAGTACACCCCTGTGCCTTCTTCCAGTGTTTCAGTTGAGGTAAGAGCTTTATAATCTCTTTGGATTGAAGATTGGAAAATGAACAGAGGCAGATTTTCCCCTGATCAAAGTCTTCCTCTCACAGTGATGCTGATTCTGTGTTCACAAATAGCTGGTAGGGATGTGAAGGATGTAGGAAGGAAAGACTTAGTGTGTATCTTTGAATGAGGCCCTTCCTCTCATTTGGCAGACGGTAGTTAATCCCAGGATGCTGGCTTGTATCGACTAGTGGGTCCTGGGAAGAGGATGGGCTGCTCTAAACGTTGGGGAAGTGATGCTCTGAGTGTGTGTGTGTGTGTGTGTGTGTGTGTGTGTGTGTATGTGCACTCACACAGGTGTGTGGGAATGGGTTGGTTGGGGAGGACATGCAACTTAGCTAGGCTGCTTCAGTGGGAGGTGAGGAAAGGATGCACAAGGTGACTCTCCTGCCTTGGCTGTGGTACAGGAGAGCGGCAGCCAGCAAAATCAAGTGACGGTGGATGCTCCCTCAGACCATGGGGTCTATTCTTTCCAGTTCAACAAGTAACAGTGGTAAGAATCACATACTGAGGGGCGGGGTGGGCTGAGCAGCCTGAAATCAGACTCTCATGTTTGTCATTCCCCCTCCCTACCCTCTCTGGCTTATGCCTCCTTTAGGATTTCCCTCCCCATCTTTGTTGAGTATATAAATGAATTCTTGGAGATGCTGATGCTCCAGACTCCAGAGGGCTGACCAGGAATACAGCCCCTCTGTGGGCCCAGCTGAGGACTAACACTTGGTCATCGGTTTTCACAGGCCTGGGCCTGGAAAAAGAAGTCTCTGCACTCCTGCCCTCTGCTCTTCCTCCACTCCTGGTGGAGCCTGGAGGAACTGTCACTTTTTGTGTGTGCTACAGTCGAGGAGACCAAAAAGACTTCTTTTATTTTGTGAAGAAAGTTTTATGTTTTGTTTTAAACTGCAATATACTCTTTCCCTACCCCAAAGAGACACGGTGCCTGGAGCTTGTTCTCATCTTTATGAAAAACAGTTTTTGATGTGTTGGACTTATTTGGGAAGGCTTTTTAAACAAATTATTTTCTTAAAAGAAAAGAAAAAGGTGTGGTGCTAGAACACGGATGGAGTCCTACTGCGGGCCCTACTTACTGAGTTTAGTTATGGACCTTTTGGTGGGGGTGTAAGAAAACATGCAGACTTTTAAAGTTTTGTTTTATAAAGCTCTTAGATCACACATCCCATCTCTTCTTCACATACATTTTATGCCTTCTTTCTCATCCAGAGTGTTCTTTTTCTCTTTTCCATACAGCAGAACCTGCCTACTTTGCCTCTTTAAGTTTTTAGTTTTGTGAATTTCTTTTTTGAATGAAATTTCATATGGAATTTTGGGGGGCTGGGCAAGGAACAAGGTAGAGCACTAAGCAGGCAGTGGAAGTGGCTTTTCCTCCCTCTGACCTGCCACATCCTAGGAGGAAAGACTAGACTTTGCCCTCCGGAAGCAGAGATGTGACCTAGGCTCACTAAGGAGACAATCCCACAGCCTTAGGAAGCCATCCTTGATCCAAATTCGGATGAAGACTAGGTTTTCCCTGGCGAGTTCCAGAGGAGTGGACCTACTGACTTCTGACTAACTCTTCTCACTGCCGAGGCCAACACCACACCCTCTGAGAAAATGTCTTCCCCTGTTACAGCTTTTCAGGAATACCTGCTTTTCTGCTTCCTAGAGGATCTTTTCTGCCCTGGGGCTCAGGTCCCCTCTCTTCCCTATCTCACATCGTTGCTGTGCTCAGGGCCTTTGCGTTTGTGACCTTGCTGAATCCATTTAGGTTCCTTCCCCACCACGGACAATCAGCTGCTTTACCTCTAGACCAGCGATTCTCAAAGAGGTGGTTTTGTCGCCTAGAGGCCGTTTGGCAATCTCTGGAGACATTTTTGGTTGTCGCGCCTGGGGGTGGGGCTGTGTGCTACTGGCAGCTAGTGGCTGCAGACCAGGGATTCTGCTAAACACCCTGCAGGGCACAGCAGAGCCCCAACTCCCCCAGCAGAGAATTGTCTGGCTCAAAATGTCAGTAGTACCAAGGTTAGGAAACCTTGATGTAGACAGTGTCATCCCTGCCTCCTGTACCAGAGGACTTGGTAAATTCCCATCCCCACCCTGGACGCACGGTGCCTTTTGACACTCAGGCAGCTAGTCGAGAGGGACGGAACTGAGGTTCTTGAATTTTCCCCAGGCTTTGAGCTGTCCTTGAAAGGCTTGTGCCATGTGCACACACACATCCAGAGGGATAGAGGTGGGGACTGTTCCGCGTGTGTGTGCCGTGAAGGGGCGAGAAAGGACAAAGCTCTTTGTAACTGTCCAGAGCAACCTGCCCTAGTGTGTTTGGGCCCCTTTTCCAGGCAATCAGGACATCAGAAATAATCTTCCTGCTTGTGGAAGGACAGCAGGGAGCTGGGATAGAAAAGGGCCATAAACCCCATCTCACTATTTACAAGGTCAGGAGTCCTTCAAAAAAAGGCTATAATTTGCTCTTCAACTCCATCACCTTCTGCAAGACCTGACTGTGCACACGGAGACAGATAGGAGGAAGCCTTTGTCCATCTTCTAGGAAATAAGATCCTGCACCTGTCTCTTCCCAGTCACTCCCTTCTGCACTGAAAGGAGCGTTCTGCTCCCCTTCACTTCAAGGTCAGGTGCCTTTCCACCAATCAGACAGAAAGCCAAATGATGGAGAATGGAGAAACAGGTGTTCAGTAGGCTGGCTGTAGGGAGAGGAAGGAGATGCTGCTGGGCAGGAAGAAGCTGTATTATCAGTTGTTGTACCTAGAGCTTGGGCCTAGCTTTCCCTCCCCTCCACCCATCCCAGAGTTGAGAGTCCTAATGCTCCCTCCCCACAGAGTGTCCTTTTGTACATCCTGGGGTTAAGGGAGTAGGGGTAGGGGACAATAGGTAGGATGTGAAGTATAAAGGATAAAATTGCCACTATTCATTTTCTCACGGGTACTTCTCCAACCTCAGGAAGGGTTTATCTGATGTAAAACAGCCCCAAACCGAGTAACTTTGTAGAAGGTTTTGCCTGGGCAGGTATCTCTTGTTTCTGAGTCTCTACTCCTTAGTCAAGGAAAATACACCATATGTTTCTTGTCAGTGGCCTTGAAGAAAAGGAGAAAAATCTGGAATCCTGTTCATTTAATTAATAGTAGTTTAGGGGAGCCTTGCTTTGCTAGGAGGCTTAGTGAAATGAGGGCCTTTCATGTGTACAAACTGTTGATGTCACTGCTGCCCTCCTCTGCCTCCCAGAATTCCTGGTTCTGTCTACTTTCTCTGTATTTAAATGTTTAAATGGCTGTAATTTTGCTTTGTTTTGTTTTAAAATTCTGAAGTTACCTTTTGTGTGTTCTCATGTGAATCTGCTTAATGGATTTTATTAATGGGTGTTTCTGGTTTGGGAAGGTTTGGGCATGGGAAGTGACGGAGAGCCTGAAGTTATTTTTGTAATGGTTAATGGCATCTTGGAATTTTGTTTGGGCCTTTTTGGGTTACACTCATGATACTTTTTGCCTAATTGTTAGTTCATTTCTAACAGTTCATAACATGGGTGAGTGATTGGAAAAAGGAGACAAGGAATGAGGGATACTTTTTCTCCCATGAAATAGCCCCATTGGTGGCAGTGGTGGCAGAGGAATTGTAGGGGGAGCCTTCAAGCTCACAGCCTAGGGCTGGGCTCTTTAAACACTATGCTAGTGTTTTCTGAATCCTGTATTCATGGAGCCAGGTCATAACTCTCTCTGTACTTCATATCTCACCCCCACTCATTACAGATGCTCATAACATTCTTAAAATATTTTAGTACTTTGTATTTTTCTCTTTTCAGTCAAATGGAACATACTAGATCCCTTTCTCAGATGATACAATCCTTTACTAGCCTCAGAGCCTGCCCATCCCATCTCATGCGGTGTTATTACTGCTCCTCTCTCACTCTGAGATGATACTCAGCCCCGAGGCTGATTAGAGTTTTTGGAGGAGGGTGTGGGTCGAGGTTAGGGAAGATGTGGGAATGATGATGGGGAGAGATGTTATTTTTAAAGTGTGTTTTTAACCAAAGGATTTGAAGAGTTGTCTAGACTAGGAAGCCTGGTGACTCTGAAGAGGTAATAAATAGCCCTTGTCAGTAATAGATGGGGGTAGTAGGGGGACATGACTAGCACTCGGTGTGAGGACTGTGCTGCTCTACTGACCATCCCTGGATTGGGCCACCTCAGCCCAGTTCGTCTTCTTTCCTAACTTACTGATCAGTGAGCTCATTCAGCCCCGTCGTGCCTGCCTGCATTGCTTATTCCCTGATGCTTCAGTGTCTACCGTTTGGGGACCTACATGTGGGTTGTTACTTTGCTCCACAAAGGTGAGGTGAGAGGCCTTGCTGGAATGGAATGTTGCAGGGATCCCCACAGAATCATCTTCTAGGGAAAAAAAAAAAAATCGTTGCTGTTCTCTTATGCACGTTCTCTTAGGGCAATAAACTTGGGTCAGTGATCAGATCTAAACTTGTCCTCAGGCTCTGCTAGACCAGCTTCATTCAGAGAAGAGGGTGGGTATTATGAAAGCTAGTCTGTAAGGGCTAGGTCTTAAACCTTGGGCCTTGTCACACTGGTCCTTCCTGAGTCCCTCTTAAACCAACTACTACATTTCTATGCTACCTGCATTTTAGGTCTTTCCCAGCGTTAGCAGATCCCTCATTTACTCAGCTTTTACTCCTTCCTTTCGTAGGAGGGTCTTCCTCCAACAGCTGAGATGGGCCTGAGAGCTCTATCACCCTGCTCGTCTTTGCTGAATTCTGCTGCATCTCCCTAGGGGTGGTCCCCACATGACTGTAGTAATGAGAAAGCTAGGTGCCCTCTCACCCCAGTTACCACTGCTCCTTCTCCCTGGCATGTCCACGTCTGTTTTGAATGAATCTTCATTCTCCAGGTGTGTCCCAGAACTTTCTTGTCTTTGTTAAAGACCTACCTCACAGTTTCACAATTCAACAGGGGCACCTGGTTCACTTCTTTCCTTCCTTTACTCTGTCCTTGCCTTCATGAGGGTTAGGAAGATGGGGGCTACAAAGGTCTCGTGATCAATTGCAAAATCTCTTGGTTATTTGTTTCTGGAATGTCTTCTTTGAGATTTTGACCTCCTTTATCACCCTAGAATAGTGTGAACTCTTCAGTTAGGTCTTGCTGTGGTATGCCAGGAGGATAGGCTGAGTAATGAGCGCTTAGAATATTAATTAATGCTTGGGAGCCACCCCCAGGAACACCAACATGGGAGCAGAGCTCAGAACTTGAGAGGATAAGAGTTTGCCAGTGGCTGCCATGAGCTGAGAAGTAAACATGCACCAGAGAGGGCATCTGGGATTTTTATAGGGCTGAAAGCAGAGATGCTCCTTCTCCGCCTATTCCAGTTAGTTTAGAGGGTCACCAAAACAAAACTTCCAGCCTGGGGTGTGATAAGCTTTCCTAGCCTGAGTAAAGAAAAGTTCTTGCCCCATTACTGGTGTCCACATCCCCCAACACACATTTTTTTTCGGGTGGCAAGTGCTCTCTAGCATGCACTTATCACCTTGGACAGGAAATAAGTTTAATTTATACTCAAAACACATTTTTTCTTTATCCAGAAGTTTCCAGTTTTATACTCTTGCCACGTCTGTGCCAATGCTACCCATTCTTCTGACTCTTGGTATTCACTTGGTCCTTCCCTACAATTGGGTAGAACTTTGTCTTATTTCAACTTTTGAAATAAAACACAGAAGTCTACTTCGTGGTGTCTTATCCATGATTGGAAGCTGGGAAGGTGGTGATGAGCACATATATTTGCTATAATGGGAACATAGGTGGCAGCTTAGGAAGCCAAGGCCATGTCTCCCAAGGCAGGAACTAGGGACACTTGAATCCTTTGTTGTAGCACCTCAGCCAGGAGCACCTGTTCCACCCACATGAGCACAAATTCTGCCTTGGATGCCTCTTGCACAGGAAGGGCCACGCTTGGAGGTTCAGAGATAAACGTTGAAGTTTAGAGGCGTATTTCTCCCCGGCCTGTGGTCTCCTACATCAAACCAGTCGTACTCACCCTAACACCCAGCCTTCACCTTTAGGCAAGTATGAAAACCTATGTTGAAGGAAGATAAATACAGACTCTTTTGAATCTCTATCAAATGTGGTTTTTATTCAACTGACAAGCACTTTTCTACAGCTGCACTTGTGGAACATCACATGGCAAAAACAGGAGTTTTTTTCTCTAGACTTTTTTTTCCTTTTTTTACCTTATTAAAAATGAGATTGGTCCTAAAAATATAGAAAGAAATAAATTTAAATTCACAAAAAACTGTACATTATCAAAAAGTCACTAAAACACCACATTTGGTTATATAAAAAGTCAAGTCCCTTTTGTTGTAAAAGGAACGTGGAAATTTGTTGGTGTTGATGGTGTGGTTTCTTCCTGTTACCAGACTGATAGGGGAGGGGAAACAAAGGGGTAGGGGTGGGTTTTATTTACTTTTTTAACTTGCCTTCCCTACCAAATACTCTTATTTGTCAAAAAGAGAAAATCCACCTAGCTCAAGGGGCAGTGAAGATGAGGAAAGAAAAGTGAGAAACGGCCCCTTTGGTCATGCCCTCCCCCCGCCCCCCATCAACCCTCACTTCAAATTGAGGCTAGGACTCCACCCACCCCACCTTAAGAGTGCCTGGTCCCTAGGGAAAGAGATGGAGCTGGGAGAGGAACACAGAACAGGAACAATCAAGATTTCACTCCCCCGTCCACCTAACCTCCAACAGTAGAATTAATCTGGAACATTTTATAGCAGGGTAAGACTGCCGTGGGGAAAAGAAGAGCCCCCAACTACAACAGTTCCAAATGTCTGACTAACACAAAGTTTGTTACAGCGCAGTTATTTAGATAAAATATAAATATTTATGCATAATATAAAGTCAATTCAAATATTCTTCAATCCACCTCTTATTTAAAAGCAAAAAAAAAAAAATCTCAAATAAAATTAAAAGTTCTGAGGTTTATCTGACAGAAAAGGCGACTTTAGAAATAGGCTATGGGGGAGAAGGGGCATAAAGGAATAAGAAAGGGGCTGCCCCGGGACCTGTACTGCCCCCTCACCCCCTTCAGTGGCTATTCAGTGCTGCCAGAAGCACAAGGAATGCTCCCTCACCTGGCACCCCTCTCCCACCAACGGAACACTTCTTGGATGCCTCAGCGCTCTGCTTGGGCCAGCCAGCAGCCACCTCCCCAGTGCAAGTACCCGTAATCTCTGATGGGAGGGGCTCTGCTGAGCAGGAAAGCAGGGGCCAGGGGCCCATGGCTATAGCTGGGAGTTAGCAGCTTTCCTCTCACAGGTTGGGGCTTAACTTGGGCACAGTCACATGTAGGGCAGTGGTGGACCCAGAACCTCTCCTCCCTACTCTCCTGTGTTCTGGGGTCTCTGCTACTGGGGAAGGGGTCCCAGGATATGAAGTAGATAAGGGAAGGAAAGCACTACTAAACCCACAGAAGCTCATGGGATTAGGAAGAGATCCAGTTCTACTCCTCTCCCTGCAAAAGCTTAAGACTCAGAGCTACTGAAAGGAGAGGGAGTTCCTGCTGAAAGATTGCACAGTTTGAAGAGGCTGGAACAGAAATGACTGGGAGAGAGGGGAGAGACACAGCCTTGTACCCAGAAAAACTGTTCCTGTGGTTTCCCAAAGACAAAGTGATGGTGTGAAACAATGGGAAAGGTGTTTCAATGGTTGGAAACAATGGGAAACAGATACTTGGGGGGAAAACTGAATGGATGCCACCAAACAAAACAGGGGCACAATCACAGCATCCTCTCACTCACTCACTCTCTCACACACACACACACCTCTCTCTCTCTCAGGCCAGTCGATTGCTACCTGGCCTCCATCTTGGGGGTGTGCCCAAACTCAGCAGTAGTTGTCCCTGAGGAGTTCCCAAGAAGGAGGTTTGGGTAAGAGGTGGGGAAGGAGGCGGGAAGGCCCAGGGTTCAGGGTGCCTCCCTGCCGTCTCCCCAGTTTGCTAAGTTTCAGAAAAGGCTAGAAACTCAGCATTTGAGGAGTATCCAACATTATAGAGGGACTAGCTATTGGCAGGAAGATGAGGACAGAGAGAAAGACAGGGACCTCTGAACTTCTTTTTCCTTTGAAGGGAAAAAAGATTTGGGGGAAAAGGATGGAGGAACCCGTACACAACAGTTTTACATTATTGGATGAGAGAAAATCTGAAAAGGGGGCGGGGGGGAGGGATTGAGAGAGAGAAAGTGAAAAGCAGGGGAGGGACTGAACATGGAAGCAGCATGTTCAGGGCCCGGTGTCCGGCTCGACACACTTGGGAGTTAAGTCCACTTTACTGGCCGTCACTGCGGGTCCACACACAGTACAGAGTGTTTCTTGGTTTCACACATTCACTAGAACTATTGCTATTGTTAAATAGCCCCAGAATGCTGGGGCACGAACAGGGAAGGTGAGAAAGCTGGGAGGAGGAAGTAGGGGCTTCTTTCATCCTCCTCCTCTTTTTTAATTAGGAAATAAAACAGAAAGGAAAAATTATTTTTTCTTTTTTTTTTTTTTGGCTTTCAGTCCAGAAGGACCTCATCTCTGCCCCTCTTATGTGAGGAACAAGAGGAGGAAAGGAAGAAAGGGGTGTAGGGATAAGAAGATGTAGGGCGCTGCCAAAGGTAGGGTCAAAAATCAGGGTTCTACCTCTGACTCAAGTCTGGACCCAGGGCAGCATCAGCAGGTGAGAATGGCAGGGTCTGTCTGTTTGGAGGGCAGAGAGCAATGCCACAAGGTGACTCCCCACCTCCCTTGCCTCACAGATTGGCCTGTTTTCCCTGATAAAACTCCTCCCAGCGGCTCTCGAAGAAGCGACGCATGATGTGCCCAGCCTTGCCCACTTCAGAGTCATCCTCATTGAATGTCTGGCAGTTGTCAAAGACCAGAAGTGCATCAGCCGCAAACTCCTCTGAGCTGGTGTACCTGGGCAGGGGTGGAGACAGACCTGTGAGCTGGGTACAAGTTACGGCCGTAACAGAAGAGCCGGGACAGTTACTGGAGTCTACTTACCCTCCCCGGAGCAGCCGCTCCCGCATGGTGGAAAAGTCCATAGGGTTTTTGATGATGCGCCGGTACCCACTCACCAATCGTGGGTTCACAGGCTCCAGGAAAGGCCAGGCTGCATCATGGGACTCCATCTCCATCAAGATAATCCTATTAAGAAAGACAGTGATGACTGCACTCTCAGGAAGCAAACACACTGACCCCTCCCAGCCCTTTACCGTGGCAAAGATAGAGCCAGTTGTCCCCAGAATTCACTCAACTCACTCGCAAAACGTGAGATCACTGTGGTGGTTCCGCATGGAGAGCCGCCGCCGCTTTGAGGGGGACTGTCCTCCTTCTGAGCACCGAGGCACTGCCGGGCTTTCTCGGCCCCTCGACAGCAGCCGGCGCCGGCAGCTATCACCCTCTGGGAAGTTCAGCACATAACTACTTTTCCGCTTCTGGCCTCGTTTTGGGAAACCTGGCCTCTGAGTCAATTCTCCCTCTACCTGCTGAAGATAAGAAAAAGGTAAGATCAGCAACAGCTGGAGATGTACTCTGCTTGCCCTTCACTTTATTACAATCCCAACTTGTCTAAGTGTGACTGAGGCTTCACAATACTTTCATGCATGAGCCAGCATGTGAATTTATTCACATAACCCAATACGGCAGGTGAAAGGGAAAGTATAATCATTCCCATTTTATAAGGAAAGTAAAAACAAGTAAGGTTATAGAATTTAAGTGACTTGTCCAAAGAAGGATCAGAACTCAGGTCTCCTAGCACTTAGTCTGGAGCCCTTTCCCAGGAGAGACTGAGGCATGGTAAGAATGATATCTGTAGGACTGGTGGTAAATGGGATGAGAAAGAAAATCTCTGACTTTTGCTTGGGAGTGGAATGAGAGGGAGCAGAAGCCTTACCTGGGCCAAACAGACAGCACAGAACCAGTCTCCTTCTGGGACAGCCTCCATCTTGGGCCGAAGGCAGTAAATATGGCAGCCACGGTCACACCCATCACAAAGTAGAAGAAACTCATCGTTGTCACCCTTCCGACAGACTAGACAGGTCTGGACCAAGGTTGTGAGGAGGCAGAGTGAGCCCTCAAGCCTCTGCCTGCCCCTTACCCCACCCACGCCAGCTGGCCATCTTGTCAGCTCCCCCAGGCTCTCCAGGCCTCTTACCACTTTGTTGACAGACTTCTCCCAGGCAATGGACCTCTCCAGCTGGCCCAGGCACAAGCAGACCTGGGCCGCGCTCCAGCACCGCTCTAGCGTTTGGCGCCAGGCTCTAATGCGAGGGGTGATCTCATATGATCTGGAGGGAGAAAGTGGTGATCTGGGGATGAGGAGCAGGGTCCATTAAATTTATCCCTTCTCCGCAAGACCAAGAAGGGGGGAGCCACTCACATCTCTGTAGTGGCACACTGTGGGGCACTGCTGGGCGTGCCGATCAGGGCCTTCTCCAGCACAACCTCATGAGCTGGCCATAGGGGCTCCCGCAGGTACCGCCGCTCCACATTCTGCTCCAGGGCAGCAAGTCGCATCACTGCCAGGTCCAGGGGGTTGGTAGTTTTACGCTGGGGTGCCAGTCCTTCCTTGCCTCGACCCCGCCAGGTGATATCCTCCTGGGAGTCAGGTAGATGCTCACAGTAGGCCAAGTCTTCACGAGTAGAGTCTGGGCTGGGACGTGTCCAGCCCTGCAGGTGGGAGAGAGGAATAAAACTCATTATAAAGAAAGAACATCAAGCATAGAAAATGATGTGAACCATTTAGGGTCACGGGAGGTCACTTGTGAAGTGGGAACCCCAAGTTTTCCCTAACAGGGTACAGGAGATTAACACCCTCTCGTCAACAACCCCCTACCCAGTGCCAGCCCAAGTGTACCCGAATCTGCAGATCAGACAGGATAACCCGCTGTTCCAGCTCCTCTACCCACTGAAGCACGGCCAAGTCTGTCTCATATGTCTTCTCTTTGGGGGACCAGCTCATGATCCCTTCTTGAAAGGCAAGTAGCTGACTAGGCTCAAAGATAGGGTCTGAGAAGACAGAAGGCAGAGGGAAAAGCCCATCAGGCTATTTCGTTGTCCACAGCAGCAGCTCAACGTTTACCTGGGCTCTGCAGCTCAGGCTGGTTACGCATCTACCTTACCAGTTGAGGGCCGTAGGCAGACTTCCTGTAAGAAGTCCCTGTGCTTGTTTAGGTGTTTGTGAAGTGCCTTCTCTCGGATGCCTCGGGGGTGCAGGGCCTTGAGCATGGCATCCAATGTCTCAGGATCTCGGATCCACCACCAGCCCGAGCGCATCTCTGTGAAGACAGTTTATGTGTGTGGGGTGGGGAGTGGGAACCAGCTGTGAATCACATGGTCCACATCTGATGCCACTCCTACCTATATCTCACCCCATTCCACCCCAAAGTCACTCACCAGGGGGGACGGGCTGGGCTGTCAGCTGGGTTAGGTAACGCTGCTCCATCTGTTTGAAGAACTTACTGGGAGGTCTCCCTCTCCGTTTTGGCTGTCCCATCCCTGTGGGGCTCTGTGGTGTTTCTCTAGGGTCTCCTCCTCGCCTTTTAGGAGCCACGCCCAGCAAGGGGGTGGAAGAGAGCTGCACTGGAGAA
This sequence comes from Stenella coeruleoalba, assembly GCF_951394435.1. Taxonomy (NCBI): domain Eukaryota; kingdom Metazoa; phylum Chordata; class Mammalia; order Artiodactyla; family Delphinidae; genus Stenella; species Stenella coeruleoalba. The sequence continues at coordinate 58,320,923 of NC_137157.1, read as the reverse complement.
TAGGGGTTGGCAGCACTGGGTCTACTCACCTGTGAATGACGAAACATAAGGTGATGAGGGTGTTTTCATGTTGACAGGACCCCAGTGGCCCCATCCCTTCCCCCCAACTTAAGCAACAGCCCACAGCCAGGCAACAGGGCCTGTGGCAAGATGAAGATAAGTGCATACCACTAATTCTGGCTACTTACTGGCTTGGAGGAGGCAGGCAGCTGAGGGGAAGGAGTGGGCTGGTCCTCAGAAACTGCAGGGGGTGGTGTAGGGGCAGCACTGCAGGGCATCTGGGCTGAGAAGTTAAACCAGGGAGCTTGAGAATCGGGGCTGGCTTCCCTCTCGTCAGGTTCTGGCTCCTCCGGGGGCCGTGATGGCATTGGGTCCAGTTTTCCGGGGCTGCTATCAGGTGTGAGGACTGAGCTACTGAGCAGGGAGCCATGGCTCTGAGTCTGGCTCAGCCAAGACAGGAAGGCTGACTGGCTGAGGTCGTGCTGGCTCTGACCCAGAGACAAAGGGGAGCCCTCTGGCTCTAGGAACCCATTATGGGAGTGAGGATGGGACTGAAGCTGGGGCTGGGGCTGGGCATGAGCCTGAAGCTGAGGATGGGGCTGAGTCTCGGGCTGAAGCTGGACCTGCAGCTGTTCTGAACCTTGACTCTTGACAGGAGATTTCAAGTGCCTAGGTTGCACAGACCCAGGCTTAGTTTTCCGAGGTCGGCCTCGGGCCCGGGCAGGAGAACTGGCAGAGGTGCTGGAGCCAGCTAACTCCCTCTTCAGAGAGAAGGAGGCTGGGCTGGGTGTTGAATGGGTTGCCACTTTTAAGGAGTCAGTTTCCTGCTTTATCACATCCTCAGGAACTGTAAAGAAAAATGAAGAGCATAACACATACACAGATATAAGGGGAAAGAAAGAGGGTGTACAAACACAGGACATATACTTTCTTTTTCTCTTGGACTTCATACCCCCCTTTTGGAGACTGCACTGGGAAAAGCTTATATGCCAATGAGCACAGTATCTGGAAAAGAAACACTATGCTCCCAAGTAATCATCATCAGCATAATCATAAGCTAACATTTATTGAGAACCAGCTATAAGTTAACCATTATTCTAAGAGCATTAACTCATTTTAATCCTCTCAATAGCCCTATGACGTATACATTCTATTATTAACTCCATTTTACAAATGAAAAGACTAAAGCATACAGCTGGTAAGTGGCAGAGCAGGTAGGTATAGGCAGTCCTACTCCAGAGCCTGTGCTCTTAACCACACTGTGCTATACTGATTCTCATACAATGAAAGAAGCCCAAGACAACTAGGTAGAGGAAAAGGAATCGTTTAACTTTTGTTAGACAGGACTCAATTCAGGGTCCTACAACACACCTACCTAAGCTCCCCTCTGTTCCTTCCACAAAGATACCAGTCAAATAGGGCAACACCCAGTAGTTGCGTCTGTAGCGGTCCTGACCCAAGGAGACTGCCCGAAGCATCTGGGATGAGTGAAGCAGCTTTTTGCGAAAGAAGAGCTGACGCTGGGTAGGCAGTGGAAAAGGAAGATGAATGAAAAACACACTTCCAGGGACTGGAAGTCCAGCTTCAGTCCCAGTGGTGACTTCATCCAGTATATGGGAGAAGGGCAATGGCTCTCAGCTTCCCTATAAAATTGATACCATCTGGGCCCTACTCATAAGGAATCAATTCTCACCCAGCCCCTATCTCCAGCTCCTGGGAGGTTAGAAGCACAATACCTTGCTGAGTTTTTCTATCTGGCGCTCTAGCTCTGGGATGCTAGATGCTATGACATCAACCTGGAGAAGAAACAAGTAGACACCAAGAGAAAGGGAATCATCAGATTCAAGCAAAAGAAATAATCTGTTTTCCAACTCCCACTTTCCTTGGTCTGGGCTAGTACCTCTCCATCTCTTCGACCCCTACGGCCATGGACAGCAGCTGTAGTCTCCTCCTCTTCTTCCTCTTCCATGCCACTGGTCTCCTCCATGATCCGAGAACTGCGCCTCCGCCCCAGGCCTTCCTCCGGCCCCTGCAGCTCTACCTCAGGTCGCCCAGTTCGCTTGGCCAAAGCAGTTTTCAATCTTGACGTAGACAGATTAAGGGAAACCGTGGTGAGGAACATGATACCACCACAAAAGGAACACCGTGAATCTAAGCAATCCCAGGCCCTGGGGTAAGGTCCCAACCCCAGAGGAGGGGCTGAGGACACTGAGTTCCAAGCAAAAGTCCTGGCTACGCTTCACTCTTTCCCCCTTCTCTCCTCTGTCCTGTCCATACCTCCGGAGCCGGCCTTCAACAATCCACTTGTTTTTCCTGTAGCTGGACATACTCTCCAGAGTCTTGTCAATCTCACTGCAGGGGAACAGGGAATGGGATTTTGAGGGAGAAGTGGCAGCACATACACAAAAGAAGGGAGGCTCAAGGGTAAAGGGAGTTTCATCCTAGAGCCTAGATTGGATGAATGGCAGAGGAAGGCTTGGATTCTCCCAGGGAAGAAAATTAGATTCAGTCCTAAGTCACACCAGCATGTCCAGAGCATGGCAGTGGACACACATCGCCGAGGATTTCTAAATGGCTAACCCCCTCCCCCATCCCATTCTGACCAAGGCATACAATAACCATCCCCACCCCTGCCCCTCACTTGATGATGAGGGTGGAGCCATTGAGCTCATGCACAAGGAAGGCCAGGACAGCAGCCTTCTGCTGGGGCGGCTGGGCTTGAAAAGGCTGGGTGCGCAGGCTGTCGCAGAGGGCTGGCTCCACTCCATACGCCATGAGGAAGCAGCGCAGGATCTCAGACACATTGTCTCTTGTTAGTGGGATCTCGGACACCTTCTCCCCCAAGATCTTTAAGGACTGTTTGGAGGAGAGCATGATAGGAGTTAAGAGAGATAGAGGAACAACTCAAGTTGGGTGAATCTGGAGCAGGAAAATACAATAGAACTACGGGGTTAAGATAGGAAAAGAAGAAAAGAATGAAAGTTGATAGGACAGATGAGAGAAGGAAAAGGACAGGTGCAAAAGAAAAGGAGCAAATTAAAGGAAAATGAACAAAGTAAGCAGAGGGAGGTCAGAAAGAAAAAGAAATAGAAGAGAAAAAAATATATGGAAAACAGAAACAGGAAGAAACTACAGATCTTCCTCCACTTGTCCCTGGAGAGAATGACAAGAGTCAGGACCTAAAACCTTAAAGCAGTGAGTAGAAGTAACCTAGGAGAAGATGCAATAAATTACCAGAAGGGCTAGCATGTAGTATATAGATCTTCCTCAACTTATGATGAGGTAATGTCCCAATAAACCTATCGTAAATTGAAAATATTGTAAGTTGAAAATGCATTTAGGGCTTCCCTGGTGGCGCAGTGGTTGAGAGTCTGCCTGCCGATGCAGGGGACACGGGTTCGTGCCCTGGTCCGGGAAGATCCCACATGCCGCGGAGCGGCTGGGCCCGTGAGCCATGGCCGCTGAGCCTGCGCGTCCGGAGCCTGTGCTCCACAACGGGAGAGGGCACAACAGTGAGAGGCCCACGTACCAAAAAAAAAAAAAAAAAAAAAATGCATTTAATACACCTAATCTACAGAACATGATAGCTTAGCCAACCCTACCTTAAACATGCGCAGAACATTTAAATTAGCCTAGAGTTGGGCAAAATCATCTAACGCAAAGCCATTTTATAATAAAATGTTGACTATCTCGTGTAATCTAATGAATACTGTACTGAAAGTGAGAAATAGAATGGCTGCATGGGTATAAAATGGTTGTAAGTGTATCAGTGAACACATGGCTGACTGGGAGGTGTGCCTTGCTGCCGCTGCCCAGCATCATGAGAGAGTATCGTACTGTGTTTCTCTAGCCCAGGAAAAGATCAAAATCAAAATGTGAAGTACAGTTTCCACTGAATGCGTAACACTTCTGAACCACTGTAAAGTCGAAAAATCGTAAGTCAAACCACTGTAAATTGGGGACCATTTGCATATCTCCCTTCACTTGTCCTGATCACTTTGGGAAGGGGCTTTCATGTGTTTAACTTAAACAGAAAGCAAAACTGAGAAAAGCACGGATTCCAGGCCCTCTGAACCTGCCCAGGAAAGGACCTCACCTGACAGTAGGAAGGCAAGCCAGGATCATAGAGCGCAGCTTTCAGGAGCCGCACCAGCAGATCTTGCACCTCGCCCAAGCTGTCGCCTTGACACAGGAGTCCCTCCTGCAGGACCCCCAGGCTAGGTACATCTTTGGCAGGGTCAAAGCCCAGCACCTTGCCGAAGCTGTGCAGGAACTCCACAATGGTCAAGCAGTCTGAGAAGGCCCCACTAGGCAGGATCAGACCAGGGATGCGTGAGAAGTCAGGCAGGGGCTGTAGAGAGAAAAAGAGGTAGGGTGTTCTGTCAAACATATGGGAAGGCAACAGTCTGGATATCTAGGAGGCTCTTCCTTTCACAGAAGTGTCTTCATGGATGGCCCCTCCAGGACCTGTTACTCTCCCCTCACTACCTGGTGGTCAGTCAGACACATGTCCTCTGTGGGCTTCTTCATCTCCTCCAAGATCATCTGCTGCCTCTGTCGCTCCTCAAAGCGCCTCTGTGTGGCCAGCGCTTTATCTGCTTTACAGGCTGGCTTGGCTTTGGCCACCTCCTCCTTTTCCTTCATTTTTACCTTCTCCTTCTTCTCCCTCTTGACTTTTTCCTTCAGTTTTTCCTGCTTTGTTTTTACTTTCTCCTTCTCAGCCTAGCCACCCAAGGGAGAGAGGAATCAAGAGTGCCATAAAGATTCAAGTCACCACCCTTTCCAGGTCCCCGTCCTCCCCACCTTACACCCAAAAACATGACTATAAAACGACACCAACTCACACGTCTTGCAAAATCAGTTTGGTGACTTCAAAGTTATGCTTGTGGTACATGCACCTACCTTCGATTTCTTCTTGGCTTCCTTCTGCTTTAAGCTCTTGGTCTCTTGTTTCCTCTTGCTCTTGGCCTGTAAACCATAAGGGAAGTCATTTCTCCTCAAACTCCGAAAGCATCACTGCTTTGACTAGCACTCAAAAACAGACAAGGGTACTGGGGAAGAGAGGTGAGACATGGGATGAAAGGTTGGCAATGGATCAATTCTCTCACCCTGGAGATGCTCACATTATTCCTGAATAAGCCCAATTCTCTAAATGGCGAGTGGCAGACGTGGGAGAAGGAAGAGAAAACAGAGCAGCTGTAGGAAAAGTTAACCTACTGTGTGATCTCTCTGATGTCCCTCACCTGCCCTTGGTTAGTAGTCTGACACTCTCCCCGTTGTACCTTCTGCTTCATCTTCTTCTTGATTTTACTCATCTTTGCTTTATCTTCCTCATTCAGTGTTTCTGTGAGGGCAGAAAGGAAAATGAAGAGGCAGGCAGGCCAATCTCCAGCACCCAGAGCAGCACACGCCTGTCACAAAGCTGGCCTCCGAAGCAGCTCCCTGAAGAATCCAGAAGTTTGTGGGGTTGTTTTTAAGTATACATAAGATGTTGTTGGAGGAAAAATGTAGGAGAGGCACCTGCTACAGAGGCGGCACAAAGAACTCCAATGGTATCTCCTGCCCAGAAGCACCAGCCCCTGGAACACTAGACTGCTTTAGAAGGGGTCCTAGAGGCCAAAACAGCAAAGTAGCCTTATAGCCTGTCTCTCCTCCAGGCTATCTGACAGATTGATTTTAGAACAAAGAAAGGAAACAGAAAAACTGCCAGGGAAAGCAGGTGGTCTTGAGTGGGAAGCACCAATTAAGCAAGAATGTGCCAGAAAGAAAGGGCCCAGATAATGGACACTTTAGCAGAATCATATCAAACTGACATAGCTATTGCTTACGCTCAGCCCTTATGTCTTGCTCTACTAAAAGGTCTGAATTTCTTCCCTTTTGGAAGACAATATTGAAGTGTGATTCTGCAAACAATAGTGTTTCAGAATTGGTGTTTTTGATATGACAGTACCTATCCTATTCTGGCATATAAACACTACCACCACCACATCTGTACAGCAACCCTCTAAGTTAGACAGGTATTACCTGCAGATGAACCACTATAGGCTTTTATTAAAATATAAGTGACTTGCTCCAGGTCATATAGTCAGAATCTGCCAGAGCTGGAACTCTGAATAGGAGACCGATGACTCCAAATTATTTCAAATTTATACTATATCAGGGCAAGTGCAATATTTACTGAAAAATTAGACATTTCCAATCTGTCCATCCCACTAAAACAGTGCCAATTATCTTTTGGATTCAGATGTGAATTCTGAACCTCCATGATGGTGGCAATGAGTAAGGTAAGAGTATATGTACGAGACAGCCAAAACCAGTAAGATAAGTAAGAAGCTGAAAGATGGAAAGAAAGGACATGAAAGCCCTCTCCTCTCATAACTATTTTTGGGAACCACCCAGGCTCCACTAGTAAGAGAGTAACTCAGGAAAGAAACTTATTGTAAAAGAAGTACCACAAAAGTGCTGGGACCCTGATGCTGCTTTCCAGAGAGGGGAAGGTGATTCAGATTCATTTCTTCCAGATGTCAGTCACACTCCTGGGAAACCCAGGCATTAGCAATTCATCAACATTTCAGATACCTCAGAGAGTGAGCAGAATCCCCAATCGTACCTTGGGCCTCCAGTTTCTTTAGGAGGCGGTTGTCTGTCTTATTCAACAGCTCAGTGATTTTGACCTTGGGTGGCCGACCTCGGCCCCGTTTCACCTTGGGGACATCCTTGGTCTTGGCCTTCTCAGTGTTTCGAGGTCGGCCCCGTTTCCCAGTAATTGCCTGAATCCTGGATGGGATCTCCTCTGCTGAGAGCTGTACCCACTGCAAGCCCTGAGGTAATAAGGAAGACTCTGTTACAATGGGAGGGAGTCTGTGCAAGCCACCAGGCCCTCTGAACCATTCAATGCCCAAGAATCTCCAAACCCCATGAGAGGAAGCTGCAGCTTGTCCATCAACCCTTTCTCAGACACAAAAGCATATTTAACCCTTAGGTGTGCACCTCTGGTGTGTCTCTCTCTTCAAAGAAATCACCAACAGGCATACGGGGACTGAAGCTGAAGTGCTCACGGCGGACGTTGTGTACCACATTGCGGCTCAGGTACTATGAGGAGGAGGTAGAGTGGCATCAGTGAAGTTACAGCCCTACCACACCTTTGGCCAGCAATAGCACAAGCAGAACAAGCCCCAGAGCAGACAATGCCAGCTTGTTGCCACTGGGCCCCAAAAACGGAGTCTGCGCTTTCCTAAAAAAGTCCACGAAAGCTACATTACCTTGATCACTTCCGGGAACTGTTTCATCCTCTTCCCACAGGGGCCATAATACCAGGTCTCCCCCTGCCATCGGTGGCTGCCCTTCTTGATGCGCACCTCTCTCCGCCACCTGCCAGAGAAGCACACGGGCCCTGCCGCCAGGTCACACCCCTACCCACTCTCAAGCCACCCAGAAGCCAAGCCCAGTGAGCAGATGGCCCGCCCCGCACCTGTCTCACTAGAACTGCATGTAGATGCAGAGGTTCCTGAGATACAAGCTTGGCCAGAAGGCAGGCCTGGGCCACAAGCCCCTCAGCACCACAGGGGAAAGCAACACACCAAACTGCACAAGCCCAGAAAGACCTCCACCCCTCCCTTCACAAAGTCAGTGAGATGAGCAGCCAGAAACCCCCTCCCTAATGCCATTCAGGGCAAATTACTGGGTTTCCACTAAAGAGGATAAAAGACCTAAGAGAATAAAGGCAGAAGAGACAGAGGGTGGGGAGGCAAGCAGAAGAGTAAACTCACTGCTGACTCCATGAAATGACTCTGGAGAGGCCAGGGTTTAGTGAGGAACTCTGTGTTCTGAGCAACAGATTATTCTAAGACTAAGCCTTATCTTTCTCTCAACACTTAAAGCAGAACTCAGACTTGGTGATCACAAGTAGCCAACAGGGGCGGAGGTGGGGAAGGTCAGGAAGGCAGTTATTCCTATAAAGCCCTTGGTGTGCTGGCTTGTTCATTCTGGTCTCATACTGTTCCTGCCCTTAAAGTGCATTAAAAAAAAAAAAAAAATCCCAATTCATGGGGACTAAGACACTCCCCATTCACTGCTATTCCTTCTCTAAGCATACAGGACAAGGTAACTCATTTGGACATCTGAACCCTAGACCCACCAGCTGAATTTGGAAAAGATAACAGCAGTAGCCCCTTGAGGAAAAAACTGAGTGGTCACAAAATGAGGAAAGAATGGGTGAGGGGAGGAAGACCGTGAGAGAGGAAGAAAGGTAGCCTAAGAATCTCATGCCCAGAAACATTATCACTGCAGGTAACTATCCTTTAACCCATTCTTGTCTAGCCCATTTCTCCCCATCTCAGATGAGAGGAGCTCCCTTCCCTTTTTCCTAGAGTCATTCATTAAATGTGTCAAAGGTCGATGCATGTAGCAAACTAGAGCATTTACCCATGTTGGAGGGGAAGACGGACTTCTTCTGGGGTAGCAATACGTCTCCTCAGGACATCACCTTGGGGAAGAAAACGGGGGATACCCAAGTTAAGAGTTCAAGCAAAATACTGAGACGACAGGCCAGTGAGGAAGGGCTAAATGCCACATGAGACAGAAACTTTTCCTGGAACCAGCTAGGGGTGGAACAGAATCTAGACACTCACCACTACCAGAGGGAGTGACTCCTTCTCCAGTGATCTCTTCCAGGTCAGCAGTTGTCTCAAGGAAGCTGCTGACATTCTTATCTGCTGGGGAGGCTGCTGGGAAGACAGCTGCTGGGGAAGGTGCGGGGGAGGCTTTTGGGGAGGTCACTGGGGAGGCCGTCAAGGAGACTTCTGAGGAGACGGGTGGGAGGGCTGCTGAGGAAGTTGGAGAGACTGTTGGGAAGGCTGCCGGGGAGATGGCTGGGGAAATTTCTGGGGAGGCTGCTGGAGAGACTTCTGGAGAGATTTCCGGGGAGGCTGCTGGAGAAACCGCCAGGGAGACTGCTGGCGAGGCTGTTGGTGAGACCGCTGGCGAGGCTGCTGTACGGAGCTGAAGAGTGGATGACTGGTCAGGGGCTGGCTGGGTCAGAGATGGTGGGAAGTCTGAAGCCTGAGTCTCCATCTCTTCCTGTTCTGCATCACTGCCATTATTCAGGTCAAAGCTAGTATCTAGAATCCAAAGGGACAGGACGGCTAAAGGAAGAACGATCATATAAAACAAGAGAATCTACTCAGACAAACCTGGACGAAGCTAAACAAGGTTACTTCAAGGGCTTTCCCCTAGGGTTGGAAAAAGAGAAATGGCCTCTGGCTCTCTTCCCCTACCATTCATGAAGGTTAAAGGGCAAAACTGCTGCTGCTGTCACTGTGTGAAGAAATACCTTTCACCTGGAGCCAGTAAAGGCCTCTGGCCTCCTGTTCCCCACAAACTCCAAGTCTCACCCCACAAGTTCTTTTGGGCACAGGGCAGAAGTCAGAGTGCCTTTTTTAGTCCCACCATACACTGTTCCATGGCCTCCTCAGCTCCCAGGAAGGTGTTCTCACAGATTTCCCACCCCTAAGGCCTGTTCTCTCACCTTTGCCCAGGTCAAGGACTTTCTCTGTCCTAGCTCTCCTCACTTACCTTGCAGAACAGACTCCCCAAGGACAGGGGGAGAGGTGGGGCTGGCAAATATAGAGGCTGAAGTTTGACTGTCATCTGCCAGGAGACTGAAGGCAGTGGCATTATTGAGGGAAGGACAATCGAGGGCAGAGATCACAGGGCTGTCCTCAAGAGGCAGCTTGTCCTCTGCACCCATCAGCTCCGTGTCATCTATACCATAGAGTCCTCCAGTCACTGGCTCTTCAGGGGTGGAAAAATCAGAAAGCAAGAGTTAAGAAATACTAGTCTGAATATATCCAGTTTTAGTTCCTATAGTGTGAAGCTTCCTTCTAATATTAGGGAAAGGCAAGGCAATGGTTTCTACCCACAGACCAACACAAAATTCTAGCATCTATCATAAAATAGGCCTTTCTTATATTTCAGTGGGGTAAAAGGTAATCGTTCAATGGCAAGTTAGTGAGAACCCAAATAGCCCATCTGTGTGGTAATAAGTCCCTACCCAGGGCTCTTGGCCAAAAGGAACACTGGGAGAGAACCTGGGAAATGAACCAATTCAGCTCAGAGTGCAGTTGGCCCAGTCAGGCCTGTGGCATGAAACTGTGGTCTGCCACAGGATCATCTAGAGACCCCAGTGTCCCAGATTCCCAAATACTTTCCCTGGCTTACTATCTCTTCCAGGTGGTATAAAGTGGCTACCCTCTGCATGGATACGTTGAAGGGAGCTAATCTCCAAGCCTACCCGGTGCCAAAGTGTTGAAGGGCTCCAGAGAGACTTCACTGAGGATTGGAGTGTCTTCCAGTTGATCAGGAAGATGTGAAGGATCATCTAAGCAGCTCACTGTGGGATCAGGGACCAAGACTGAGACCTCTTGGTGTAATGATTCCACAGAAGGGACAGAGCCGTTGTAACCACACATCTTTAGTTCTAGGAAATCCCAGGAGAGGGCAAAAGTCAAAATCAGTGCCGTCAACGGGTTCAGTTAGCTATTAGTAGGCAATCTTTGCTAGAGGGATGGATGTTCATTCTTTCAACATTTATGGGTCCCAGTTCTATGTTGGGTACCGATCATACCGAGAACTTTTGAGTATGCAAAGATGTGCGAGGAAGATCCTGCAGCAGGTAAAGAGGGGAAAGAAGAGTGGGGTCTGAGACAAGAACCCCATCATGTTCTCAACTGTTTCCCCCATCCAGTTAAACAGAGAAAACATCCTGTGATTTCACAGGGTGGTCACCTTTATACTTGGAATCAATAGCAAACTAAGCATTTATCTATTCTGAGGGGGAAGGTGAGAGGGACTGCACATGTACCTATGCTAACAACAACAAAAAAGAAAGGAAACTGTGAGTAGACAAGCAATGGTGTGCTCTGCCTGTTCCTTCCCTCCTGCACGTGCCAATCACTACTTAGGGCTCAGCCCACTTTAGCAGCCAGTCTGGCCCTGCCACAGTCAAGTCAAATTGGCCTCTTTGCCTCCTGCTGATGCCCCAACCCCTTCCTATAACTTAGAAGAAGGCTTTCTTGATGCAGGGTGTCTGTTGGGGCTGTTTCGGGCTCGCCCACCTGCCCTCTCCAGGCCAGCAGCTCTGCATGAGCTTGAAATAATTTGCACTCCCACTCTCGAGCTGGTGCTGCTGCCACAAAAACACCAGCCACTTGGCTCTGCTAATCACCAACATGCAAATCAGCCTCCACTGCAGAGAGCTGGAAAGACAAGTTTTCCTCACCTCAAAAAGCCACTGCGCCCCCCAGAGCCCCATTTTCCCTCTCCCAACCCAGCTCACAGACCCACAGTTATACCTGGCTGCTCCTCTTCCAGCTCCAGGCTGCCTACCAAGCCAGTGCCATTCTCCGCCACAACTGAAGTCAGCTCCTTTTCTGCTGCCTCATCAGGATGGATACCACTGCCCACCTCCTGCGAGGGTGCAAAGGTCTGGATGCTGGATCCCAACATAGGAGAAGTCTGTGGGGAGGTGAAAAAACTAGGGGGTCCATTGGGCATCACCTCAAAATTCTGGTCAGGAAAGGAATCATATAGTTCCTGTGAATCGAAGTTAAGCCCCATGGGACTCTGGGTACCGTTGGCCCAGAACTCTTGGCTCCCAGCCCGAAGGTTAGTGTTGTGACTTGGGGATGAAGGTTGCCGGCTGCCCCCAAGGATGCCGTTGAGTGGGTATTGTCCCCCCGAGAACTGGGAGAGAAGGGGTGGGTCCTTGAGGTTGCTGCCAGGATTGGCAGGTGGGTACTGTGAGTAGTTCCAGAGACAGTCATAGGCCACGTTGGGGTGATGGAGGTGTGAGGTGCTGGAGGAGTGGGGAGCAGAGTTCAAAATCCCTGAAGTAGTAGTGTGAGATACAGTAGATAAGCCATTAACATTCACATCCCCATTCAAACCTGGCAGAGAAGGAGGGAAAAGGGTCAGTTACAGCTATGTATGCAAGTAACACTATAAATTCTACTAAAGCAACAGCACTGACTAGAAAAAGGGAAGGTGAAGGGGTGGGGGATTCCCCCTCTACTGTATTTATAGTTTTTTGGTCTCCAGGGAACACCAAACCCAGATGCTCCTGGGTGGAAGCTTAGCAATCGCTGCTGAGGCTGCTGAGTAGGGGGCTGGGGAGCTCTCCCAGCCTACCACAAGAGCGACCAGCAGAGAGCCGGCTGCTCTGGATGCTCAGGGCTTTTCAAATTTTTTTTTTTAATGAAACTGTTCGCAGACGCCCTACAGTGACTTGCATTCTTCCCCACCCTCATTCCCTGGAGGAATTCTTCCCTTGGAGTGGCATGACTGAACTCTCTGCCCCCCCCAGCCCCCGCCGCCTTCCCCAGTGCCTGTTTGCCCCACAGTGGCACCAGAAGAGACAGCCTCCACCTCACTGGCACATGCAGATCCAGCACTTTGTGCTGGGCTAAGAATAGAATTTGCAGTCACCACAGCAGAAAGATCCCAGCTCGGAAGGCTGGCCTTGGCCCCTCCCCATAGGCACTGGAGGGTAATACACGGGGGGGAAAACTCTGCATGAGCAGTATGCAGACTTCAGTTCTCAACACCAATGGCGGCCTCTGGATTGGAGGGCAGTCAAATAAAAGGAACCAAGATACTAAGGAAGCTTCAGGGGACATGGGAGCAGTCCTCCAGCGAAATAAGGGAGTTTCTATCTATCTGCAACCCCCTTGTGAAAGACAGGAGGGAGTGGTGGTTAAGTATAAGCCTGTGGCAGTATTTTTCTGCTGCAAGGAAGGAGGCAAACATTTGTGCCTCACTCTGCTTCCAAGCATAAAGTACCTGAAACCAAGGCAAGATTAGAGAGGTACTTGGCAGGGCCATGGTACAGAGCAACTGATAAGCCAAATCCAGGAAAAGACCTGATCCTGGCAGCAACACTTCTGTCTGGAATTATAGATGTTTCTCTCTGGGGAACTAGGTAAGAATTATAACGCTCCCTGTCCCTATCTTCTATCCACAAGGACAGGAGGTGGCACAAGCACTTCAAGCATCTGCTCTCTTCTGTGCTGCACAAACTAAAAGGCAAACACATCCCAACCTTCACCCAACCCCTCCACCCCCAGTCCTAAGGGAGGGCTACTCCAGCCTCTAAAAACAGCTTCTCAGAGGGCTGGCCCTTTATCTCTTTCTCACGGGTCCAACCTGGTTATCAGAAGCAGCAGCCAGGGAACAGGGCTGACAGAAGAGCAAGCTAAGATGAAAAGGCCAGTATGTTTTTCTAATCCCTTCCAGCCTTAAAATGAAAAGTGTTGTTTCCATAAATCCCTAGAACTTGTTCTTAGAAGTTTGACTTCTCTCCAGCAGCTGGAGTTCTGAGGATTCACTTCCTCCCTTCCCACCTGGCATAAAAGAGAGTTGTTGTGAAGTAGCTAGTCCAGAGCCAAACCTTATCCCATCAACCTGCTCTCAAGGAGCGATGCCCACTCCCTCCCAGGCCATGTGGCCCTCACACTCACTTTTCCCTTGCTGGGGGAAGTTCATGGGAGACCCGTTAGTGTAGAGCCCCTCCCCTGAGGAGGGAGAGGGTTTCAGTCCTGAGGCAGCAGGTGCAGGGGGAAGGCCAGTAAAGTTAAAATGGTCGTTTGCCTCCATTTCTGTAGGAGGGGAGAGAGAGGGGAAAAAAAATACTGGCGGTTAAACAAGGTTATGTCACCTGGAATCTTCTAGAGGGAATGCCCCCTCCCCTCCATCTACTTTACTTACCCTTCTCCTACCCAGGTACTGGATTGGGAGGGAGGGGAGTTGCGGGGGGAGTGGGGAAGGAGAGAAGAGAAGAGGAAGTGGAAATATACTCCTAACCTGGGCAATGACCTTATAGAAACAGTGTTTTAAAAAGTCAGAATTGTAGAGATAAGAAGAGTTAGGGAGAAAACCAAGATACACACCTAGAGGAGTCTTCCCCCTGTATAAGCCCCACCCTCTTAACTCCCAGCCCAGGTTACCCCTCTATGTTAGATATTAGCCCTCAGCTGCAACATTTAACATTCTCCATCCTTCCCGCCCCCCGGCCCCCCGCCCCCACCGCCAAGGTAAGGCCAGAGTCCCACTCTGGGACTTCTGTATACAGAAGGTTCTCAAAGCCATCTTTCTGACAGAAAAGCATGGACGTGTTGGCAGAAAAAGCATGTTTAATACATATACTGTTTTATTATTATAGTTGAGTTAAGCAATTACCACGTTATCCTATCCATAGCCCTAGACATCTGAAGAAGATAGTATAGTTAACTGAGGTAAAGGAATTTGAAAAGAATACACTTCAGGAAAGGTGACCATAATAGCAAAAGTCAAATCATCCAGTAACACGTCTACTCCTTTTTCATGGGAAATACCATGCTCTCTAAGAACATAGCTCACAAAAGTGTCAGAGCTGGAAAACTGATTAAATAAGAGAGTGTCCCAAGGAACAGTATTCTGTTATGTCTACTGTGATTACTTCCCCATGTTTTGGTTTTGTGGCTTAAATGTAAATGGTCACTGAGAGGATAGCTAGGTACTTAAAGTTGTAAAGTACAGTGGCTCATTGGGGAGTAGTATGGTTAAAAAGCTCTTTACCCTCTCCTGAATATGATGAGGTGATATACTACTAGGAATGATGATGAGAATAAATTTACCTTCGATAGAGCAAAGGGAAGAAGGAAGAAGACAGAAAGCAGAAGCTAGAATTACTGGCAAAGCCTGACACATCAATCAGATACTTATGATGTACTAGCGCATACTAATTTGTTATATGAGAGACATGATCTGTCTTGATATAGAAAAAGCAACTCCTTTGGTTACCACAGAAGAGTAAAGGACAGAAGAGTTCAGGTATAAAGATTTTTTTATCAAGCTCCCAAGATGAGATAATAAGCAGACCTAGGTGGTGTTTTAAATAACCTCTTAAAAAAAAAAACTATAAGTAAAGCTTTTAAAAGAATGAATAAATCAGTTAAGGACACATAAGGCCACTGCCCAAGGTTTGCAAGAATCATATTCTTGAACATGCTAGATAATGCAAATTAGCCACCATTAGGTGAATCTAACATAATTCTGAGCATGAAATATAAACCCTGTACAGTATATAGCATGACAGCTGTAAGATTTTCCATGCTTGGGACTTCCTTGGTGGCAGTGGTTAAGAATCCACCTGCCAGTGCAAGGGACACAGGTTTGATACCTGGTCCGGGAAGATCCCACCATGCCGTGGAGCAACTAAGCCCATGCGCTCTAGAGCCCGTGCTCCACAACAAGAGAAGCCACCGCAATGAGAAGTCCGCGCACTGGCAACGAAGAGTACACCCCTCCCTGCCCCGCTCACGACTACAGAAAGCCCATGTGCAGCAACAAAGACCCAACGTAGTCAAAAATAAATAAATTTAAAAAATAAAAAAAAAAGATTTTCCATGCCTAATACCATAATTGTCTCTACCTTTATCAATTTTAACTGGAATTTAAAAAATAAAAGCAGGGGCTTCCCAGGTGGCCCAGTGGTTAAGAATCTGTCTGCCAGTGCAGGGAACACAGGTTCGAGCCCTGGTCCAGGAAGGTCCCACATGCTGCGGTAGTGCACCACAACTACTGAGTCTGTGTGCCACAGCTACTGAAGCCCGCGCAGCTACAGCCCGTGCTCCACAACAAGAGAAGCCATTGCAATGAGAAGGACGTGTGCTGCAAGGAACAGTAGCTCCTGCTCGCCGCAACCAGAGAAAGCCCGAGCTCAGCAAAGAAGACCCAACGCAGCCAAAAATAAATAAAGTAAATAAATTAAAATAAATAAATAAATAATAAAAGCAATTTGCATTTTGTCAATTTAAGAGGGGAAAAGTTTTTAGGATAAACTCATTTCCCATAAAGGATTTCCCATCTTCACTCTAAAATAAGCAGCAGACCCAGACTTGCTATGCATCAGTGAAGAAACTTGGTCTCTACAGAAGACCTCAGGGGCCCCCAGGATTTCCTTATAGTTAAAGACCATCCTCAGCACTAAGGGATCTGAAAAATAAGCATCATGAGATTAGTGACCCTTCCGAAATGAAAGACACCAAGGAGGAAAGTTCATTCCCTATACTCTAGGTTAGGTTCCTTCCAAAGCTTACATCACAGGGAGGACTTCCCTGGAGGTCCAGTGGTTAAGATTTCGCCTTCCAATGCATGAGGTGCGGGTTCAATCCCTGTTGTGGGAGCTAAGATCCCACTTGCCTCTCAGCCAAAAAACCAAAACATAAAACAGGAGCAGTATAGCAACAAACTCAATAAAGACTTTAAAAATGGTCCACATCAAAAAACAAAATCTTTAAAAAACAAAACAAAACAAAGCTTACATCACAGGGAATTCCCTGGCAGGCCAGTGGTTAGGACTTGGTGCTTTCACTGCCAGGGCCCAGGTTCGATCCCTGGTGGGGAAACTACATGCCGCCAAAAAAAAAAAAAAAAAAAAGAGGACATTCAGGGATTCATTTCGCAAGTCTAGAAATGCTATGCCTGGAGAGCCAATCTCATCTGATCCCCACATCTCCTCTCCCCCAGTTTTATGCACAGCCACACCTCTGCTGTGCGCTGGACTATATTCTCCCACTCAATGATAGGCCACAGTTCGTTTTTCCTTTTTCTGTTTGAATCCATGAGGAAACTAGTGACCTTCTCATCTCTGCTACTCTGGGACAGCATAGCATTTCCTGTCTCATAAATTACATACTAATAAGCATAAATGGATGGCTTACAGAAATCAGATAAGTAAAAGGAATGGGAAGTTATCTAGTATCTGAGGTCTGTTTCCCCAGGAGCCTCTACTGAGGGGTCATCAGGACCACAATCACTTCATTTATAAGAAGCTTCCTAGAAACATAAAATACTCTGTGCTGTGCAGTGAGATCAGCGCAACAACAGTGAGCTCTAGGTGCAAATCCCAGCTCTATTGCCACTAGCTGTGTGACCCTGAACAAGTTACTTAATGTTGCTGAGCCTCTGCTTCATCATTAGTAAAAATTTTAGTACTCACCTCCAGGGCTTGTGAGGATTAAATGAGAAAATCTATATAAAGGACCTGGCACAGCATCTGTCACCCAGTAAGCACTCAATAAATTTTAGCTATTATTATTAGACAAAAAAGAGTAAAAACTATTTTTTGTTTTTAGTTTTTAAAAAGATAATCATATCCAAAGGGTCAAAATATAATTTAAAACCATTACGATTTTTACTAGTATGGGAGATACTACCAAACCAGGGATGATCCTCCCAGCCAGACTTCCTTGTATGCAACTAGACTCTTGATTTCAAGAGAAGTTTTGCATGTGGGATCTTAGTTCCCCAATCAGGGATCGAACCCAAGCCCCTTGCATTAGCAGCGAGGAGTCTT